>NC_140934.1:8497262-9107262 GCF_014529385.1 Adiantum capillus-veneris
TTTGAAGAAGAGCTTCTTTATTATGCTTCTTGCTCAACATCTCTTCATAGCATCTCCTTATTCGAGGGATTACTGTGCACATTGACATGCATGCATCCATTCTGAGATATTGTGCCGTTGAAAGCTTTCCAACCTAATGTGGTATTCGTGGAGAGAAAGAGAGGGTTAAAGAGAGAGATAGACAGAAAGAGAGAGAGAGAGAGAAAGAGAAGTTAGAGAGAAGAGAGTAATAAGTCATTTCTGAACTCCATCTTTTTCTCGTAAAGAAGTTCTCAAAGCACTCTACAAGCAAGAGCACTCTCGCATTGCACACCCCACAAAGTAGTGGATTCACTTATAACCATTGCTCTTTACTTACTTGCAACCTCACATGCGCAAACGGCTTGTCTGTGAGCCGTTTGCAAATGTGAACTTGCAAACAACTACGTACCTAAAGTCATGTGAGCTACATGCAAACTACTACGAACATAATTATAAACCTAACTCTAAATTAATACCATAATCCTAAAGCTAAACATAATATAGAAACTAAATTCAAAACCTAACCTTAAATCTAAACATAAGCTCTAATCACTATCTATCTTTAAATATTCATAACAATACTTCAATCCTTAAATATACAGTTAAATCCAAAACCTAAACCCAAAGTTAAAACATTAAATCTAAACCTAGACTCTAACTTAAATATAAAAACTAAATCATAAACATGTGACTCTCTCTCTATCTCTATCTCTATCTCTCTTTCTCTCTCTCTTTATCTACATATGTTTCTCTCTCTCTCATTCTCTTTCTTTCTTTCTCCTTCTCTCTCTCTCTCTCTCTCTCTCTCTCTCTCTCTCTCTCTCTCTCTCACATATACTAAAGATATATTGGTTGAAAGAGCCATTGAGCTCGGGAGAGCTAGAAGTCCACGACATCGATCGAGGCTCCATCAGAGGATCAAGACTACTCTAGTGCGATACGAGAGATGCACATTACGTCTATTTACAAAGACGGACATTGACGAAGCTCTTCACCGACTGATGCACTACTTTCTTAGACAACGCCCAATGTTGGAAATTGATGATGATGATGATGATTTTAGTCTTTCACTTTTATATTTGTACCCAGACATTATATTAGATCCACAAGAAGTTTATCAGATTGGTCTCATAAGTCATTTTGGCATTTTGAAGACGTTTAATATATCATTTCATTTCATCTCTCTCTCTCTCTCTCTCTCTCTCTCTCTCTCTCACACACACACACACACACACACACACACACACACACACAGACACACACATTGCTCTCACACACACTCACACACACACATTATCTGTGTGTGTGTGTGTGTGTGTGTGTGTTTAAGTATGAAAAATCCCCTCATAATTGAACCATACTTAGACAATTGAGTTATATAATATATTACATAACAATATTTTAAAACAAGATGTCATAAATCATTTCATATACACCAATACAAAATTCTGTATTTAATGGATAATACAATCATTTAGATCAAAAATTTGATCTTTGATCACTACAATATAATATCTGTATCGTATGTGCCCATCCTTTGGGATGAGCTTCCACTACATCTACATGAAGAAGGATCCAACTGGTACATTTGTTGGTACATTGGACGATCTTCCATTACTGCTGCAGTTTTTGTTGTAATCCCAAGGAAAGAATCTCTTACCTGTCACCATCCAAGAAACACAAGCCCGTCAGAACTAGCATTACTTGGGAAGACAGGTGTCAACGACTCCCTCCCCTTGTTATTGGTGTCAAAAATTACAGCAAAAACTAACAACATAACATAGATCGAATATTATATTAAAAGACTGAGCAATTTATTTCCGATATTTTTTTACATCATTTAATTCCAAACAAAATCGGACAGCATCTCCTTTGTAAATTGGATCAATTTTCAAAAGTCCAATCTACTGCCATCTCATCCGAGACCCCCACTTGAGGATTAAGGCTCTTTTTACATTCATTGAACTAATTTCAGAGTAAACGTTTGCTTCAAAAATTATGCATCTATCCACTAAGAAAATATAGCATCAAAAAGTATTTTATAATTGTGAATTCACCACTATATACTTACCTTCATCCAAAGTGAGTTCCTGCATACAAAGATATCTATTGTGTGTGTGCTTAAAGGATCCCGCACCTAGCCTACCAGAGCCATCCTGATAGGTAGATGTTTGAGTCTCAATTTGCCTTCAGCATGTAAAAGTTTAAGAGAATATCAGAGCTAAAACCATGTTTATGATCAACCCAAGAACCAGACAATGTTTATTTTCAGCATAAAGTAAAAATCCACAAGAAATACCAACAATCCAAAGTATTTTCATCGCAAAATGTTAGTAAGTGAAAAGGCCAAAACCACCAGCATCTAGAATGGGCTATTTATTTGTGATAATGTTTCATCCTTTAATTCTAGAAAAAATCAGACAGCACCTCCTTTGTAATTTGAACCAATTTTCAAAAGTTCAATCCAATGCCATCTCCTTCGAGACCCTCACGTGAGGATTAAGGCTCCATTTTTAAAGAATCTTGGAGTATGTTCAAAGTAAAATCTTAACCCTAGCTTCAACATTATGCATCTATTCAACAAAGAGAAAAAATGTTGAAATCAGTTCCCAGCACTGAATTTATTGAAGTGAATAAGCTCAGATATATCCCTACAGCTATAGTCATACATATACCACCATAATGTGAAAAAAGGCTAGTATCACCTGCAAAAGACCATCTCAACATATTAGCAGGTTACATATACCTACCTGTATGCCAATCACATATACGGTCAAGCCAGAGATAATAAGGAGGTGAGAGAGATCACTTCCCAGTACTTAGGCAAACCAATCAAGCCAGAGAATAAGAAGGTGAGAGAGGTGGCGTCCAAGTATTTAGTTCATGTATAAGAGGATACCACAAATCATACCAGTAAACCATATTCACATCAACATCTTGTCCATTGAAGAGAAAACATTAATTTCTGCAAGTAATATGCATTGTAAGGCAGTTAATTGTATTGAACTCTGTATTTTTATGTATCGACACGTATGACCATGAACTCAAACCAGGTGAAGACTCATATAGTCCAAAAATTCAAGCAATACAGATCAGCCATACGCTATCTATATGTAGACCAGCCTTGTCAGATATGTATCGCCTTCCAAATCCCAAGGCATACGATTTATAACCAATCAGAACTTGCAGAAATATATGGTATGCTGCCTATCACAGACAAACACCACCATTGTGCCTCTTGTGGATCATTACCATCTCTAAGAAATAGTTCCCCATACCCAATTGCGTCTAATCCGCAGCAAGGTACAACTAGCCACAGGGCACAACATATTAGATTCTCATATGACTGAATATAAATCTAAATGAGCAATTATGTATAAAAAACCATTTTTATTAATTTTTAGTTGATTATGAATTTTGCCCGTATTTTGTCATTGCTTCTGACATTTTTCCAAAAGAAACCAGAAGACCATCATCAAAAGACATAAATGTGTGTGTGTATGTATGAAATGTTGGAAGTTCATGCATAAGCATGAGTTGAAGTGCGTGTTCTCTCCTTACCACAACTCTTGTGTGTGTGTGTGTGTGTGTGTGTGTGTGTGTGTGTGTGTGTGTGTGTGTGTGTGTGTGTGTGTGTGTGTGTGTGTGTGTGTGTGTGTGTTTCCGCCATTTACTCGGGGTTCGATGACAAACATGACATGTAGGTGAGGGGTTGTGGGACCCAAGCAAGGTGAAAAGCATGTGCAAGTGCATGTCAGAGAAAAAGGACTCATACACAGGAAACTTACCCAGCTCAAACATCTAAGCCTAATCTTTTGAAGCCATTTAAACTGTAGATAAATAACTGAGTAGGTGCAATAGCACCTACCTGTTTGGGTTGAACTGTAGATGTCGGTAGTATTATCAATTGGTTATTCCAATCAGCAAGCCCGTAGGAGAGGTGATCCTCCACAAGTCCCAATAGTTTGTCAAGGTATGCCATTTACTGCAGTAGCCAAGCTCGTCCCCATAGAGATCTGATCATTGAGTTTGTGTGTGTGTGTGTGTGTGTGTGTGTGTGTGTGTGTGTGTGTGTGTGTGTGTGTGTGTGTGTGTGTGTGTGTGTGTGTGTGTGTGAGAGAGAGAGAGAGAGAGAGAGAGAGAACAGAGAGTGAGAGAACCATCGTATGCTTGTGCAAGAAATACCGAGAGAGAGAAAGCTAGGTCCAAAAATTCACCATTACATACCTGCTGTGTACCAGATGGGGGAGGAACCGAATTCCACTAAGGCCCAGGAGTGCCAAAGAATGACACGATGAAGGATGCCAAATCTATAGAGGAGGACTGTTTGTGTGTGAGTGTGTGTGTGAATAAACTTTGCATGGCTTGAGGGTGTCGGTACCTGAGCGCAGAGGATGCTCTATGTGCAAGTGGGCAGCAGAAAAGACCCTGTGTTCTTAGAGATCCCGCTTATGTGTATGCAGTTGTGCGCAAGCGAAAGAGCCAGGCCACAAATGAGGGCGCGAGATATAATGCACTAGATTGCTTTTCGGTGTGAAGGCAATACTCATGAGAGCAGTAGAGACCACCGAATTTGATCGCTTTTTTGGTGTGAAGGCAATACTCATGAGGGCAGTAGAGACCACCAATTTTCCATCAATTTTGGACACGGGAGTTCAATACAGTGGGTGAGAAAAAATTCTAAGATCGGCGAAGCATTGAAAGTTGTGAAGTCAGAAGGAATGATGTAGGTAGTGAGGTAAGATCTGTATATAATCACAGCTTTGTGTGTGCCCTCTCACATGCTTGTGGATGGGTGTGTGCGTGTGTGGGTGTGGGTGTGTGCACACATCTGAGTCCGTTCAGAATGGGATTACCTTATTCGAGAGTGAGTGCTTAGGTGAGCGTCTCCTCAAGTAGGGTTGATTGTGCACGAGTGTCGATTGTCCAAGATTAAAGCACCGAAAAGGGAAGCTGTTAGCCAAGGGTTAGCCAAGGACTTATTAGCTAGATAAGTGTGTGTGTGTGTGTGTGTGTGTGTGTGTGTGTGTGTGTGTGTGTGTGTGGAGAGAGAGAGAGAGAGAGAGAGAGAGAGAGGGGGGGGGGAGGAGGGCGGCAGGTATACCTATTCGCCCGCTTGCTTCATTATTACTAACAAGATTACCTTTGAGATTGTTTCATTCATTTCTGTAATTGATCTTTATTCGTTACTGACTTCCCTTGTGTACGAAACTGGATCTGGATTGGTCTGATATCTCGAATTTGAATGGAATGTTATCCAATAACAATCGTACAATGTGAGGTGGTGTCCTAGCAAGAAGGTATTATCTTAATATTGGACTAAGTCATATTTACATGCAGCAATGACCATCTATACTAATAGATAAGGGGGGAAGGGATTCCGGCCCCTCCCCCGGACACGTGGCAGATGCAGCCAAGTTGAGCAAAGTAGTCGATTCAGTGGAGTTCAGTAAATCCTCCCCACCCAACTGTCCCAAAGTTCAAGGGTGTAGCACAAGCCACGCACGCACGAGAGAGAGAGAGTATTGTGCCTGTGACATGAAGCTGGTCGAGGTTTTTTATTGCCTCAGTTAATACTTTCAATATTTTTTGAGAACCAGCTTCTAAAGTAGGCGCAGGTTATTGGAAGTGCAGCTCTCTCTCTCTCTCTTCCTCTTTTTCTTTTTTGGAACAGCTTTGAGTTATTGGACTCCAGGAGAATGGTGAAGTTAACATGCATTCCTACAAGTTAACCTGGCTTCCATTTGCTGCTGGCCGAGGAAAACCATCAAGGTTTCTAAGTAAAGACCGGAAGATGCCAAGAAGCTTAAGCCCATGGTTTCCCCATTTATTTGTCATTTGGCAATGTGCACAAGTTTTCAATTTACTTTCCCTGATTCAGTGGACAATTTATGCATGTTACTAATTAGGGCATCGTAGCAGGTGAGAGCCATTTTTACCAATCGGTTGGTCTATTTCAATTTTCAACGTGTGAAAATGTTGAAAATGTGAATAAGCTCTTTAAATTTACATAGAGTTCCATTTTTGAGAGTGAGAGAGAGAGAGAGAGAGAGAGACAACAACAACAACAAATGTCTCATGTTGAAAATGTGAATACACTCTTTTACATCATCTCCGTAAGTTCCATTTTTGAGAGAGAGAGAGAGAGATGTATAGAGAGACAAAGTGTCTCACATGCACTTTGCAAAGCCAAGTTGGTGCCACAAGACACCCGCAGCTAACTAGCATATCTTGCAGTCCAACATCTACTACCTTGCCGCACGAGAGGATAGGCCCCTCCCCTAGCCACGTGTTGCAAGTAGCTTGATGTGGCTATGTTCCTTACAGCCTCAACGACACAAGCAGATAGCATGCACTCATGCGTGCGCGCACACACACACACACAACAACAACAAATGCCTCGTGTTGAAAATGTGAATACACTCTTCTACATCAACTCCCTAAGTTCCATTTTTTAGAGAGAGAGAGAGAGAGAGAGAGATGTATAGAGAGACAAAGTGTCTCCCTCACATGCACTTTACAAAGCCAAGTTGGTGCCACAAGACACCCACAGCTAACTAGCATATCTTGCAGCCCAATTTCCACTACCTTGCCACACGAGAGGATAGGCCTCTCTAAGAAAACATGGGCCTGTAGGTGTAAGTTTCTTCAAATTCTAGCTACCCTGCAATGAGTTCCATGATCTGGAGATGTTGGGCTACAACTTGCGAGCTTCTAGCTACAAGCTATTGTTGAGCAGTGCAAACAAACTACCCTTTCCTCATCTTCTATAGCACTCCTTGAGTGGCTTCATTGATGTCCATGAGCAAAGCTTCATAGCTTCAAGATATTGTTGAGCAACATAGTGTAGCTAACCTTTCCACCTCTTCTCTAGCACTCCTTGAGAGAGAGAGAGAGAGAGGGATAGAGGGGGGGATGGATTCCGCCCCCTTGACACGTGTTGCTTCCTCTTGAGTCCGGTGAGTGTGGCTTGCAGTCCAGCCTACGTCCAGCACACTCTACGAGAGAAAGAGAGAGAGAGTGTTCCCTGTAGATCGGGGTCCAGGGATCGCATAGAAAATTCAGAAAAAGCACTCGACATAGAGAGAGAGAGAGAGAGAGAGAGAGAAAGGGGCAGCACCGAAAGGAGTAAATGGGAAAAGGTTGCAGGTACTATCATTGGAGTTTGCAATGTGCTGAGGCAGGCCCGTGTATGTGTGTCCCTGCTCGCCGCTCAAATAGTTGCAGATGCTGTTTGTTGGCGACTCCGTGTTTGTGTGTGTGTGTGTGTGTGTGTGTGTGTGTGTGTGTGTGTGTGTGAGAGAGAGAGAGAGAGAGAGAGAGAGAGAGAGAGAGAATTTGCCAGTCCTCTCTGAGGGAGAAGAAGAAGAGGGAGAGAGGTCTCAGGCTGCAGCAGATGCCGCCCGCCGTCTGGACTAATTTTTACACTATGATCCCTCACCTTCAAATTTAAATTTAAAGTTTAGAGAAGGACCATCATGCGCTTAATTGTTTGAAAAAGGATTTAAAGCTTAACACAAAACAAAAAACGTTATTCAAAAACTTAGCAAATTTACAAAATAATGGAAAGCTTAGCAACATGACCTTCCTTTTCGGCTTGCGGATTTGTCAGGTCGATGATGGTGTTGGTGCACGTGTTCGCGTTCGATCTCCTCAAGCCGTAACTAAAGAAAATAGATACAGGAGAGGCTCAACAACGCTTCAAGCAAGTGGCATGGCCTCCTACTTAGCAACACAGACCTCCTGCATGGCCTCCTACGTAGGAACACAGACTGTATAAAAAACACAGAAGATTATGACGCTCTTCGGCAAACCCGTGTCTGTCATGGAGGAGGCTTTGACTCAAATGCCCCCTATCTATATCTATACTATAATAAAAGGGGGAGAAATCCCCCCCCCCCCCCAACATGTGTCATTAAATCCTTGCTCAGGCAACTGTGCCCTGCAGCAGCATGAGGGCGAGAGATACTTTTTGGCCGGTGACAGGCTCAGGCCTTGAGTGCGAACCCGAGAGAGAGAGAGAGAGAGAGAGAGAGAGAGAGAGAGAGAGATGTACGGGCCGAGACAATCGCGCCGCCTCAGGCTCGGGCATGAGGGCAAGGGGAAAAGCAAAAATTCCACCCCAAAATAGAGAAAAATAGTGTAAAAATTTGAGAAAGTAACCAATTTTTAAAAATTTCCTCTTCGCAAATTCAAGAAAGGTAATTTTGTATGTTTGGGAAAATGGTTTTTCTCAAACACTAGGCCAGGCCAAGGAAAAAGGACAAATTCCACCCCAAAATAGAGAAAAATAGTGTAAAAATATGAGAATAACCTAATTTTTTAAAATTTCCTCTTCGCAAATTCAAGAAAGGGAATTTTGTATGTTTGGAAAAAGTGTTTTTCTCGAACACACTAGGCCCGAGCAAGGGGAAAAGGAGAAATTCCACCCCAAAATAGAGAAAAATAGTGTAAAATTTTGAGAGAATAACCTAATTTTTAAAAATTTCCTCTTTCCAAATTTAATAAATGGAATTTTGTATGGTTGGGAAAATGGTTTTTCTTGAACACCGGGCCCGGGTTGTTGGGGTCAACCGTCGCAGTGCCATAGTAGGGGGAGCGAGTGCCAGCTATGGCGTGGTGAACCAGGGTAGGAGAACAACTCATCGGCAACGAGCCACGGTGCATGAACTAGAGAGAGAGAGAGAGAGAGAGAGAGAGAGAGTTGAGAGAGCCCTTGAGAGGAGAGCTTCACTTTTCTTGATTTGCTTTTATGAAATTTATCAAGAGTAAGTGGTTTGAGGGTAACAGGGGCCATGCCGCTGCCGAAGGCGACGCCGTTTTACTAGTAAGAATAAAGAATATTAGTGTGGTAATTGGTCACAAGTTGAGCACAATCTACAACCATGATAGGTAGAGGGAACAATTTTGAGGGAGCACAATTGTGGAACTACCATGGCACTAAGTGACACGGACCCGTAGGTAGGGTGGAGTAAGGGGATCAACGACGGAGAACTGTGAACCCGAATCTCAAGGTAAACATGGCCCCCTAAAAATGAAGGGCACCCTTGTGGAACCTGGGCTCGAACCCACGATCCGATGTCCCTACGACTTTTGACATGTGTGCTAACCACCAAGCTGACACACGTGTTTGAAAAAGTGGTGCCTTGGTTTGATCGTATAGGGAGTAAACTTGGACTGGCCCTTTGTCCAAGTTTAGTGAGTGTCGAAGTTTAGTTTTTAAGGCCATCTAACGGTCGTGGGGTCCCCCGAGATCCGTGCCCGAATTGCACACTGTGGATCCCCTTACCTCCCATCCATGTTATTTAGTCATGGGGGGGGGGGGGGGGGGGGGGGAGAGCAAAACATAGTCACATGATTTTTGCATAGAGCGCATAAAGGGGAGAATCTTGGAATTTGATTATTTCATAGTGGGTATAGAGGGTCAACCATTCATGATGTAGCTCTTTACCCAGTCCGGGAAAAATAAAAATTCTTTTGAAATATATTAAGTGCTTAAGTGAAAAGTGAGTTTAGGAAATGAAAACACACCCGAAAGTGGAAAGTCAAAACACCTTTTGTGCCCATATAAAGAGGTGGTTGGTTTCACATTGGTATATTTGCCTCCTCATATCTTGATGATATTGTTGCAAATATATATGCTTCATCATTGCGCTCGTTGTTGCATGCTATAGATTAGCGTATCGTTTTTTTTCTTTTGTTGAAAGAATCTTTGAATTAGCAATACCTTTTAATTTTTTTGAATTCATTAGGAATACATTGAGCTATTGGGCATCCCTACTTGCCATTGCCAGTAGGGTCAATTAAATACAAGTGTATGTAGAACTCCATTGTGAGAAAATCGGAGCTACATACATCCTACCTAATGTCTACAACATTGTATCAACATCTCATGACACCTCAAGCAATCATTTGTGTAGAAAAGGTGGTGCAATGGCAATAACTTGCTTAAAAAATGTTTCTCATGTTTTTTTGGAGTACAGTTGGGCAAAAAATTAATCGCCTTTACTCATGTCAACCTTTAGCAAAAAATTAATCGCCTTTACTCATGTCAACCTTTAGGGGAGAGTGAAATAGGGGGGGAATTCAAAATTTAAAAGGCCCCGGTTAGGCTTATGGTTTAGGTAGGCAACCATGTTCCGATAAAAACGAATCTAGTATGTTTTGAGCCGAAGGAAACAAAATATGAAATGTGTAAAACTATAGTTTGCATGCAGGTGTCCCACAAGAAACAAAGAGCTAGTATGTGGTTGTAATCTTCCAAGCAGGTCAAATTAGCGTGAATCTAACGAGATGCTCTTAATGCTTTGAGGAGAAAAGGAGAGAAGATGACACATGTAGGGGAGGGGCAGAGAGAGAGAGAGAGAGAGACGCGTGTATCGGTTGTTGCGCGAGGTGTCTGCATGCAACGAATAGTGAGGTAGGTCCCAAGCCAAAAGAGCACGCAAGAGCATGATCACAGAGTGCGAGCTGCGAAAAATACACAACAACGGGACATCGCAAGGCAGAGGAGCGGGTTGCCAGGGGGTGCAAAGCAGGCCATGACAACATCTTTGGCTCCTATCTGTGGGTCTGAGTTGCGCACTTGCGTGGCTCAATCCTGGTGACAATTGTGGGAGCTTGGATTGCAGCTCGTGCTGAGCTACATGTGTGAACAAGGAGAAGTAGGGGCTGCAGGAGCGGCGATGGTCTGGGCGATGGGAGAAGGGAAAGAACATAGGGTCAAGAGCAACGGTCAAAGGAATGGCGTGCGGGAGAACGAGACTCAACCGTCGTGTTGGCGAGGTGGGGCAGTGCGATGCACAAGGGTGGAGGAGTGTGCAGTTGGTGAAGGGGATGGCGGGCAGACGAGTGCAAGGGATGCTAGACAAACGAGCGTAGATGACGCCGGAGGAGTGATCGCGACTGTTGAATGACTTTAGCTTTGAAAATAAGAGACTCATTCAAAATCTGAGCAAGAAATTAATTAATGGATGAGTGAATCGACTGAGTGTTGAAACAAAGAGCTAGAGAGATTTTGTCATCCTGGGTACGCTCATGAGGTCCAAGCTAGAGTCGCTCACGCTTCATCTTTTCTTTAAAGCCCCTGCAAGGATTTCTGTGAAGCCTTTAGTCTACTTTGGGGGGAACAAACTTTGACTCTTGGTAAACTGTTCTCTCTTTGGTGTTCTTTCAAATAATTATTAGGTTTGTACGCATGTCTTTTTAATGAGAACCTACCAAGATTCCTACGAAAGCATTTGATTGAAAGTCAAGATGAAAAGGGCAAGAAGCGAAAAAAGGAGGGCACATGGTATGTGGAGGAGAGAAAGAGGAGAGAGAAATTGGTTTAATGTGTCAAGAGCATGATGAGATTTTTTTGTGGAGACTCGGGAGAGAGAATCATAGGATGATAGGCGTTTCTTTTCCTATCCTTCACAGCCATGGTGTGTGCGCGGTGAAAGGCCAAGTCTTTCCTACTCTCTATGCCTGGAAAGCAATCGCGATGCAAGACACGGTCTCTTCGCCCTCCAATGTCTCTCTCCACCAGAGCATCATGAGGTCCTCCATAGCGATCTCTCTCTCTCTCTCTCTCTCTCTCTCTCTCTCTCTCTCTCTCTCTCTCTCTCTCTCTCTCTCTCACACACACACACACACACACACACACACAAACAGATCGGCCTCATATCATCACTCTCTCTCTATCTCAGCTGTGTGAGTCTGTGTATCCGCCAATAGCTCTCTCTCTCTCTCTCTCTCTCTCTCTCTCTCTCTCTCTCTCTCTCTCAGCAGGGGTGGCAGCAGGCCTTGCTGGTACGCATGCATAACAAACCCACGTAGCAACAAAGGGGTGCGAGGGGGGTGTTACAGGCGTGATAGTGTGTAGCAGGCGACCATGAGAGCGAGGGGAGGGGTTAATCCCTACGGAGGTCTTCAATTTGAATAAAGGTAGGCTAGCTCTGGAACGAATCTTTTGAGATTCCGTGTATTAGAAGGAGACCGAGTAGTAGGTAGGACCGAGTATGCGGTTATATACTATGATTTGGGAAAGAAAGAGAGAACATAGGTACGAGGGACTTCACACGAGGAGCGATAACTGTTTTCAAAGGGTCCTTATAAGTGTATTGCAAGTTGTGAACATTACAAAGCAACGGTATGATGCTCTGGTGGAGAGAGACATTGGAGGGCGAAGAGATCATGCCTTGCGTCGCGATTGCTTTCCAAGCATAGAGAGTATGAAAGACTTGGCCTTTCACCGCGCACACACCATGGCTGCGAAGGACAGGGAAAGAAACGCCTATCATCCTATGATTCTCTCCCGAGTCCCCACAAAAAAATCTAGTCACATTAAACCAATTTCCTCCACGTACCATGTGCCCTCCTTTTTTCCACTTCTTGCCTTTTTCATCTTAACTCTCAATCAAATGCTTTCATAGGAATCTTGGTAGATTCTCATTAAAAAGACATGCGTACAAACTTATTTTGATCTACTAAAAAGGGACATCTTGTGTTAGTATTTTCATCTTGCTAACCTTGGTTTAGTGTGGGCAAGTTATTGATTGGAGGCGTCTTGGTATAGACTAGATTTTTAACGGCCACGTCAAAACCCTCTCATGGCATGGCATACAAGGATTAAAATTTATCTTTTCCTAGAAGACTAGATATTCAGTGGCTGTAACTATAATTTTGCTCTAGAAACATCTTTTTTTTTTAATTTGGTAGCAGCACGAGCATTCCCACTATCATGTCACAAAGAACGATTGTGAGCAATATCAGGGTGGCTCCATTCGAACCGATGACCCAATCACGACTGACTAATGCTCAACCAACCAAACTAGCTCATTTGGACTACTATACTCTAGTCACCATCCTACTTCAACTTTTATTTTATTTTGAAACTTGTAACACTACAGCATGGTAACACTTGACATGGCGATGAATTTGCATGTTTCCTAAAACTTACGTTTTACCTCATTCACATTGCATGTAGTATGTAGTTACGATTTTAAAACTGGCCTATTACACACACACACACACACACACACAAAAACAAACAAACACATGCATTTTATGTGTCAAGCTCCATGGTGTGCTTGCCTAAAACCATGGTGCAATGCATCTTGCATGAACACAAGAAGAAAACCATGCTTGAAAGCTACTAAAACCTGCTTTGGTAGGGTGGTGAAGTTGTGATGACTACCTAGCCAAGGGAAAATGGACAAGATGGAGCTACACCCAAGCACTTATACAAAATGGTATGGTCTGGTGAGGAGTCGAGCACGTTGAAGATGCTTTATGGGTGCAATCTTGTCTATAGCTACTCGTTCAACTTTGAATTGATTAACCCGAATCTATGCAGATACTCGTTAATTTCCCAAAAAGAAAAACGAAGCTCGCACGCCCCCTCCCTCTGTGCCATGCAACGATCTGCTTTTGCTATGTTGATCTCCCCTCCGGTGCACAGATGCATCATCACATGCATTGTACTAGCCCTCTTCTATGCACGTCGACGACTGGCAATGGACCTGTCCATGAAGAGGCATAGGCTTCGCGAGAGAGAGAGAGAGAGAGAGAGAGAGAGAGAGAGAGAGAGAGAGAGAGAG
The DNA here is from genome assembly GCF_014529385.1 of Adiantum capillus-veneris. Lineage (NCBI taxonomy): Eukaryota > Viridiplantae > Streptophyta > Polypodiopsida > Polypodiales > Pteridaceae > Adiantum > Adiantum capillus-veneris. The sequence goes on from NC_140934.1 coordinate 8,510,867, forward strand.
AGAGACCTGCGCCTCCCTCCTTTACGGTAGTCTCGCCATCCCCTTCCCCACCCTAGCCCTGCTGTGTGGCGACCCCCCCTTGCACCGTTGGACGACCTGCTCCCATCGCTCCCTGCGTCTTGCTCGCATCTCGTTCGCCTCTAGAGAGAGAGAGGGAGACAAGAAAAAGAAGAAGAAGAGAGTTTCAACGCTGAAGGAAACTATCCCAAGAGATCTTAAATATCTAAAGATATTTTTTTGCCTTTACTTTTCCTCTCCAGTCCCAAGCAAGCCAAGGGATCTCTCCAGATTCCGTCCAATCCAACCGTTTGGACTACCTATTGGGTGCAATCTTGAAGTGTAGGCTTTTGATGAAGGTGCTTGAATTTCCCAACAAGTGTAAGTTACGATAGCTTGTCGCTGATCATTGCAACAAATTGAAAGAGCGATCACACGTGCACTAGAAAGCGATGAGGAGGCAAAATAGGAGTGCAAGGGTAGTTATGTTGCTTCAAAATTCTTGCATCCTTTAGAGAGCTATTTGAAAGAGCGGGGGTTGATAAGCCATGTTGCTTCTCCACAAGGTTTTCACACTAAATTCCCTTAAAATTTTGTACCTTTTCTTACCTTTCATATAAACCTCAAAATTTGTAGGTGGTTATACACTAAAATTTAAACCCAGGTTTTTCTTAGCTCTCCACGAAGTTCTTTTCTCATGTTCGGGTTTGGCATATGATTCCATGCATTTTTCCAAGGTTTACTGTGTCAAGATTCCAAGCTTGCCTTGACTCGAAAACTGGCAAAATTCTACAAGGTTTAGTTTAAATATTGGAGGATGCTTCAAATTTTGGGCAAATTTTGACCTTAAAATTGGAAGAGTTTTAAGTGTGTCCTTATTTTCTTTGATCAAGAAAAATGTTTTTGGCAAGCCTTGGTACCATGTGGCAGCCTCACACTGAACTTCGTCTCCACCATGCACAACCTAACTTGCAAGGTGAGTTGAACTTGTACACTTAGGCATGTGTCACACAGTACTGTTGGACATGCCCAAAAAGAGTGTCTTTGGCTGCTTGGGCTATCACACGAAGGATGGACATTCATACAAATTTGAACTTTTTGATATACAAAGCACAAATCAATGATAGCCTTCCTAAATGACAGTGAGTTGTTAGCAACTCAAACCCTATGGTTTACATTCACGCTTATAGGAGTATGTGACACTTTTTTAATATTTTTGTTAATATTAATTTATATTTTTTTACGCTACAAGTCTTCTCTCGTAGGAAGAGCTCTTGTTTCTCTTTTTTTTTTTTTTTTTTTTTGAAAGACCCTCTAAATGACCTTCGAAATCTCCTAATGTTTTGGGGGGCTACAGGAAAACCAAAAGACTCTAAGAGTTAATCAAAGCTCTAGAATCAAGGGACCCATTTATGAGGGGAGAGCCAATGGCAACTTTAAAATCAAGGAATCCATTTTTGAAGAGATTAGTTTTGCAAGGCTTTATATCCAAAAATTAGGTCCTAACTCAAATTCTCAACCGACTAGAGTTTCATTATCTCGGCTAGATTTTGAGCTTACTAAGCTTTTATTAATCTTAGACTAAATTGTGCAAAATGGCCATGATTTCTTTAAAGTAACTTATAGAAAAGTGATAAATTTCAAATTTATAAACGGCTAAACTTGCAATATCCCAGCTATTTCAATTGAAGAGGAGATGTCTAATGACGGAGGTTTTGTTCACAGCCACTTGATGCTCGATGTGAGAACCAAGTGCATGGGTACGAAGTGCATGGTCATGCCTTGCCTATCCTACTAAAAAAAATGACTATCACCAAGATTATAGTGTGTTGGCGGATCGCCGCGATCGAACAATGTAGCGTAACGAGAACTCAGACCAACATAATTTGTCAATCCGAGGGCATAGCTAATCCAACTAGTTCATGGAAGCGTCGAAAGCAAAGCTCCAACAAGCTTAAGCATTGAGGAGGTAAGATCAATGTACCTAAAAGGGTCAAAAGAACGAAAAGTCGTCCCATCTCTTGTGCGGTCTATCTCACACACAAATGGTCGTAGAGTGCTCAAACGAAGTCCAAACTTCATGAAATTCGAATGGGAGGTCTCTAGACTATGCAGAACACATTCGGGCCATCAAAAGTTTGTTTGGTTGTGGGTGGGAAATGAGCAACCGCAACCATCGCCACCCCCGACCTTCACCAAAAGACAATTGAGGGCTCAAATGAAGGTGTTTTAGACCCACCTACCTCTATCCATGGTTAGTTTCATCAAAAAACACTCATATAAGCCATAAATAGCAAATACACACACTAGGCGACGGGATGAAAGCTTTAGAGAAAGGGGAAAGTTGAGAGCTTATGTGAAATATATATATATATATATGTGGAGAGAGAGAGAGAGAGAGAGAGAGAGAGAGAGAAAGAGATATTAGGAGGTAGAGAGAAAGATGGAACTTAAGAGAGAAAAAGATGAAAAACAAACGATCAATGTCCCCCCTATTTAAAAATTTTCAATACAATTTTAAGTTAAAAATTAACTTTAAATATATATATATATATTAACATTTTTATGTGTGTGTATGTGTGTGTGTGTGTGTTTGTTTGTGTGTGAGTGAGTGCTTGTTTGTGTGTGTGTGTGTGTGTGTGTACAAATGTGTACTTGTTTGTGTCTGTGTCAAAATCGCTCAATGCATCGCATACACACACTCAAACACAGCATAGAGAGTACCAATGCGAAGTGTAGAGAAGCAACACCTTGAATTTCAAATGATTTCCTTACAGATACAAAGTGTTGTGAACGCACAAGTGTAGGCCAATCTTGATTTTGGCTTGTATACCTAGGGTAAAAATGAAATATGGCCCAAAATCCAAAGTTTACAACTTTGAGAGTCCACTAGCGACTCCTGGCTCATCAAATAGTAATTATAGATTTATTTACAAGTTCCCACATGATTCTCCTAAATTATAATGACTCGGGCGTTTTAAATGAAACAGGTGTCCAAACTAAAATCAGCAAGTGAATTTGATATGTAGATGATCTTCAGCTCTCGAGATTCTTCCATTGATGTGGTTTACATGTCAATAGTGATAATTACGTGTGTTGACAGCGTCCGTTGTTGACGATGCCCGTTTGACGATGTCCGCTGTTGACGGTGGCCATCAACACTCGCCCCTCCCTCAACCTTCTCGTCCTCAACAAGACATTTGTTAGTGTATAGGAGTATTGTCTTGGTCCTTGTTGCTCTTGGTTTCTTTGCAAGTGCGGCAGATTTGTGAGCATTTCTTGTTTATTTTGACATTTCTAACATGAGCTAAATTGGTGTGTCAACTGATAGCTCTTTCGGTTGTTCTGGTTAACTTTATAGTTTAACTTGATATACATTGAAGATTTTTGGAGTCGATGATCATTGTAATTCCTTAGCTTTCGCACTTCGACAATGTATAGCATGTTCTACAGTTTATGTTTTTCCACCTGTGCTTTTTGGAGAGGAGAACATCCATCCTTGGGTTTTCTTGCAGTTTTGGCAAGCCCTCCGGAGTCTCTCCATCCACTTGTTCCTGTTCAATTTTAGCCTGTTTTTTCAATTGTCCATCTGTCCTCGAGCTTTCTTGCTTTTTTGGCAAGCCCTCAGATTGAACTGGTACTTGTAGATTGGTGATCTTGTTTTTGCATTCTTTTGGTCTTTGGATGTACATTTTGAACATTTGAAGTCTTGGTAGAATCCTCTTGACAAGAGCTCTTTGCTTGTCAATCAATATATGTATCATAGCTTTGTGGCAATAATCGCGATCGATGCCACTTATGTCATTTTTGGCTTTTGTTCGTAGATTTGGTATATGTAGCCTATGGTCCTCTCTTTATGTCCTGCTTGGTCCACTTAGATTTTATTTTTTGCCGAAAAATTGTATTGTCCTTATTTGGTGACATAGGTCTTGAGTGGTCAATTTTTACCTCGATCAACTATCAACACTTTTGACCCCTGATTTGGATTCCTTGATTGATTTCTGACTTGTAGAGTACCCACATGCCATACTTTTGTCCACTGTATTGACTTCTATGCTTGAAAAGAAAAAAAGTCTATCAAAGTGGTAGCAAATGCGATTGCCGCCAACTGTGTCAATTTTTTGTTTTGGTCATATATCTTGTATATTCAACTTGTTCTCTTTCCATCTAGGCTATGCTTGATGAATTAAAAGCTCAAAATCTTCAAATCGAGGCCAAAAAGTGTCCGCTCCTTTCAAATAACTTGGTTTGCCATACTTTTATCCATTGTACTGATTTTTATACTTGAGAAGGAAAAAGACTTTCAGAGTGGAAACAATTGTGGTTGTTGCCAAGTGTATCTGTTTTTGGTTTTGGTCATATATCTTGTATATTTAGCTTATGCTCTTTTCATCTACGCTATGCTTGATGAATTTGAAGCTCAAAATTTTAAATCTAGGTCAAAAAATATCGGCTCCCGTCATATAACTTGGGTTGCAGGGGTGGTTTTTTACTCCAGCCATTTTTTACCAAATTTGAAACAATATTTGGACTCCTCTTTGAATTTATGATCTGTAGGGTATCCACATTCCATACTTTTATCCACTGTATTGACTTCTATGCTTGAAAAGACAAAAGGCTGTAGGTGTGGCGCAATTGTGGTTGCTGCCAACTATGGCCAAATTGGGTTAAAGTGGTATGGTTGGGTTCCTCTTGATGAGTAGAGTCCAATTATGCTTTCCATGACTTATTTCATCGGGGATTTGAACATTATACATAATTTTTGCTGTTGTGAAATAAGCCTTCAGCTAGTTATGGTCCGGTGATGGTTTCACGTTCATCTTCAAATCTTCCATGTAGCTTCATATGGACATGTTTGAGCTATCCATCAGGAAATTCATGCATTTGGCACTCCTTTTTAGGTGTTCACAACAGTTTTGGTGAAAAGTGCTATGGTTTTGCATATTTCAACGTAACTTGAAATCCGTGATGCTTTTTTGCATGGTTTCTTTTTAGGATAGCTTCATCTCATTGCCATTGAACTATGACTCAAAATTCTTAAAGAAACCATTCTTTTTGAGTTGTTTCAACCTATTTTCAGTTGGTACTGTGACTTGACGATTTTTGCTCATGTGACCTGTTTTCTCATATATTTTGACTTTGGGTGGTAAATGTGGGTTGCTCTACGCTAGGCTAGCTAACCATATCATTATTTCTCAGTTTGGTGGGAGGTGACACCAACTGCGGTTGCTGTCATCTTGGGAACTTTTTACATGGTTGGATTTCCCTTGCTTTGCTGGTTCTTTTAAGCCTATGCATGCCTGATTTGGAGCTCTGGATCCTTGTAGATCTAAGATTTTCAGTATGGAACTTGTGGGACCTTTTTGCATGATTGGGTGGGTTCTGGGTGGTCATTTCACTCTGGGTGGTACCTGGGGACTCCTCTAATAATGGTGAACATGTAAATATCTTCAAAGTCTGATTTGGTGGGGGGTGGCACCAACCGCGATTGCTACCACCTGGAGGATTTATGGAAACTTTTTACGTGGTTGTGTTCCCTATGCTGTGGGGATCCTTTTGAGCCTATGGACATGAAATTTGGTCAAGTAGATCATTGTAGATCTCAATTTTTTCTGTCAAGACTCTTCGGGACCTTTTGGCCTAATTTGGTCGAGTTCCAGGTGTCCATTTTGAGATTGAGAGGTACCCCTGGACTCCTCTAGTCATGGTGAACCCAATGGTATCTTCATATCTTTATTTGTTGATGGGTGGCACCAACCGTGGTTGCTACCACTTGTGGATTTTTTTGAAAAATCTTCATACGGCTTTGTTTCCTATGTCTTGCTGGTTCTTTTGAGCATATGCACCAATCATTTGGGTTAATGGATCTTTGTAGATGTGACTTTTCCTCTCCTTGGCCTCCCTGCTTTGTTGAGTATGATTTACATGTCCAAATTGAGTTTGGGTGTTGGCCCTGGATTCCCCCCGTGACTAGAGCTATCTACGGGTATCACTTGCCTGAGTTTTGGAGTTAGGTGGCACCAACCGCGGTTGCTACTACTTGGCACTTTGGTGAGCTGTTTGGGTTCCTAGCTCTTTGTTGATCATTTTGGTACTATGCATGCTTCATTTGGACGCCTTATGTGTATGTAGTGATCAGAAGTCTTTGTGAGGTGACTGGAGTCCATACCATGCAGGTCTGCTATTCCAACTTTTGCCATATCTTGATTTCCAGCATAGTGATGGCCATATGTTGACCTTTGTTTCTTTGCTTCTGAGCTTTTCCTATGTGTTCACTTCATCTCTTGGTCCGTCATTTTGCTTTTTGTATCTGTGTCTGCTTCTTGATTTTCTCTTCTTTTCTTTTTTTTCTTTTTTTCTTTTTCTTTCTCTTTTTCTTCTCTCTCTCTCTCTCTCTCTCTCTCTCTCTCTCTCTCTCTCTCTCTCTCTCTCTCTCTCTCTCTCTCTCTCTCTCTCTCTCTCTCTCTCTCTCTCTCTCTCTCTCTCTTTTGGTGCGTGTTGTACATCCCCCTCCCTTGTTTGGGTTATATAGTCGTGGTGGGTGGAGATGTTGATCTTGATGACTTGTGGAGAGGTTGACATGCCCATTGCTGCTCTTGATGGTTGAATGAATGACTCTCCTCTTCTGTATCTGCGTGTTTGTCAGCTCTTTTTTGTTGCATCTTTACCTGCTCCTGGATTTTTAGCTTCTCGAGCTCTTGAAGTCCTTGTAGACTCCAGGGACTTGGATTGTTGCTAAGCGATCAATTTGTCGTATATGCGGAAGAATCGTAAGCCTTATGCAACATGCAATGGTGGAGTGAGCAACTTGATCTCTTTTAACTGAACTGTAATTGTAGCGGGAGTTGAAATAATTCAAGCTACACAGCTGTGATAGTAATGTTGTTAGTTTCCTTTGGGACCTACTTCTTTATGATCACTGACAGTTTTGCTGATGATGCTCATTTGGGAATCCATACTTGTCACTGCTTCGTCTCTGTTTGAAGAGACTTCGTCGGGATCCACCTTGTTTTTGTGTGAGTCGACATCGGTCTTTGCTTCAACACTTGTATGCTTGGCTGCGGACGAGATTCAGACTTCGAGAGTTGATACTTTAACCATTTCAGACTCCAATTGAACTACTGACCTCTTTGTGCTTGAATCAACTTCTTTGAAGCTCAAATCTGAGTTGTGGAAGCTTACAACCGTGCGAATTTCTTAGTTGTTCTTGCATACTTCGACTGTTTTCTTTTTGGTGTTGGATCTTGTGATTTTTGTCGGAGATCTTTGTCTTGGATTGTTTTATCCCAAGGGGGGATCATTGCCGCCAGACTTACATGCTTTTTCGGACTCAGATTGGGCTGGTTGTTTTGACACGCGAGTGTCCACAAGTGGTTTTTGTTTCATGCTTGGCAATTCATGTATATCATGGTTGAGCAAGAAGCAACCTACTATGGCCACTTCGAGTTGTGAAGCTGAGTACAGGGCAGTATTCACAGCTACGGTTGAGTGTGTATGGCTCAGACGCCTTATGGCTGATTTCGGTGTTGGATAGGACACTGCCAACACTATCTACACTGACAGTCAGAGCGCATTGGCAGTTGCGAGGAACCCAGTTTTTCATGCTCGCACAAAGCACATCGAGGTGCATTAACACTATGTCAGGGAGAGGCTCTCAGCAAGAGAGATCAGCTCGGCTTATGTGCCAATACAGGACAACCTTGCAGATCTTTTCACAAAGGCATTGTCTCGTGAGAAGCTCTAAGCTTTCCGCAAAGCTTTGGGCTTACTCCCCTTTGTGGACTGATCCTGTCCTCAAGGCACGGCACTTCCCTTTACTCATTACTCATGTGCCAACTCTTGTTCACCGCATCACTCCAGGGGGGATTTGTTACCATATACATGTGGTAGTGATGTGTGTGAACACACTAGGACCGCCGGGGCATTTTTTCCCCCGTGCATTGTATATACGCCCATCACTCTAGGGCTATCTATCTTTCCATTGCACACTAAGTAACACACTCTCCATTGTGTGCCTTGAGCTTCCTTCGTCTTCTCCAAGCTGTGTGCGTTTCTCTGCAACCCTAATTCCAACAGGGTGTGTTTGTGTGGCATTCACCCCCTGTAAAACCAAACAAAGACGGCTTTGTCTTAATCAACTCAAAAAGCTTATTACAGCTATCCATGCATGCACTACCTCATTGTGATGTCACTTGCCATACGCTTTCACTGTGCTATGGTGATGTATGCTGCTCAATCGTGGATCAGCCCCTTTTTGTAGCCCTTGGTTCACAACCCCTACGTTCCCTACAACATTCTTCCCAATTAGTTGGTCATGCAGTTAACTTATGGAATGAGGAGTAATTAACAAAGAGCACATGTGTTGTTGTAGCTCACGTTACCTACTGCTAGCTATGGCAGCCTCCTTCGCCCCATCCACAGATACCACATTTTGCCCTCGGTCTTCCTCTTTCTTGCATTGGTGATTCTGATTGTGGGTCTTGAATCACAAGTAGACTCCCTCTCTCTAGATGGTCGTGCCCTCTTAGCATTTCTCCACATAATGCAGTACCCCCACTTGAATCAGCTTCAAAGCAGTGCTTGAGAAACATCATTTTTTTAAACATATATATATATATATATATATATATAGAGAGAGCGAGAGAGAGAGAGATCCTTGCCTCTTGTCACATACACTATATACGTTGCCAATCCATACACGTTTACTATCGTTGTGTCCCCTGGCTTGTTGAGCTCCAGCAACGGACTAAATGACCCAATGTCCACCCACGTGCTGTTCTCACACTCACATCAGAACCTGTAGATTCCTATTGTTGGCCATTTCTCTGTCACTTCTGTAGAAAGAAATAGGGGGGAGGAGAGAGAGAGAGAGAGAGATAGATAGATAGATAGATTTAATTATCGTCCACGAAGGTCAGATATGACCCATGGGACCAAAACAAAAACATTACATCTGTGTTTTCGGGGTGGAGGCGTTAGATACATATCAGTTAAGGATTGAGGGTCCATTAGGGGTAAAGGAAAAGGAAAGGATACAAGACAAAAAACAAAACCTAGGGGGGGTCAGGTAGAGGGGGAGCTAGCTTGGGAGTTCGAAACTCTTGAATGATGGCTTTACCGCCACGGTAGACTGCCCATTTACCTTGTTTACGAGCTTCATGCATCTTTTTGAGCTGGCTTGCTTTGTGCTTGAGTTGGTTTGTAGTCAATTCCTCGGCAATCCAAAGCTTTGTCCCTTTGAGGTGATATGATTGGCGCAGCAACCTCGTCCGTTCTTCTTTGTTCTTGAAAGTGAGGATGTAGTGTCCAAGAGGCACATGCCTATGTGTGTCGTTGATCCAAGAGACAGTGTCGGGCTCAATGTTGACTGGTTCAAGAATGTCGTTGAGCTTGACGATGGATTCTTCGAGGGAATCCTCCTCGGTGCACCATGGTGAGGCTACACGATTGATCAGCTACTCATGGGAGCATGCACCAGCTTCTTTTCCTTTGCCTGCTATACAGATGGGAGCTTGCATTTGCTACATCTCAATTCACCTCAGCCACCATCACCATCACTCTTTCCTATGCTTTTTCGCTTCATTCTTGACAATCCTCTCTCTCTCTCTCTCTCTCTCTCTCTCTCTCTCTCTCTCTCTCTCTCTCTCTCTCTCTCTCTCTCTCTCTCACACACACACACACACACACACACACACACAATTGTAGTCTTGCAGTTGTGAGCAGAGAGATACTTTTGCAGGCTAATCATCGTAAAGTTGTCGCTGCCACTCACAAGCTCATGCACATCGCGCACAGACTCCCATTGTCCCATGGACACTACGTGCATGAACACGCACACACAGTGACACTATATCTATTGTGCAATGTGCACTGGCCATCTTCCTCTCTCTCTCTCCAGTTTCACACACATGCACACTGCATGAGATGATGGATAGCAGGCCTTTGCACACACGAACACACACACACACACATTGTATTGTCTGCAGGTCAGCTTCCTCTCTCTCTCCAGTTTCACACACATGCACACTGCATGAGATGATGGACAGTAGGCCTTTGCACACACGAGCACACACACACACACATTGTATTGTCTGCAGGTCATGACCTCTCTCTCTCTCTCTCCAATTTCGCACACATGCACTCCATGAACATGATGTACAAGAGGTTTCTTCGCATGCACGGACATGGACAGCGGAGTCTCTTTCCATGCAAATCACCAAGGTCTCGAGACTCTTTAAATGGGACCAGATCGTGATTGATGTTGTGCAATGCTCCTTGGGGAAGAAAGGAGAGATTGACACGTGGGGACCCTCTTTGAGCTTGAAAATTTTAAGCTCAATTATATGTGATATAGATATAGACTTGAAGCTTTCTCTGACAAGTCAAACTTAAGACCTTGTGTTGAAGAGGGAACTATGATAAACAATCTACCACACTCAAAGATTAGTATAGTTTCCTCTTCTTATCATTGAGAGAGATCCATACATTTCCTCGACAAGTCTAGAAATTTTTGTGTATGTGTATGTGTGTGTAGATGTGTGCGTGCATACGTGTGCATAAATGCATAATTGTGTGCACGTGCATGTGTGTGTGCACGTGGATGTGTGTGTGTGTGTGTGTGTGTGTGTGTGTGTGTGTGTGTGTGTGTGTGTGTGTGAGTGTGTGTGTGTGTGTGAGAGAGAGAGAGAGAGAGAGAGAGAGAGGAAAAAGAAGAGAAGTCTAATTGTCATAAGAACAATCCGAACAGACAAAAGATCTACTCGACGAGTCTTGATCTCAAGGTCTGGTGTGTGTATGTGTATGTGTGTGTGTGTGTGTGTGTGTGTGTGTGTGTGTGTGTGTGTGTGTGAGAGAGAGAGAGAGAGAGAATTTTCATCTTTGTAAAGTGATTATAGGGACTACAATCAACCCTCTTTGCTTGTGCATTCACGCGCCCACACACACACATACAAATAACTACAACTCCCTCTGAGCCTGCATTTTCACATGGAGAGGGGCTTAAGCGCATGTGTGTGTGTGTGTGTGTGTGTGTGTGTGTGTGTGTGTTTTGTAGTAACCAATATAACATAAACACCATTCTTTCAAATTACAAAAGACACTAGACACTATGTCAATAAAAAGGTGGTATAACTCCCATTCATAGTATAGAACAGACTGTACACACAAGTTTAAGAGATTTAAGAGCCAAAAGAACGATAAGTCCGCCATCTTCAAGCCAGGGAACTTTGAAAACCATAGTTGAGAAGGTAACCCTCACCTGCACCCATGGAAACCACACAACTTTCAGTTAGCATTGGCAATGTATACAGGTGATGCATGGGTATCCAACATGTTATAAATGTCACCCAACTAAAATGCTTTCAAAGATAATTATACAAAATGTGAAGCTACTCAATTATTCCGAGGTGGCATCATTTACAAGGCTAAACCTAATTGGAGCTCCTTTTACTTTGCAATATCTCATAAGATAAGGACGCATACAAGTTTTATGAGGCAATTTAGCCCTGACGTGTGCCACATATCCCTAATTTTTTACTTTACAGAGTTTGGCATTAATTGCCGCTATTTTTTCAGGGTCAGTGACAATACTCATACGTGCAGTCAATCTATACTTTGGATTCACCTGTTACAAAAAAAGATGTTACTAAGTTCTACACATTCCTAGACATTGTTGCAGCACATATACGGTACTAAGTATAAGAGATACAATCCTAAAGTCAAGCAACATATAATAGTAATATTTGGTGGTATCAAATATCCTTTCCAACGAGGAGACTAGTCACCATGGCCCATACCCTTGATGTAGTGAACAAATACTTATAGTTCCATGGGCAGTGGATTGCCATTATCTACCATAATCCATATTTTTATACAACCATACCTCAAACATATTCAGCCATAGTTAATAAAACCCAGTCCCCACCAGATATTTAACCATGTACACCCAAGTAGAGCAGTAATACATGGGATTACAAACCCAAGCTAGCTTCGACCTTGATTGAGCAAGAAGGGACAACTCAAGGCCAGTAGTTCAAAGTATATACGGCCAATTTGAGTAGCTATCAAAGAGAGCACCGTCCTCACACAACAAAGTCCTTATAGAGCAAGACTAGTAAGCTCATAATCAACCACGAAGCACCTACCTAGAGCGGCCAATTGAGCAATTTTTTCAAGAGACCACCATACACAAACGGAATCAACTATATTAGAGCAAGCATAGTGAGCGTGACATATTGAACCCAGAAACATATCGATAGCGGAATACCAGCTGCATCATTTATTCAGAACACGCAAACTAACAGGTAACGGTATTCAACCCTCCAGAGGGTCAACCACATCAAGTAGTTTCCTTCCCTAAGTGTTAATGACATCACTCATCATATTTTAACTTAAACAAAGGCCCAAAGTAACAACTTCCAGTATTGCAAGAGGATACCTTATTAAAAAACCAAGCTCGTGACTGGGGCATAACTATGCCAGGCCAAAGTTACACGCCAAACAAGTAGGTCCACATTATCATATGTGTTCCATCACCAAGTGTTATGAAGATCATCACTCCTATTATTAAGCTTTTATAGGACACCAAACACACAGCATAACAGGCTACAATCCCCCCACTTATGTTAAACCCCCAAGCCCAGTACGACCGAATATGTGTACCAACAGAAAACCCTGCACTTATGAAAGGGAAACACAACCAAGGCCGCGGATACAGCTTTGTACCTTAATGTTTTAACAATCAATTGAAAGCTTTCTTACAGGAGCATAAACCGACCAAGCCATTTACAAAAAGGTTCAGCATAAGTGACATTACAAACTAAGTATGAGGAACAGCACCATAACTTCAAGTTAATCAAACCTTACCATTTGGACAGCAATGAATACTGAAAAGATTTAGCGTAAGTTGCCATACAAGTCCTCTATGTGCATGAGAAAATCAATCAGAGATTAACACCATCATACTGTCAGACAAGAGTCCATTTTAATGCCAACATTCACCTGAGATTAAGCAGGAGTGGCCACCTCCACAATGGATTGCTTCTTTTTGTCCTTTGCCATAGATCCAATACTTAACAATACCACTTAATAGGGCAGGTCATATATAGTCCTAATATGTAGACTAATATACCAAGTACACACGCATACACTACCAATGCTAAGTGAGCTAGAAAAGCTCACCTTTTATAGGGTTTAGGAGCAGGTACCATCCTCTTCATGGTTTTAAAGCGGTCCCAACCTCATTAGGTGACTGGAGCAGCAACGCACCGCCAAGTACAAAGGGAGAAGGGGGGGGAGAGAGAAAGTTGGCAGCCAACCACCGACACAGTACAACAGGCCCATTCATTAGAAGTAGAGTTAACCCGCACTGCCTGTACATAGAAGGGGGAGAGCGTGAGAGAGAAAAGAGGGATGAGATATTAGCACAGACATTCCAGGAGGGAGCCACAATGGTAAAAGAAAAAAAAGACTGGTAATGCAGAGTCATGAAACCTGCCACACTCACATAACCTCTATTAACTACAAGGTTAGGTACCGGTGAGGTTCCACCTTAGTAAATTCAAGCCTTTATTTCCTAATGTTGAAAGCTTATTCTAGAAGGGCAAAAGGTCCACCCAATTTTTACACAAGGTATAGATACCATAAGGTCCAAAAAAACCTTTTTGACCGAGCCGATAGTACACCCAGGGCACCCCCGGCTAATAGTCCTAGCAACATATATATTAAGGTAATTTCAATCACGCTAGAACTAGCCATAAGTGTGTGTGTGTGTGTGTGTGTGTGTGTGTGTGTGTGTGTGTGTGTGTGTGTGTCTGTGTGTGTGTGTGTGTGTGTGTGTGTGTGTGTGTGTGAGAGAGAGAGAGAGAGAGAGAGAGAGAGAGCGAGAGAGAGAGACGTTTTAATGTCATAAGAACACATCAAAGATCTATCTCAAGTACTCAAAGAGGGAACTGTGATAACCAATCTGCCACACTCAAAGCTTATTATAGCTTCATTTTCTTATTCACTGAGATAGATTCCAAAGGTCTATGTAACAAGTATTGAACTTAAACTTTTGTGTGTGTGTGTGTGTGTGTGTGTGTGTGTGTGTGTGTGTGTACATACGTGCATGCAAGAGAGAGAGAGAGAGAGAGAGAGAGAAAGAGAGAGGAAGAAGAAGAGAATTGTTACTTATACTCAATCCAAACATATATCAAAGATCTACTCGACGAGTCTTTGATCTCAAGATCTAATAAAAACGAAAGACAATTGTCATCTTCTTGGAGTGATTATAGGGACTAAAGTACACCTTCCTTGCTTGCACGCACACACACACACACACACACCTATAGATATGTATGTGCGTATGTAAAACAAGCTTTTACTTTGATATGGTTGCATTTGCATGGTGGTAGTGCTCTCTCTCTCTCTCTCTCTCTCTCTCTCTCTCTCTCTCTCTCTCTCTCTCTCTCTCTCTCCACATTGATGTAAAGACAAAATTTTTCTGAGCAATGGAAAGCTTTGCTGTAACAGGATCTCATAACTGGAAAAATTATCAAAACTTTGCATTTTTGTTGCCGACTTCAAGGCAATGTCGGACAAAACTCGCAAGGGTGGAAAATCCACACTCGCCATGGAGACTGATGCAAAATCTCCAATGAATTTGGATGCTAATCAAACCACATCGTCTACAACAACGGAAGCAATGATCATGGCTTACTTGATCTCATTACAAGAAATCGTTAACAAGAAAGGTGAAGAGTTGCGCGCACTTGCAATGGAGAATGGTACTTTAAGAGTTCTTGTCGTGGAGAATGAGCACCTCAAGAAGGTTCTTGAAATGCAAACAACACGCTTGGTGCATCTTGAGAATGAATTTCAAGAATGTAAGCGCTCTTGTGGACATGAATGTATTGAAAGAGCGCTTGAGAAAAGTTGAGAGTGATCATGTATTGAAAGAGGAAACGATAGATGTATGTGAGATGAGAACTGCATCCAAATCATGGGCTGATATATGTAAGGATAATGTGGTTTCTACATCTCTTATCATGCAAGCCGTTGTCCAAGCAAAGAATGTAGAGAATGTGGACACTCAAGAATTGCAAGAACGACAAAAACGCTCAATGAACATCGTCATTCATGGAATCAAAGAGGAAAGCATGGAAACACCCCAATCTCTTGCGGTTGTTATTGAAGAGTTTTTTGCTTCACACTTTGGCATGTCTAGAATCATGGCTTATGGTGCACATCGAGAGTTGGAAAAGAAGGAGTCCCTCGCTCAAGAGAAAGACCCATTGTATGTACCATGGCTAATGAGGTAAGGAGAAAGATCATCCTTGACAATAGCTAGATCTACCTCAAAGGAACGGGTTGTAATGTATATGAGGATTACACTCTTATGCAACAAAATGTACGTAGCAAAGCATATGAGGAAAGAACCAAGAAGGTCAAGGTGTCATCTCAAGAAGAAAAGTCACTTGAAAAGGATGCAAGTCCACTCACCAGATAGGGACACATGATCTATGAGACCAACTCACGCTTACGAATATGTTTTTGGAATTGTAATGGCTATCCATGGAATGCGGGAATTGGCACTGATGAGCTTTGCAATGACTCTGATGTGATACTTCTTGTCAAAACATGGGAGCATGATGCGCAACGAATTCTTGGATTTGACAAACATGATGTGCATTCTTTGATGTGGACCAAAAATACAAAGCAACGTAGAGGCCAAGGAGGCGTAGCATGTATGATCAAAAAGGGTTTAAAAAATGTTTCTGTTGTGAAAGAAGATAAGTATAAACGCTACTTATGGCTGAAAATCAGCCCACCCATCGATCAAGTCATGTTTGTAGTTCGTTGCTACATTCCTCACTACGACTCCAACTTCTATGCTCGCTTGGATATGGATAGAGATCAGCCCTTTGTTGAACTAAGGAAGACATTGCTCATTATAAGGACCAAGGTGAAGTCATTTTCTTTGAAGACATGAATGCTCGCACAAATACGTTACAACATGATACACAAGTTGACATGCTGCATGTCTCAAGAAGAATGGATGACTCATACATGTATAATCGAAGTTCTAATGATGCAAAAGAATTGGATTGCTATGGAAAGTCACTTCTACATATGTGCAATAGTACCGGAATGCTCATTGCAAATGGTGTATCTTTACGACAAGGCACCAATGACTTTACATGTAGAAAGCACAATGGTAATAGTGTGATCGACTATATGTTGTTTTCGGAAGCCACTCTAGAATGCATACAAAACTTTACACTTGGTGAATGGAATCTGGAATCGGATCATAGGATGCTATGTTTTGAACTAAAGTGTGATAAAAGACCCGAGCATGTAGCCTCCAATCATGATGTGAATCATTCATACCTACGTCTAGACTTCAAACGAGCACCTATATATGCTGATATGGTGGACCAAATGTTAAGCATGACAGAGCATCAAGAGAGCCCAACATTAGAATGCAAGTGGAAAGTTTTCAAAGAAGTAATTTGCTCTTGTGCGAGGGAATGCTTTTCGGTGAAACACGGGTCTTGCAAAAGATCTAAGGAAGGTAGCACCAAGAAGAAATGGTTCAACATGGAATGTAGTCAAGCCCGAAAACACTTGCTAAGGTTCGATGCAAGCAAGAACAAGGAAGGTTACTTGGAACATTCACACACATACAAAGCACTTGTTCAAAAAAAGAGGAGAAGGTGGGAAGTCAAAAAACAACCTCTTTTAGCGCAAGAGAAAGCAAATGCATGTGGCAAGTTTTGGCAAAATCTAAAAGGCAAGCGTGTTGAGAGCTTTGGTGACTTGACTCTTGAGCCTATGTATACGCATTGCAAGAACCTCTATGAGCAACCCAATGTTGACCCTACATCCTTGACCCTATTCCATTGAGTGCGATCCACACCAATGCCTCCATTCGTCTTAGCTCCCATTCTCTACGCTACGAGACATGACGTTGGAGCACGGGTGAGGAGTCCCATCGACTTTGCACCTTATGCCCTCGTCAAGTGCGAGAGAGTGAGTACCACACACTACTTGAGTGCTTAACTTTTGACCACATTATGTCCTCTTTTTCCCATATATTCAGCCATGAGCTCTCCCTACATACCTTCCTCTCCCAACCACGATGTGGACTCTCTATTGCGACGCTCATTTCAACCATTTTTGACCATCGAGTCACTTATGACCTCCACTCACACCATGTGACATGTTCATTTAGTCCCATAGGTCATATTTGACCTCCGAGGACCATAATAGAACTCTCTCTCTCTCTCTCTCTCTCTCTCTCTCCCCCCTTTAAAAAAACATTTATACCTATCTATACTCTGCGTGCGTACGTATGTGTGTGTGTTGGCTCACCATACCTATCTATACTCTGTGCGTGCGTGCGTATGTGTGTGTGTGTTGGCACACCAAGGGCAATGCCCACAACTGAAGAGCCTCGTATGTGCCCTCCTAAGAGCAGCCCACACCTCCCAAGACTAGCTCATGGCAACTTATGAGTACTCTCTCTCTCTCTCTCTCTCTCTCTCTCTCTCTCTCTCACACACACACACACACACACACACACACACACACGGAGTGAAACCTGCACTATCAGTGATTAGCGTGTGACACATAAGGTAGATACCATGTTGCCAATGTAAAACTCTTCTTACTCAACATCACGCCATCACAATTGCTCTTTTCACACACACACACACACACACACGGAGTGAAAGCTTGCACTGTCAGTTTGATTAGTGTGTGAAACATAGTGTAGATACTATGTTTCCAATGTAAAACTCTTCTTGCTCGACATCATATGTCATCGAAGTTTCTCCTTCCACCCACACACAAACAAGAGGCAAGCAGGCCTATAAGAAGGCTTAAGCTCTCGTTCCATCACCTTACCCATGATTCTTTGTCCACCATTTGCGCATTCTTCATGTGGCATTGTCTCCGAGATATTGTGTCTAAGTCAATCCAATAGCAAGTGTTCTATTTGTTTAAACAAGTAGAGTAGAGCATTTAGACCCTTTCCCAATTATCCATAGCTGCCACTATTATGCATGTCAAGCAACGCAAATTGAAAAAGAGAAACAAGTGCTAACCAACTAAATTTTTAAAAAACTTTATGGATAAACATAGTCTAGCTCTATCATAACAAAAAGAAATCTAAAACAATGAAAAAAAACTATTAATAAATAAGAGACATATTTCTAATGGCGAGAGAGATGAGCAAACCCCATTAAACATGCTTTTGAACTACAAAACACCTTTAATCCATGTCTACATAAATACAACTAGTGAGTGATTAACCCTTGTTTAAAAATATATCATAGCTCAATTTTAATATCCCTAATCATAAATTCCAAGTGAGAACCTACCATTCAAAAAATTGCACCTCTCATACAATCATCTGTAGAATAAATTCATCATCAATTACACATGTAAGCAACCTCTTGTGATCCTCAACATCCAAGTTCCAATCAAATCTAATTAGAATAAAGTATTTGTTTAATAGTCTCATGCAACTTCAACTAGAATTACCTTTAATCAAAAAGTGCATGTGTAAGTTAAGCATAGGTTTCCAAAGCTCTTATATTCAAGCCCCATCCATGCACTTAAGACTCAAGGTAATTCAAATAGAAAAGCTACAAGACTAAAAGACAATCTCAATCATCCGAAAGAGTCTTCTAAAAATTGGTGTTGGATAATCCTACAAGAGGTCTATCACATTGTGTTTGTTGAAAGCCAACTCACTAGTCAAAAACTCAAAAATAGATGCAATGTTTCAAAATATAAGTACATTTTAATATTTTATTTTTTATCGTAGTGATAAAAAAAATGTGCTAAGATCTATTTTTTATAAAGGATTAATCACTCACTAACTGAATTTATTAAGCCATTAACAAAAGGATCTAAGTTAATTTCACATACGCAATCATCAAATCCACAAACCTAAACATCTATTTTCAATAATATTCAATTAAAATATATCATGAAACAAACAAGAATTTCAATTTAAAATTTAAGCATGCTAAAGTTAAAATATATCATAAAACAAACGAGAATTTCAATTTATAATTTAAGCATGCTAAAGTTAATAAATGGTTCCAAATGGTGCAACATATTCAAATATTTGTTTTTTAAAACAAGATTTGCATACAAGGGATGTTTTATTGCAACCCATATAGGAAGATAAGAAGGAAAACAAAAACTTCATGAAATTAATAATCAAAATATATTCGTAAAGGAAATTTTTTGAACGATTGGACTAGCTAAAATAAAAAAATTTAAATTTGATTTTGCTTAAAACATAAAGACTAGTGAAAAATGAATTATAACACATAAGATTACTTGAATAAACTTCATCTACTTCATCAAACATTGTTGTTGACACCAATAGCATGAAATATCACAATCAATAGAAGAAAACAAAAACACATACACAATGAATCTATCTATCTCTCTCCCTCTCTCTCTCTCTCTCTCTCTCTCTCTCTCTCTCTCTCTCTCACACACACACACACACACAAAATATAAGCCCATTTTTTTATTTAATTTTCATCTTAGTAATGAAAAAATGTGTTAAGATTTTTTTTTATAAAGGATTAATCACTCAGTAATTGAATTTATTAAGCCATTCCTAAAGGATCGAAGTCATTTTCACATGCGCATTCATTAAATCCACAAACCCAACATCTATTTTCAATAATATTCGATTAAAATATATCATGAAACAAACAATAATTTCAATTTAAAATTTTAGCATACATGCTAAAGTTAGTAAATGGTTCTAAATGATGCAACATATTCAAATATATGTTTTTTAAAACAAGATCTGCTTACAAGGGATGTTTTATTACAACCCATATAGGAAGATAAGGAAAAAAAAACTTCATAAAATTAATAATTAAAAAATATTCGTATAAGAAAATTTTTGAACAAGTGGATGAGCTAAAATAGAAACTTTTTAATTTAATTGTGCTTAAAACATAAAGACTAGTGAAAAATGAATTATAACACAATAAGATTACTTAAATAAACTTCATCTACTTCATCAAACTTTGTTGTCGACACCGATAGCATGAAATATCAACACACACACAAGGAGTGAAAGCATGCACTGTCAGTGCCATAAGCGTGTGACACATAGGGTAGATACCATGTTTCCAATGTAAAACTCTTCTTGCTCGACATAATATGTCATCGCAATTGCTCCTTCCACCCTCACACAAACAAGAAGCAAGCAAGTCTATAAAGAGCCCTAAGCTCTCGTTCCATCATCTTACCCATAATTCTTTGGCCACCATTTGTGCATTCTTCACTTGGCATAGTCTCCGACGTATTGGGTCTAGTTAATACAATAGCAAGTGTTCCATTTGTTCAAACAAGTAGAGTAGAGCATTTAGACCCTTTCCCAATTATATCCATATCTGCCACTATTATGCATGTCAAGCAACACAAATTTAAAAAGAGAAACAAGTGCTAACCAACTAAATTTTAGAAAAACTTTATGGATAGACACAGTTTAACTTTATTATAAAAAAAAGAGATTTAAAACAATGAAAATATAACTATTCAACATTTTCTAGTCGTGAGAGATGAGTACAAGCCCTATTAAACATGCTTTTGAACTATAAACCACCGTTTTGTCCATGTCTATATAAATACAACTAGTGGGTGATTAATCCTTGTTTAAAAATATATCATAACTCAATTTTAATATCCCTAATCATAAATTCCAAGTAAGAACCTATCATTCAAAAAACTGTACCTCTCGTACATTCATCTGTGAATAAATTCATCATCATTTACACATGTAAGCAACCTCTTGTGATCGTCAACATCCAAGTTCCAATCAAAATCTAGTAAAAATAAAGTATTTGTATAATAGTCTCATGCAACTTCAACTAGAATTACCTTTAATCAAAAAGTGCATGTGTAAGCTGAGTATAAGCTTCCAAAGCTCCTATATTTAAGCCCCATCCATGCGCTTAAGACTCAAGGTGATTCAAATAGAAAAGGTACAAGACTAAAAAACAATCTCAATCATCCAAAAGAAACTGCTGAAAATTGGTGTTGGATGATCCTAGAAGAGGTATATTACATTGTGTTTGTTGAAAACCAACTCACTAGTCAAAAACTCAAAACTAGATGCAATGTTTCCAAATTTAAGTACATTTTTTTATTTTATTTTTAATTATAGTGATTAAAAAAATGTACTAAGATCTATTTTTTACAAAAGATTAATCACGCACTAATTGAATTTATTAAACCATTAACAAAAAAATCGAAGGTTTTTTCACATACACAATCATTAAATCCACAAACCCAATCACACACTAATTGAATTTATTAAACCATTAACAAAAGGATCGAAGGTTTTTTCACATAAACAATCATCAAATCCACAAACCCAAAATCTATTTTCAATAGTATTCAATTCAAATATATAATGAAACAAACTAGAATTTCAATTTAGAACTTTAGCATGCTAAAGTTAGTAAATGGTTCTAAATGGTGCAATATATTCAAATATTAGTTTTTTTAAAACAATATTTGCTTACAAAAGATGTTTTATTGCATACCATATAGGAAGCTAAGAAGGAAAACAAAAACTTCATGAAATTAATAAACATAAGATATTCATACAGAAAATGTTTTTAACGATTGGACTAGCTAAAACAGAAAAATGTAAATTTGATTGTGCTTAAAACATAAATACTAAGAAAAATGAATTATAACACAATAAGATTACTCGAATAAACTTCATCAAACTTTGTTGTTGACACAGATAGCATGAAATTGCACAATGAATAGTAGAAATCAGAAACGCAAACACAATGAATCTATCTCTCTCTCTCTCTCTCTCTCTCTCTCTCTCACACACACACACACACATACAAAATATGTCCATTTTTTAATTTAATTTTCTATGTTAGTGATGAAAAAATGTGCTAAGATCTATTTTTTATAAAGGATGAATCACTCACTAATTGAATTTATTAAGCCATTAATAAAAGATCAAAGTCATTATCACATGCGCATTCATCAAATCCACAAACCCAACATCTATTTTCAATAATACTCGATTAAAATAGATCATGAAACAAAGAAGAATTTCAATTTAAAATTTTAGCATACATGCTAAAGTTAGTTAATGGTTCTAAATGGTGCAACATATTCAAATATTTGTTTTTTAAACAATATTTGCTTACAAGGGATGTTTTATTGCAACCCATATAGAAGGATAAGAAGGAAAACAAAAACTTCATAAAATTAATAATCAAAATATATTCGTAAAGAAAAAAGTTTAAACGATTGGACTAGCTAAAATAGAAAAATTCTAATTTCTTTGTGCTTAAAACATAAAGGCTTGTGAAAAATGAATTATAACATAATAAGACTACTTGAATAAACATAAACTTCATCAAACTTTGTTGTCAACACCGATAGCATGAAATATGACAATGAATAGTAGAAATGAGACACACAACGGATCTCTCTCTCTCTCTCTCTCTCACACACACACACACACACACACACATAGTCAAAGCCTGCCTTATCAATGATTAGCGTGTGACAAATAGGGTAGATACCATGTTGCCAATGTAAAACTCTTCTTACTCGACATCACATGTCATCACAATTGCTCTTTTCACCCCCCCCTCCCCTCTCCCCCCCCCCCCCCCCCCCACACACACACACACACACACATGGAGTGAAAGCCTGCACTATCAATGAGATTAGTGTGTGACACATAGGGTAGATACCATGTTTCCAATGTAAAACTCTACTTGCTCGACATCATATGTCATCGCAGTTGCTCCTTCCACCCACACACAAACAAGAAGGAAGCAGGTCTATAAGGAGACCTAAGCTCTCGTTCCATAATCTTACCCATGATTCTTTGGCCACCATTTGTGCATTCTTCACCTGGCATTGTCTCCGAGGTATTGAGTCTAGTTAATCCAGGAGCAAATGTTTCATTTGTTCAAACAAGTAGAGTAGAGCATTTAGACCCTTTCCCAATTATCCATAGCTGCCACTATTATGCATGTCAAGCAACACAAATTGAAAAAGAGAGACAAGTGCTAACCAACTAAATTTTAGAGGATAGACACAGTCTAGCTCTATCATAATAAAAGGAGATCTAAAACAATGAAAAAAAACTCTTAATAAATAAGAGACATATTTCTAGTCGCGAGAAATGAGTACAAGCCCCATTAAACATGCTTTTGAACTACAAACCACCTTTTTGTCCATGCCTACATAAATACAACTAGTGAGTGATTAACCCTTGTTTAAAAATACATCATAGCTCAATTTTAATATCTCTAATCATAAATTTCAAGTAAGAACCTATCATGCAAAAAATTGCACCTCTCATACATTCATCTGTAGAATAAATTCAGCATCATTTACACATGTAAGCAACCTCTTGTCATCGTCAACATCCAAGTTCCAATCAAAATCTAATTAGAATAAAGTATTTGTTTAATAGTCTCATGCAACTTCCACTAGAATTACCTTTAATCAAAAAGTGCATGTGTCAGCTAAGCATAAGCTTCCAAAGCTCCTATATTCAAGCCCCATCCATGCGCTTAAGACTCAAGGTAATTCAAATAGAAAAGGTGCAAGACTACAAAACAATCTCGATCATCCAAAAGAGACTGCTGAAAATTGGTGTAGGATGATCCTACAAGAGGTATATTACATTGTGTTTGTTGAAAGCCAACTCACTAGTCAAAAATTAAAAAATAGATGCAATGTTTCAAAATATAAGTACATTTATTTATTTATTTATTTATCGTAGTGATAAAAAAAATGTGCTAAGATCTATTTTTAATAAAGGATTAATCACTCACTAATTGAATTTATTGAGCCATTAACAAAAAGATCGAAGTTATTCACATACGCATTCTTCAAATCCACAAACCCAAACATCTATTTTCAATAATATTCGATTAAAATATATCATGAAACAAACCAGAATTTCAATTTAAAATTTTAGCATGCATGCCAAAGTTAGTAAATGATTCTAAATGGTGAAACATATTCAAATATTTGTTGTTTTAAAACAATATTTTCTGACAAAGGATGTTTTATTGCAACCCATATAGGAAGCTAAGAAAGAAAACAAAAACTTCATAAAATAATTACTAAAAATATATTCATAGAGGAAATTTTTTAAACAAATGGAATAGCTAAAACAGAAAAAATTTAATTTGACAGTTCTTTAAACATAAAGGCTATGAAAATTGAATTATAACACAATAAGATTACTAAAATAAACTTCATCTACACCAAATAAACTTTGATGTCGACCCTGATAGCATGAAAATAGAAATGAGACAACATGAGATTGAAAGAGACTTAAGAGAATCTAAGCAATTTAGAACAGACAATATCGATAGACATAAAAAATTTCAAAGATATAACATAGTCTACTTAAAAAAATCTTAAAAGAAGGTTCCAAAACTTACCAAATAATGTTTGGAATCCTTTGGACTAGACCTACGGCATCAAAAATTCTCTCTCTCTCTCTCTCTCTCTCTCTCTCACTCTCTCATAACGATGCATTTATTTTATATTTCCTATTCACAAAATGTTGTAACAATTTTAGAAAAGAGAAACGTGTATACATACGTGTAGTGTAGTTGTTTGACTTAGAAGTGTGTGTGTGTGTGTGTGTGTGTGTGTGTGTGTGTGCGAGAGAGAGAACGGGGGGGGGGGGGGAGAGAGGGGGGGGGGGGGGGGGGGGGGGGGGGGGGGGGTTATCCCAATCCCTTTTTAGAATGGATTCTTAGGTCGATTATACCAATCCCCTTTTAGAATGGATTCTTAAGTTCAAAACTTATCAAAAACTATCTGAAGTACCATGTACCATATCTAAGGCATCAAATTTTCTCTCTCTCTCTCTCTCTCTCTCTCTCTCTCTCTCTCTCTCTCTCTCTCACACACACACACACACACACACCTGCAAAACTACATTGTCAAGAAGTATGTGGTGCACTACGGGCCTCTGACTATGAGAGTTTGTAGGAAGATCAAGCAAATCGCATAACATTGGAAGCAAAAGATACACATAAGATGAGACTCCAGCCATGAAAGATTCACTATAAAAAAAATCCAAGATCAACTCATAACCCTTGTGTGTATCGTGATTTGGAGTAGCCTCAATCCCAATTGCATAGATATAATGCTTGTTTGCCTTGGAATAAACCCTATCTTCCTCCTCCAATTCTTCGTCGAGGGCATTTCATGGAAGCTTGGGAACTTCCATCGACAAGCCCACACACCTTTTTGAATAGAGAAACCCTTAATTGGAACCCTCACATACTCGAATACAAAGTAGGAACGACACGGGGGTTTGCACTAGCACACCATAAAAGAAGCTTGTGTATCCCCTTAAAGAGGCTTAAGTACTAATGTTCCTCTTCTAACAAGCTTCCCTCTTGCTTAAGAGTCACTGAACCATTAGTGATGTAGAGTTTTCAGCCATATTTTGCCAAGAATGGTATTTTTTGACCATTTTTAGTCCAAAAATGACACTTTTTTTGCTATAAAAAGACCAAACAATATGGGAAATTTCCTAACATTGTGGACAAACCCCCTTGATCTCCATTTACATGTTGAACCTCATTTTTCACTTTTCTTAACCTCTGATCACTTCATTGACGACTACACATGCCAGGTGTTATTTTTGGACGGTGTTCGTCCTCATTGAATTTTCTAGGCGAAACGAGTATGCCATCTTAATGCGCTTAACAAACGTAAATTTTCAAACCAAAGTAGGTCTTTGTTACTATGAGAAAACACACAATAGTACCACGTCCAGGGCCTCACCTCCTAGGTAAGGTATGTACATGAGTTCAACCACTTTCACACATATGAACCATGTACATTCTAGCATTTGCTCCCACATATCAAAAGGCATAAAAGATGAGGTGAACATTTAAATTTCACATTATAAACTTGCCGCAACACGACTATGCGAACACACACATGCTTGTACTATCCATGATGTAGTGATTTGGCTCTCTCTCTCTCTCTCTCTCTCTCTCTCTCTCTCTCTCTCACACACACACACACACACACACACACACTTCTTTTTAAAAATCTAAAGCTTTTTCCTATCTATTGTTTAAGGCATGAGATAAACAATACCACGTGAATTATAAGATACACTAGGGCATGGGAATAGGGACAAAAGAGAGGTAGAGTTTGGTCTGATGCTTCCTTTGTTGGTTCACTTTCAATAGGCTTTGGAGAAGCCGCAAGCTGAGGCGGACGATACTTTCACAATTACCACAGTTAGAAATCCGTCTCCTAGCATAAATGCTCGTCAAAAATCTTCTAGGAATACCACTTATGCATAAGCTAAGGCTGCTTCCACAACTACCTACCCAAACTTGGGCATGCAAACATGGAAGACAGCAGGCACAAACTCATTCGTGGAATGAATTGGGCATCCAACAAATTGCTAGGCAACCAAGAATCCCTACCCAAACCTGGGTGTATATTGGTTCGTTGCTAGCTTACTGCGTTCAACCAATAGGTTGGGCTTACAAGCTGACATTCCACACACAGTCTTTAAACTTTAACTTCTTTCGATGTGTAACACCCGCATGGCCGTCCCCAAAAGTGACGGGCAAGCATTGAGTCGAACATTGCCTGCCCAAACTTGGGCGTGGAGACGTGGAAGACAATAGGCAAAAACTCATTTGTGGAACAAAGTGGGCATCAAACAAATCGCTAGGCAGCAGAGACCGCCTGCCCAAACCTTGAGCGCCTATTAATCTGTTGCCAACTTACTCGCAACGTAGCGTTCAACCAATAGGTTAGGCTTACGAGCTGACACTCCATTCTTCACATCTCCGCCCGTCCCAAAAAGCGATGGTGGCAGGCACCAGCCGAAGCTTATGATCGCCTCGTGTACATTACCATTAAACTCCTTATTGTCGCCAAGCCCCTTCATAGGCTCCATAAATTTCCCAGGTAACCGCTATCTACGCGATGTTCGCCTGTCTAATTTATAAGTCTTTAGTTCAAGACTCGTTCAATAGTCCTTCGAGATCTCTTGGTCTGAATTCTAAAACTCTCTTCTCTTCTTCTTGTTCCTGCTTTGAAACTGACTAATTTCGATTTTTGACCAGATCTAGGATAAGCTGAGGCAAGATTGGTGAGAGAAATATTTATGAGCATCTACCCCTTTCCATGGGTCCCGGGGCTTGGGAGCATAGCTTTGCCTCGTGTATCATATCGCTTGTCATGATGGCCCAGGCCTGATATTGGTTTGCTAACACCACCACCAACATAGCACCTCATTGGGCATTTGCATGCTTCTAGACGTGTACTCATAATGGTCACTCTCCTTAACCCCTTTGTGGTAGCAGCAATTCTTGTGCTAAATACTTCTCTTATACACCAACTTACCAAGAAGAATACATTCCAATGGATCAAGGTAGAGAAGTGAACCTTTGATAAGCTGAAAATAGTTTTGTACTCATAATTGGTTCTACTTAAACATTTGTGGTGGAAGCAAATGCTAGCAATAAATGTATAGTTGTAGTACTCAACCAACAGAGACATGACATTGCCTTCAAAAACATATGCCTAAATGAGGTATAAAGAAGGAATAGCAAGTTCAAAATACCGAGTCTCCCTTTTATTTTTGCAGTTGACAGGTATCCCAAGGGACATTGGGTACTTTATGATGATTTTTCATTCCCCCCCCCCCCCCCCCCCCCCCCCCCCCCTTCTAAAAAATTCATGGCTAAAGCAAAAACTTTTTGCATTTGATATTTGGTTGGGCTCCAACATGACAAAAAATAGACCATTCCTCAAAGAATAAAATGATTAAGAACATCATCTCTAGAAGCTAGAAGGGCTGTGACTTTGCCACCTAAACACCTTTTGTCTAAATTTTGCCAAGATCCACTCCCACCTTTGATTGAGAGATACTTTGAAGCCCATTGGTCCCAAGTAGCCTGAACACTTGTCCATCCATTATTGGGGCACAAGTTGCATCAGTGATTAGTTGAGGCACAATTCCAGTTGAGCTTTTATATCGAGTTTTAGAGTGGTTTATAATTGACCCACTTGCCAAACAAAAAGTTTCCAGGCACTCCCAAAAGGTTGATATAGATTGAACATCATTTCTCATTATGGCATATTTGTGTCATCTGCAAATTGTTGCAAGCAAAGATCTTTAGTGGTGGCATTTAGTATGGCAATACCTCTTAAAGACTTTTCTTCTCACAACATCCAGTATTAGCCAGTCATCAATAGCATCAGAACAAATAGCATATAACAAGGGGGAGATAGGGCAGACTTGCCCGATGGAGTTAGTCAGAGGGAAGGGTTCAATTAGGCCTCCATTGATGGCAATCCTGGATTTGGCATTACCAAACAAGATGTGGACAAATCTAATAAACTTCTTTCCAAAACCCATATCAGATAATGACTGAAAAATGAAGTCTATCCTGTTATAAGCTTTGTCGAAATCTATTTTAAAGAAGACAAAATTTTTCCCACTCTCTTGAGCATATTCAATTGCTTCCCAAATGGTGATGATGGAGTCCAATATGAATCTGCCTCTAATAAAGCCTTTCTGTTCATGAAGAATGATTTGATCCATTAAGGGACTTATTCTCATAGCTAGAGAAAGGGCAAAGATCTGCTAGATTGAAGTCAGACATGTAATGATCCTCCAATTTCCTATGCCCTCTTTCACTCCCCTCTTATGAATGAGCTTAACCACTCCAGTATTTATGGAGGAAGACAAAGTACCTACTCTAAGGGCTTCCATCCATATAGACGAGATATGGGACTAGGAACTCATGGTACTGATGAAAGAACTCATTGGGTATGCCATTAATGCCAGGTGATTTACCATCCTTAAGGGAAAGAATAGTTTCTCTAAGTTCCCCCTGTGTGAGATGGCTGATTCAAGACTTTGGCCACATGTTGAGGTGCATTTTTCCCCCTTATTCTGGCTATTTTAGCCTTGGCACGAGTCTAGTCAACCCCTCTTTCATGCTTATGGATGATCCCAAGAGTGTTGGAAAAGCACATGCTGCTCATCAATTTATTTGGAGATGAGTTAAGAGTAGCAGCAACAAATGGTAGGAATATCTAGGCATGTAGAGTAAAAATTCTTTAAATACATAAGCTCCTCTCCAAGAAATTCTTACTCTCTCTCTCTCTCTCTCTCTCCCCCCAATTCCACTTGATTAGTAGGTGTTGAATTCGAGCCTTTGGCTAGATCTTCGAGTCTGGAGGATTGATCCTATGACATAAAACTCGTCTCCCTTAGTTCCTTGGTATGTTAAAGGTGAGGCATTGCCATGGAGCAACTAGGGTCAACAAAAATTGCCTTAGTGAAATTGCCACTCTCAAAATGCTAAGGCACGGATTTGAGCAAGCTTGTATCCTTGACATTAAATATCACAAAACTCTGGACTTACCTAAGGGGAGGCCTTTTCCTAAAATGAAGGTAGAGAATGAAGCCACTTGGAAAAATCACATTCATTGATCATAAGATGATGGACGATGCACGTTGCCAAGTCAAGCCATGCTCATTTGAAAGAGGGAGAAAGTGCCAAAAATGAGATGCAATGGCTTTTAAAGCTTGAAGTGTTTTAAAGCTTGCAATGAGCACGCGCGCACACACACACACACAAAATGGAGCATAAGCCTACGACCCTACAAGCCTACAAGGTACGACACATCAACACACTTGAAAACTTTAACGCACTTTTCCCTTGTTTCAAAGGTTTGCACAGAGTTGGAAGCCAACATGGTATGACAAAGTGTTAGCAGAGTTCCTCATCGACCTCGGCCAAAAGAGTGAACAGTCACAGGAGCCTGAAAGAGTGTTGAAGCAAGACCGTAAACAAGGAGAAACTCAAGAATAAGCATTTAGATCCAACCTTTTCATGGCCTTAGTTATGGTAATCATTCAACAATGCACTAGTACTTCAACAATAAGATCGGAGGATGTGGGCTAGCCTTTTGTTGTCAATAATGCTAAGAAGGTTATCAAAGGTTTGGTCTCACAGGCCCCTCCAACTTGCATTTCGAAAAGCAAGCTGGTAGGGCTTGGTGAAGATATGCATATTAAGTAGGGAAAACGCAGTCTCCTCAATGAAATGGTGTCAGTGTCGATGATAAAAATTTATCATAGGTTTGGTCTCATGGGCCCCTCCCAGCTTGCATTTTGAAACGCAAGCAGATGCAAGCAAGTAGGGACTGGTGAAGCTAGGTTTATAAAGCAAGGAGGATGCTACCAATAGGGTTTTCTCAATGAAACATTGAAGTGAGGGAGGTACTGGGACGGAAATGGGAGGAGTGAAGGGTGCTACTGCACAAACAGAGAATCAAGGCTAGGCTTACCTCAGCTATTGCAAGTGCCATCGCCCTCCTCTCGGCACTCTAAGACAACTCACCCTCTCTAGTAACACCCTCAACATTTCTATCAGCATGCTGCTTTCCATTGCATCCAACAAACAATAGGCTTTTGACAAGCATGATTTATCAAATGCATCAAGTTCAATAAGCAATATCGCTAACTGCAGATGGTCTGTGTATCCCATACTCTACTCCATAAGTGCTTGACTACGCAAGGAGCCTCCCCCATGTCTAGGGCACTTGAGAAGGACCTATTTGTCTCTTATCTATACATATGTCAATGAATTCTTGCGCAAAAAGCTTCACACACCAAGCCAAGTAGAGCGCAATATCTCTAAGCACAAGCCAAAGCCATACGGATGTGTCGATGCCAATGAACTCAAACCAAGACGTTGTCATTTTGTGGAGGAAGAATGTATTGCTGGCTAATTCGACAATCATGCAAGTTGATGAGAAGGAAGTGCTTGTTGAATAAAGCAGCATGGATGGATAAGAGGCGGTCCTTGTGGCTAGACTTGACCCTGACCTCCCCCTTCAACAGGGCAAACGGTGGACTGGCTAAGAGGCGGGGGTGCATAGGTTATATCCCCACAATAGGATTTCAAAAAGAGAGAAGAGGGTTTATCCTCACCAGGTCCCACCAACTTGCGTTTCCAAACGCAAGTTGAAAAGGGCCAATGAGATGAAACGCCTCAAAGCTCAAGACTATTTTGATTTTTCATTCGCACTAACAAGGCTACCCGTGGAATCAATGGCCGGGTGAAAATCATGCCCATCTTGAAAGAAAGAAGGTAGAACATGGGGAATGTGCTACTATGGTAGTGATAGCGTTTAAAAAAAGATTAGGACCTCTTTTATAGTCAAGCCAACAGAAAACGGTTTTTTTCATCTTTTGCATCAAGTCAAACTAGATGCCATCGTGAACCTCTGTTACGCACTCTTCATTGGTAGCTTCTTTTGGAAGTAAGGGTTTTCAAGTTTCATAGTTCCTCTTCTCCATGGACATAAGTATCATCGCTCTCATTACTAAGCTTTCGGGTTCTTGTTCTCCATGGATAGCATCACCACTCCACTATTGTTATTACGTCTTGGTTGAAAAAATATGTCTTTATTCATCTTGTATATACCAAAGACTTGTTGAATAGCACAGTATACTTGTTTCTTCAAGCTATCCTTTGTTGTTTTAGGTGTATTTCCCATCTTTGCTAAAATATATGCATGTCTATGGCTAGAGACAAAAAGATTTTTCCCTTAAATTCATGGCCATAAGTAGTTTGCCTCTTCTAGAAAAAGTTTTGTGATAAAGCTAACAAAAGATGATAGGAATTGCACATGCAAAACCACAAAGTGCAAATATATTCACCTCATGATTATTAAATCTATTACCATCATCTCATTTAACAAGCCATGCAAATCCTTTTTGTAATTGCCAACAATTTATGATTTTTTTTAGGGAGTGAGAAGAACAAAGCATATTTTTGCAATTTCCAACAATTTATGACATTTTCAAGGAGTGTCAAGATGAAGATGAAGTGACTTACATTTAGCTTCACTACAAAGTAATGATGGGTATGTAGGACACCCACACGCACAATAGAACTATAGTAGGCACCACAACATTGTCAACAAATTAATATTCTTAAAATCTACTTTGTTTTGACACTCTTGCATCAATTTTGTTTTTGGTGTCTAAGAATTTTTAAAAATACTCTTCTCAATTTGAGCACTATGTTGCCTATTTATGATCGCTAGTAAGCTTAGCTTTATGAGATGCAGTAAAACAATTGATAAATTTGATATAAAAATTAGGTTGCAAGAAAAATTTATATAGTATGACTTTTAATACTTCTTAGAAGTTCTACCAACTTTTTTGACAATTTTTGTTGTTTGCTCTTTCACTTCCTCACATTAAATTGTCTCTATTATTTTCTAGATCTTGTTTGGGGCATGGTAAAAGGTTGTGAATGTGTAAGAGTCATAGTGATGAACACAGGCTGTTCCTCAATGTACATAGATAAGAATATGATGTGAGATACTATTGTGTACTAACATACGTACAATGTACGCAAGAAAACACAATTGTAATTTCAACTAAATTGAAAAGCTTTGTAGTCAAGACGAGCGTAAAAATATAATAGTGTTGGAAGTCAAACAAAAATTTCGATGAGTGGATGAGTTTCATGGATTGCATTTAAGCACCACGTTGCATTCATGGCTACTTGGGAGAAGGAACTCGATATGAAGTGTTAGTCCGACCAACACATCACTATGGTATTAAGGAGGCATAGCATGATTCCTAGTCTGAATCAAGAAAGTTTATTTGTAAAAGTTTGGTGAGAAATATTGATTCTTTCTCTTTCTTCTAAACCTATGTTCACCGCTCATTTTTTAATAGCATAACAAAAAGAGCTTAGCAAATCTTGAAAAAGCTAGTAGCCACTCTGAAAATAGGTGCTTTTTTTAAATCTTCAATTACTTTAGGTACAATCTGGCACTAAAGAAAAACAACCATTTAGCGTAATGCATACATGTAGATGTGGTGTACAAGAGAGAAAGTTTGCATATAGAGACCATGTATAAGTAACAAATTTTTCTGAATGAATGTATGCAAAAAAAAAGAAAGAAAATCAAGAACCCTTCCAATGGGATCAAAATATCCATCTTTCTATTTTCTTTGCTCGCTTTTTGTCCCTTGCTCGCTTTTCACCACTCGTTAAGTGATATCACCCTTTCTAAGGGATGTGATAGTTGAAGGGATCAAAAATATTTTCCCAAAGGGGGCTAAAGGAGTTTTTGAACCTAGTAGAGGTTTTGGTGCCTTTATTGCCTTTAACATAGTTTTTCTTTGAGACAATTTGAAAGCCTTCAGAAGAGGGTTTGTAGCCCGCTTCTTTTGAAGGTGAAGGGATTTTCAAATAGAATCCCTTACAGGTATACAATGCTTTAGTTCAAAATCCAAGTCAACCTCAATAAGGAGTTGGGGTTCCGACTTGGGATTAATACCACCCCTCGCCCCCTGTCCCAAGACCTTCCCCAAAGCCAGGGGTACATATCTACAAGCGGATCTAAGAAATATACCCAGACACCTAAGATTGAGCCTAGGGTACCAATTGAACACTGATATGGGGTGTTCCTTATGATCCATTGACCTTGACTTACTATCTGCAACACAATATTAGCAATCTCAAAGAAAAACAAATAGTAATTATTAGGTAAATATTGGACATGTATAACTCTTATATTTTTGTTCTCACATTGCTAAGAAATCCAAGATTTAAGGGTCTCAAAGGAGGGCGTAATCCCATGGCAAAGTCCAATCACCACCCTGTTCTGAAGCTAGAACTGCCAAGCTTCCAACTCCTTTACAAAAATAGTAACCCTTTCATTTGCTTCTCCAGTTTCTTCTTCAAGGTCAGCTTCTTCCCTTGCAGCACAATGTGTGCCTACTTGGACAGGGATAGCAGGTCTACTGTTAGCTTGATGTTGGGGAGGAGCCTCAGGGTCAATATCTTCCGTATGGGAGGGTGAGAAAGGATGACCTATGTTCTTGAGATTAAAACCCTCAATTTCAGAGAAATTAAGAACGGGAGGGTTACCTTGCACCTAAGACAGGAAGGGGACTAAGCGAGAGGACGAGCAAAGAGCTGAGCCATCGCCAATTGAATCGGTGAGAAGAGGTTACCCCCAGAAGCTCCTCTGTAAAGGAAAGCACTATTGAAGGGTAGCGCCGCCATAGTTGTATGGGATGGAGTCAGCATGGGATTTTCGGGTTCAGTCAGCATCAGGGGTCTATTTTGAAACAGAGGATTGAGAACAAAGTTTACTTATGCAATGGCTCCAAAGCCTGCAAGCCTGAGTGGGGGCATGTGCACTAGAGGTTGTACACCACTATGCACCAATGCATCGCGAAGGGCATCTTGGAGTTCCATCGCCCTCCTCCCCTATGGGCAAGGGGAAAAGGGGGGGGGGGGGGGGGGGGGGGGGGCACCCCAGGACAAGAGCCATTGGTTGAGTACTACGAGAGAAGGCGCAATGATGGCTCAACAAGGAGGGATTGATGCTTGTATGACCATTCACTCCCTTGTCCTCCACGCTCGTCGTCTTCACGCTTTCCTCTGATCCTCACCCTGCTTCGTTTTGGGGAGCTTCTTCTGTTTTGTCTGTGAACCTCATCCTAACTACTCAATGGAAGAAAGTTATCTTCTAATTAATAATCGCCTTCGTGTCACTCTTCCAGTAAGAAGTTAAAGTTTACATGCATCTTAAGTGAATGCCCAATGTGGTACCCCGGCTTATTTTGCCTTTTAGATATTTATTTTACTTGTTTGACATTGTGGGGCAAGAAAACCTTAAGGGGTGGTACTTAAGCACCTCCATGAGGTCTCTTGGGATGGTTTCCTACGACTTTAAAAGCGTCTTCTTCCCCCCCCCCCCCCCCCAAAAACCCCACCCTCTCTCTCTCTCTCTCTCTCTCTCTCTCTCTCTCTCTCTGTGTGTGTGTGTGTATATATATATATATATATATATATATATACACACACACACACACACACACACACACACACACTGGTTCCACATTGATAACTTTGACATGGTATCAAAGCAGGTAAATGTTTCATCTTGGGAGGATTCGCGGGCCAGGAAAAGCAGCGAGGAAGCATTGCTTGGCGTTTTGAAATGCCCACAAATCATCTCATTTAGGCGTTTTAGGCTGGGTTCAGACTTGGGCAGTAGGTGTGACCTGCACGCGGGTCGAGTGGATGTGACAAGCATTGATAGGCTGCAAAAAATGAGAACTTAGCGTTTCCTCCTGCTGGCGGCTTCACTCCCTCGGGCTTCCGTGCACTTTTCAGCGGCCGTCACGGGCGAGGCTTGATCACGAAATCATGAGACCAAGCAGACCCTGCTGCTGCAGTGCTTGCTGTTCTGCAGCGGCAAAAACTGCAGCGTGAACTGGTGCGCCTGCAGACTCAGCTGAACTTGAGGGAGACAACAAGCAGTCTGAACCCGCCCTTAGCTACTGACAAGTTTTTTCCATCATTTTGAAACGCTCCAGCACCGACTCTACAATAGCGTCGACTTGTAGTGCGTTTCCCAATGCAGGTGCTTGTGGGCTTCACTAGCATAGTCTCATGCGGACATGGTGTTGTTTTTGTAGGCCTAGAACAAATTCAAACATCATGGACCCGTTTAAGCGACCACATTTTTATAACCCCAGTATTTTGAAATGCCTTGGGCTGAGCTTCTCTAGAGATCCTTTGGAGACAACGAGACGACGTAAAGTAATGACAAATTCTGCGAGGATAGATAGCATTTTGAAACGTTGTAAAATGGATTCCAATGGGCTGCCCTTTGAGATGCTATTATGAAAAGGCCTTCAGGGAAACATTTTGAAATGCAAGTAAAGGGAGAACGTCCATCCACTGAAGCTTATAAATCCAAGGTCAAACAAGGCGATTTTTTGGCTATGGCTGGCAATGAAAGTGCATTGCCTAGTGCTCAATTACCTGCCTCGACGCAATCGAAGTTCTCCCTTGACATAATCGAAGTTCTACGTTGGCAATTTATTTGTCTCGAAATTACAAAGAGAATGGCAAACAAAAGAGCTAGGAAAATGACCAAGGCAAAGACAAGCTTGACAAGTATTGTAGAGAGAGTGATTTCACCTAGGAAATCTGCATGGCACACGTGACGGCGGCCATAGTGGCCTCTGTACTATATTTCTAGCCGGAAGAGAATACCACAACATGCTTCAGCCAAAGAGAGACACATGAGCAACAGAAGAGGGAAAAACAAGCTCGCAATGCTTGATTTGGACCCGTGTGTCAAAGTTCACATAATCGATATTTGAACCCGTGTGACAATAGCGCATTGCATCTAGCACGGAACCAACATGGCGTACACAAAAAACACTTTGGATCCAATTCAGGAAATTCATTGTTGTTGGCATGATTATGCACATGGTGTGTTTCAAATTTTAGGTGATGTGTTCATACTTAATGAATGGGGATTCTTGGACGTAATCTACTCTATAGCTCAACTTTCTAAGAGGCCACCAGTGTGCGTTCTGTTTGGTGACAAGTTGGTGGAGAAAATCTTAGGTGTATCTAGTATCCCAATCTGTGGTGGGGTGTCCATGGTAGCTATTTCATCGACTTGGTCTTCCTACATATGTCCACTATGAGCTGCAAAGAGGGTGTTGAAGCTTTATGCATCTCAAGTGGATGCCCAATGCCCACTGTCATACTCACTCCACCTACTCGCTCTCTTCTTATTTTATTCATTAATTATCAAGATTCCTTGTGATCCCATCTTTGACTCCATCGAATTTGGACCCTCTTACCTTTACAAAAGAGACAAGGAGGATTAGAACTTTTAGCAAGGCGAATTGTACTTGACGCTTTTGGGCTACACCATCCAAGCGAATGCTCACGCTGTTGTGCACGCGCATTGCAATTCATTTATAAACTCTCTCTCTCTCTCTCTCTCTCTCTCTCTCTCTCTCTCTCTCTCTCTCTCTCATTGTAATGCAGCCATCGTAATCTGCACGTTCACGTCCAAGAGGAGAATCTCGCTTGATTTTCCTCTTTCTTTTTTTAAAAAGAATCGTAGCACCTACTTATTTCATTTTTTAGGTATTTATTTTACTAATTTGACAAGAGTGTGGATCAGGAAAATCTGGAGAGAGAGTACTAAGGACTCCCATGAAGTATAAATACAGACCTTTACCCTGTTTGTATAATTATCAATTTATTGCCAAGTTGTGGCTTGGAGCAACTCTTCCTCTTTCTCTGTCTCATGCCTTCTCTCCATAACTCTACGCTTCCGCATTGTCGAATTTCACAAAAGTAAGATGTTGAAAGATTGCCATCAAACTCCATCCGGAGGTCACCGTGAAAAGGCAAAAACCATGAAAGCATTGGAAAGGTTCTTCTGTTGGCCATCACTTTGAAATTTGAGTCATGCATGGTGTGCTTTTGAAAAAAGTATAGCACGCAAAAGACTCGGCTTATTGCCAACCTTGCCCATGCCTCATGCTCTTTGAGAATCTATCACAATAGATATATCAAGATGCAACAAGGCCTCCGTGTCCTGTGTACCCACTTGCAAATTTATAAATCTCACACTTTTAGATATGCCGAAAGCTTATGTGAGCTGTGTACAGAACAAAACAAGAAATGTTTCTTCCATTGGACCATTGCTAGAGTTTTCCTACAACACAATATATTTACCTATTGATAAAGCTTTGATTGAGATAATATGATAACTTAACTTCTCACCTTTGCCCGAAAGATGAAATTTTTATACAGATAGATTTCTTTGGATCCAAAATCAGTGACCAAGAAGGTGCACGCTATTGTCAAACCACCCAAACAAAGACAAAGAAAACAAGCCGACGCTAGAAAGCATGTAGAGTTCAAAGAAGGTGATTGGGTTCTATCGAATTCAACTAAAATACGATACAGAGCAACCTTTTTTATTTCCAAAACTATCCCAAGATATTATGACCATTGAAGGTAACTCATTCAACCAATGAGGATACATATAAATTGGAACTACCCTCTACTTTGAAAACCCATAATTCTTTCAAACTGCTAGGGAGAACCTGCCCCAAAAATTCTTGGAGTGTTCGTGGGTTATAGGCTTGCAAGTAAGGTGTGCAAATGGATCCAAAGGACGTGGAAGATTGAGTTTTCCAAGAATGATCTGCTCCATGGAGGAAAAGGGATGAAAAGCCAACTGATTTCCATATGTATTCAAGTCATTAAATTCTCCTTCTTCCACGATGTTTGAAAGGTCAGCAATGGCCGAGTGTTCGTCCAAGATCTCTTGGTAGCCAGCTATACATAGATTATCCAAGATAGCAGGAAAACTATTTTTAGGATTGGAAAAAGCAAGACCTCTCAGGAGTGGAAGTGGGTAACTCTTTCTGTCAGGTCTATGACAACTTGATGTTTGCGAGGTTGGGGTTCCTTCTAATCATCAGTTTCCTTTGAAATGTATGTGGCCATAGCTCGAATTGAGCATGATCCTGATGTTATGGTTCTCTCTTATTAATATAACCTCACATATTGTGAGATTTGAAAAAAAAAACAATAATTCTTTCAATGTTAGCCTCATAAACCAAACACACCAAAATCAAATGAACCTATTTTTGAAAATCCACCTTAGTAGAAGAAAAGGCATGCTCTTAAGCCCGTATAAATTGTACTACACAGAGAGAATGACAAGACATTGCTTTGCGACTCACAAGTACTTACTCAAATTTGACAAAGGTCTTCCTACAATAGATGCAAAATGGGAGGAAAAATTTATGAAGTCATATACTGCCATTTTTTAATTCCTATAATTTAAGAGTCTTTTCAGCTGAAGACAACTAAATAGAAGCTAGGCAACCATCAAAACTAATTAGAAAGAAAATTGAACCTACCCTCAGCATTACAGTCCATCTTGTGTTCCACATTAGCCACTTGTAGGAGCGGTTCGAAAATAGGATGAAGAAGTTGTTCATCTAGAGGAAGTCCAATTTTCGAGGATACCAATCATTACAATCCATTCGAACCTAAATTGGTTCTTGATCAAAAGGGAGAAATAAGTCCCAAAAGGCTTCT
Organism: Adiantum capillus-veneris; assembly: GCF_014529385.1. NCBI lineage: Eukaryota > Viridiplantae > Streptophyta > Polypodiopsida > Polypodiales > Pteridaceae > Adiantum > Adiantum capillus-veneris. The sequence continues at coordinate 8,549,872 of NC_140934.1, forward strand.
TACCCAATATTCGATAAAGTGGAAGCATCGACCAAGTCGGGTGGCATTGGAAGTCATTTTCCCAGTTTCACACGGACGGCTGACTTACTTCATCTTCAAAAGTCATCTCCACATCCCTCTCGCTCAGTGAACTAAGTACTTTCAGACCAACCTTCTTTTTTCCTTCGGCAAGTATTCATTTTGCCTTACGCGCCCACTCAGGAAATTTTTCAACGATACCTTTTTTTTGGGGGGGGGGAGGGGGGGTTGGGGGTTGCTGGCTAGTAAATTTTCAGATATTATGAACGCATTTTCTTTTATCCTATGTGCATTCCCGCTAAATTTGTGGCCACAAGACTTACACCTCAAGCCTCGATGAGGTCTTTCCTGCTATCAATTCATCTACGTGGCACCACTCAAATCCTTTCACCATATTGCAAAGAGGTTTGTGAGTATAACAAACCTATCTATCAACATTATACCATCACCATTGCGTCCTTATTTAAAAATCAACAAACATTTACAATGTCCACAAACATAAGCATAAACATTTCTGGATGTATTATTATTTACATTTTAAAAATTCTTTTTCATTGTGAGCTTTCACTCTACACATGACGAAGAATCGTCTAATTTACATCTATATAGCCTTCAAGTGTGAGTGCACTCTGCACATAACATGCAATCTCATAAATCTACTTGAATGACCTTCACGTATGAGTTAATCTCTACACGAGAGATAATGTTACCCTACTTAAATCACTTCCAAATGTGAGTCAAACTCTACAAAAGCCAAGGGATCACTATTTTGCTTCCAAAAATCACCTCTAGTGTGAGCATTGCTCCACACTTGGCAGACAATTATTAAATTACTCTATCTGAGTTACTTTTAAGTGTGAACATGGCTCTACACAAAGAAGTAACTACTAATTTAAATTAAATTAAATTATTTCTAAGTGTGAATTTTTCTACACATGATAAGCATTAACTTAATTCACTCTAATCACATTTAAACTCAATTTTTATTTTTTAATTTTACTAGAATAAGCTTGATTTCTAACCAAAATCTCAATCAAAACAATATTTTTACTTTTTGTGTTGGGTTTTAGAGTTCACCTTTAGGTTGAACTCAAGGCAACTTGTAAATAAAGAAGCTCACAATGAAGAAAGGCCCGCGAGGTTCATGCAAATATAGAGAAAATTATTTCGATCAAAATATAATTCGGTTGAAATATATTTCGTTCATATTATATTTCGATAACTACTAAGAAATTAATCGATACGGTGATTTTGCTGATGTGACACCATATTATATGATCGTTTAATTGATGGTGTTGTATAATACGCACGACTAAAGTGTATTATATGTACCCCGTATAATGTTCAATGCAACTTAGACAACAATTTGATGCAACCTATGCTTCGAAAAATTTCATCGAGTCATGGAAACTTGTGAAAGAACATCTTTTTGAAGGAAATGTGTAGCAATAGTGGACCACTTTGTTAATGCAAGGTCATGCACCATCATCCTTTATCCAATTTAAACACATTTCCTCATTTGCATGGTTAAAAACAATTGGAAGTGGATATATATGATGAAAGCATGGCACAACTTGGGTGCACTAAATTGGAAGAACCTTGAGTATGGGGTCAGGGGGGGGGGTAATTGAGAAACTCCCCTATATAACTTGCATTCGGCCCTTTTTTAATATGATTGAATGAATAAAATGACCCCTTATTAAACCCCTTTTGTTAATGCATCTCTATTAATTTCACTAAAATTTTTGCATTAAAAACCCCCTCCTACTGAACTCAAGTGATACATTAACATGATTACATAGTGCACCCCCCAAGTACAACGATAAGTTTTGAGAGGCATTGTTGCCACAGTGAGTTCCTAAAGAAGTTGTGCCAAAGTTAAAGAAACTAGAAAAATAATGTTGTGGTTTTCCCAAGGAAATAAAAAACAATTGTGAGAGATTAAATTGTATAGTATTGCACTATTGATAGAGAATGTTATCGAGTAAATGCTTTGTTGATAAGGTCAAAACATGGACTTAAGGTGGCGACAAAGAGTTACTAGAAAGCAATTTTTTCATAAGAAGAGTCTCATGAAAATCTTTGAAAATAATTAAAGAGAAAATCTCAAGCAAAATTTGTAGAAAATGGAGCTCAAAATAAGAAAAGGGGGGATAGTCCCCAACTTTCTACTCCACATATCACTTCATCACCATCTCCCTTCAATAAAAACCTTAAGGATGAAACTACCAAACAATCCTGAACCGACAATAGTTTCCAAAGAGGAGACTATGAAGAGCAATAATGATGAAGCAATGACATTGAAAGTGGAGTCCCATAAAGCAGATGTACATGATGCGTCCAATAAGAAAAAGCATGAATCAATTGCATTCATTAACGACAAAGCTCTAGAGCTCCAACAACACACAGAGAAAGCCAAGATGCCAAACTTGAAAAGGATAAAGATGAGAAAGGGGATACAGGAGATGTATCTAATGTAAGTGACCAACCAAAAATCAGAGGGCAACTAGGCTCACACCACGGAGGAGTAGTAGATATAACATGGAGACTACTTCACACATCTAAAGTGCATGCATGCCATATTCTAAGCATCATCTATTGTCGTTATGAATCGTCTTAGTAGGCAACAAAGTCGAAATTCTATGGAGTGAGGTTTGCCCTCCATGCTCAAACTCCATCACATAAACACTATGTAGCAAATTGTGGTCAACATATTCGTTGTGCCTCTTTTAAGCCCAAGCTCAACAAACTTACTGAAATAGCCTACTCTCGATGTCAAAGGCTAACATAACAAATAGATAGAAAACGAATGACAAAGCTTCCTTTAAATGGATAGCTACACTTCCTTAAATAGATAAATATATAGAAATGTACGATGCCCATATGAAATCCCAAATAGGGGCCTGTCTATCAAGAGGCTAGCCAAGTACACTCATTTGATAATCTAGGATGGCAGCTCATCAACACTCATTAAAAAACCAAAAAATTGTGCCTATTCATGCCATTTCACTATCCAAACAAAACATTAAAAGTGTTGCTCGCAAATCATCAAGTGCAATCTCTTCATAATTTGGAAACAATAGTGGGTCATCGGTGTAATCCTCATCTAAGACGTCAAGTTCTTAAGGCACAAGCGTAGGAAGATCACAAATGTATTATCCTTCCTTGTAGTTAAAGAGGTATGGCCTCCACAAAGAAAAGGACGTCGTTTATGGAATTAGAAGTTTACCTTGGTACATAGATCAAGATAAACCAACCCTTTGGCATATAAATCCACCAATGGTGACTCCACTAGAAGCTATCTCTAGAGAAATCCCACACTAGTTGGCAAACTTTTAGAAATCCCATCTTCAATAGGGGGCAACTAAAAAAAATAATTAAAACACCCACGCATTCTCAAAATTGAGGAAGAAAATAGAAAGTGAATATAGAACTACTCGCCCACTCACTAGCCTCATAAAAGGTGAGAACCTTGTCCAAGATGCATCAAATCTAGTAATTAGCACAAGGGACGTAGATGATGTTCTGTTTCTAGGGATAAAGGCCTACTCACTCCCCTAAGTTATACCCCACTAGTGTATAGGCTCATTTATTCATTATTTGTGTGTTTGGCTATTAAATGGCTGGACACCATGTGTACACATTATACCCCAACTTAAAAACGTATAAAGGACATCTTAAAACTTGAGTCTACAATCTATGTTTTCTACTTTGCAACCTCTTTCTGCTCTGCTCTCGCGCATATCTGTTGCAAATACTCCACCAAACTCTACACACCTTGTGGTAGGTGTTTTGGGTGCGTTTCCCTCCTTTCAAGTGGTATTGGAGTGAGGTTTCTTGCGACAAAGTTGGTTGGAGTTACTGCATTGCATTCTTCCATGCTCTGTTTTTCGATTTTGGAAGGTGTTTCTCATCACATTTAGGGTTTACGGTTTCCCTAGTCCCAAAGACAAGTTGCAGCAAGTTTTATATTGATGTTGTGACAATTTTCAACCATAAAAATAGGTCCATACAGTAGGCTCTAGTCTATATTATACTCCTCCATCAAGTGGAACTACTCTCAGACAAGGATTTTATATATAATCACTGCTGCAGTGTACTTTACAACTCCCACCACTTTTTTTGCGTTGTTGAATTTTCTACATTGTATTTCTAAGAGTATATTATTTGCTCTTGGTGGATGCACATGGTGCTTTGGTGCTACAAAGGGTAGTGGGAGTCTACACACATTTACTTTGTTAATTGTGCATCTAAATCAGCTTGGACATCATAATTTTGCTAAGTTCTCAACAAATTTTTTGATGCCCCTTTTTGGTACTATGATGTATCTATATTGTGGATAATGCCATAGCACTTTGCCCATCGAAACAATGAATTTTGGATTGTTTTTAGGCACATGCAATTCTGAATTTTCTAGACTATGGAGTGTTTTGCATCAAAACTTGTGTTTTGGTGCGTCTATTGTTGAACAAATTGGCTGGTAAGTAGTTGGTTTTGTTTATAATAGTATACAAAGCTACTTTATTTGCTGATTTTTGTTAAGTCTTTCTCTAGGATTCCTATACTTGAATTCATGTCCACTAGTTCAAAGATCAAGAGTCTCTTTGAAATAAAGGAGTTTGATGGTAGTGGTTTTGATCTATAAAAGGATTGCATGCAAGATACCTTGTTTCGGATTGTGAAGATGACTTGAAAATGGTAAACCTGATACTTTTACACATGAGGAATGGGCTAGACTTAGTGAAAAGGCCATGGATTACATTAAAATGGTTGTGTGATAATATCCTCATAGATTTCTTGCCTAAAAAATATGGGAGAAGCTCAGAGTCACTTATGAGAGCACACCACTCATTAATCAAGTGCATTTGATGCAAAAGTTGTTAAATATGCAATTAGATGACTCTAAGCCCGCCTTTGAGCATTTGAATGCTTTTACACGTGTGCTAAGTCAATTGCAATATCCATGATTGCAGTCTTTGATGATAAGCTCAAAGTTATTTTTTTGTTGATAACACTGTCAACAAACACATGGAAAACATTGGTTAACTCTTTAGCCAATAGTCCTACTTCTATATATGATGGGGTAAGAGACTCCATAGAGATGAAGAGAAAGGAAAATGGGTGAAAGCAGTGGTGCATACAGTGTACGTGGTAGAAGTGCAAAGAGGGATAATGCGACCAATAGAGGTAAAAGTCATAGCAAAAGCAAGGGCAAATAATGTGACAGTGAATGCTACTAATGTGGCAAGAAAGGCCACAAAAAGCATGATTGCAGGTTCTTCAATAAAGAACATGGGAGAAAGAAGGAGATGAAAGTAAAAAAGAAAGGTGATGGCGAAAAGAAAAAGGATGTTGTAGATGCTTTCTCCTCCAAAGAAGTTGAAAAGGCCCATATAGCATCAAGTGTGGTGATCAAAGTGATTTCTAACGACGATGAGATAATGGTTGTAGTTAATAGTCTCATGCATCGCATTTGACAGGTGTACATGACATTTTCATTACTTGACAAGATGTCATCGATGCGTTGTTTCCTATACCTAATGGCTTGTCATAGTCCTAGACAGTGGACAGTGGTGCATCTTTTCATGTGAAACCTTCATTGGAGTCTTTTGCTACATGCACTGCTGATTGCCTTGGTAATGTTTATATGGGCAACAATTATGCATGTGAAGTTGAAGGAAAAGGAATTGTACAATCTTAAACAATAGCCAAGAGCTACTTTTGCATGATGTCAAGTATGTACTACACGCATTAAAAAAAGCTTCTGTTGTACAACTAGATACAAGGGGTTATGTGAGCACTTTTGGTCATGGTTTATGGGAAGTGAAGAAAGGCTCTAAGTTGATTGTAAAGGGTTGCAAGAAAGGGACACTTAATTACTTGCACTCCAAAACTATGCCAAAAAAGATATGGAGATGACTGAAGTACAATCATATGTGGAATTGGGGCATAAGTGCCTAGGGCATAAGCGCCTAGGACATATGAGCCACAAGGGCTTACAAGTTTTGTCATCCCTTCGAAAGGTTGACTCGAAAAGCTCTAAGCTTGAATTTTTCAAAGATTGTATTTATGGAAAGCAAGTGAAATCTTCTTGTTATTCAAGTGTGTCTTCTAAGTCTAATGCTCTTGACCTAGGGCATTCTGATTTATGTACTATGCCTGTGAAAACTTATAGTGGTGCACAATATTTAATGATAATTGCACTAGAATTCACTTTCATTGATAATTGTACTAGAAAATTGTGGGTCTATTTGTTAAAAGAGAAATGTGAATCTCTTGCTGCCTTTAAAAGATTTCTTGCTTATGTGTTTACCCAAATAGGTAGGAAAGTGAAATGTTTAAATACTGATAATGAAGGGGGATATATATAGAGCGGCTTTTAAGCAATTTTGTGGAAAGGAAGGGATTAAGAGGAAGGACATCGTCCTTACAATCCCCCTTCAAATGTGGTGGTAGAGAGAATTAATCGTACTTTATATGAGAGACTTTCATGCATGTTGTCCACAGTTAATCTCCCTCAACAATTCAAGGGAGAGGCAATGAAAACCGCCGTAGATATATGCAACCACTCACCTAATAGTATGCTAAAAAATGGCATCATTGAGGAGATTTGGTCTGGCAAACATGTCTCATATGATCATTTACGTGTAGCTACAAATGCTTTGTTGATAAACCTATAGAGAAGAGGACAAAGCTTGACATGAAGTCTTTCAAGAGAGTCTTCATGGATATGGAGATGCGGAAGAGATGGGCTTTAGAGTATGGATTCCACAAATGGGAAGATACTACACTACTGTGATGTAGTGAGGGTAAATTTCTCAAGATTGCTACACCAGGTCATGATGATAAAAGGAAGGTCACATTCAAACATGAACATCCATATGCACATGATGTTTCAGCCCGTGCCTATTGATGACATAATGGATGATCAATCCATTTTCATCCAACTAAGAGATGTTGGATAATCAAATATAGATCAAAATGTGGGGCAACATTTGGCTGAAAATGCTAGACAGCCAGCTATTCAAGCTGATCATAATGTTGATAATGAGCTGATTGACATTCCAACTAATGTAGAACCATTACCTATAAACGCACATCATTGGGTTAGAAGATCCCCCTTAACTGAATTTTCCTCAACATGAGGGTGAATTGCTTACATACAAAGAGGCTTTGTTATGTAATAAGAAATGAAAGTGGGACCTTGCCATGCAACAAGAGATGAAATCGTTGCAGAAGAATAAAAGTTAGGTTTTGGTTCCATTGCCGAAAGGCAAGAAAGCCATTCCAAACAAGTGGGGAGTATAAACTTTAAGAAAGCAGTGAACAAGAAAAAATATACACAATTAGTTGCATTCAAATGATCTCTTAGGAGGTAAGAGAAATCAAGCAGATCATTGTTTATACACGAAAACGGTGAAGATAATAGCCTCATCATTCTCTCAAAGGAGAACATGCTTTTGCAATTTGGAGAAAGAGATCAAGGAATGCATGATTTTAGGTCACAACTTCAATTTTGCCCCACGTCCTTCAGTTTAGCATAATGGTCAAAACTCCTGTAAAAATAAACAATTAAGCGATCTTGTTTTCCTTTCATTTCTCTCACATTTTTGAGGTGAAAATGGTGTGAAATATACATGAACAAAAAGTATACACCTTATCGTATTAAGCTGGTTATGCATTGTTGTGATAAGGTGATGATGTGCACTATTACCATGCTTGTGCACAGAACATAGATAGAGATGCAAGCAAGTGAGGCATCTAGAGAGTAACAAAAATGGAAAGGTCAAACACATTCCTGATATTAAAAGAAATCCAACTCAAATATTGAAAACTTAAAGCTCTCTTGGTACATTGAAAACTATGATTTCTAATCTTTTCACAACTCCACTCTTAGACACGAAAAGTTTTATGGTAACACAATGTAGTAGTTATGGACCTTCATCTTTAAAACTTGATGAGTTACCTAGTTTGTAATTTTAGCACTTTTGCCAACCCTAGGTAAACCAAGGAAAGACGTCCTTCCTACCATATAAGAGGTTATAATATGCACTACTACCATGTCTTACTCACAATAAAGACGCAAGGATAGAAGCAAGTAAGAGAGTGGAGTTGAGACATTGAATCCAATTGTGTTCATATTGTTAAACAAATTCTTAAAACCCACTCCATTTTCACAAAGTTTTATCGTCACATTATGTGGATGATATGCTCCTTGCTACCAAGGACAAGGAAGTACTATGTGTCTTGAAAGAGCAGCTGAAATTAGTCTTCTCTATGAAGGATTTGGGGCCAACTCAACACATTTTAAGTATGTGATGGAAAATTAAAAAAACTCCATCTACCTCAGGAAAAAAAATCTCAGCAAGGTGCTTGAAAGGTTTCATGTGCAGGATTGAGCTAAGCCGTTGAGTTACCTATGGCTTCACCCTTGAAGCTTAGCAAAGCTGATTGCCCAAAAAGAGATTTAGCTAACACAATGAAGGATAGACCATATGCTTCAGCTTGTAGCTCTTTGATGTGGTTGCTACATGATCAGACATTTCATATGTAGTGGGAGTGGTGAGTAGATATATGTCTAACCTTGGGAAGGCACATTGGGAGGATGTGAAATGCATACTTCGGTACATCAAAGGTACGGTGGACACATGTATATGTTATGGCAGCACTGATCCACTTGTATAGGGTTATTGTGATACTGACATGGCTGATGATCTAGCTAGTCGTAAGTTTACCAGCAAATATGTATTTACTCTAGCTAGTGGTGTGGTTTCTTGGTGTTCTCAATTTGTAAAGAATTAAAACGTGGTCTACTAAAGAGAGTGAATATATCTCATCCACAAAAGCTTCCATGGAAGCCATTTGGCTTGGGTCGTTTGATCAAGGCTTTTGGTATGCCCATTAGAACACCAAAAGTACAATGTGATAGTCAAAGTGCACTATGCCTGGCTAAGAATGTCTTGTTTCATGCTTGCACGGAACATATTGATGTACACTAATCACTTTAGTAGGTAGGTAATTCAAGATGGTCTAGTCATGTTGTCTAATATCAACACAGACAATAATCCCTCCAATATGCTGACCAAGGGTCTTCAAAGGCTCAACATGAGCACTACAATACACTAGTTGGGGTTGTGTAACTCTTTTCCATCCATCCAGCTAGTTAGAAGTCTCTATGCTAGGCCTTGAGGTTCTTGGGGATAAAGTCCTACTATCTTCCTTGTATCATACCCCATATCCTAGAGAAGTGTATAGGCTCATTTATTCATTTTTGTGTGTTTGGCCAATAAATGGCCTTGCCCTAACTTAAAATATATAAACGAAATCTTGAAACTCGACTGTACAATAGAAATACACTTTCAAATCTTTTTTTTCCTGCTTGTAGCCTATTTTTGCTCTCTTTTCTTGTAGATTTTCTCCTGCTTGCCTCCTTTATATTGTGCCAATATCTACACATCTAGTGATACATGTTTTGGATGCATTTCTACCCTTTCAATTGTTATATCAACTTTTGTCATCCACCCCACCTGATAAGTGTTTGTTGATGATAATAATTTATGTGATTTAGAAATAGATGAATAACCTCAAGCTCCATTACATATGGAGAAAGATGAGCCAATGGAAGAAGCATCAACCAACTCTTACCAAAGAAGCTCCAAAATCCACAATTTGCGCAAGGCACAAAGAAGGTTTGCGACATCTCTTTCTACAATATCGACAACATGGAACATAAAAATATTATCTCAATGCTCGAATACATGCACAGTTGGATCTACCAAAAAATGTTTTTTGGTAGAATGAGGAAACATACAACACTTGAAGTTGCTATCAATGGATTTACAAAAATTGTTAGAAGATGGTGGGAACTACTTCCTTAAAAAAATGCAGAATTCAATCTTAAGACCTCAAGAAAATAAATCTCTTCTTGTTGTCTGGATCGAATACATCTACAAAGAATTTATAGAACATTGTAAGATCAATCGACCATAATGCTACAAGCTTCTTATGAAGTGAAAATATACAAATTCTCTTCTATTTGGGCTTTATGTATTCACTATAGAAACTAAGCAAGAAAATATACTCTCAAAAAAATCAAAGCAAAATTTGTTCATAAACTCCCAAAAACCATCATCAAACTCGTTTCAAAACCTTGGATAGTCAAACTTGGATCTCCAATCAAGAACATTGGGAGATATTATCCAAGATTTATAGGTGGTAATACAAAAGCTCTGGATACAGAAATAGGTAGAAAAAGAATTAAGAAAATCTAAACCTTCAAAGAAGTTCTACAAGCAAAACTATTGTACCAACATCTTGGGTGTACTAATTCTAAAAAGAAATGCTCTTGTAAGCACAAAAAGAAGATCTCCAAAAAGAAGAAGCTCAAAAGAAAAGCCAAACACCAATTCTGCTAAAAACATAATTCTACTTCTTAAAAAAATGATAACAAATATTTTGTGTGTAGAGAAATAGGATACTAGCCTTCTGAATGTTCTAAGGAGAAAAATCAGAAGCTTTCAAAAATATTAATTTGGAAGATGGATATAGCTATTCAAAGCTATCATTAGATGAAATCTCTGACTTTGAAATCCATCATTGCTCCGTTCAAAAGCAAAGCGTGTTCATCAACTAAAGATTCTTATAGTTTAGATTTAGGATTTGAAGATTGCCCCAACCAACACACTATCTCTACCAGAAGGACCTTTATTTACCACTACACGGTCTTGCAAAGAAGCTGGCAACAATGACAGATGAAGCATGAATTGTCCTTGAACGAAAGGCATTAGGAACAATTCTGCTAAGCTTGGCGTCAACGGTGACTTTCAACGTTTCGAAGATAAAACCACGAAGGACTTGATGAAGTCACTTTACGGCCTCTACAAGAAACCATTGGCATCCAATAAGCTATTTCTCATGAAGCGATTGTTCAATCTAAAGATGACAGAGAATGATTCAGTTGCAGAACACCTAAATGACTTTAACACCAACATGAGTCCACTTCGATTGGTGAAATTCAATTTTGATGACGAAGTGCGAACTCTCCTTATACTATCGTCTCTACCGGATAGTTGGGACATCCTTGTGATGGCTATAAGTAACTCTATCTCTGGCACAAATACTCTTAAGTTTGATGATGTTGTGGGTGTTCTCCTAAGAGAGGAAATGCGAAGTAGAATCACAGATGAATCATCAAGCACTGCACTATCAGTGGAAACAAGAGGAAGACCAAAGGAGAGGTTAAAAAAGCAAAAAGATCGTGATCGGTCAAGGCGGAGCAAATTACGCACAAAATCAGTTCTCGAATGTTGGCTCTGCGGCAAGAAGGATTGTTGGTCCAAGAAGAAGGAGTCGGAGTCTGAAGACAACAAACAAACATTGGAGGCCATTGTGACAGGTAAAGTAGAGCAAGATTATATAATTCTCTCATTTAACAATGTGTCTAATTCTTGGATAGTAGATTCCAGGGCTTCATTCCATGCGACACCGCAGAAGCAGGATTTCCGAGATTACACGAAAGATAATTTTGGGAATGTATACTTGGGAGATGATGAAGCTTGTGAAAGTGTCGACAAAGGTACAGTTTGTGTCAAAACTGCTAACAGAAATGAATGGAAGTTTAAAGATGTTAAGCATGTTCCTTCTCTTCGCAAAAATTTGATCTCTACAGGACAATTGGACGATATGAAGGTCACAACATTGCATTCAAAAACAAGCGTTGAAAAATCTCAAAGAGATATTTGGTGGTTGCTAAAGGAGAAAAGGTTGGTACACTTCACTTGGATATTGTTAGCATGCAACTTTCAACTTGTGCAACGAATATAGAAGTTGATAATGCGGTGTAGAACTATCGACTTGGGCATATGAGTGCCAAAGAAATGCAAATCCTTCAATCAAAGAAGCTTCTACCAGGTTTGAAAGAGTTGGACAAGAGTTCTGTGAAGATTGTTTTATAAGAGGGTAACATTTCAAAAAACAGAAAATTGAAGAAAAAGTCATAAACTTTAGTTGATTCATTCTGATGTTTGGGGTCCTACAAATACACCATCACTAGGTGGCTCATTGTAATATGTAACATTCATAGACGATGCAACTAGGAAAACATAGGTTTATGTAATGAAGAATAAAATCCGATGTGTTTTTTATATTTCAAAAGTGGAGAGCCTTTGTGGAGAATGAAACAGGTACCAAGGTTAAATGCCTCAGATTCGACAATAGAGGCGAGTAATACAACCAAGCTTTTGAAAGCTTTTGTGCTAGCAATGGCATTCAGAGGCAAAGAACAACCCAAAGGACACCTCAAAAAATGGCATTTCCGAAAGGATGAACAGAACAATCATGGAGAAAGCAGGAAGCATGCGGCTAAATGCAGACCTATGCTTGATCTTTAGGCGGAAGCAGTAAGTACTTTTGTGTACTTGATCAATCGATCACCCTCAGCCGCATTGGATGGGGAAGTTTCAGAGGAGGCATGGACAGATAAATCGGTGAATTATTTATTTCTCAAAGTGTTTGGGTGCGAAGCTTTCATGCACATAGATAGAAGCTGTCACAAACGGGAGCGCATAACAATATAAAATACATTCGGATAAATAGGATTTATCACTTATTACTGAAGCCAAAGGATATAGAGAGAAATAAATAGAGAGAGAGAGATAGAGAGTGAGAAGATCGACACAATACTAGAACCAGAAGATGGGCTGGTCCCCCCCGTAATAGTATCTTTATTACTGAGAAGAAGTCTACACGAGCACTTGAACCGAACGTATTACCACGTTCGTTCTAGAATAAGACTTGATGGTTCCCGGAAGCCTCAGCTTCCGATTGCCAGGGCAAAACCCTATTCCAAGGAGCTTCCGTTCCTTATTCCAATTCCTCGAGAATCAAGGTTCTCGCCTCTGGATCTCACCTTCCCGACTCAAGGCATGGCATCCCTGCAACTATTTTCCAACTCTTTCTAGAGTCCTCTTCCCGCAGAACAACTCTGCTTTCCCGGACACGAAGTCCTTACTTGGGAATCCCAACTTCCGGATAACAACTTGAGAGACTACCTCTCTCCAATCCGTGGATCTACTTCCCAAACTCGGGTACGAGACCCTTGGGCTGATTTGGCTCTAGTTCCTCAGAGCGCTTTTCTCCTGTAGAGGCTTATGCCTTCCTCTGCTCCTACTCCCTCACGAAGAGGAAGTACACCTGCAAAATCAAATACTCAAAGATCATAACATGAAAATCGTTACCTTCAAAGTCTCGACGCTCGAAACGCAACTCGATTCTCGAAAAGCAATTCCCCGGAAGAGATCTCTACATAGAAAATTCCTCTCTTCAAATCCTACACACAAAAGAGATGTGTTCTCGGGTTCCTTCTCGTAAATCAACCCCGTCTACGACATTTATGGACTGAAAACAGAGAAAAAGAGCAACTTGTCGCGATGGAAACACGCTTCGTAGGCACTTCTTCGCGAGGGTCTTGGCGACATCTGGTACACTTGGGGCAGCTATGGGCATCACCGGCAACGTCTTCTTTACGGCTGAAATTTGCAGTAGTATCTCCTCCTTGCAAAGATTGGACCTCCCCTCCGAGAGAGGGCGTGTGATGGCTTTATAGCTCCTAGCCACGGACACGAATAACTGCTCGCGTAGAGATCGCGGCCGTATTTTTTTTATTTTTCAAAAAAAAATCATATTTTTTTTCGTTGTTCTGCCAAAAAAAGAGAGAGAGAAAACGTGGGCTGATCAGTTGCCTTATTTATCAGATGGCTGCCGACTTATTAAGTGGACGGCCGGCGTATTTTTAAAATAGTCTGAACCTGCCCAAAAACTCAATAAAACCTTGTAAGTTAAAAACAATGCTTTCACAGCACTTCTCAGGCATCCATGGATGCAATCACACGCACAGTCGCAATACAGACATAGACTTCCTCGTGGGAAAGCATTTGCTTTCCCGAAAAGCAATCCCGCTTTCTCAGAAAGCATCTGTTTTTCCTCAAAGTTTCCTCTAAACCCATCTTCATTCAAGTGCTTGCTTTTTCCTTGTGCACAATTCTAACACAGTTCGGAATTTCCTCCCAACTATGGATATTCCCTTTCCGATGCACCCGTCACCCACCTTGTGACGCATCAGGAATACCCATCAGCTAGTCCTTTCCTACCCAACTTACGGTACAATCTCCTTCACGATGCTCTATGTCACCCATCCTATGACGCATCAGAGATGTCCATTCCCGGATGGTCGGATACTTCTTTCCGATGCTCCCTGTCACCCATTCGATGTGACGCATCAGAAGTACCCGTTCCTAGTGGCCTTACAGATATTACAATTCTCAGAATCCCCGTCATTACTTTAAATGACGCACTAGGAATACTCTATACTCGGATGTCTCCAATGAGAAAAGCCCTCTCACTTAAAATTCCAATAATTCATTTAGAATTATTTTTCCTTGGTGTTCGAAGCGAGAAAACACTCAGTTATAAATCCAATAATTCATTTAGAATTATTTTTTTGTAAGATAAAGCCAATTTAGCAACAGAAGCCTAAGGTCAAAGCTAAATGCAAAGCCCAAAAAAAAGTGTTTCTTCATCGGCTATGGAAAAGGTGACTTTGGGTATCGCCTATAGAATCATGAAGATAGTAAAATCTTTACGAGTAGGGATTTAATTTTTAACGAACAAAATATGTAGAAAGATTAATTGGAAAAAAAACAAGCAAAAGAAACAGGTGATGAGTACATGAAACTTGAGGACGGTGAAGACTCAAGTAGTGCAAACGGTGACAATGTGCAACGTCAACCAAATGAAGAGCCTCAACCTATTCCCCATAGATCTACATGAGCAAATAAACCTCCAAAAAGGTTTGTTCCTTCCTTCAACCGTCTCTTGATCTCAGATTCTGGATAGCCAAAATCATACGAGGAAGCTATGCAATACAAAACCAAAGAAAAATGAATAAAGAGCATACAAAAGGAGATGGACTCATTACATCGCAACCAAACATGGAAGTTGATTGAGTTGTCAAAAGGTAAGCGGACACTTTAAAACAAATGCATGTACAAACTGAGGGAAGAAGAAGGTGGAAAGAAAAGGTACAAATCTAAGCTTGTGGTAAGAAGGTTTTCTCAAAAGAAAAGTATTGACTTCAATGAAATATTTTATTCTATTGTAAAAATGAACTCAATTAAGCTTGTCTTAAGCTTTATGGCTGCTCACGATAAATCTTGAGCAAAAAGACGTAAATACGACATTCCCTCACAGTGACTTAGAGGAGGAAATTTACATCATTCAACCAAAAGGGTATGAAGTAAAAGGTAAAGAGAAAATGGTTTGCAGATTAAAAAAGAGCTTGTATAGCTTAAAGCAAGTATCAAACCTGGCTTGTACTTGAAGTTCGATCGATGGATGTTGGATCATGGATTCACAAGATGCAACTCATATCATTGCGTCAACACAAAGAATTTGAGAGATTAGAAGTTCATCATCCTAATGTTGTATGTTGATGACATGTTGATTGCAAGTGCTAACATGCAGGACATCAAAGATTTAAAAGAGGAGGTGTCTAAATCTTTTTCAATGAAAGTTTTAGGTGCTGCAAAGAGGATACTTTGTATAAAGTTATCAAGGGATACGACACAGACAACACTAAAGCTATCTCAAGAGGATTACATCAAGAAGGTACTAGAAAGGTTTGCAATACAAAATGCAAAATCTGTTTCTACACTTTTAGCTAGTCACTTTAAACTGACCAAGGATATGTGTCCAAAGACACAAGAGGAGATAGCCTATATGTCTAAAGTTTCATATGTTGCAAATGTAGGTTCTCTTATGTATACTATAGTCTAGACAAAGCCAAACATTGCATATGCAGTGGGAGTTGTAAGTAGGTTCATGGACAACTCAGGTAAAGAGCACTGGCAAGCTGTGAAGTAGATACTCAGATAGCTAGAAGAAACATTTTGGAGGCACTGATATTTTCTTCCAAGGGTATGTTGATACAGATATGGCAGGTGACAAAGATACTCAAAGGAGCACTACTGACTTATCTTCACAGTTGGAAGCACAGCAGTAAGCTGGGCTTCAAAGCTGCAGAATGTGGTCTCACTTTCTACCATGGAAGCAGAATATGTAGCCATGATAGAGGCTAGCAAAGAAATTATATTGCTTCACAGATTCTTAGAAGAGCTTGGATTCAAACAAGATAATTGTGTTTTGTACAGTGATAGCCAAAGCGCTATCCATCTTGCGAAGAACTCAGCCTTTCATTCAAGAACAAAGCACATTGAGGTGAGATATCACTTCATACGCAAACTTTTCGAAGAGGGACAACTAAAGCTAGGAAAGGTGCATACATGTTTACAACAACAAGAAGTAGTTGAGCTTTTGTTCATCTTCAATTGGCATTCAAAGATAAGAAGCCATGATGGAAAGCAATCACAGGTTTGGTGTGGAGATCTATCTCCGAGTGAGAGATTGTTAAGTATAATGGAGCTTGATTGTTAAGTAGCCGATAGTCAATGACCAGTGGTGGACGATGGACGAAAGTCAATGGCCGATGAACGTGGCCGAATTCAATGGCCGGTGACCAATTTCAAGATGGACTTGTCTTCTCAAGGACGGCCATACATAGGTGCATTGAAGAGTCTAAGTCCGACTTGTCAACACAAGAGCGACTACACATGGCTGTCTCTCATGAGAGAGGGCAACCCTTATGGCCTATAAAAGGAAGCCTCTTCTACAAACAAAAATGGATCGTGAAGCATTGTGGTGCATTATGAAGATGTGAGGTAGTGAGAGTGAAGCAAAGCAAGAACTCCAAAATAGTATAATCCTTTTGTAATGTACTTCTTGTTTTGAATTTTGAAGTACTAAATCCATTAAGTGAAACTTTCTGTAACAAACTGCTGACATGTCAAAGCCTAAAGAATGGAGCCAACTTACAGATGCCGGCCGAGGGGCCTAAACCCTAAGAAGAACAAGCAGTAGAAGAAGTGTCACAGAGTGAGGACGTGGTTACCCGAGTGCAAAAAACCCTAACCCTAATTTTTGCCAAAAACCCTAATTCTGAAAACCCTAACTGCTGAAACCCTAATTCTGGAAACCCTAACCCTAAAACCTGCAAACCCTAATTTTTGCAAGAAACCCTAATTCTTAAAACCCTAACCCTAAAACTTGCAACCCTAATTTCTGCCAAAAACCCTAACCCTAACCCTAAGGCAGCAGACAAATTTCGACAATTGCGCTGACATGATGACGTGGCAAGCTGTACGGATTTCCGTAAATTGCGCTGGCAGCTTTTGGCGTTGCTTTTTGGACCAGAAGCTTTTGAGTTTGAATGAAAGTTTTTCATGTAAACTACTTTTTGGACCAAAAGCTTTTGAGTTTCAAAGCTTTTCATGTAAACTGCTTTTTAGGCCAAGGGCCTTTAAATATGAGGCTAGGACTCATTCTCTGGCATGCTTCCTGGCGAAGGTGCAGAGTCTGGAGTACCGGCTGTGAGGGAGCAGGAGAGAGAGCCCACTTGCTACTCTATGCAATGAGAGTGAAGGAGAAGAGGAGAGGCGCAGAAGAAGCTCACGCAGAGAAAGGCGTGAGAGAGAGAGAGAGAGAGCTCGTTGAGTTTTTTGGGAAAAGCCACGCTAATAACATTTGGGCTTGACCTTTGAGTATATGAGTAAGTGACTAGGGGGCCATTCACACTTGGGCCCCCTCACTTATAAGTCTTTTAACTTATAAGTTAATAAGTACAAGGCACTTAGGCCTTTATTCCCTAACAACCTCCCACCTAAAGGCAATGTACCTTGGGAGATCAAAGAATCAACTAACTATAATACATCAACTGATCATGCACTTACTCATCCAACACCCATCATCTGACGGCAATATGCAAACCGCTCTGCTGGAAAACTCTTGGTCAAAAGATCTGCAGGATTGTCATCTGTGTGCACCTTGACAAGTGTAATGCTCTTGTCATCAAGCACACTCCTGATAAAATGATACTTCACCTCTATGTGCTTTGTCTTGGCATGAAAAACAGGATTCCTTGCAAGCATAATAGCACTCTGACTATCACAGTGTAGCACAGGAACCGGTGACTTAATGCCAAGCTCTTCTACCAAACGCATGAGCCACAAAGCTTCTTTGCATGCCTCAGTGGCAGCCACATACTCAGCCTCAGTGGTAGACAAAGCAACACATTTTTGCAGTCTAGAAATCCAAGAAACTGCACCTCCTGTGAATGTAAACACATATCCAGAGGTAGACTTCCTGCAATCTGGATGTCCAGCAAAATCTGCATCTGTAAAGCCATGCACAGATGTCTCACTCTTCCCAAAACAAATGCACAAGTCTTTAGTGCCTTTCAAGTATCTCAAGATACACTTCACTGCTTCCCAATGCTTTTTGCCAGGATTGCTCATGTACCTGCTTACCACTCCCACCGCAAATGCAATGTCCGGATGTGTAGCAACCATAGCATACATCAAACTGCCAACAGCTGATGCATAAGGAATCTTGGCCATTTCAGCCCGCATATCATCTGTGTTTGGGCAGCATGTGCAGTCAGTTTTACATATGGAGGCAACGGAGTACCAAGTGCCTTTCCCCCATCCATATGAAAACGATGTAGCACCTTATTAACATAATCTCGTTGAGATAGATACAGACGCCTGTTAGGTCTATCTCGAGAGATACGCATGCCCAAAATATGATTAGCATCACCAAGATCCTTCATGTCAAAGCGATTCTTTAAGCTTTGCTGTAATGCATCCAACTCCGTGACATTGTTACCCGCAATAAGCATGTCATCAACATACAAAATCAGCAATAGAAGAGATCCATCACTTGCCGTTTTGATATACAAACAGTGATCAGAATTACTTCTTTTGTATCCTTGAGACCTCATGAATGTATCAAACTTGTGATACCATGCACGGGGAGACTGTTTCAAACCATACAAGCTCTTCAAGAGTCTACATACTTTCTTCTCTTGCCCCTTTGACACAAAACCTTCTGGCTGCATCATATAGATCATCTCAAGCAAATCGCCATGCAAAAACGCTGTTTTGACATCCATTTGCTTTAACTCCATATCTTCAGAAGCAACCAGGCCTAAAACAAGACGTAATGTGACAAGCTTTACAACAGGAGAAAAAATCTCATCAAAGTCAACACCATGCTTTTGCTTGTACCCTTTAGCAACCAAACGTGCCTTGTACTTTGAAGAAGCATCAGATGTGACCTTGGTCTTGTAAACCCATTTACATGGCAGAGCCTTATGCCCTTTAGGCAAATCAACCAAGTCCCATGTATGGTTTTTCTCCAAAGACTGCATTTCCGAAACCATTGCTTTGAACCATTTCTTACTGTCTTCCCGTTGCATAGCCTCTTTATAGCAAGACAGCTCACCACAATCAGTAAGCATGACATAGTCCAAAGACGGTTCATATCTATCGGGGGGCCTTGTCACCCGAGTAGACCTACGCACCCAGTGATCCATAACAGGTGGATTTTCAGCCTGTAAACCATCAAAAACAGCAGGCTGTTCAGCCGGTTGCATCGCAACAACGGGCGGTCTAGGAGCATCAACCTGTTCCCCTACCTGTGGTGCATCAATGGCAACTTGTTGGGGCTGATTTTCAGCAGCTAATGGCTGATTTTCAGCACCATTTTCAGCATGTAAAGGCTGCTGAACATTGGGCCTTCTTGGCTGTCCATACGTAACATCTTCACGAAAAACAACCCGGTGCACTTCCTCGACCTTTGTGGGCTGTTTGTGCTTGCAATTTTCATTGAAGATGACATCATTGCTGCGTATGATTTTTCGTAATGCGGGATCCCATAATCTATACCCCATTTCACCATCCTCACCATATCCTAGGAAAATGCATTTATGAGACTTTGGTTCTAGTTTGGTGCGCAGTTCACTCCGGATGTGAACATAGGCCTCACAACCAAACACTCTTAAATGTGCA
Source organism: Adiantum capillus-veneris (assembly GCF_014529385.1). NCBI lineage: Eukaryota > Viridiplantae > Streptophyta > Polypodiopsida > Polypodiales > Pteridaceae > Adiantum > Adiantum capillus-veneris. Next base: position 8,569,848 of record NC_140934.1, read on the forward strand.
TATGAGGGTGGCTTGCCAGACCACACCTCCTCAGGCACCTTTCCACCCAAAGCCTTGCTAGGTGAGCGATTAATCAAGTGAATAGCTGTTTGCACAGCTTCTGCCCAAAAACCATGAGGTAATGCAGCATGTGACAGCATACTCCGAACTTTCTCTTGGATAGTCCGGTTCAACCTCTCTGCAACTCCATTCTGAGAGGGATTAAAAGGAGCCGTGAGCTCTCTTTTAATACCTTTAGTAGCACAAAAGTCAATAAATGCTTTTGATACATACTCCCCCCCATTGTCTGAGCGCAAAGACCTAAGCTTCTTGTCAGTTTGATTCTCAACAAACGCAAGAAACTTCTTGAAAGTATCCAAAACATCGCTTTTAGCACGTATTGGATACACCCACACCTTACGTGTAGCATCATCGATAAACGAGACAAAATATTTCTTTCCCCCTAAGGACAACTGTGGCATTTCACATACATCGGAATGCACTAAGTCTAACCTGTCAGACCTCAAAGAAAGTGACCTTTTGTGCGGTGTTTGACTGTGCTTACCATAAATACAATGCTCACAATGAGAAAAATCAGCATACCTCAAACACGGCAAATAACCACAACGAGACAGAGTTTCCATTCCTCTTTTACTCATGTGTCCCAACCGGCCATGCCACAAAGAAACACTTGGCTGCTCGGTTACGGCGACAACATGGTCACGCACACTAGATACATGCAAAGGATACAAAGTGTCCGATTTACAACCCTTGGCTACAATCCGGGCCCCTTTACAAATTTTTCACTTGCTATCACCAAAAGAGGTGTGATAGCCTGCATCATCTAGCTGCCCTGTACTAATCAAACTCTTCTTGAGTTGTGGCACATAGCGCACTTTGTGCAAAACAAAAGTCATACCATCATCAAAGGAAAACTGGACACTGCCAATACCTGCAATGTCACATGCATAGTTGTCTCCTAAATAAACAGTGTCCTGCACCTCACCTGAGTACTGTGTAAACCAATCCCTATGAGGTGTTAAATGAAAGGAGGCACCTGAATCAAGAATCCAAGTATGCATGTCCACATCAGAACCCATAGCAAGGGTATGTGTATCCACAGAAGAGGCATTGAGTACATCAGTGCTGCTGTCACTGTCACAACTACTAGCAACATTGATTTCCTCAATCAACACAATGCTCTTCTTGGCATGTCCCTTGTCCTTTGCATTAGTTTCAGCACCCTTGTTCTTCTCTTTCTTCCACTCATAGCATTCCTGTTTATAATGCCCTTTCTTTCCACAATGATGACACACAACATCTTTCCTACGAGATTTGCTGCGTGCCCTGTCCTTACTGTCAGATTTCTCCCTCTGTTGAGACCTGCCTCTCAAGTGCAATGCATTAGAAGACCCACCTGTGGTGTTCTTTCTGTTCATCTCTTCCATCAAGAGAGAACTCTCTACATCTGCATACTTAAGTGACGCACTTGAGTTACTAAGAGCTGTCCGGAATACATCCCAACTCTCGGGCAATGTGCATAGCAGAAAAGTAGCTTTGAACTCCTCATCAATTGTGAATTTCAGCTCTGTCAGTTGGCTGAAAATAGAATTGAATTCATTGAGGTGCACTGACATGTGCGTGCCCTCCTTCATGCGGAGATCCATAAACTTCTTAAGCCAATACACTTTACTGGCAGCACTCTGCTGTGCATACAACTCGTCTAAACGCTTCCACATGCCCCATGCTGTCTGCTCATTCTCTACATTGAAGAGTAAATTGTCAGACACCGAAAGCATGATCGTGGAGCGAGCCAACTCGTCCACTTCTTCCCATTCTTCAACCTCCATATCAGCCGGTTTCACACCCTGTAACTTAATAGGTTTCGCCTGTTTCTTCTGCAACATCACATTATAACATTGCTTCTTCCATATAGCAAAGTTATGGGCCCCTTCAAGCTTGCGAATGTGCAACAAATTGCCACTTTCACTGCTAGAAGCCATTCTGAGTGATTGCAAACACTGAAACCCTGATTTGCCGATCTAAACACGCCCAAATGTGCGCAATCGGGCAAAAAACAGCTTGCTGTTACAGAAAAAGAGCGAGCAAATTTCACGTGAAATCACCCCAAAACGGCGTACATTCACTGCCAAACCCTTACCAAAGGTTTCCACAAGGTGTATACATCATTTGCTTGCTGAAATTCCCTGTTTTAGGGCAAAAATCAGACCTGTAAACACCTGTTTTGCTGAATTTTCAGAACCTCGTTGGTGAAAACACTTGTAAGATTGACCTGTGAGACTTGCCCCAATGAAATTGCATCAAATTGACCCCGAAATTGGTCAATTTCAACAGAAAAAGGCTGCTGTTTGCCAGTTTTTGAAACCCTAATTTTGGGGAAACTGTCACCGGAGGTCGATTCTACACGGTGAGAGGATCCCTTCGCGACAGAGTTGATCGAAAACGGTTGAATATCCTTCCCGCAGCGAGCAAGAACAGAATTCTGATCTGTGTTGCGAAAATGGCTCTCTTGGAAACCCTAAAGCTCTGATACCACGTGTGGGGGAGCAGGAGAGAGAGCCCACTTGCTACTCTATGCAATGAGAGTGAAGGAGAAGAGGAGAGGCGCAGAAGAAGCTCACGCAGAGAAAGGCGTGAGAGAGAGAGAGAGAGAGCTCGTTGAGTTTTTTGGGAAAAGCCACGCTAATAACATTTGGGCTTGACCTTTGAGTATATGAGTAAGTGACTAGGGGGCCATTCACACTTGGGCCCCCTCACTTATAAGTCTTTTAACTTATAAGTTGATAAGTACAAGGCACTTAGGCCTTTATTCCCTAACACCGGCTTGTACTTTGATAATGCAATATAAAGAAATACCGAAAGGGGCGCCAAGGTTTGGGGCCAATACTCTCTGGGCTGGAATTCCGCCACTCCGTGTCGCGTGTCGTCTCTCTCTCTCTCTCTCTCTCTCTCTCTCTCTCTCTCTCTCTCTCTCTCTCTCTCTCTCAATTCAGTTGTTATTGAAGTGCTAAAAGTCTGTTCAATCTGTTCTTTTCTATTGGCACGTGATGCCCGCCTTGTGACACTTTCCCATGGACGTAGTCCACATTGTGTGAACCACGTATATCGTGTGTGCTCTCTCTCTCTCTCTCTCTCTCTCTCTCTCTCTCTCTCTCTCTCTCTAATCTCTCATGTGTAAAAATTCTCTCTCCATTAAGTAAACTACTCAATTATCTACTTAGCTACATCATATTTCCTAACACTTTGGCTAAGGCAACATTTCCTTGCTAACAAAAACAAGATAGGCCAATGGCCTAACATGGGAGGATTGACACAACCCACCATGGGTCTCCAAGGGAGGTAGTATACTAAATTGTACTTGAATCAAAGGAAGTCGAACACTGAATCACCTCTCTCGCCATCCCACCGCTACCAATTGTGCAAACACTACATACCTACCTACCTCTCTCTCTCTCTCTCTCTCTCTCTCTCTCTCTCTCTCTCTCTCTCACAACTCAGGTCATTGATACCCATATCATCCCTCATCAGCACATTGCTCTTACCGTTTCCCCAATCCCCCAAAAAAGAACACACCAAACCCACAAAATGGAATAATGAACTAAATGAAACATTAAGAGCTGCATATGGTAATATGACATATATTTTCTAAGGAAGGTAGACTAGGAATATACGAGATCAAAGAGCATTGTAGGCTCTTTTCAAAAGAAAATCTTTACACAAATCGATATCTATCTTTGATTAAGATTAAAGATACAAATTCACATATACGAATGAATAATTCTCTGTGTATAAAGTCATTGTGGCTGTAGAGAGAGAGAGAGAGAGAGAGAGTCTCAATCAATGAAAAATTCCTTATGTATAAGCCAACAGGGTTGTCGAGAGGACATAGAAGAGAGAAACTCTCAATCGATGAAGAAAATCTTCAAGTCAACTGGAAAACAAAAACTCCAACGTGTAAGTACAACAAGAGAGAAAATAGAGAATTGGTTCACTTACCCTACTTGGGCATTCCCACTCCATGCGTTTGGTATTTCTCAATGACTCTCTCAGGCTGCCTCTTATGGATACACGTTCTAAAATTTCTTTTAAACAAGTTAAAGCTTATGTCTCTCTAATTAATAAAGACGATGTCCAACATGTTAAAAATTAGGTCAAACCCGTTACTCCTAATAAAAAACTCTAGAGAGTTTTCTCTGCACAACTAGCTCTGAAAAGTGAAACTTCACCTCTCCCAACGCCTTTTCTCACGCTCCTACGCTTTCACCGTCACTTGTACTGCTTCAAATGCTCCCATACACGAGAGCTTTTCAAAAAATCGACTTTTTGCGAAGAAAAGATGTTAAGAAGGCCCTTTTCAAGAAAAATTTCAAGTTTTCTATCAGATCTTGCCATGGATCCTTTGAACTCAGTTACACAACGTGGAGAGATGTAACATTTTTGTTCATGCACCCTCTTTATACATGGATTACACATACCTTTCAAAGCTTAGATCGACGCATATCTACTCTTGAGAATACAAATTTTTAGACATACATTCCAATGTGTTCTCTTAAGAGGGCTATGCAAGGATTTAACGCTCGTGTAGTTGCTCTCGAAATATGGCTCAATCGAACAATTGTGCAAATTGCTGAGAGAAACCCATCTTCATTAATGGCAAACACAAATTACTACTTTTGGGCATTCACAAAGTGGACCCACTACCACAATTCCATACAAGACTACTTATTTCTCAAGAGAAGAGACGGAATGTACCAAAGGTTACTATGAACAATTGGCTCCATCAGTGGGCCACATACTTTGAGCTCCACGAAAAGAAAAATGATTCCTTTTTATTTGCACAAGAGGACGCTTACCTGGTGACATGATATGATTGAAAAGCCTACGAAGTGAACAAATTTTTGACCCCTTGAAGACCAATATTTTGACAATTCCTCTGTATGTGCACAATAAGGCACTTACCTACTAGTGGCGTGATATGATAGAAAAGCCTATGACATGACCAAATTTTTGACCCCCTAGAGTCATATACTAAGTTCCAGTCTTCGATGAAGACTATCCTTTGACAAGAATGCTACGGTTTTCAAGGAGGGTCACCTATTATAAGGTGGATTCTACGCAAGATGTAGATATGCATCTATCAATGGGCCTTGATTAAAGATATGCCTCGACTAATGTCGAGGATGCTATGGACAAAACATTCCATTTAAAAAATGGAGAAGTTTATGAGAAAAAAGAGATTTTGATCACCAATTAGGGAACTTCAAAGTAGCCTCACTTTCAGCAAAATTCCAAGTCACCATCTTGGATTTCTTTGGACACCCAAGGGAAAAAGAAAGCCAAAAATGTCATTGTTGATGCAATGAAGAAGAGAGCTTGTTTTGTTGGCTACGCCCAAACAAGCCTCACTTTCAGCAAAATTCCAAGTCACCATCTTGGATTTCTTTGGACACCCAAGGGAAAAAGAAAGCCAAAAATGTCATTGTTGATGCAATGAAGAAGAGAGCTTGTTTTGTTGGCTACGCCCAAACAAGCCCCCAAATTAAAGACTTAACCTAAAAAGAAGGCCAAAAACACCGCGAGGTGGTCCTTCAATTTATATCCATGAGATTTGAAGTGACTCTTATTTATTTTATATTAACCAAAATTACCTCTTATTTATTTTATATTAACCGAAATTACCTCTTATTTATTTTATATTAACCAAAATCCGTCATGTCACATAGTTCATGTACTAATTGTGTGTTTAGCACGGAAGTGTTTGATAAGCACAATCTTCTTTGCTTTCTTGGGAAGATTTATGGTCACGGTGTAGCCATACTCCTTGATAATGGAAGATCACACAATTTTATATCTATAAAATTGATACAAAAACTGTACGTGCAAACGCAAGACGGTGACCGTGAGTATCGTGTGAAGATGGCTCGTATCAAAGTTATCGATGTATGGAAATAGTTCCTAAATTGAGCTCAAGCTTGATTATTACAAAGAAAACCACGATTCCCACATCATGCACTTAGATAAGAGCAGATGTTATCTTAAAGACTCCACTGTTTTTTTATAAACAAATACATTGTATATAAACTATATACATCACTCTTTTGATCTTGTTAAGCAAGATACTCATGTATTTATTTCACTTTGTAATCAAGTGTGTGTAAATAATGGCTTTGCAATACCAATTGTCACTACTTTGAAAATGTTTAAAGATATGAAATCTTCTGGTCTAGACTTTTGTCACTATCTACTATCTGCATGCTTTGATTCATTTGCGCTTGGCACTTTTGTCACTGAATTTGTTCCATACTCTTCATTTGAATTTCAAGATTCTCATGAATCCAATATTATCCAACAAATCATGACTAAATTTAAGGATGTTTATCTTAACAATCTACCTCTTCCCTTACCGCGTTCGAGAGAGGTAGATCATGCCATTGAAGTGGCAACTAGTAATCAGCCGTTCTAAAAACAATTCTAAAGAGAATGAGATTTAGCAATAGTTGAAGGATTCTCTCGACGGGGATATGTTTCACCTATTAAATTTTCATGGAGAGCATCTTGTTAATTCTCGAAAGAAAGATAACACTATGCTTTTTTGCATGGATTACAAGGAGTGTAATAAACTCATTGGTAAGATTAAATATCCATTCCCGCGTATGGATGATCTAATAGATATCATCCATAGATGAAATCCATAGATTGTTACTACTTTTTAAAGATAGATTTTCAATTAAGCTAGCATACAATATGAATCAAACTAGAAGATATATGATTCCATACACATTATCACTAAGTTTCTTGTTTTGCCTTTTGGTTTAACTAAGGATGATGTATGATCGATTGAGACCATTTCTTGACAACTTCATTGTTGTATTCTTAATGATATCTTGATTTATAACCTCGGAGGGGTCACTACAATAAAAAATGACCTATCAAGTGGCTCCAATAGTTTGAATAATTTTATTCTAGATTGTCACATTGTCATATACAGACTAATATTTTAAAAGAAGTTACAAATCGAGTAAGAAAAGGGTCCATTTTATTGGTGAGAAATGAGTATCTAAGGGGTTTTATAAACAGTTCTTAACACGTGACATATAGGTTTTACATTCTCTCTCTCTCTCTCTCTCTCTCTCTCTCTCTCTCTCTCTCTCTCTCTCTCTCTCTCTCTCTCTCTCTCTCTCTGAGTTTACAACCTCCGCCTATCGAGGCATACCACCATTCCAAGTTACTACTCCTCCTTTCTAAAGACAATGGTCTATTTGAAAATACTCTTTAAGATTCCAAAACTATGCAAATTGGAAAGCATTATAAGCTTTCAACTAGATTTTGTGATACATTCTTAATCACAAAGAAAATAGGACAAGTTGCCCTTACATTAGCTCTTCCTTTAGATCTTAAAGAGTGCATCTAGTATTTGATGTCAACTGCCTTAAAGAAAAGCTACGTAAAGCTTAAGTTATGCCTATTGACAAAAATATTTGAAAAGACATCTAAACTAAGTATATTCCTCAAGAACCAGACATCGTTTCAAATCACTATACCAATCATTCACTTGGTATGCTTATGAGTCCCAGAGTTAGGCTTTGAAGGACCCCCTATTCTTTCAAAAGACATGCACAAGGAAGTAGTCCCTTCCGTATGGAAGGGCATAATTTCAATTTTTCCTTATTATATTAGTATATTACAAAGAAGATTGTGTTTCGTAAGCAATATTGGTAAAACAAAATATTTATAAGCTTTTGTGTAGATCAAAACATTGTCGACTACACTTATGGAGAACATGAAGACTAGAGAACCCTTTTGTTTTACAAACTTCTCTTCCATTTTCAATGATATCGCATGTGTATTTCTCTAAATTAAATGGGCAACTTAATATACTCTCGTTCCATTGGAAAGTAGGGGCAATCTTTAGACAAGCCCATCTAAAGACAGATTTATGAAAATCTTTACGAAAATCTTTACCTTACAGAAAAAATACCTTTAGGGAAGATGCACGTCAAATCCTATCATGCATATAATGAGTATCTAATTCTAACATTTTTGTTACTTGGGAATGAGTGAGAGCTTTGAAATCTCCATATCCCACTCAATTGATAAGAACATCAATGACTCAAGGGTGGGAAGTACTATGTCCTCATCATAGAAGAGGGGATTTAGTCTCCGTCGAGATGGGTGTCGAGTATCCAAACAGTGTGACTTGCCACTGTGGCCTTTAAAAAGGAGGCCAAGGCCTCATTTGTAGACATCGACCTCACTAGCATAGTGCTAATGGTTAGCCGATAGGGCTAGGAGTGCACGAGGTCACCTCGAGGAGGTGAGGTCGGGTGGTAGGCACCGTCCAAACTTACAGGTGCACGCCTATGTCCTCGAACGTTGGCTCCACAACTATCCTCGAACGTTGGCCCCAACTAGGGGTTGCCGAATGGTACATGTGGTCAGGCAGCTACTCAAACACATATCCATAGGCGATCGAGGTAGACAAGAGATCCCCTTCATGGATAGACCCCCTTTGTGGGTTCGTTTCAAAACTATTACTAAAGGAACTAGAACTATATGCTTCTTTACCCCATCAAGCTCAAAGTTCGCAGTTCTAGGGAGAGGACCAAGATGAGGGGAACATACAATCATCATACACATGCCTAGCGAAGACGATCATGGAGAACTCTACCCTTAGAGATATTCTTTACAAGAGACTTCAATTAATTAAACACATAGAAAGAAATGACGTAGTTTAGAGCAGACAAACAGCCTTCCCCAAAGTAGGACTATCATTGACTTCGGCTAAGGCACCATTTCCTTGCTAACAAAAACAAGATAGGCCGATGGCCAAACTTGGGAGGATTGACATACAACCCACCATGTGTCTCCAAGGGAGGTAGTACACTAAATTATACTTGAACCAAAGGAAGCCGCACACCGAATTACCTCTCGTCATCCCGCCGCTACCAATTGTGCAGACACCACATACCCCTCTCTCTCTCTCTCTCTCTCTCTCTCTCTCTCTCTCTCTCTCTCTCTCTCTCTCTCTCTCAACTTGGGTCATTGATACCCACATCACCCCTCATTAGCACATTGCTCTTACCGTTTCCCCGATCTCCCAAAAAAGAACACACCAAACCCACAAAATGGGATAAAATACTAAACAAAACATTAAGAGTTGCATATGGTAATACGACAGACATATCTTCTACATAAGGTAGACTAGGAAATATACGAGATCAAAGAGCATTCTAGACTCTTTTCACAAGAAAAACTTTACAAAAAACGATATGCATCTTTGATTAAGATTAAAAGATACAAATTCACCTATACGAAAAAAATGAAGTTACAAACTCATTTTAGTCATCAACAAGCAAGTATAACCACAAACTTCGGCACAAGTAACACGCACATAGTCACAGGAGCATATAAAAATACAAGGATGAGTGTCGTGAGTTTTATGTCATGGCTGTAGAGTTTTAAAAGGAAAAAGCCTGGTTTAAAACATGACACAACTCCAGTGGTAAGATAGCAGTGAGCACTAATCACAATGGGCATCAATAGCAGTGTGCACTAATCCACAAGGGCCAGAAGTTTGGACACCAGATGTTATATGAGAAATCATTCAAGGCAACAAACTAAACTTTAGGAAAAAGCTTGGGTGCATGCATTAATGGGCCTCTTCTTTCCGCAGACAGAATTAGAGCCCCATTATTTAGAGAGCTATCAGACTGAAGCCCTAAACGTAGCCCTCCAAGACGCGGTCTTCTTCTTAGAAAGAGACAGCCTGCCTCCATAATCATTGACAGCTAGCTGCTTATAGAGGTAACATCCCATACATGTTCTGATTAGCATGGTTGAGGACTTACCTGGCAGCTGGAAGAGCTTTCCATTTACGATAAGAACGTCCACATTTACCGCCGCGCTATCTCGAGAACGACATAACAATTTCCTGCAGATCTAGATCTGAGAGTTGGGCCAGTGCCATATTCACACACACACACACACACACACACACACACCAACAACAGCCCGTTAATTCGTAAGACAGAAGAAAACAAAAAGAAGAAGAGGAGGCCAAGGCTCGTGAGTTGCCTGCAGAGCTAGCGAGACATCCTATTGTTGCGCACTGCTTCCCTTGGACGCGCATCTACGGCTCCATGAGCTTCCGCATCCTTCTGCTCACTTGTAGCGCTAGGCATGCTCAACGAAAGGCTTCCCTTTCCTGTGACCGCGGGGATGGATGTGAATGGGACTTTATCGCTCCGCGTGGGTAGATTCGTTGGAGATTAGCCTAGCCCACCAAACCCAGACTCCGCCGCCCCCGAAAAGAACACCGCCCCAGAGCGTGTCCTTACGTGAGAAACAAAGAAAAGCATGTAGGAACTCACGCAAACACACCTAGACAAGCATTACAAGAAATTATTATTTTTAGAAGAGCCTCACTATTATTATCTACCTAAGCCACTATCTACTAACATAATATGGCGGAAGGGGGAGTCTTTTACGCGTGTCGCAATCTGCAACCTGAAGGTTCAAGTCCAAAACAAAAACAAGCCCCTTTGCAGAGAGCGACGGCCGACCGTACTAGTGTACCACAATGACTACTTTGAGACCTTTAATTTTAAAGATGCGGCATGTCCTTTGTATTTTTCCCTCTTACTCTCAACGGGGGAGTATAAAAACCTATAATATATAGTGCGTGTCATAACTCGAGCAAAACTATGAAGTTGGTAAATTTAAGGTAGTATTATGTTTCACTATAAGAGACTACTAGCATGTGACCCACGCGTTGCTACGGCAAGGCTACACTCTATGACACTCTCCTCCAGTTTCTTTTTTAAAACTTAGGTTTACTATAATCCCACCTTTGAATTTTGAGATTTACTTCTAAATTTTCAACTTGAAGAGAGCTGAAAGGATAAAGATGGTGGCAAGAGAATCCGTATCACCAGAAGCTAACGGTGCTTTGAAAAGGATAGTCTTCTCCGCATCCCCCATCCAACTAAAAGGTCTGATTGGTGCCTTCCCGCTCCACAACCCCTTGGAAGTGCTTCAAGAAAAGAAATCCCCTGACCATGAGGAACCTCCAGATTCTCCTAGGGCCACAAATGCCGAGACCGGACAAGGGTCAGAGGTTGAAGAGTTTGTTCCCCTCTAGTCCTGACTATTCAGTCAATGGAATGTGACATGATTGAAGTCCCAAAAGCAGCAGGTCCTCTTCTGGGAGGAAGTTAGAAAGGAAAAGAAGTTAATTGTTGAGCCATCCGAGAACATCGTCTAAATGCTCGCAGTAAAAGAAAACAGGCATTTGGAAAGAAGACGGTGTTCTATGGAGAGGGAGTGGACAGGTTCAATGAAGTCCTCTCTATTATGGATAAGGACCTGGAGCCCAAAGTGTTCCTTAATCACCCCTCTGGGAGAGCCCTAGGAGTGAGAATCATGTGGGCAGATTTGTTGGGAGTTGGGGAGACCGGTTGCTTAAAAAAATTAACAATTCCTCATAGACTTCACCATCAATAGGTCACCTTCTCTTCCAAATTCAAGTACACACACATACACACACACCTAGACTATAATAACACATCACCCCTCTGGGAGAGCCCTAGGAGTGAGAATCATGTGGGCAGATCTATTCGGAGTTGGGGAGACCGGTTGCTTAAACAAATTAACAATTCCTCCTAGACTTCACCATCAATAGGTCACCTTCTCTTCCAAATTCAAGTACACACACACACACACACACACACACACACAAGAGAATAGATTGACAAAGAAAGAGTGTAAGAGGGATTGTAAGAGATGTAGACATAATCACTACACATACTAACAAAACATAGTATAAGAGAGAGGGAAGGGAAAATTAAGAGAATTCACACAAGAAAGGCCTAAAGATTGCAGCCCAACGAGCCCAACGGCACCTCTTGTGGATTTTGGTCTTTAATTTTTTATATTACTTGTTGGTGCCAAAAATTAGAGGCCCCTCTTTTACACTTAGTCACACTTTAGTTATGAGTGGAACACATTTACTTATTACATGACCCTCTTAGGGTGAGTTCTCACTGCCACTTACAAAGCAGCCATAGTAGCTTATTGATAAAAGATCTAAAACAATGTGCAAAAGTAAAATGACTGAGAGGAGTATTATTTGACGGCGTCTCCTTTTCAAGTCCTAGAATTCTAATCTACAAATCATCATTCACTCACTATTAGTAAAATCAAATAGATAGCACATAATTAACCATTAAGCCAACTATCCCAATTGCAGTTAACTACATACAACAGGAGGGTGCCCAATCTCGTAACATCCCTCCCACCAGGGATAGCAACTGGCCTCAGTTGCTTAATAGAGAATCAATTGGACCGTGAGTGATGGAAAGTGTGGAGAAGGACTGGGAAGTTGCGAAAGAACTTTTCAAGCATCCTCTCTAGGGTGGCCTTTGAATGTCAAAAGATAGTGGTTATAAACCATGCTAGTGCATGTGGTGGTGGTCTTTTGATCAACTATTTGTGCAGGGATGAGTTTTTCTTCTTGGTCCACAAGTGAAGGTGGATTCTCATAAATGTGATGTGTAGGTAGGGGTCCTCTAAAAGGTCTTAAAAGACTAGTGTGGAATGCATTGTGAATGTGCCAATGTAAAAGTAAGTCTAAACGAAATGAAAGAATCAGCGACAGACACAATATTAGAAAGATGTGAAGCAGGAGTAGGCAGAGAATGACCATACACAATTTCAATGGAGATTTACTTGTGCCAGTGTGAGTGGTGTTGTTATATGAAAACTGTAGAATATGCACGTAATCATCTCATTTCTTGGGTTAAGAAGAAACATAAGCTTTTAGTAAGTCAATGATAGTGAGATTAGTGACTTCGGTTGACCATTGGACTCAGGATGGAATGCAAAAGTAAAATCAAGTGTAGTTCCAAGATTTTCAAAGACAGTAGTCCAAAAGGCACTACAAAAAATTTGGAATCTCGATCAGATATTATGACTTTAGGCAAACCATGATGTGGAAAGACATCTGTAAGAAATAGAAGTGTAGCTTGATGTATTGTTAGTGTTTTCTTACAAGGTATGAAGTATGTTTGTTTAGAAAAATGATCAATTACAATCCAAATCATATTATGCTTGTGAACAATGAGTGGAAATCCAGTAACAAAATCCATTGAAATATGTTCCCAAGGTTTTTTAGGAATGGGAAGAGGGTGTAACAGTCTCAATTTTTTACATGTTGCTGCTTTGATCTATTGACAAATCAAACAAGTCGAGACATAGTGTTTAACATCACTTCTCATAGCAGGCAAATAGAAATCACGACATAAGTTTTGAAAAGTAGCAGCAAATCCTCTATATCCAACATAGGGTGCTTTGTGCAACTCTTCAATGATTAATGTACGAAAAGGTTTAGTTACACACAATTTTTGTCTGAAATAAAGCTTGAATAGTGTATTCCAAAAATGTGTGCACAGTATTGTCAATCATATGCAACCATGTGGTTTTGAAGTCATCATCTTGTGCATAAGTGTTAGGCATTGAATCAAAAGAAGTATCCGTAATGGTTGATAAATTATTAAGAGAGGGTCTTCGACTCAAAGCATCAACTACAACGTTTTCCTTACCATGTTGGTATTTAATGTTGGGTTGAAAATTTTGAATGCAAACAACCCACTTAATATGTCTATCATCTATTAAGGTTGAGATAATAAGTACTTTATACTTTGTTGATCATTGATGATTAAAGTAGCACCCATTAAATAGTGTTTCCAAATTTTCAAGGTGTATACAACAACAATAAACTCTTTGTCATATGTACTAAATTTTTCTTCAGACAGTTTAAATTTACGACTTTCAAATGCAAGTGGATGGTTATTTTGCATAAGGACTGCATCGATACCTTTTCCACTAGCATCAGTGACTAAGACAAATAATGGTCTATCAAAATCAAGCAACTGCAGTACTTGTGCATTTATCAAAGCATTCTTGAGTGCATTAAAGAAAATTTATTAGCGTGTGCATGTGGTTGGTGAATTTGTTAGACCAAATGGAATAACAAAAAATTCATAATGTCCCGTTTGTGTTCTAAAAGCAGTTTTGTAAACATCTTGGTCAAACATTTTGACTTGGTGATACCCTGATTTGAGGTCAATTTTGCTAAATATGTTTGGCCCTTTCAATTTATCTAACAAATGATCCACTATAGGAATATGGAACCTATTCTTGATGGTGATCTTGTTTAAAGCCCTGTAGTCAATACACATACGAATAGTTTTATTTTTCTTCTTAACAAGAAGTACTGGAGCTCCGTATAGTGAACTACTAGGTCTTATAAGTCATTGATCAAGCAAGTCAGTGATTTGAATTTGTATCTCTCCATGTGTAGTCGGATTTACATGATAAGGTGCTCTACAAAGAGGTTCACTACCCGATATAATATCTATTTTGTGGTCTTCTGGGCGTGAACGTGGAATTCTAGGTGGTAGGTCACGCATGAAACAATTCTTAAATTGTGAAAGAAAATCATCATGTGAGGAGATATGTGAGGCTTTAGTTTCAGTGGAGATTTGATTTACCATCACTAGATATGTTTTCCCTTGTTTTTGAATTGCTCTTTTAGCTCGAGTGTGAGAGAGGAATGGAAATTTTTTATGTGCTAGTGTTTCTTGGATGGAGAAATTTTGATTATTATGAGTGAGAGACATGGTGCATGTTTTATAATTAATCAACGGATCAAATTCATGATGGAATGGCATTCCCAAAATCATATCAAGACCATGCAATGGTGCTAACAAAAATGTACGTGCTTGTGTAAATTCACCAATGCAAACTTCAATAGTGACATGGAAATTGCAATTAAAACATTGATTATTAAAAACTGTTTTGACTTTACAGTTTTGACTTTGTGAGGTGAAGAAATTTTAGAGAGAGAGAGTTGTTGTGCCAACTGTGTAGAAATAAAATCATGGCTATTGTCATCATCTAAAAGAATGGTGACACTTTCACCGTTGATTGTACCTTGCACTTTAAACAAAGTGTGAGGAGATATAGGAGTACGTGAAAATTGGATTGTGATCGTGATCATACTTAGGATTATATCCCTCATCGTAATTAGCTTCCACTTCATTGTCGTTGGGATTAGCATCTTCGATGAGGTCAACCGTAGCACTGTTGGGGCAGTTGTTGTTGAAAGGTTTTTGGTTTGGATTTTGGGTGACTCCATTATATTGGCCATTGGGTTAACCATTGCTCTTAGTATGACCTTTTGGGCACTTATATGTATAGTGACCATATTGGAAACATTTGAAACACTTCACCTTTTTGTTACCATTAGATTTTTGAAAAGGACGTTGGTTGGAAGAATTTTGATTGCCTCGTTGCTAGGTGTTGCTGTTGTTGTTGCCATAGGGTTGAGAAGCTGTAGAAGAGTTGTCAAATATGTGTCTCTTGAAAAAGGTATGGCTTTGATGTTTATTCCTGTCAAAGTTAGGAGAGAAAGAAGCTCTCTTGTTATGGTTAGTGTTAGTAGTTTGTTCAATATGAGAGGGTTGTCCACCTTTCTTCTTCTTTGCATTAAGGGCCCAATTAATAGCCTTTGACAGTGAATCCGGTTCAAATATATCTACCTCAACACCAAATTGTAGTGCTAAGGCAGATATATACTTACGCTTTAATTTCTTGCGACTGACATGTTCAATAGCTTGCAATTGAATTAAACAATTTCAAAAATGATCAGTGTAGCCCTGTACATCTTCATTTCAACCCTGTCAAATTAAATCCCACTGGTGTTGTGATTTAGCTTTATACTGTGTGGGAAAAATTGAGGTAGAAATAACTTTTTGAATGCATGCCAGGTACGTGGTGTTTTACCATGTTGTTTGGTGGCGTTCCACCACAATGCATAGCTACTGGTGAGATGATTTGATGTGCACTTTACCATTTCACGTTTTGGAAAGCCTTCATCATGAAAATAGTAATCTAATTGGGTGACCCATGCTAGAACCGTGTTAGCATCTTTAGTGGCTTCAAAATCCTTGAAAGTGAAGGCTTTTCTGCTAATTTTGTTTTGCTTGGGTGCCGGTGCAGATTCTATGCGTACAGAATGCAATAATTTTTCTTCAAGCTCTTGCCTTCGCATGTGTTCATACATGAGAGATTGTTGCAGATTAGTGAGCTGCTCAGCAATTGTGGGCAGTTGTGGAAGATGTGCCATGATTGCATGCTTTTTCTTTATTTCTTTCTCTTTTTTTATATTATACAAAAAAAAATACAGGACTGTGAGTGTATATGTATATGATGATATGCAAGATAATGCTAAGAAATAAAAATAAAGGAACAAGCAAAAATAAATGGGTACTTAGCTTAACAGTCGGTGGTGACGTCCAGTCCAAAAATATGGTGTACCAAGTTTGGTTGAGATGAGCAGTTGGTCTGTATATCAATTGAATTTTTGTCAGCACCCAATCTCCTGTGTCCCCAAAAATGATGGCAATAACAATTGGCAAGGTAATTTACTCTTCACCGTAGAATTTAATCCATACGGTCGGTTTAACTCTGGCTAATGCAAAAATCCATTGCTGTTAATAATCGCGATTTTGGCACTTGACCTAAAGTGGGGTTTGAGACCATAAGCATGTGTGCTTAGGTCTTATAAACATGTCCTAGAAGTTTCATTACGTTTGGATGCCATTTGATGCTGCAACGGATGTGATTTGTTTGCCGATGAGCAATTGGCTTTTGGTGATTTCAGTCACTTGAGTGTAGCTTGAGTTAGATGGGAGTTGTTAGTTGTTTTCCGAGATATTGACAACCTCTTGTAGCCTCTATACACTAGTCGAGTCAGCTTTGTCCCATGGATTGACAATTTAATCGTGGTTCTCGCTAATACTGTAGTAAGATAGGATAGTGAGGTTAGACACGCGTCCCACATTTGACAACAATTGAGTATACCATATTTTCACTTTGAAAGCTAGAAGAAATGAAGGTGAAATTGATAGCTCAAGATGGCACACCCGGTCAAGCCATATGACCATGTGACAAATTGAAACTATATTGTAATTACATACAAAATAAAGACATTGTCTATGTGTGACACATAGACCCAAGGTATGCTAGACGTGTCTTGGTAAGAAACTATAGCTCAAGATAACACACCCAATCAAACCATATGACCATGTGGAAAATTGAGAGGCTATAGAATTTGTAACTACATGGAAAAAAACTAACAGTCGTAAAAACTTTAATGCTTTTTATCGTAAAAAGAGGGACAACTACACATTTGGTAAGAATGGATAGCTCAAGAGACCCAGTCAAGTGATATGGATAGCTAGAAGAATTGAAGGTAAAAATCGATAGCTCAAGATGGCACACCTGGTCAAGCCATATGACCATGTGACAAATTGAGACTATATTTGTAATTATATACAAAATAAAGACATTGTGTATGTGTGACACATAGACCCAAGGTATGCTAGACGTGTGTATATTTGTAATTATATACAAAATAAAGACATTATGTATGTGTGACACATAGACCCAAGGTATGCTAGACGTGTCTTGGCAAGAAACTGTAGCTCAAGATAACACACCCGGTCAAATGTTAACTCCCTTGTAGCATAGATCCAAAGAATTGACAAAATTATCAATCCAAGGATGGTGGCGACCCGGCTAGGGCATGGAAACATCACACATGGGTGATTGTGTGAGAGAAATGATATAGAATTGAGTGGGGAAATCACATGAGATTATTTACAATAGGAAGAAGAGAGAACTAATGCAGCGGATTAGTGTATGCACACACGCTAACCCTTATGCTAATCAAGATTGTTAATCGTTGCATTCTCTACTAATTGTCATGGTCACATCTTAATCACAAGATCACCCAAGCTCATGGAGTTATGATTAGAGCAATGTATGCACAAATCCTTAATCTACACACTAATCTAATCATGCACACACTACTAAAATCAAACATACAATAGGTAATCAAGAATTAGAGAGTGATTAGTTCTTAATCTACACCATCAAGACACTAGTACACAACTTAATGAAAAGCAAGAGAAAGGCAAAAAGACTCATCTTCATTGCATGCATACAATCAGTCCGTGAAGAGAGTACATGCAGCTCCATGCTTCCACCTCCATAGCCTCCTTCTTATTCCTCTCTACTCTAGGTTTCTCTCAAAATGATATCTCCCCTTTCACATGAGCTACATTCACTTATATACCTAGGGTTTTGACACTTATGGCCGGCCGCCCAAAGTACATGAAGTGAATAAACAGATACAGCTTGGAACTCAATGTGAGCCCATGAATATATACATAGCAGATGAAAAAATAATGTCCATGAGAAGGTGAAAATGGTTGCTGATGTTGGATGCATCCAACATTCCCCCCTTCATAGGCTTTGTCATCCCCAACAAAGATATGTTGTGGTGAACACTCCAGGAAGAATGTGCCTGCAAAAGACAAAAGGCAATGAAGTAGCAAGCACAATCATGTGGCAAATAAGTCATAAGGCAAAGTAAAGCACATCATGGAATGACTAAGTGCAAAGAATTATGAATTGTTAAACTGCCAATAAAAGACAAATAAATTGCACTTGCTAAAAATAATTAAACAAGAGTTTTGGGCTTATGAATGAGTCTATCAATTAGTTAGCTATGACGAAGGGTTAAAACAGTCACTCTAGTACTAGCTAAGTTAGAAAAACTATATAAAGACAAGATTCCCTATTTGTGTTTATGAGCAGAGCTAAGCGAACTAACTGTACAACTTCAAACAAAAGCTTGAATTTTTTACTTTAAGCTCAATGGAAGTTTTTTTCTTTTTCTCTTTCATTTTTCTTGCTCTTTTCTTTTTCATTTTTTTTTCACATTGTTTTTAAGAGCATTTTTTGTGAGTGCTTATTTTGTATGTCCGAGGTTTTTTGCTTCTCAAGGAAAAGCGCCCCACTGGGAATCTCTAGGACTCTAATACCATAGGCTATACGTGAGTGAAGTACCAAAATCCAGCTGGGATTTCTCCTCCAGCTTAAGCTTTTACACTTGTGGCACTTTTGTGCTTCCATATCCTTTTGTATTCTTACTAGTGCTCTTTGTTGTGAAGTGAGCAAGCCTCTCTATGCCTAAAACCCTCCTAAAGTCTCAAACATTTAAATAATTCTACCAACTAGGACTAGTAGGTCAAGTAAATGAGTTAATCTAAAGTCACAGCCTCCTAGCCTCAAGGCTTATCAATAAGACTAAACTCTATGTTAATTAACTAAAGCATGTACAAACTTAATGGACTCCATCAAACCATGAAAAGCCACAATAAGCAAATATAGGTGTACAAAAACATATAGCATAGGAAGTGACACACCTGGAGAAATATGATGCAGCCCCTCAGTAGCTGTGAAAATCGGCATATAACTCTAAAGCTTAATGGAACCATGCAACCTGGAAGCTGAAGTCCATCTTTGCTGCAAAATCATAAGGCAAGACACCACCACCTAGAAAGGTGTGTCAGCATAGTAGTGAAAGTTTTATTACAAAATGAAAGAAATCCTAAACTAGGGTCTCAAACCTGGATACCTAGAGGGAAAAAACACGTAGGAAAAAGGTGCCTCTAGTATAAATGCATGTAGCTAGTGCACCATAGTCAATATGCTCAAGTCAATGGTCTAGTGCAACTAGGAGGGATAAGAGAACTCTCTCCAAACAATAAAGACTGTAATCTTCTAGCTCTCTGTCTAATGGTCAATGGCTAGCTAGCACCTAGCTCCATATGGATGGTAGAATCTATAGCACAAGTAATGGGTCTAGGGAGGACATCAGCCTGTGACTATGTCATCAAATAACTCTGTAGCTTAGAATCCCTTAGTGGATGACTCTTGACTAGCTCTAAATAAATAACATGATCAATAGGAATCTCTCGTGAGCTATGGCTCATGGAACCCTGTGGTGTAATAGGTGGTAGGCTCTTTGGTAGCCAAATTTTCAATGTCAGCGGTATCTCAAGGAAGGTATGTCGAGCTCTCCTCATATGTGGTCATGGATATCTAGCTTGTGTATGTTCTCGGCATGGAGTAGGCCTCTCTAATGGTCGTGAACATGGTCTAGATCTCTGTGGCATAGGTGTGGTCAAAGAAATTGTAGTAGATCTAGGAGGATGTGCAATGGTCTGTGGTCTAGGAACCCAAATTTATCTATGTCCTATAGAATCCCTGTGCCTCTAGTGACTGCCTAGATGTGAGCCAACCATGTGATAGTCCATCATGTCTGTTGTGGCTCTCAATCCAAACTAGCATGTCGTCACTAGCTAAAGATCTAACATGTGTCATTGTACGAGGCACATAAACATGTCTAGTAGTCCTATCATAAGCTCTCGATGATGAGCTATAGGCGTGATATGTCTAGGTGGCTCCTCGGTGGGACTACTCCTGGTGGGAACATCCTCTAATGTAGGATCTACCTCTCGGGGTATCTCAAGTACAATGGTAGAAGTCACTCTCGTCAAAGTGGTCCCTCGATCCTGATGTGTGACGTCTACACTCGGGGGGTGACAGTCATGGTCTCTAAATACCTCATCTCTCCGTGTCTCACATGGGGGGTATGTGTGCTCAATCGTAAATGAATCTGGTGGTGAATGATCATGAGTAGGTGTCTCTATGCAGGCATTTGTCTCTATAGGTATCTCAGTCTATAAAGGCTCTATAGTAATGTCAACACTCTCATGGACATGTGCATCGGCTATCTCCTCATGTATAGGCTGTGGTGGGACATCTACCTCTATGATAGGTGCAAGGAGAATAGGGCAATCCAATCATCAAATAGTAAATCTCACCCAATGGGTCCCTATAAATCCTATCGCGAAGATCTCGAATAAGATATGCCATAACGCTCATGGCTGACTCAATATACCATCTGGTCTGCTCATGTCTATATCTACGCCCACAATTATCAACATAAGTCAATGTGTACTCCAATCTACGTAACTGCCCTATCCTAGGATGTACATGAGTATTTAAACAATCATCGGGATGTGCTCTATCAATAACATCATATGGGCTGGTCGGCAGGGACATGTATGTGCCCTTGAGTTCATCAATAAAGAACTCAATCGTACCAAAATGTCTCCTCTGAACTCTAGCTATCTGCCGTATAGAAGGGTCTATGTCGCCTGAGAAGGTACCTCTGGTATAGGAATGTCCATCATGGTCAAGAAACCAAGGCATGGCTCCTCTATGGACTACAAAATGTAGCACAATCTCATCTCGGTCCTCAATACTCGGAGTGTCAACCCTAGGCTCGGCTCGTGCCTGCATGGTGGCTCTAGGTGATCTAGCAATCATCGGTAAATCTGGTGCATGTGAGCTGGAAAGCTCAGTATCTGGTGTGCTCATGGCTTGCAATGTGGAAGGCGGTACCATGTCTACAACCTCTCTAGCATGTGTGCTAATAGTAGGAACAATCAAAATCTGAGGTGTAGTTATCTCTGAGGCTCGTAGCTCTGGTTGTGCACTAGTATGGCTCTGCATCCTACGCTCCATATCTTCCCTAGCCTCTGCTATGAGCTCTGCTAAGGTCAGTCTCCTAGATGGTGGTGAAGATGGAAATCCTGGAGGTGATCGAAGCTCAAGATCCATGACTGCCAAAGTCTAGCAGTCTAGGTCAAATCTGGTGCTAGGGGACAATAAACCAATGTACTAGCTGCAAGGCGTAACCTGGCAATGA
Source organism: Adiantum capillus-veneris (assembly GCF_014529385.1). Lineage (NCBI taxonomy): Eukaryota > Viridiplantae > Streptophyta > Polypodiopsida > Polypodiales > Pteridaceae > Adiantum > Adiantum capillus-veneris. The sequence goes on from NC_140934.1 coordinate 8,591,536, forward strand.
ATGGCTATCCAAATGGTAATCAAGATCTCTGTGTGTAATCTGGCTCTAAAATCGGTCACTCGGTCAAATTTGTATCCAAATGTAGGTCTAGTAACCAAATCAAGCTCTAATCACGCGTCATTGTGCTAAGAATAGCCAAAAGCGGCCAAATCAAGATCTCGCATGTGAACAGGCTCTAACTAGCTAAAGTTGGTCAATGTCAAGGCTAAAACAAATCTCTATCGCAAGTCGAGGTCAAATATGGTCAATCGTGGGACTGCGGTCAAATCGAGCCAAAATGTAATGTTACGCGTGAAACATCTCTAAAGCGTGTAATCTGGAAAATCTTAGACCCAAAATCAAAATCCGTATCAAACAAAGTCTGTGTGTGTGATCTGCCTCGAATATGCTAAAAACGGCTCAAATCGACGAAATCGGACAATTTCGGATGAAATTTGACTCTCGGAACTCTAAATGCATCTATTCATGCTTAAATGCGTGTGAACGGAGTGTGTGCGGATGTTTGATGCATGTGCAATGCAATGAAGAGAAACAAAACAGAGAGATTTTTTTTTTGTTTATTGAGTTTTTGATTTTTTTAATAAAAAAATTGGTCTCTTGTGTATGCGTGAGAGAGAAAACGTGAGTTTGTGTATGTGTGTGTGTGTATGTTTGTTTGTGACTTTTTGTGTTTGTTTCTTTGTGTGTTGACTTTCTTGTCTTTTCTTCTTTTGTTTGTTTTGCTTTTGTTTTGTGTGTGTGTGTAGGGGTTGGGTCACACGAGGTCAAGGAGTGGAGACTTGTTAAAGAGTGTGTGCACGGGGGCAACGAGTGCGGGACAAGGTAAGTGTAAACATGGATGCAGGCAAAGTTGAGCGGGGCTCGGTGGTCACGGAAATGGGGAGGGTGAAAATATACACAAATGCAACAAAGTTAAAAAAAATTGCCCAAGAAGGTAAAATTATCCAAAAATTACCCCAAAAATGCTAAAAACAACCCGGAACTTAGTGAGAGTTCATCATTTCAATTTTTTTGTTTTGGATCGATTGTTCACATCATATTTTTACAATTTTATCAATTATTTATAGAAATTGAACAATTTTAAGCACTAAATTAGCACAAAAAATGCTTGAAATACCAAAAATTAACGAAATAATTACAAAAAATTAGCCGAATTCTTTTCGAAAAATATGCAGCTCGTTCTACTTGATTTTTAGCTCTTGGAACATCAAGATTAAAATCTTAATCAATTTCCAATGCATTTGTCAATCAATCGATGTAAAATTGACCGTTTTTTGCCTCTTTTTTGTGATTAGGCAAATTTAATCTCTACTGCAATTTTGACGGCATAACGGTGCAATTTTAGCAATCAAAAAATTTGAACCATCATTGTCATAACATCATCAAACAAGTCATTTCCTTTCACAATTCTAATTGGCACCAATTAAGCCATAATCAGCACTCGAAAGTGCGCACTTTGTCTACACATGGACATTCTAATTGCACTTAAATTTGCACTAATCTTTTGTGTAATCAAACTTTGATCAAACCTGCAAATCAAATCAGCAATTGAGTGGATTAGTGCACTCACAATTTCATGAGCAACGCGTCGATTTCCAACTCCAATTGACGCCTACACACACGTGTGTGTACTAGCAACCGCTTAACGACATTTCACCTACAATCAATTGAGCACAAAATCTCATGTGTAGCATCATTTTCAATGAAATTAAATACATAAAAATAATAATCACAACTCTAATCAACAATTTAGCTATGTGCAACACAAAAAGCACATGTGATTAGAGAGTAATTAGAGAGCCTAATTAGGGAAAAATTCCTAATTACACACTCAAAAATCACTCAATTTTAGTCAAAATTTGTACAATTTCATATCAAAAGAGTGATGACTCAACCTCTAATTAGACATACACACATGTAAAGCACTTGATTTAGGAGCAGATTAGTAAAAAAATAGCGAGAAATTGGGGGTTATCTATCCAAATCTGCTCCTAAACACTCAAAAATTCTCCTCTAGCTTAGGCTATCGTCCCCAAAAACGGTGCCAAATTTTAACTCCCTTGTAGCATAGCTCCAAAGAATCAATAAAATTATCAATCCAAGGGTGGTAGCGACCCGGCTAGGGCATGGAAACATCACACATGGGTGATTGTGTGAGAGAAATGAGATAGAATTGAGTGGGAAAATCACATGAGATTATCTACAATAGGAAGAAGAGAGAACTAATGCAGCGGATTAGTGTATGCACACACGCTAACCCTTATGCTAATCAAGGTTGCTAATTGTTGCATTCTCTTCTAATCCTCGTGGTCACATCCTAATCACAAGCTCACCCAAGCTCATGGAGTTATGATTAGAGCAGTGTATGCACAAATCCTTAATCTACACACTAATCTAATCATGCACACACTACTAGAATCAAACATACAATAGGCAATCAAAAATTAGAGAGCGATTGATTCTTAATCTACACCATCAAGACACTAATACACAACTTAATGAAAAGCAAGAGAAAGGCAAAATGACTCATCTTTATTGCATGCATACAATCGGTCCGTGAAGAGAGTACATGCGGCTCCATGCTTCCATCTCCATAGCCTCCTTCTTCTTCCTCTCTACTTTAGGTTTCTCTCAAAATGATATCTCCCCTTTCACATGAGCTACATTCACTTATATACCTAAGGTTTTAAAACTTATGGCCGGCCGTCCAAAGTACATGAAGTGAATAAACAAATACAACTTGGAACTCAATGTGAGCCCATGAATATATACATAGCAAATGGAAAAATAATGTCCACGAGAAGGTGAAAATGGCTGCTGACGTTGGATACATCCAACATCAAGCAATATGACCATGTGGGAAATTGAGACTCTAGAATTTGTAACTACATGTAAAAGAAGCTAACAATCTTAAAATCTTTAACGCTATGATGTCACACATCCAGTTTGAGATTAAGTACATTCTTTATTTAGTTAATACAACACTACCACCCAAAATTGTGAGTATGGCCAAAACAAAAAAGATTGCGGCGTATTAAACTCTTTAAGACTAAAGCATATAAAATACTTTAACCATATAAAACACAAGGTTTACAAGCTCGAACACAAGGCATTTTCCAAACTTCCAAGTATTTTTTTATTGAACACCTTTCACTATGGTAGATGGAATTGTTATTTAACAAAAAAACAATATACATTATATATACATAGTCCGCATTGTTTAGTGAAGAGTTGAACTCTTTAATAGACATTGAGAACTGAAATAATGCATTCTAATTTTCATAGATTATCAATAACTTGCAAAATCTAGGCTTCATTTTGAGCTCGCCTTGAAAAAATTTAACAAAATGTGGCAAGATTTAGTGTAATTTTTGATAAATACTTCAAATTATGATCTAAAAGCCGACTTAGTGTAAATTGTGCCTTCAAACTGTGATTTAGTGTAATTATCGACAGATGCTTTAAATTATGTGGTAATATCATAAAATCCCGATTAGATTTTGAGCTTTCCTTGAAGTAAACCGAAAAAATTACATAAGTTTTAGTGTAAATATCGGACAAACACTTCAAATTTTGACCTAAAAAACAAGAGAATTCCTATTTCCTAGCTTGCCCTGGTTTTCTTTTTGTTAGAACTTGAGAAAAAAGATAAATAAATATAAACATTATTAAACTCACAATTAGGCAATGTTGAAATAAAAGTCACGAGGCTCTTAATTCTTGAGTCCTTGGCTGCAGCATGCGCAACAGGCTCCAACTCCAAGCGGTAGCGCGTGGTCTTGTGGTAGACGGTAGCACCGTAGTAGGTTTGTGCAGATCGCTGCTCAATTGGGACAGATTTGTGCCTCGGACAGCCTCAACGCGCAGCATCGGACAGGCAATGAGAGGCTCAGGGAGTCAGGCCCGTCAGTAGCATCGGCGGCTGCACTAAACAAAGTCGGGACTCGGACGCCAATCAGCAAGATAGAACTCGGATGCCATAGCTAAATCCTAAGAGCATTGAGCAGGCAAAAATGAGTTATGAGTAAAGTGAAATGAGAACTCTTGCATTGAAAATTTGAGAAAACACCCTTTAGGGATTGTTCAATGTTTAAGAGTTCAAACCTCACACAACCATGGACCCCGGTCCCCAAGGTCCAAACATCAAAGGTCGATAAGCAAATCCCAAACTTCAAGGTTGATAAGCAAATAGAAATAAGGAAAATTCACAAAATACCCCCCCTTATTCGTGGAAATTTCAAAAATTCAAAAAATACCCTTGCATCTATTTTGGTCGGATTGCTCAAGATTTTCTAATATTTATTTCTTTTTGACAATCAAGATCTGTGTTTAAGTGCTTAGCATGTAATTTGTCACAAATTACCTTGCAAAAAAGGCAATTATGTCTAAAAATAAGAAAGCAATTCATCTCCGAAGCCCACATAACCAACTCAAATTCTAGTTTTAATACCTTGTATTGATAGACAAGCGGTCTGCTTATGAAAAAAATTATATTTGGAGAAATTTAATCTCACAACCAGGGGTATTTTTGGAATTTTGGAAATTTTGAAGGGCATTTTGAGCATTTATAACAAAATTTTGAGGGTATTTTGGGAATTTTTAAAATTTGAGGGGTAATTTTTGAAATTTGAGGGGTATTTTAGTGATGGTTCATAGCTTCATGATTATTTTTAGGATAAATTACCATGAAAATTACCCCTCAAATTTCAAAAATTCCCAAAATACCCTCAATATTTTGTCATGAATTCCCAAAATGCCCTTCAAATTTTTCAAAATTCCCAAAATACCCCTAGTCATGAGATTAAATTTCTCTAAAGATAAAAAAGTTTTTTGCTTTTCATAAGAAGAGTGATTGTCTATCAATATAAGATGCTAAAACTAGAATTTGAATTGGTTATGTAGGCTTTGGAGATGAATTGCTTCATTATTTTTGGACGTACTTGCCTGTTTTGTGAGGTAATATGTGACAAATTACATGCTAATCACTCAAAAATGCATCTCAATTGTCGAAAAGGGAAAAAAAAAAAGAAAAGCTTGATCAATCCGACCAAAATAGATACATGGTCACTTTGGGAATTTAAAAATTTGAGGGGTATTTTGGGAATTTTGACAAATTAGAGGGGTTTGAGCTTGGCTTTAAGAAAATGAGGAAATTTACATAAGTTTTAGTGTAATTACTGACAAAAGCTTCTTATTTTGACCAAAAAACGAGAGAATTTCAAGTTTACCCTTATTTTCACCACGCCATGAAAGTACTCATAGAGAGAGAGAGAGAGAGAGAGAGAGAGAGAGAGAGAGAGAGAGAGAGAGAGGGGTTACTAATGTATTTAAGGTGGCTTAGGTAGTTGAATGTATTCCCTTTTTAAACCCCCCCCCCCCCCTCCCTTATGTATACGGTATGAGTATGAACTAATGAGGGGCTACCCCTATTGTATACGCTTATGAACAAAATCCAAAACCCCCCCTATTGTACACTCACGTGGTACCGTACAAAAAAACACAATGAATCCCCTGGGCGCTCCCCGTGAAGATGCATTCTTTGCACACACAAGTGTGTGCATCTCCAATTTAGCCGAAAAATTGACCAATTAATAGCCAAAAATCAACGCCCAAATCAACAAATTATGCATACATTAGCACAAAGAAACTTGATGAAAGTGTTGATTCCACCTCTTATAAGGGGATTAAACATTCATTACACATCAAATACTAGCAGTTAGATTAGCAAAGTCAATAGAAAATTAGTAGAAATTATTATGGAGATGAAATGAAATTAGTAATCGTTAGTGACAAATTAGTGAAATTGGGGGTTTGAGGTATTTATAACTCAAAAATTAGCTTCAATTACTTGCAAACACATCACCAAATCGCATTAATTTGAGCTACACACATTAAAAAATTGATGAAATTAGTAGCAAAATTACTCTTATCAAAGAGTCCTCTACTCCTCTAGCTTAGGCAACCGCTCCCCAACAACAACACCAAATGCAAGAGGTAGTCGTAGCATAGGCTAACTTTGAAAAATCATCAATCCGGAGAGACCATCACTTGGCTAGGACATGGAAACATTACACAACTAAGTGTGAGAGCGTCACCGGGACACAATGAATATGAGGATTCAAGAGAATGCCTCTCCAATGCAAGTAGAGAATAGCCATAACAAGACTAACTCTAATCACTAATCAATCAACTCCTACACACACCAGGTCCACCAAAGTCCGACTTGCCAATCCTATCAAGTCACAAGAGCACAGTCAACACAAGCATCCATGAACAAAGCACACACTAATTGCATTGAAGTTGGCCTCCCCAATCATCACATGCCAATCAAGGTACTCTAATCATATCACACACAAGTGGCATTAAGCTCAAGGCTCTTAAACCTCCACACACATAAGCACACAATTAGGCACAAACTCTAATCATGTGACCAAGAGTGAACACACACTACACTAATCAAGACAATTAGAGACATCATCAACTAATTGAAATGCTAATGGAAGAAGAGAGTTAAGATCAAAGCAAGAAGTCATCATCTCTCTCAAATCTAGAATAATGAGAGTGTAAAACTACTTCATGACATAATGAGTTGTAGAGAAGACAAGATTAATGAACATAATAGAAATTAGATTAATAAAAAAGGGATTCTCTAATCACAAAGAGTTAGCACTAGCCTTCTAAGCACTCGGGGGGTTCACCGTTTAGTATCCCCCTATATAACGTGCGTTCTCGGTGTTGGAGCTATATATGGCTCACTCTACTCAACTTGGTCTCACCTATATATTTGTATCTTGTCCTCAATATGAATCAGTCTTTGGGAGCGTACATGGTGTCTCTCTCTCTCTCTCTCTCTCTCTCTCTCTCTCTCTCTCTCTCTCTCTCTCTCTCTACATCTCAACATGGTATCATAGCGGTAATGATCACGTGATGATTCAATTCATGGTGAAAAAAAAGAGTATGTGTATGCGATTCGCATGTAAGATTCAGAGTTGCTATAAATTTTATTTTTGGGGCCTAATTCTTGTTAATTGTGGTTGTTTTGTGCTAAGAAGAATATGATTATTATTTTGTGTGGCGTTTATTGGTAATTAATATGGTGAATCATTGATTACATTTTCTTGTTGATTTGTCTTTTGACACCCTGAACTTCATCTTAACTTTTGGGGGTCTTCAGCTCAATTTTTGGGGTCTTTTGATCATGACAACGTGCTTATCACTGAAGGACCTCTATTTGAAGAATGGCATGTGTCGTATACGGATTGGCAATGACATGGTAAAGCAGCTTGTTGATATATTCTTTCTGCTCTATTGATTCCCTTTTTCTCGATATGTATAAACTGCATACTTCCCACGACGTATGGAAGTACCTTATTGCAAGCTTTCAAAAGAAATCTGTTACAGAAATACTTTATTTGAGAGGTTTTCTTAACAAGTTACAATATGAAGTTGGTACTGTCATGACGAGACATATTGAATCTTTCAAATCCATTATTAATCAACTTGCTGCTGTCGGTGATCCTGTTCCACAAAAATAACTGATTACACTTCTCCTTGACACGGTGAAGGAATCTTCTTATGATAATATTGTTACCATTTTTTCTAATAAAGATGGTCTCGATTTTGACCAAGCCTGCATGTCTTTAAATGAATACTCTCAACGTCAAGAACGACGTAATGCTGGTCATGATACAACTATGATTTCACAAGAGGAGACTAAGTCACAACAGATGGAACATGCTTTTTATGCTCGAAGACATCCATTTCAACAAGGAAACTGCAGAGGTGGCCCTCGCGATAATATTTTCTCTTGTCTCAAATTTTCTAATAAGCAATGTTCTTACTGTAATAGAAATGACCACATTGAAGATGATTGTTGGGCATGTTAGTATGATGAAGAACACAATATTACCACTAAACAACCACGTTTATCTAGAGGTTCTTCTTCTTCCTGTGAATATTATGGACGATTTGATACCCACTATATGTGCTATAAGTGTTGATTTGACATAGATTGTAATAGAGCATATGCTATTGAACATCAAAACAATATTGTACCAGAAACAAGCTGTGTCCTACGTTTAGTTGCTCCAGATAGAATACTTCATGTACATGATAGATCATTTTTTATTGTTGATTCTGGTACTACCAGAAATATGACATATCAGTCTAAGTGGCTCTATAACTATCATCCAACGTGTTGTTTATCTTGCTGATGATGCGACTTGTCAAGTAAATGGTACTGGAGATTTATATATTGGTACCTTATCTACTTCCACTCAAACTTTGCGAGGAGTAATACATGGACCAGATCTTCAACGTAATCTTCTTTCAGTTGCTAGACTTGTTGATCTTGGTCTTTTTGTTGGATTTGATCATACCAAATGTCAAATTGAGAAAGATGGATAGACTATAGTCACTACTCGTCAAAACGGTAATTTGTTTGAACTCTCTCTCAATGATGCTGTAGAAAATGTTTTCACTGCTCCAGGTGATCATGGTTGCAAAGTATGGCATCACCGTTTTGTTCATGTTGATTTGTCAAAATCCTTGGTCTTCATCGTTGTTATTTTGTTCATGGCATGGATCTTAAAGCTCATCCCCAGATGGGAATTTGTGAGTTTTGTGCTCTTGGGAAACATAACCGTAAACCCTTTCTCTCTCAAATACAACTCATTCTCATGACATATAGGATCTTCTTCATAATAATACATGTGGACCTCTACCTCTTCGAGATCACAATATTGCTATTTCATACGTTCATTGATGATTTCTCCAGTATATGACTGTATTTCTACTTAGACAAAAATATGAGGCCTTCTCTGTTTTCAAACAATTCCACAAGGTTGTGGAATTTCAAACTGGTCGTCGCTTCAATAAGCTTTGTAGTGACAATGGAGATGAATATGTTTCTTGAGAGTTTGTGAGTTACTGTGATGACAATGGAATTCATCGTGAACACACTATTCCATATTCACCTCAACAGAACGGCATTGTTGAACGAGAGAATAACACTATTCTCAATGTTGTAAGATGTATGCTGATTCATTATGGGTTATCTTGTGTTTTTTGGAATGAAGCTACTTTGACAACAATATTTATTCAGAATCATCTTCCTACTACTGCACCCTCTGGTAAGATACCCATCACAACATGGAAAAGTGACATTCCTTCTGTTTTTTTTTTTGAACCTTTGGATGTATTGCTTATATCCATGTTTCCAAAGAAACACGAACAAAGCTAGATGCTCCTAGTCTTAAAGTTATTTTTACTGGATATTCTGACACTTCCAAAGGCTACAATTCTATGACCCTTCCTCGAAAAAAGTAATTGAGAATTGTAATGCTACTTTTAACGAACAACTTATGGGAGGCTCATGGTCCATGTATGATTTTGATGATACTAAATTGTTGTTTCAGGCTTTTCCATTTCTTTTAGATGATGAAACTCTTCCTATATAGCAGCTTTCCTCTTCACAACCATCTATTCCGAATGTTGCCAATGATGATACTGATATTTTTGTTGATCTGCCTATTGATTTTGAACATGGTTCATGTCATGTTTATGATGAAGATATTGTTGCTAATTATTTGTCTACTTCTGAAGATCCCGTTACTTATAATAAAGCTATCTCTTCACCACAAAAGGATCAATGACAAGAGGCTATGGAAGCAGGATACGATTCTCTTATCTCTAAAGATACATGGATACTAACTAAACTACCTCCTGTTTGTACAACTATTAAGTGTAAGTGGGTGTATAAGACAAAGGTAAAAGTAGATGGATATTTTGACAAGCTCAAGGCATGTTTAGTTGCAAAAGATTACTCCCAAGTTGTTGGTGTTGATTATCAAGAGACCTTTTCACCAACTGTTCACATTACAAGTGTTCAAGTTTTATTGGCATTTGCTGTTCAATTTGATTTAGAAGCTCATCAAATGGATGTGCGAACTGCTTTTCTAAATGGTGATTTGGAAGAGGAAATTTTTATGGAACAGCAATAAGGGTTATGAGTCTTACCCTACACTGAGCGATATTTTTCGAGCAAACCAAAATCTGAGCAAATACTTATATGGCATGTGCCCATGTTGTCCTATGTGGTGCGGTTTGAGCCCCATCCTCAACATCAAGGATGAAACAGAGAGGAGGATGCCACCTAAGGACCATGTCTATAGTTTTCTTCTATATTCTCTCTTTCTCTCTCTCTCTCTCTCTCTCTCTCTCTCTCTCTCTCTCCATAGAATATGAAGAACCACCTTCAAATCCTAATAGATCAATAATCCATGACTCATGAGGCTTTGACTCTGAGAGTTGTAGAGCACATACATTCCACAGGCTCCTTGTCTCTCCTCTCGCATCCCTTGCTCTTTCTCTCTTGTTCCAAATGAGTTCTCTTCTCTCTTTGACCATAGCACACAAGACATGGCTCCTCTCTCTCTCTCTCTCTCTCTCTCTCTCTCTCTCTCTCTCTCTCTCTCTCTCTCTCCCCCCCCTCATACTACACATGTGCTCGTGAACATAGGCTAAGGTCTAAGGTAGAGTTTTAACCACCTGGGCTACTCTCATTTGCTAAGAAAAATGCACAGCTTTTGTTTTTAAGTCCAATGTGACAGCAACATTAACAACAGTCTACAAAAAAAGGTGGGGCAAGCGCTCTAGTGTGACAAGGGATGTGAAGCCATTCGAAAATACAAAAGGGAATGGACCTTTTTTTTTTGAAATTCTTTAATGTGTATAAAAATTTAAAAGAAAGAAGTGAGACTCTCTCTCAAGGTTAGAAAACAACTGGGTCCAGTGTATTATAACTAGTTGAAATTGTAGAATTTCGGCTAGATTTTGAGCTTGGCTTTAAGAAAATCAAGAAATTTACACAAGTTTTAGTGTCATTACCGATAAAATATTCAAATTTTGACCTAACAATCGGGAGAAATCCAAGTTTGCCCTTATTTTCACTGGTTAGGGAAATGTATTTTTCTGTTCTTGCTCTCTCTCTCTCTCTCTCTCTCATTTTGTAGTTTAAAACAAAATTCTTCCTCAAAGGGTGCGCACCGACGTTTATCCTTTGTGGGACATTTAAAAAAAACACATTGAAGAGTGTCATTATTAGCAAAAGCTTCAAATTTTGACCTAAAATCCGAGAGTGATCCAAGTTTGCCCTTATTTTCACTAGTCAAAAAATATATATTTTTCTATTCCATACTCTCTCTCTCTCTCTCTCTCTCTCTCTCTTTTTTTGTAGTAAAAAAAAAAAATCCTCAAAGGGTGTGTGTCGATGTTTACCCTTTGAGGGACATTTATTTTAAAAACACATTAAAAAGATTTACTATTCACTTTTGCCTTTAGTATAAAGAGAGTAAGTCTTAACCATTTTGGTTCAATTTATTTGGGAGGTATCTAGCAAGATCCAGTTGTGATATTAGGAAGTGAAAATGAAAATGGAAGGGGTGGTTTGAGGTGGCTTTGAGGGGCACATGTGGAACATAAGAAAGGAGGCGGGTGTAGATTTTGAAGGAAGATTCTAGGTGCTGGCATCCGGGGCAGAAGCAAGGCACATTAGCATTGCAAGGATCAATGGCCAACATTTTTGTGTGTGCAAGCTTTAGAATTCTATCCAATTTCTAATGTGGTAATCTTTGCATGCCTGAAATGATTTCCCTCGCTCCTACCTTGGTGATGTTTGCAAGAAACGCTCTCTCTCTCTCTCTCTCTCTCTCTCTCTCTCTCTCCATCCTTAATTACGCAATTTGCATCACTTGGGCGCTCATGACTTGTGCAATTTGCAGCTCCTATCCTCCTGCACCATGAGAGCAAACCCTCTACATCAGTCAATTGCTAGCAACAAGCTCTATGGGGTCAATGTGGTAGGTGGGAGAGGGGACTGAGAGCGGTCGATGGTAAGGGCTATAGGGAGGGGAAAAAAGGGACGTGGAGTGTAGGTCGAGGACAAGCCTTGCTGATGCTTAGCATGAATGGAGGTGACGCTAAGAGTGAGAGGAATCTTTGTAGATTCTAGTTAATTGATTTAGAATAGAGCCATATATAGTGGAATAACATGGATCATAACCAAAGAGTTAAAAAAAGAACCCATTCACTTTTGAACTCACTACAAAAAGACAAAGTCTAATTTTTTTAAAAAGGCTCTTAAAGGATCGAAGCAAATGTAGATCCTTTAGGAGGCTTAACAAAAAAAAAACTTTGTGTTTTTATAGTGAGTTCAAAAATGAATAGGCTTTTTATTAAACTATGTGTCTCTCTCTTTTATATAAAGGCAAAGGGAATAGACCTTTTTTTAAAAGTTAGAAATGTGTTATAGAAAAAATTTTCCCCTCAAAGCATATGTGTCGGTGCAGCCCTTTCAAGGGAGATTGTTTTTACCATACAATGAGAGAGAATGGAAGTTGGACAGAATGATTGTTTTTAATATTGATAAAAAATCATGATTAACAATTTTGATTCTCGCTCTATTTTTCATTAATAGTAGCTCATGATTAACAAGGCCTCATTGTGTTACGTCCACAACCAGTGTTCATAGAAAATAGATCTTTAGTGTATTCTTAAGGACAAAAATTAAAAATTATCGACTAGTTTGGAGGGTCACCTTGATGGAAACCGATTGAATTTGGAGGATTTTAGTGTAAAAATCACTAAAAACCCATAGATTTTTACTAGAAATTGAGAGATTTCCAATGCTCTTCTTTTTTTCATTGGTTGCTAAAAATGTTTTTGGTGAACACTGCGCACGACAAGAATCTCACCCTACCTTTTGAGTAAGGCCACACATTGTTAAGAGTTGGGTGGAAACACTTCCCGTCACCTACTCATCACAGGTTTTCTAGAACCAAATTTAGAGAGAGAGAGAGAGAGAGAGAGAGAGAGAGAGAGAGATTCCTCTCAAAAGAAGAAATTTTTATAGCCCTTGCCCAACAATCTTTGCACTTGAGGATGGTGATGGTACAACTACATGTGGATTTGGTGGTGGCAGACAGTCTTGCTGAGAAGGAACACGGTCTTTTTGTGTGCATGCTACATCACATGAATTTCCATATAGTCATCAAAGATGTGTTGCACATTCAAAGAGAGAGAGAGAGAGAGAGAGAGAGAGAGGGGGGGGGGGGGGGGGGGGGGGGGGGGGGGGGGAGGTCTTTTGGATGCAAACAGAGGGTTTGGACTCTAGAGTCTTTGTCTTTATTGCATGCACGATGAGAGAGGATGAGAGAGAGAGAGAGAGAGAGAGAGAGAGAGAGAGAGAGAGAGAGAGAAAGAGGGGGGGAGGTGATTAGAACAAGTGGGAAACAAAATCTTAATGGATTTTATTGAGACTCTGCTTTTGCTTTTCAAGAAAGGCGAGGAGACGAGCATGCAATAGTTGACGCAACACAAACTTCTTGCTTGCAGTGGACCCTTCAATTTTGTCTTTGGGATCTTGGTAGATTTCTTATAAAAGCTAAGTAAAAATCAATGAGGATATTGATACTCGTCAACAAATAGCAACAAATAGGTGACTGTCTCAATTTGCAGCACCCTAAAATATTCACGCTAGGCAAAGAGTTCCAAAATACTCAAATATAGTGCAATCTCCTCTTTCTAGCACACCCTTGCAATGTGACAATCTCCTCTTTCTAGCACACCCTTGCAATGTGACAACAACTAGAGTGCTATTAGTCTTGCAAAAGACTATGTTCAACATAATAAGTCAAAGCACATTGATGTGCATTATCATTATGTCATGTATGAAGTACTCAAAGGCACCATAATGGTTGAACACTGTCCATGTGACCAGATGATTGTAGACATTCTTACCAAAGGCCTCAATGAGTCGCACTTCATCCTATTGCGCTTGGAGCTTGGAGTTGCTTCGGCCTCACTCTTTCTAGATTAGATTCTCTGTTATTGTGATAGCTTTGTACATATGACATTATAATCATATAGGTATCATGCACTATGCACACTCGACACTTGCGCACTGTGATCTCTGAGTCACTTGTATATTTGTACATAGATACACAATTCACTTTCACATCATCATCACTGGTTCATATTTTCACATTGTATAGGGGCTTGGGTTTTTCCGTTGAACTCCCCAAGGGTTTTTTCATCCAAAGCTAGAGACCTTTGTTTGATTGGGGGTGTTGGAGTTATATATGGCTCATTCTACTCAAGTTAGTCTCACCTATATATATTTGTATCTTGTCCTCAATATGAATCAGTCTTTGGGAGAGTACATACTGTGTCTCTTGTCTCGTCTCTCTCTCTCTTTCTCTCTACATCTCAACACTCAGGGTATTAAAAAACCACCTCTTCTAACATGTCTGAATGAGTAAAATGACCCCTTATATTAGGATTTTTTTTCCAAAATAAATATAAAAGCCCTTTATTTTAATGTATCTCTATTAAATTGCCTAAAATTGTGTATTTTAAAAACCCCTCCTAATGAATTCACGTTATACATTAACATGATTTACATAGTGCACCCCCCGAGTCTAAGCATAGGCATTAAGCTCAAGGCTTTGCCATCCATAAAGTGAACACTCAAGAGTGAGCTCTCAAGAATGACTACTCATGAATAAATCCTCTTTGCATAAAAGGGCTTATTATAAATGTATGGATTCCAAGCCACTATAGTGTGTGGCTAAATTGAACCCATCACCTTAGCTTATACAAATTGGAACTCTTATTGAACCCAAGACCTTATACAATGTGAATAGAAATATTATGCACATCAATAACACATCCCCAACTTGGTGCACAATTGATGTAGCATGTGTTAGCCACTACTAACACACTATGTTTCCCAAAATCTATCTCTTCCAAACAAACCATAAACACTGACTTAAAAGGATTCAAACAAATTCTCTTTTCTTTGCACCTCTCAAAGACCATCCACACAAATAGTAAATGTATTTCTTCAGAGAAGAATATAGTAAAGTCATCAACAAATATGGCTAAAAGCTTATGCAAAATATCACTAAAAATTTCCATCATGCATTGTTGAAAGGTTGTTGGAGCATTTCACTGTCCAAACGGAAAATGAATGTAGTCTTGGCACTATCTTTAGGTGCAATTTTGAGTTCATTGTAGCCACTATATAAGTCCATGAAACTATACATTTTATGGCCTCCAATCTCATCTAACATCATATCTATAAAGGGAGTGGAAAAGGATCTTTAATTATCTATGCATTCAGCTTTCTATAGTCTACACATACCCTTAGTTTTCCATTCGTTTTAGGGGCTACCACTATGGGAAAGAGGCAATCACTACTTGCAACTTCTATGATGAACCTAGATTTGAGAAGATGATCAATATCCTCTTTCACTTTCTTGGGGTAATTGGGGTTCATCCCGTACCTCTATAATCTGACTGGTATGGTATCTAGCTTCAATGGTATTCTATGTTGGCACAACTCTAGATGGACTCCTTTCAGATCCGTATGTTCCCAATAGAATATATCTTTCTACTGCTGGAATAGTGCCTTTGCCTTCTCCTTAATCTTTGGATTTAGATGCTTGTTGATTTTGATCATTTTGGGATTTTCTTCTGAGTCAAGATTAAACTCTTAAACATCTTGGTCATCTGGGAGTAACTAGTTTGGGCCTCCTCCCTTCCGTTTAGCCATGGATCTAGCTTATTTCGCAGTTTTAATACCAATAGCATAATCATTGAATGGATTGCTTAATTCCATGAGCATTTTGAATCTCTGGCTCTTTAGTTGCTAGATTTCCTTGGTCAATTTTTTTTGAAATGGTTTCCCCCTTTGGTTTGAATTTGAATCGGTTCTTGGTTTCCCCCTCTAGTGTTGGCTGTTCTAATGGCCATCCATCCAACTAAACTATCCTCTTCCTAGGGTTCATCTAAGTGAATTCATCTGTTTATTCTCTCTTTTGTCTCTTGGTCTAATCCTTATTTATAAGCACAACACTAAGGTCTATTTCTATGAGTGGAAATTTATTAATTGAGGCAGGCATCTTTTCTATGTTTTTGTATGAATCCTTCTGTTGGCCCCTTGGATAGTTAATATTTAATTTGAATAATCATGTATAGCACCAATAGTTTTGAACTAAGGTCTGTCTAGAGGCATCCCATGCTCCATGTACATATACTACTAAGAAATTTGATCCTAAATATTCCTTGCCCACTTTAATTTGCATGTTTTACACTAGTCTAGTAGCATGAACTACTATATGATCAACCATCCTCACTTTGAATGGTGTTGGTTTTAAATTTGTGATTCCCAACTTTTGTCTACAATGTTTCCATATGATATTTACACCAAAACCACCATCTAGTTTAACTCGTCACAAAGGTTCCATTGCTTTCTTAGCGTATAATCCACCTGGATAACTAGAATCTCATTGTCTCAGATAGCTACCAGGTCCATTGCTTTGGATTTGGCCTCACCTTTTCTCTTTTGCCTAATGAACTTTGTAGTTGCTGATAATGTCTGCCTGATATCGTCAAGTTCAACTATCATCTTTTGTATCCTGTTGCAAACTCTGACATATATCTCATCTTGCTCATTACCAGATATATTGTCTGAACTAGAAGATTTTCCCTCTTCACTATCTTTGAGCAAGTTTCTGAATGTCTAGAAGTTGACAAAGAAGATGAAGCTCCTAAACAAAGTGTTGAAGAGGTAAAGACAAAACAAAAGCAAGATGTTGAACTACTAAGGTAAGATACCCAAAAATAAGAAAAGAGAGAAATTGGAGGCCATCACATCTCAAGTAGATGCAATGAAGGACATTGAGCAATAATCCCATTTTACCCATCTTGTTATTCAGAAGATGAAGGCTGAAGTTTATGCACAAGAAAGCAAAATCAAGAAGGTAAAAACCCCAAACCAATACCTAACCAAAAGACTAGATGTAGCTGATGCCTTCTTGGAAGAATCCAGTGCTCTCCATGAGAAGTCACACATTGAAATAAAAATCTCACAAGAGGTAAACATCAAGCAAATGTTTTAGCTCATGGATATGACCATGCTTGTAGAGAAGCTAACATCGGCAAGTGAGGAACATGAGAAAAAAATCCAAGAGGTGAACAAAATAATCTAGGCACAATGCACATGCTCAATGGCTACAAATGCAACCAGATGTCACCAATATCTAGGTAATTCAAGCCAAAGCAATGCTTAATTTTGTTTTTTGCAGAGGCCAATTGGCAGTTTTACTATAGAGGGCAAAAATCTATAAAAGAAAATATTGAACAAGGGACAATGGACATACGAAAAGAGGCAATGGCTTGCAGGGAGTGTGTCCTACACTCAAAAAATATCTCTCAACTTACAAGATCATTGATACATGGCATCATAAATCTCTTCCTTTTCCACTGGTAAAGTATGAAATTCTCAAAGTTAAAGAACGATTACTCAAGGACCAAGTAGCAGATAATGCATAGCTGCATCTAGCCTAGAGAAAGTATTGGTGTGGAATGCATGTCTAACCTCACCATCCTATCTTATTGCAGTATTAGAGAGAACCACGATTAATTTGTCAAACCATGGGACGAAGCTGACTCGACTAGTGCATAGAGGCTACAAGAGGTTGTCAATCTATCAAAAAACAACTAACAACTCGGATCTAACTCAAGCTACACTCAAGTGACTAAAATCACCAAAAGCCAATCGCTTATCGGCAAACAAATCACATCCGTTACACCATCAAATGACATCCAAACGTAATGAAACTTCTAGGACAAGTTTATAAGACCTAAGCACACATGCTTATGGTTTCAAACCCCACTTTAGGTCAAGTTCCAAAATCGCGATGATTAACAGCAATGGATTTTTAACCTAGTCGTTTTCGACCCAAAATGCACCTAAATGCTTAGCAATGATGCCCCAATACCCCGCCTATGTTTAGTTTTCGATTTAAAAGTGTAAATTTGTAGTTATGATGAAATTAAGCCGCAGGTCGATGCAAAAAACTACAAAATATTGTGGACTGCTTACGTCAATGTGTAGAGCTCTTTGGTAGGCGGTGAGGTTGGTCTGGGAGATCCGTAGCTTTGTTCTTGGGCTTCTGCTCTAGCCGTCTCCTCAGCTTGTTTTTGTTCTTTTGCCTCCTTGACTCTCTTAGCCGCTTCTTCTGCTTCCTTCAGCTTTAGAGCTTCAGCCTCTTTTCTTGTGTGATGCTTCGTTCTTGGGCCTTTGAGTCTAGCAGGCACCCATTTCTTTGGGTCCTTCCCTTGTGCTTGTTTACGGCGCTGGTAGGCTTGTTTCTCTCTTTCAAAGCGTGCTTGTTTTTGGGCTGGCTCTTCTTGGTGTGCGGCCACAGCTTTTCTTTTCATTTCTTCTCTACGAGCTCTCTTTTCCTCGTTGTCAGAGCTCTCGCTGCTGTGCCTTTCCGATGAGCTATCAGCTGACTCTTCATCGGATTTATATGATCTTTTTTCTGACCTTGTAGCTCTTGGAGAGGGTTGTGCTGCCAATATCCAGGTGTTCTGATCATGAGCAGGTAGTAGGTTGTCGGCCTTCTCGTCAAGACCTTTGGTGCACCCAAGTAAGTGATATGGCCTTCCTTCTTGGTGCCCTTCAAACACCTTGTCTCCCTCTATCATCCGATCTTCCTCCTCTTTGGAGCTTGGCTCTTGCAAGAGGATGAGTGCCATAGATGCTTCACTCTACTCATCAACCTCTTTGAAAGATTCATTTGATTCCTCCACAATGGTCACAGGGGGTTTCTTGGTGTACTTTTCCTTTCATTTCCCCTTCTTCATGCCCTCAAGCACAAGTTAGACCAAAACCATGTCCGAAATGAATTGGGTGCCTATGCACCCCCCCCATGCCCAAATCTATGAGATCTTACTCATTCTTTGTCCTGCAGTCCCATTCATTGAGCCATTTAATAAACCTCAACAAGAAAAAGCAAAAGTTTTTGTCGGCCACATAGAGGCATTTAAAAAAATCCATTGCCAACCATGCGATGTTGGATCCCCGAACACTATGGCATATTCTTCCATGTACTGTGCCATGTAGTCAAGAAAGCTTTGGAATGCCTCTACATGCACGTTGGAAGTGGTGTGCATGTTGATCATCCCCTCAAACACACTGACTAGCTCATGTGATCAATCCCCTCAAACACACTGACTAGCTCATGTTGATCATCCCCTCAAACACACTGACTAGCTCATGTGATCAATCCGCAAGTCGTACCTTTTCTAGTTGTGCGAGAAGTGCGTCACAAGACGTTGTGCCTTGGATTCGTTTGTGAAGAAGATGGCAAGAGAGCTTAGAGAAAATTTGTGAATGTGAGAAATGAAGTTTAAAAACCTCGAAAGTCACTTATATACCCAAGGTCACTTTTTAAAAAGCACTTAAAATTAACATCAAATTAACTTAATACTATAGTTTTTAACAAAATCATGTGACAAAGCATCAAAACACACCAACATTGAAGGCATTCGCGTTCAAAATCAATGAAATTGCACAATGCTTAGAGACAACATTCAAAACACCATATTTTCATTAATGCAAGTGAAATTTAGAAAAATACATTGTGAAAACGCAATGTTCTCACACAAAAAACTCTTCTCTTTTTTGGAATGAACAACCTTTTTGTTGATTACAAAGAGATATTGCTTGGGCAAGGTATATCTGAGATTAAGATACTCATGAAGATGACTGAGGTTCCAGTTGTTATTCACAGAGATGTTGTGCACTACATTGTTGTGGATGCATATTTCTAGGTCAAATGATTCTTTGGTAGCAACATCAAAGTCTAGCGCCTCCCATTCTCCCATCGTCAACTTCCATCTTCTATAGGGAAAGACCATTGACAAGATTTGCATTGCAATATGGTACATAAACACCACATTCTCAGCAACTATAGAGCACTTAATTCTATCTCCTTGTTGGTTGACCAACTTGGTCTCCCATCCAATTGCAAGGAAGCTGTCCATCGCACTTCCCCATTTGCAAGTCCACATTGTTGGTGTTTTATGAACACTGTACAATTGAAAGATATACTAAAACACATGAATAAACATAAGCCATGTTACCATTTCTTTGTGGGAACCATAGGTGCACTTCATTGTTTCATGCACACCCACCTTGATTCTCCTTTTGGTTGCTGCTATCAAGGCACTATCTGGCTTGGGTCATTCCAGACCCTGCAAGGTTGGTGACTAAACCGAAGAAAGATTACCATACCCATTCTGCCTAGGTGTGACGTAAGTATGTTTGTAAAAAAAATATCCCATGAGGAAATCTCAGAGGATGGACAACCAGCATAGAGAAACTTGCCAAGGTTAGCATAGATGACCTCAAATGTTCTTGTGAAAGACTCTATTGGCTCCTCTACAAAGTCAAAAGGGAAAACACCTGCAAACATGAATAAGCAATGAGCATATTAAATTCATCAAAAGAAACATATACATAAAAATTACAAAATAGACAATCTAGAAACTTGACAGAGGAGTGAAATTGCAGTTTGCAGGAAACCTTGATGGAGCCAATCTTGTCTCTAGCTTCAGTTGTGAAGCAATATACACATGTTGGACCTTCACAAGCTTCTTTCCTTCTTGGGTTTCCTTGAACTCCATGATTGTTTCCTTTCAGTGGTGTTCTTGAGAAGCCATGTGTCTCCTTGAGACCTTGTGTGCACCTCTTGAGCTGGGTTGCATTGTCACCCACATCAATCGTCTGAACTCCCTTGTCACCCAACATCCACTATCTTCTTGTACATTGCTGCATGAAATGGATCCAATAACACTCCTAGGTTGTTGAGTTCGTGATGATGCCATGAGAAATATTAGCACAACCTGCACACAAACACTTACTATTAATCTATGCATATCCATGTTCTCAGCTGCATAAAGAGCAAGATTATTGATGGTACACAAAGAGGGTTAATGCCACTTGTTAGTATGTTGTTCACCTGCAAGTTGGATAAATGGGAAAGAGAATGTGAAGAATATTTAGAGGGAAGTAGATCCACTCTACAGAGCTTGATGGAGAAGGATCAAGAAACCCGTTGAGTGAAGAAAAAGGGAAAGATCTAGCATAAGGATATGTTGCAAATCTTCAGCTTTAGGTAGAGGTGTGTAGTCAGGCTCATGTAGCAATGGAGAACTTTAGCTTGAGGAGAATGCAACAATCTTGAGGAGGGAAAGTAGGTTCAAACTTCTGTTGGAGCTTTTTGGGAGGGAAAAGTGACATTGAGGAGAGAGATGCAACTTGAAAGCTAGAGTAAAGAGAAATGAGAGATGGTACATTAGAGAGAGAGAGGGAGGGAATGATCATCATATTTTTGGAGGGACCCCCTTTTAGGAGAGAGAGGGAGAAATTGGAAGCCACTAGAGAGAGAAAGTATTGGTTTTTACTAGAACATTTTAGAGAAAAGTTCAATTTTTTGAATTTGTAAGAGATTTTCTCTTTATATTTTATAAAAGAGTACAAGTTTGACTACTTACTTTTAGGCCCTGCCATACCCACCATTTTAGTCCACATGGCATCCACCCATTTTTCCCTTCCATAATCTCATTTTTAATCCCATGGAAAATAAAGAGGGCCCCTTAGACCCCATTCCCTTTCTAATGATTATTGGCGAACAATGATACTTCTAGCAAAGGGGCCAAAACCATAATGAGTCTGGAAGAGCTAGGAAAGGACTCTCAAGAGTCTTTTCCACCTGGTCAAAATATCTAAAAAAATGATGCAGCAAAAAATAGGTGGTAATGAACTTCTCAGAGTTTGTTCCCCGTTTGTTCCAGACTCAACCATACTACTATATGTTCTCCCAACCAAGGAGTTTGAACTCCCTAAATTTTTTCAAGCACTTTACTCAAACGTGCTAATCAATAGAGATACATTAAGATTGTCTAAGAACTTAGAGTATGGTATGAAGGGGTGCAACCACTGAGAATCAACTGTTGAAGACGTGCTCAAGAAAGATTCAGTCCCAGATCTTCTTCAAGCACTTTAGAGTTTTCAGCTCAAAATGGGTCAATGGAAGATTCAAATTAGAGAATTAATTAAAATCACTAATCGGCTACTATAGCTCAGAGTGGAAGCATCAAAGATCCCAAAAAAGAAGCTGGCAAACAAGGAATCCTTTGAACCCCAATTCAGAGGGATGGCCAAGATTCTCTTTGAAGACAGGGTCAAGTGTAATCAACCCTTATCTCAAGGGTGGACTCACACTACCTCATATTGTCATATGTTGGCCAGAGCTCTCTTGAACAAAGGTAAAAAAACCCTTTATGACCCTGATACAGAGATATGGAATGCATTAATGCCATATGAAGCTGAAATGGCAATAATCAAAAGGGACCAGCTAGAGCAGAAAGCTCTGTATTGCCTAATCTAAAGAGAGAATGTAGGACCCAACTTGCAAGAATCTTTTAAATTATTGTACAAACCTCCTAAGAAGAAGCCACTAGATAAAAAAAAGTGGGTCTGATGGACTGATATATGCTGATTGGCTAGTAAATTTTGGTACATACCAAAATTCAAGAAAGGAGAGAAGGAAATGTAAATGGTGGGAACATCTGCCAGACTAGGATGCATGGGCTGGTAATTACTAGTTTGGCTACATAAGTAGCTAGCATAGGGAACAATCAATCAAAAACCGATAGAAAGCTATAAATATGACCCATTACTTCACTTTTTGGGATCCAACCCCTGAGTTCCCAATCCTAAGCCTAATGTCATTACACATATGAAGCCAAGATACAATTCTAGTCTCAATTCTCAGTCTCACAGCCACTCTCCTTTCAATTCCAATTTTGTCTTTTAGTTATTCCTAAGTCTAATATGAAGTCTCTAGTCTGATCTGAACTAACTCTAACCATCAAATTGGAATAGATGTCGAAAAGTGTCCAACTCTTTTCATAGAGGCTCAATGAGAGTTCCAAGATAACTAATTAGCGGTTAATCCCACTCTAGTATTGTGTTATTGCCCTCTATTCTTTGTGTGTGTATATAGGTTTGATTGGAGTGTATATGCTCAATATATCTATGTGTGTGCGCTTGTGATTAGTGTGTTGCATGATGGGACTAGTGATTTTTGTGTCATTGCAATCGTTAGTGTGTGTGGTTGAGTGATTTGAGGTGAAGAGAAGTGGATGTGGATAATTCCAATCATGGTGACTTAGCTCCTCCATAGGCCAAGAATTTGACCTTGCCATAATTATCTCATTAATCGTGTGAGTGTGTTTCCTAGCCTTAGTTGGGTAGCTCATCACTCTCTATTGGCAAGTGGTCAAAGGATCTATGCGTTTGGCACCATTGCTAGAGATCAATGGCCTATGCTAGTATAATCATGGCATAATTGAATAGGTTTCCTCACTCATCTCTTCACTCATTTCCCTTGTGTGTTCGTTGTTTTGTGGATTTTGGATATGTGTGCATATGGAAATGTATTCAATTTCCCCTGATTTCATACCATATTTTGCTAATTGTGTGCCTACACACTCTAATTTTTCACTAATCCCTTGCTAGATTACACACTAATTTTCTATTGATTTGAGTAACATTGGTGCTTATGCTTTATATTTTCCTAATTAGAGGCTTGGATTTCATTTTAACAATGTTGATTTGTGCTAATCACTTGACCATTTTTTAATTTTTGACTGCACAACTATATCCCCATGCTCACTGTTGAGCATAGAAAGGAATGAATGCATAATCGCTGACATCTCAGTCTCAATCATCCACTGCAAACATGACCACTCAATTTGCTGTGACTCACTAGAGCTCTCATGCTCTAACTCCGTATGCATAGACTCTTGCACAACGTCCTCCTGTCGTGACTCACTAGAGCAAGACCGCTCTACTTGTCTATCCTGCATAGAAGTATCTTGCACAACTGACTCTCTGCTTTGCTCAGTCACTAGCAAAGCATGCATGTCTGACTCTGTCACCTCTTTGTGTGACTGCTCAAGTTGTGCCCCAGCTGTGTGCACAACGAGCTCACTACTCTGCACTCCATGCAAAGCATCGTGCAACCCATGAGCAAAAGAGACTCGCCTGCTCTCTTGCTCTCTACCTGGCTACGTGATCATAGAGACAACACCGTCTCTCCCGTGATCCACATGCAATGGGTAACGTGTACCACTCCTGGCACCTCTCGCAATCACTAGCGAACCCAAATGCATCACAAAATCTCGCTCTCGTAGCGAAATCTGACATCCACAATCTCTAAGCTGACCAATCGAGATCAAACTCACTGTCAAATCTGGTACATAGCGCACATGTCGTAACAAGTAAGATGCACCACTCGGTAATGACAGTCTCACATCTCCTGCACCTGCTATGGCATGCACCGATCCATCGGTCAAACGTACATTGCCAAGCATCCCGTTAGAATAGCTACAAAACCATGCACGATGCGGCGTGATATGAAACATAGCATCTGCGTCTAGCAACCACTATGAAGGGAGTGCACTTTCCACATGTATAGCATCTAGTGCATAGCTCGAGGTAAAAGTGACACGCTCGTCACTAGTATACTCCGACACTACATGTGCCTCAACTGTCAAAGCAACTGAGTCCATGGCATCACTACATACATCTCTGAGACTGCCATGTCTCCTACGATGTCGCATACGACAAAAACAACGCCGTCTAACGTGTCCAGAATGACCACAATACCAACATGTCACCTGTCGGCGTGCTCGTGAATGTACATGTCTCACACCAGTCCGTGATGACTCAGATCTATCATACATATCATGTAATCTGCACCAAAGTGCTCTCGAAGTAGTCTCATACATAACAAGAGCATATACAGATTCCGCAAGGTGCAAAGAGAGCGTAGATAGTGCCATCTCCTCTAGCTCCTGCCACTGATCGTCAGACATGTTTGAAGGTCTACCTACATCACTACTCAATGGTCGATGCAACCCTCGCTGTGTCAATGCATCAAGCATACACTCTCTCCATGCTGCAAAGTCTGACCCATCAAACATGCACATTTTGAAGAGATCATAATCTTAGCGATCATCTGTCTTTGCCATGAGCAGAATGTAGCAAACTAGAAAGCAAAACCACCTCACCAACAACACCTGGAAACTGTCTACAAATATGGCCAGAAACACAATGTAAAACCTGTGAGACACACTCCAAAATAGAGCTCTCGCAATGTCAACCAAATCAGCCCTAAACTGGCTCGAATCGCATCAACAAAAGTCTGCAAATATGGCTGCAAATCAGCCCCAAAACAGCCCCAAAATTCAGCTCTTAAACAACTGCATAAACAAGTCACAAATGTGTCCCAGATCAGTCTACAACTGAGCCATACATGGACACCTGCAAAGAGGAAACAATGGCTGAAAATTCAGCACCCAAATAAGCCCTCAAACCTGCCTGTAAACTTGTAAACCTGTAGCTGAAACCTGCTGAAAAACCTCAAGCCATTAGTGCTCGAATCCGGCTACCTAGCTCGTAGCCACACAAGCATACATCACAACATTCACTCTTGTGAGTGTGTCAAGATAACTGTACGCCTGTCAAACCCGTGAGCTAATCACCAAGCCCACAATGTGCGGTATCGATGCATACACACGCACAAATCTCCCACCTGCAGAGAACACGCACGCAAATGCTGAGTGCAACCCGCAATCTCTACCTAGATCACATAAATGATATGCATAAAACTCCTGGGAAAATTTCGCCAGAGTTTCGTCAGTAAAACGGCCACAAAACTAGTAACCAAACTGACTGCACGCTCAAAACCATGAGCAACCAAAGCGCATCAAACCGCACTCCAAATTCATGCACCAATCTCCACACTTTGCATACATCATTGCAAACACCTGAAAATCTAGTACACAAATATCTTCTCTACCTGTGACTACTAAAAAACATGCTCGAGGCATACATTGCCGAGCTCAAAATGCAATCACATCAGTCTCCCTGAGCATCAAACCACATAAAGCATACATCGTATCCTCCCACCTGTGAGGAAACTTGCAGCAAATATCACTCTCACATCTGAGAGCAAGCCATGTGTGGAATCCTCGACACACAATAAACAACTGCTGCAGCAAAAAATTCAGCATTCAGAATTTTAAAATTCTGATATGACGAGCGCGTCCGGAGCGTGCCAAAACCCCAAGGTAGACTCCTGGATCACATGTATCCCAGTCCGGGTGTGAAAGCTATGCCAAAAAACCTCCGTTTCGACCCAAAAACGTAGCATAAACTGCCAAAAGAGGGCTGAAAAATGCAGCTCCTCAACCGTAGCTCGAATGAGGTTTCTGATGGCTCGAATGGCTTCGAAAGGGGGGTAAAACATTAGGACACCTAGTGGAAACGCTCTCGGAAAGCTGAATTTGCCGATGCCGAAAGGGGGGTAAAACATCAGGACACTTAGTGGAAACGCTCTCGGAAAGCTGAATTTGCCGATGCCGAAGTCGAAACCCTGTTGGCACTCTTGAAAGTGTGCTCGTGCGCGGACGCGATTTCGGGAATGAAACTGGCTCTCCGCTGTCGTCGTGACTGTGCACACACGCGCTCCCTCCGCACCTACGCTCTGATACCAATTGAAGGGGATCGGGGAGCACCACAGACGGAGAGTGAGAGAGAGAGAAGGAGACACACAACACAGATATGGGTGGGGGGACTCAAAAAGTGAGCAGCCCCCTATACACTTATGCTATGTATAAGGTATACAAGTCAGTGGGCGCCCAGACTGTGGACGGCCGGGCAACGCACAAACGCCTATACCCCAACAGTACTTGGCCTCAAGGGTTTTGTTTCTCGACTTGAGCTAATATGCAAGTCAAATTCCCTTTCAAGCTCAAAATCAATTTTTGTCAGCAATTCAGTCTCTGAATTACGTTGATCACAATTTTTTGAGGCA
The DNA here is from genome assembly GCF_014529385.1 of Adiantum capillus-veneris. Classification (NCBI taxonomy): domain Eukaryota; kingdom Viridiplantae; phylum Streptophyta; class Polypodiopsida; order Polypodiales; family Pteridaceae; genus Adiantum; species Adiantum capillus-veneris. Next base: position 8,618,337 of record NC_140934.1, read on the forward strand.
CTAGTAGCTTGGATGTCATTCATGTCTTCACTCTTTGTATCCTCATAAGAAATATGCATTGCACTTAACATATTCATTGGTGCAACCTACAGTATTTATTCACGCTCAGGTGTTACCCAAGTTGTTCCTCTATTTTCCCAAGTATCTATGGTTGTTGTGACGTGTACCCAATCAACGTTTTTTGTAAGATCCCCATTTTTTGGGTCTCTTTTAAAAATAAGAAAAATAGCTTTCAATATCTATTTCGTTAAATTTTGGATTTAAGATGCTGGATTGACAGTATTGGAAGGTTCTAAAGTAAAATGCAAGGTCGTTTCCATGTTCAGTAGGCTAGACGAACGTTTGGTTCAATTTTGAGAAAATCTGCTATTTTTAGTTTTTTCATGCTTTTTATGCTTTTAGGTTCTTTTTTGCAAAAAGTAGGGTCCGATCCTTAATCTACGTGTTCCAGGGAAGCTATGATTCAATTTTGTAAAATTCTGCTTTTCGAGTGCTTCACACCCTTTTTTTTTTCTTTTCATGATTTTTAGTGCTTTTTAGTGAAAAGCCAGTCCGCTTTCTTATTCTAGTGGACAAGGGGAACACGTGGTTCAATTTAAGAAAATTTTGCTTTTTTTTTTGCTTTTAGGGTGGCAAGCTGCGCGCTAGTGCAAAGTGCAGGTAGCGAGCGGGCAAGGCAGGCCAGGCCAGGTAGCGCAAGGAGGGCTAGGAGGGAGAGAGATGGCGAGGGAGGGGGGTGCAGAGCGTGCACGGGGGAGAAGGCGAGGGCAACAAAGAGCAGGATGTGTGTTGCTACAATGTCATGTTCATTCAGATTAAGCAGAAACTTTGCTAGCTTGCAAAACTTGCACCAACAAATTCAAGAGCTACATGAGAGCAAGGAACCTAAGCCAAGAGGAATTACATGCATCCATCAAAAGAAAGCAGCAAAGAATAAGTTGAGTTAAAAAAGACACAAGCCAAGATTGAAGCTCGAGAAAGACAAAAATGTATTAGATGCCATTGAGAAGTCAATCTGGGTGTTACACATTCATTCCAAGGAGAAGCAAATGAAAATTCTATAGACTATGAACTGCCTCTACAGTACTTGATCAAGTTGAATAGCTCCTATGGAGAATTACTATATAATGTATTATTGAAACACAAGAGCTCAACATAATTCGTTATCCTATGGAGTATGATGTCAGCTAGGAAAACCACCCTTATCCACAAGTACCATCCAAGTCAAAGATCTCAATAAGAAGAAGACCATTGTTTTTGGAATCCTACACACCTCCTGTCATTTATGACAATGGGACTACAGCTCAAAGCTTTTTGGTCATGCATGTTGACATTATGGAGGGTAACATAAACCTAGGGTGTACGTGGATGTTTGCAACTAAATGTAGTATTGATTGGGGAGTCGGAAGTATCATGACACAAAAAGCAACTCTTAGCCCTACCCCCCAAGCAAAAATCCATGAGTTATTACCTCCCAAGGAATCACATAACAAAACAATGCAGATCCAAGAGGTTAAGGAATCCGTACATGTAGCACAAACCTTTAAAACCTCAACTTCCATGCCTAAAATAGAGAGAATGTGGCACCCATGAATCAATGTGTTTTGACAAGGGGAACATACAATTGGATCTCTAAAGATTTATTAATCACCACTAGTTTTGATCTTCAATCTTGTTCAAAACAGAAGCTTCACAAGAGATGTTTCACTCGCCTCAAGAAAGGCAGGTGTATGTTGTGTTGGATTCCTATACAACTATTATAAGTGCAAGGCTACTATGATAGAAATGATCAAATATCAGTACTTAAAGGTACATTGTGCTCTTCCTCATCATCTACAAATCCATGTCAACCAAATCCAATAACTCCAGAGCCAATTGAACACCGTGTGAAGGGAAAGATCACAAATTACTACACACCTGTTCTAGAACTAGTTTGGATTCCAAAGCAAGATCAATTTGTTCCACCTATCTCAAGAATAGGAAACTCAAATAAAGTTTCTAGCTCTTTATGTAGTTCATCCATCAAAATACAAGTTTCATCACAACCTCCACCTACCACTGTAAATATTCACAAAAACAAAAAAGAATCAATGCCTCCCATTGTATATTCATCACCTAAAGAAACATAGCAAGTGAAATCATGGGAAACATTCAAGCGTTCTGCACAAGTCGAATCACTTTAAAAAAGTATGATCTGCCCAAGGAATTGGGGAGTGCTTACTAACATCCATCATTCACTTTCTTCCCTCTTAACCTTTCTCCTTGACCTCTTAACTTCCAAATCTAAAGGAATGTATATATGTATAGCCTTATACTAAAACAAGCCAAAAGTTTCAAAAATCCAAAATAAAAAATAAAAAGAGTAAGAGCCACCAAAAATCAAGATTGAAACCTACAAATTTGGTCCATAAACCAGAACTCACAATGACACACCATGGATAGTGACAGAACCCTTACGTTATTTGAAAACTTACCAAAATCTATCCGTGTGTACAGATATGGCTAGTTCACTAGAGTCACCACCCCTACTTTGGATGAAAGGTATCCTCTTTACCTTTCTCAAGTGTTTCACATGTTCTACCCTATACTTACCTCAAAATGGGACCTGGTAGCTAGTCTAGCATGCGAGGAAAATTTTGAGGAGTTAGAATGGTTGATGCGTCTATTGACCGTGAGTGATCCCTATGCGATGGAAGATACTGACGCATTGGCACATGCTTACCCCTTTGCACAAAATTACTATCCATGGATGGTAGTATTCTTGATTATCTTACATGCACGAGAATATGAAGAGAACCAATAGATGACACCGCGGAAGGCTATGGTCTCACCGTGGATGACTATGTCTATCTTGATGATGAGGATAGAGGCCTAGCCTTAGGGTTGTCAACCAACCCATACAATATCCCATTTCCTTGAACCTATAGGGTGGTGCAAAAATATAGATTAGGGTTCTTTATTATGTTTTGGTTCTGTTCAATAAGGGTTGATGCCTCTTCCCACTAATGTGCCTCCTAGAGGTGTTTCCTATTGTTTGTTAGTGTGTACAAGTAGCTTAGCTTTCAAACATCATGCAATCATTGTCAGTTCTACTCATCAAATCGAGCACAATAGCTAGCACAAATAAGTGTTAATTGTCCATTCTCATTACTAGTTGTCTTTTCTAGCACTCATGTTTGTCTGCCTTAATCATGATTAGTAGCAAAGTATTTCACACATTTTCTTAGTATAGACATTGGATTCAAGATAATTTTACGTGAGTTTTTTACCTAGGGCTCTTTTGTCCAGTGGCTAGCTTACAAGGCTCAAATCTCATAATAAGGCATTACAACTGAAATTTTACAAAAATTGGGCTCAGTAATCACTTGATTATAAAAACAAAATTTCTCTTATTTACACAGCTTTCCTCAAAAAAATAATGGCAGTACAATATTGATGGATTTATGAAGAGATGGTCACCTATGAGGATGCCTATCTGGTTCATCAGATACTCCTTCCTTCCTAGCCATTGCATGCCCTCATGCAAGCTTGGTACTCCAACTTAGTTTGCACTTTGTCTTCAGTAGTGGAATATGCGTTTCTTGAGGGTCTTGGTGATTCTTTGGAACTTTCCTGCCTTGGCCATTACGTCATTGTGAGTCGATAGATCCTTCTTCATGGGGTTAAAGATGGTGGAGTCCACCTCAAAGAACCCACTCATGAATGCCTCCTCAAATTTTTCTATGTAATGTGAGGAAAAAAACATGACCCAGGGCCTACATCCCCATGATGATATTCGTATTTTGTACTTTTGTCTCTAGGTTCCAGTCTATGCCCTTTGTTCCTTCAAGGAACACTTGCCAAGGGTGTTCTAATGATTCGATATCTTCAAATGTGGTGCAAGTTATGATCATCTTTTCTATCTTCACCAACATTTGACATGTGAGGTTGGGGACATCTTGCATTTATGTAACCACCGCTTGTAAAGTCTGTACCATGTAGGACTCAGTTAGCACGTAGTTGTTGATTGGTTTTGACAAGATAGGGAGCTTGAGCACTAAGTACTTTTGCCTTGCCCAACATCATAGCTATCCCAAGATTGCCATCTGTTGATTGGGAAAAAAGTCGGCTTGATCGTGAGATGCTTGGGTGCATTGCAATATATAGTTTTGTCTTGTGTTTTCTTTTTGAACCACTTCTTGTGCCATAGGGGTTGATTTTCCAAAATGGCCGGCACTTGATCCAGTGACACTAGTACATCTCTGTAATCTCCCTTCTTGTTGAGTTCTACTACCGGTAGGAATTTTCTTTTCCATAGAAGGGATTCTTGCTTCATCAATGGAAAAAGAATCATTTTGTGGCCAAAATTTTGGACCACCTCGTTGAGTCTTTTATTTTGGAGAGCTTATTTAGAGTTTTTTTCACAATTTTAGGTCTTTTAGGCTTGTGTGCTTGACACAATTCATTGGAGGTTATATTTTTGATAAGTTTCATGGAATCCACCAGACAAGATTAAAGATTTCTTGTGAAAATTGTGAAGGAAACAACATTTTTGTAAGATTTTCACTGACATTTAGCACATATGGAATTTCCAAAATACTTTTAGCACCAAATAACAATAACATATTATGGAGTATAAGATAACAACACCTTAAATAATATTACTTTGCTTGCCAAAAAAAACCATTTTCTAAAAACATCTGCAAAATCATTTAGGGTTTCCTTTAAAAAAGTTTAAAATTAAAGTGACTCATTGAGAATCCTTTTTTTTGCTACTTTTGAATGGGATGAATGGATTGAGGTTGACTTAAAATGAAAGTGATGTCTGTGTCACTCAATGTTTGGTGATGGATAATCAAATGTTGCTTGTGATCTAACCCCAAAAATTGTATGTAGAAAAAATACACATGCTTGTATGCTAAACATAATTTCTTCTTTCTCTCTCCTCATTTAAAATCAAGGAATGTGCAAAAGGGCTCATCCTTCACATGCACCTCATAGAAATGTTGTGTTTGTAGCTTGAAGATAACATACCGATTAGGCACCATAATTACCTCTTCCATATTGAGATGAACCTCCATTTATGCAGTCCTATCCAAGTACTTACTTACCTCCTTAGACACACATTTTCCATTTTTTGCTATGTTCACTAGAAATTGTAGAAATATTTATAGTAGGTATATTATCCTCACAGCTACCTACAAACAAAAACCCAGCTCCAAGTAAGACGCTGCGTTTTTCCACTATGATATTTGTGCTGCTCTCTATCAACCATTCTATTGGTGTATCTAGTGGGGGGATTACCTGCATTGCCACATTGTTATAATGAGTAACATCACCATAGACATTGGTGTTAGCTTTACGTTGATATGTTCTTTCTCCCAAAAAACAAGGAGCCACCAATCTTGGTATCCTACTCTGCATAATATTTGTACATCGTGCCCCTTGCACCATACCAAAGCACTTTCAAGCACAATTTTGTGGCATTCTTCTTATTCTTGGGTAGGGACACTTCAATATGGTTTGGTAAGTTGTGTCGTCTATTTAGTGCATTAACATCAAACAAGTCCTCTCTGTAGAGGCACTTCTTATTCTTGGGTAGGAACACTTCAATATGGTTTGGTAAGTGCTCACTATTCAATCACTGCATTATCATCAACAAGTCCTCTCTGTGACTTGGTAAAAGCTTACTATTTTTTAGCTCCAATGTTGACCGTTGGGTCAACAAAACGACATAATTCAACAAAGCCGTATTCTCTGAGAGTTATGAAATGCCGCGGATTATGGTAAGAAACATCATTTGTAATAAGTAGCTAGTCTAGTTGAAGAAGTCGGGGTGCAATGGCACTTCCAGATTGTAAATACAAAGCCATAATTTGACCCTTTAAACTCTATTTTTGGTTAACCTATGGCAGCCTTAGTATATAAGGTGTAATGGAAATTGCCGATGAACTTTGGAAGTAGCGGAATTAGGAAATTAGGTGAAGCACTTTTAAGAGATTACTTTGTGAGCATAGCCGGTGAACTTAGTTGATGGTAGCAACATAAACATGGTACTTAGTTAACTTGGCATGAAAAATACTTTTGCAAGAGAGAGAGAGAGAGAGTTTAGAGAACATGACAATAGTTGAGGACCGGATTCATATGGAGCCGGTCCCCCCTCCAATAGGCATTTGTATTATAGTTTCTCCCATCAAGAGAGACTTGGTACAATACAATCTTTGTGTTCCTTGTGACCTAGGTGATGCAATTAAGATGGAAAGCCTCATGCATCACAAACATAACATAAACTTGAAGAAAGCATTAACTATCCCAAGCCTCAGTCCCAAGGCCTCAAACACCTTCAAAGGTGAAGAGAGCTAGCGGGGAATGAGGATAGGGAAGAGGAAGAAGAAACATGCCATAGGAGAAAGAAGTAGCTCCTCATTTATCATTACTCTTCTTGCTAGCATACATAATAGCATAGTAATGGAGATGGAGAAGATGGAAAGCTTAAGCATTGAAGCATGGCTCTTGGTTGGATTTGCATTCCATAGCCAAGAGTGTTGGTGTAGGCTTTCATTCTCACAATCTTGGAGAAGGAGGTGTTCCTCAACTTTCACCAAGAGAGAATGGTGTCTCAAATGAGTGTGTGTGATGGTGTATATCCACCTAGCACCCCCCCTCCTTGCTTTGGGAAAGTGGAGACTTTTCCACATACTGCAGGCTCATTGGTCCCCTCTCCCCCTGGCCAATCACTTGTAGCATGCAATCAACTACATGGGTAGACTTTTGACAAGTGTCCTCCTTACCCCTTTGAGAGAGAGAGAGAGAGAGCTTGAAAATATCTAGATATTTTTTAGATGGAAGTAGAAGCTCATTGGACCACTCTTTAGCCCAACCAATAGTATTCAAGCACACCATGTGGTTAAGCTTAGTGAGAGTCTCACATGTGTCCCATGTGCTCTTTTAGAATTCCCTTAACTTTAAGATTTTTATGCATAGGAAGTTTCTCAAGCAACTTCCTCATTAAGTGAGTAGGTTCTCTTTTTGACTCAAGCATCTTAGCCCCCATGCATAGGAAGCTTCTCAAGCAACTTCCTCATTAAATGTGACAAGATGTACCTCAAGTACCTTCGTCATCAAGCATGACAAGCACCTTAGGTGGATTTCCCACCTCAAGCACAACCTTAGCTTCCCTAAGTTTAGGTCGGGTTCCCACCTCAAGCACAACCCTAGCTTGCTTAAGGTTCCCACCTCAAGCACAACCCTAGCTTGCTTAAGGTCAAAAGGACTTTTAACACTAACCATTGGATGTCTTTAATGAAGCTAACCCTAAGGTCTTTTAAGCTTCATTAGTTAACCTTGCTCTTTGATAGAGCATCTCTCACTTGGGCCCCTTTACCATTGGCCCCGTGTTGAGATAGATCCATAAGCACATGTCTATATTCTAACCCTTGTTTCTGTTTATTATCCCATATTAAATGATCAGTTTAATAGGAGAAAATCATTTGGGTTGGTTAGATATTAGATATGTGATGACATTACCTCTCTCTTGAAATCATAGTCGTCCTCGACTATGAGGTAAAAGAGATAAAGTCATAGTCATTAGTCAATTTGTCTTAGCGGGTAGAGGATCCCTTTTTAATCTACAACATCATTCCAAGATGGACGACTAATCCATTTGGTGCTTGGGAGACATAGCTGCCGCAAGCATGTCTGCTCTTTAGTCCATTTCATCCTCCCAAGTAGAGTGACAAATTCTACATGGTGTTTGAGAGACATCGTCATCCCAAACATGATTCTTAGTATGCATAATACCTAAATTTTTGCATAATAAAGAGAGAATTAGTCTTATAAGACAAAAACATTAGTCATTTAAAAGAAACATGTACATTTGGTTACTCTAATGTAGCATTGTAAGCGTTGCCAAGGTTCATACTATCCTTAAGGTGGATTCCTTGCATCCATCTATCATCTTCAAAAGGATAATTTTTGAACTTAATAAGATACCGTCTGATAATCTTACCATCTCGCAGTACCTTGTCTTCATACCAAAGGATAGCTTTGGGTTGTAGTACCTCTTCTTGATCTTTGATTTCGGGAGGGTCTTCAATAATTGGTTCATTTGGAGGCTCTCCTTTGTAGGGCTTGAGTAGGCTCACATGAAAAGCATTGTGTATGAGCCAATGGTTAGGTAACTTGAGTTGATAAGCTACCTCATTGATTGGCTTCAAAATTTGAAAAGGACCATAGTATCTTTTTGCTAGTTTAGCATAATACTTTTGATGGCCTGTAGGATTTTTGCCCGTCGTTTGCCTAAATCGAGCCTTAGGAAACCTGTCGACTATTGTCCATATTTTCGTATTCCCATGGATAGATTTTGGTAATCCAAAGATAAAATCCATGGATATACTCTCCCATGGTGAATAACGAAATTGGCAATGGATGGAGTAATCCAGGTTGCTTCCCTCTATTATACTTGGTCTTTTGGCATACTACAAATTTTGAAACATACTCTTGTATGTCCACTTTCATGGTAAGCCAATAAAAGTACGTCTCTACTTCTCGAAGAGTAGGTTGAATGCCTCTATGCCCCGCATAGGGAGGGGCATGGGATTCATACATGACTTTCTCACGAAGGGAGTGGTAACACATAGCCTATTGCCATGGAAAAGATAACCATCCTGCAAGGTGAATGGTTCCTCTTTCTTCCCCAAAGCAAGGGCTGACATTATATCTTTAAATTCAGGGTCAGTAGCATACTCATCTATCATAGAAAATAGATCATTGTGAGTTGCTATTGACACAACATTAACTTTTGGTCGTTGGTGCAACCAAAGTTGGTCCGCACTGGGAAGTGTGCTATGAAGTGCAAAGGGTGCTAGCATGCGCATGTCAAAGGGCTAAAGAAGGTATGAAGACCCTGGGCAGGAGAGTGGCAACGAAAATGTATGCTTAAAGTGGTTTTTTAGGCCAAGGGGGCCTCCAAATTGGGATAATTGAGATGGCAGGTCAAGGTGTTCAAAGTATGGGGATAGGCCCTAGAATGAAGTGCTCAAGATGCTCTAGGAGCCCGTCCAGATGGCTCGTCAAACGGGGCCACGGTGTGCCAGTCCGAAGTTAGAAGGCTTTGCAGATCTCGACGAACAGGGCAGATACGGACAGGCAACCAGAACTGGGATCATTGGATACGCGTGTAAAGCTCAATTTGTGGAGCATGCCGGTCTTTTCGGTTTGCCATTCGGAGCTCAGACAGACAAGTTATGGCCAGTGGAATATTTGCAGGGGATCGGATACATGCTCACCGGACCGCGTTGATAGGTATGCTGACAAGGATATTTTTGAGCTCGCCAAGATCCTGAAAAATGGCATGCGATGTGGGGAGTTAGCCGAAATCTGTGGCTCGCCGATCGGAGTCGATCGCATCAGGATACGCCCAGTTCAAGCTGGCAAGCAATCACGGCAGAGGTGAATGGGATTCTTTTCAGCTTTTATGACTCGTTATTCGAGGCCATGGGGCAGCCCGTGTGTAGCGAAGTTCTCGGGGTTTGGAAGTGATAAGGTGAAGCTCCAGTGTGAAATGGCATGGCAAGTATCAGTGAGTCCGAGCAAGTGCGGACACCGACAACATAGGAAGCATAGGTTAAAGAAACCCTTTGATTATAAAGGGGATAAAAGAAATGGTAGCTAGATACGCAGCCAGATGAAGTAAAGAGAAAGCTGGACAGGCTAAAACAGAGCTTGGAAGGGGATTTTCAAGCATTTTTATGGGAATTCGAGGCCCTTTGGTGAAAGCTGATAAAGGTAACTGCTGCTGAGAATGTTGGGTTTTTAAAACTGAGCAAGTTTTTGGATTGCCTGCATGAAGAAGTAAGAGACAAGGTGGAGATTGATGGTCCGATGTCATATGAAGAGGCTGTAGCTCTAGCGAGAGGGCGGACCAAAAAGATGTTGAAGAAGCGCGAAGCTAGGCAGGGTTTGCAAGACGCTGTGGTGCCAAGATAGTGTGATGAGGTGGTGGCCGAGCCAAGGATGGTGCAAAGAGAAGTGCATGTGCGAGAGGAACCGAGGGTTCTTTGGCTATAGAAAGACAGGGTGGTTCCTATGCCGAGGATTCCAGCTAGAGCGGCTCCAATTGTGGAAGATATGCAAGTTGTTCCCGATCAGGCAAACGATGTGTTGCCAAGTCAAGGTATGGCGGTTCAAGCTCCATCGAGTGGTGGTAAAGGTCAAAGGGTTTGGTTTATAGATGAGATCAAAACGATGAAGCTAGGGGAGATTCCCGAGCTTGAGACAGAGGATGAGGTTGAGCCAAGTGAAAGTAGCTCTTTGGATGTTGACACAAGTTGGGAGACCGAGTCGTCTCAGTCAAGGTATGATGAGTTCGATCTCTTGCATGTGAGTAGAGATACGAGGGATGTGTGTGAAGAGTAGGGTGAAATGCAAACCGATATGTTCAGTGGAAACCAAGTGGAGGAGCCAGAGCCTGCAGGTGATGATATGCAAGTGAAGGCGATGTGCGGTGCCATGTTAATGGCCATGCTGATGAAAGTGGCGGTGGAGTGTGCGATAGTGGTACAACAGGTGCAGAGCTTTGCTAGGAGGGATGGAGCAACCTTTCCTATGGGAAAAGATGAGGATAATGCAATAGAGAATGAGTTTCTTTCTTCCTTGATGGAGCATGATGCAGCAATAGAGGAGATGTTTGAAGAGCAGGTGGTGGAAGCCAACAAGCAAGTGGTACTTATTGACCTTGAAGGGCCAGTAGATGAGGAGGAGCTCACCGATGCTGCAATTGAGTGCATGGCATGTGAGAAGGGCAATGTGGAGCCAAAGATAGAGGTGCTTCCTATGCAGCAAGTGCACTCTGTGGCAGGTGATGCAGATTCCAAGGAGGTTTCCAAGCTTTCAAAGGAGGTCTGTGAGTGGTGGTTGAAAGGAATGATGATAAAAGAGGCTGTGGAGTATGCCGTTGAGTACGTACAGGATCTTCTAGACGAGGATCTAACTTTAAATGGATGGGAGGGTGGGTCAGGTATGTCAGGAGTGTTGATTGAACAGGATGGTGAGCACGATGCTGCTCTATTTGGTGTTCTTGGAGGTGCTTTGTTGCGAGCGGGAAGTATGCCATGGGGTGCATGGAATAATAGAAGTATGCTACTGGCGGTTTGGGTATGCAATTGGTTATGTGCCTTGGTATGGCACTATGCAAGGGTGTTATGGGTGGACGGAAGAGACCAGTACATGCTGTTTGACCCAGGCGGTTGATGATAGGTAAAGCAGGGGGTTGGGCAACCCGCATGAACAAAGTGGGTAGCAGATGCCACGTTTTGTACATATGTTAGGTGGTTTTGTGATGTGTAGAGAGTTTGTTTTAGTGTGGCAGTTTTTTTTAGTGCAATAAGTCTGTTTGTGGCTGAACATAAATGTTCAACAAGGGGCTGGGAAATGATGGTGCAACCAAAGTTGGTCCGCGCTGGGAAGTGTGCTATGAAGTCCAAAGGGTGCTAGCATACGCATGGAAAAGGGCTAAAGCAGGTATGAAGACCCTGGGCACGAGAGTGGCAACGGAAATGTATGCTTAAAGTGGTTATTTAGGCAAGGGGGGCCTCCAAATTGGGATAATTGAGATGGTAGGTCAAGGTGTTCAAAGTGTGGGGATAGGCCCTAGAATGAAGTGCTCAAGATTCTCTAGGAGCTCGTCCAGACGGCTCGTCAAACGGGGCCACGGTGTGAAAGATATGCCAGTCCGAAGTTAGAAGGCTTTGTAGATCTCGACGAACAGGGCAGATACAGACAAGCAACCAGAACTGGGATCATTGGATACGCGTGTAAAGCTCAAGCTGTGGAGCATGCCGGTCTTTTCGGTTTGCCATTCGGAGCTCAGACGAACAAGTTATGGCCTGTGGAATATTTGCAGGGGTCGGATACATGCTCACCGGAACGCGTTGATAGGTATGCTGACAAGGATATTTTTGAGCTCGCCAAGATTCTGGAAAATGGCATGCGATGTGGGGAGTTAGTCGAAATTTGTGGCTCATCGATCGGAGTCGATCGCATCAGGATACGCCCAGTTCAAGTTGGCAAGAACTCACGACAGAGGTGAATGGGGTTCTTTTCAGCTTTTATGACTCGTTATTCAAGGCCATGGGGCAGCCAGTGTGTAGCGAAGTTCTCGGGGTTTGGACGTGATAAGGTGAAGCTCCAATGTGAAATGGCATGGCAAGTATCAGTGAGTCCGAGCAAGTGCGTACACCGACAACATAGGAAGCATAGGCTAAAGAAACCCTTTGATTATAAAGGGGATAAAAGAAATGGTAGCTAGAGATTAAAAAAAGGAAGGCTGGCCTTGGAAAAAGGGTAAGCTCACAAGAACATAAGGAGGGCCAAAAGAACAAAAGGAAGGGAAGGCTTGAGGAGACGGGAGCCACTGCCAAAAAAAGAATTTTTTTTTTCTTGGCCTTGGAAAAAAAATAAGGGCAAAGTGGAAGGAAAAGAGGACAGCGGCTTCCAAAAAGGGGGCGTTTTTCTTTTGTTTTGAAAAAGCTGGAGAAAGAGGGATTGGAGGAAGGAGAAGGTGCGCGTGTGCTCGACAATCGAGGCCAGCATGCAAGGGGTGTTCGTGAAGCAACTTGAAAGAGCGAGCACATGGCGGAGAAGACGGCCAACAAGGGCTATCGAAACGTGAAGTTGCCGTTGATGCGAAGCGAGTGGTGGATTTCCCCATCAAGGCGTGTGTCGATGGGTTTCGGTTTTGTCGAGGGAGGTGTGTGCCCCTCTGTATAAAGCGGCGATGGCCATTGTGTAGCTTGGAGCACGGTTCATAGGGTTTGTACATAGTTTTTGGTTTGAAGGAGAAGTTGTCACTGTCGATTTTAGCATCGTCTTTCCCCCTTTCCCCCCTTTCTTCTTTGCTTGTCTCCAGGTTGTGTGGTGCCGGTGTGTGTGAGCGTGTGCGTCCCCCCGGGCCCCCTGTCTGTGTGAGAGAGAAAGAGAGAGAGGTGTTGAGTTGTGGAAGTGCGGAAAGTGGACCAGACTGGTGTGATCACTGTCCGAGGATTATGCAAAGCGTGTGTGCGTTGGGCGAAGTGCAAGCGAGGCCCTGCTAGTGTGAGTTGCTTATTTTGAAGGTGTTTTCGAGAGGACAGGGGTGCTGTGAATACCCTGAGCTATATAGGGGCAGTTGCGTGTGTGTCGGGTGTGCTCCCCATTCCCCCTCTCCATCGTCACGAAAGTGCATCAACCACTTGATTGTGATTACTAGCAATGTGAGCAATGTGGAAATTAAATTGTGAAAGAAAATTTTTCCACCTCATTTGTTTATCGGAAAGGTTTGTTTGCGTCATGAAGTACTTGAGACTTTGATGGTCTGTTTGTAAGATGAATGGAGTCCCCAATAGATAGTGCTTCCATGTGTTTAGGGCATGTAGAACAGCTAACAGCTCTTTCTCATAAATGCCTAAGACCCGTTCATCAGTGTTGAGCCTTCGACTCTCATATGCTATGGCATGCCCTTCTTGAAGCAAGACTGCTCCAAGGCAAACACCACAAGCATCACATTGGACATTAAATGGCTTTGAGAGATCCGGAAGCATAAGGACTGGTTGGGAGATAAGCTTCTCTTTGAGCTTGTCAAAAGCACTTTGCTCCTTAGCAGTCCATGAATACTTAACGTTTTTCTTTGTTAAGTCATGTAATGGTCCTGCTATTTGAGAGAATTTTGCTATGAAGCATCTATAGTATGCACACATATCAATAAAGCTTCGTAGCTTATGTAGATTCCTTGGATTAGGCCATGCTTTTATTACCTCCAACTTTGATGGATCCATACGGATACCATCTCGAGAGGTAATGTGACCTAAGTATTGAATCTCTTGAAGGAAAAATTCGCTTTTCTTTTGATTGAGAAAAAGCTTATTCTCCCTTAATGCTTGAAAAATCACTTGGAGATGTTGCTTGTGCTCCTCCAAGGAATTGGAGTAGATGATGATATCATAAAAGAACACTCCAGTGAATTTGCGATAGGGTCTAAAAAATTTCTCCATTAATCGGTTGAATGTAGATGGTGCATTAGTCAAGCCGAAAGGCATGACTAGGTATTCATAAAGGCCAAACGTTGTACGAAATGCAGTCTTTAGGATATCTTCATTCACTATCCTTATTTGATGGTAGCCACTTTTAAGGTCAATCCTACTGAAGTAGGTAGAGCCTTGTAGCTTATCAAACAGATCTTCTACCTGGGGTATGGGAAATCTGTTTTTGATAGTGATATGGTTTAGTGCGCGATAGTCCACACACATGCAGTATGTGCCATCTTTCTTTTGCACTAAAAGGACTGGAGAGCAAAAGGGAGAGGAGCTAGGCCTCACCATTCCTTTGTCTACAAATTCTTGTACTTACCTCATGATCTCCTCTTGTTGAGCTTGTGAAACTCGATAGGGAGGTTTGTTAGGCGGTGAGCTTCTTGATAGGAGCTCAATTCGATGGTCATCATCCCCTCGTTTTGGAGGTAAGTCCATAGGGATATCATCAATGAACACATCTTGGAATCCTTTTAGAAAGTTAGACAACTCTAACTCTTCTTGATTCGTACCATTCACCTTTGATGAAACATTAGGACCTTTTTGGGATTCTTTGACAAAAATCATGTACGCAGAAACTGAGCTTTTCATTGATTTATCAAGGGAGAGAGGATTTACAAGTGGTATAGTACGACCAGAATCATTAGCATCTATATACATATTCTTTCCCCTATAGGTGAAGTAGATTCTCCTTTCACAAAACTTTGTGTTGGCAGCCATGCGGTTGAACCATGGTATCCCTAGGATAACATCCTCATGTTGGAGAGGAGAGATAAAGAAGTCTTCTTTGTCGACATAGCTTTGGACATGAAGCCTCAACTTGCCAATCAAGGGATTAATGGAGGCTTGCTGTCCCTTGAAAGCAGCATCGACCGTTACAACATCTCCCATCTCAAAAGCTTGAATGCCCAACTTGGTGGCCAACTCCATTGATATGAAGTTGAGAGCAGAACCAGGGTCAAACAAGATGAAAGCATCATGCTCCCTTACCTTTCCCCAAGCATAGGAGAGAGGTGATCCTTTGCAATGAGTATCCTCTTTTGGAGCTTCGATAGTGGAAGCTCTAGGAGTCTCATTGCGAGCATTTCTTTTGGGGCAAGAACGATAGCCATGTCCTTGCTCCCCACACTTAAAACATTTGTGATCCTTGCGAAAAGTTTCAAGCTCTTCAGGAGAGAGTTATTTTTACCTTTGTAAACTCCTTTCTCCTTGGGCCGATTGTTGTTGTTGGAATGGCCGTGGGAAAAATTTTGGGAATTAATTTTTCCCTTTGCATCACTTTTGTCTTTATCTTCCATGGGTTTGACATTCTGTCTAACCCCTTGTTGGAAATTGATGCGTGAAGCAACCATAGTATGGTGTATTACTTCGCTGATAGAGTCAGGCCATTGATAGTTGACATACTCGGCCATCTCTTCATGTAATCCCGCACAAAATTGTTGTTTTTGCTTAGCAAAATCTATCTTTTGAAAGACAGTAGCCTTGAGATGCAAATCCCAAAACTTGTCCACATATTTGTGGATAAACTCATGAGAGAGAAGCCTTAAACTCTGCCATTCAGTGAGCACTTTGTCCTTTGCATCACTTGCAAGATATTGCTTCATGATGGAAACTCGTAGAGTTTTCCATGTCTTTGGGGCTTCGCCATTGCCTCGAAGGCTAGCCCACCATTGACGAGCCGATTTTTGGAAGTGCATAGATACATGGCGTAGCTTGGAGGACTCGGTGAAGCCCTCGTCTCCAAAGGCCGCATCAAATTTCTGGATGAAGGCCAATACTTTGTCGGTAGCACCAAAGGTGCCATCATAGGTGAGAAAAGAGATACTCTTTCCTCCATCTTTGAACTTCTTGAGCTTTTGTGACCTTTGCCATGCAGGGTAAGATTTGCAATGTCCTCCCCTCTTATATTCTCTAGGAGAATAGCCATAGCTTTCATCAATAGGGGAGAAATGTGAAGAAGAAGGAGAAGAGGGTGACCTCTTTCTTGCCCTTTTCTTCCTTGGTTTCCTCTCTTCCCTTGTGGAGTGATGAGGAGAAGGACTATGGGTTAACCGTTTCCTCTTGGGAGGAGTTGGCGATCGTTTAGTCCTCCTTCTTCGTGGAGCCACATCTTCGGAGGAATTTAGGGATTCATTGCTTTCTTGATCTTTGGATTCCTCCTCTCGTATGGGAGAGAGTCTTCTTTTGGGGTCTCTTCAAGAGGTCTCGTAAGCTCTCTCTCCTCTTGGAGAGGAAAGGAAATCCCATAAGCACAAAGTTGTTGAGTAACTTCGGCTTGCAAAGTGGGGTTACCCATAGCTTGTTGCAACCTAGTGACAAGATAATTAACAAACATGGGAGCATCATCATTGGCACCTTCATGTGCAAAATCAAAGTTATCAATGTTCATTCTCCTCTCTTGATTATTGTCAGCCATGCTAATTAAACTTATGTGTTTACTTAGTGTATGCTTTGGAAATTCAAAACCTTAGTTGCTACTCCTCTTAGCCTTTGAAAATAGGCACTTAAGTATGTACACCCACGGCTCGAATTGGTTAATTATGGAGAGTAGTGGAGTGAGTCTAACATAGCGAAGTTGTTGAGGGATAGCTCCTTTTGGACTTCTTATGGCTCAATAATGGTAAAGCCGTAGGCAAGTCTAAAAAGAATCCATTATTAAGTCCAAAGCTCTTGAAGTGTGCACCATATCCCACATAGTGAGCTTAACAAAACTAATAATAGATCCCAGTCCCACTTACCCTAATATAATTAACAAAATCAACCATTAATAGGCTACTTAAGGACCTCTCTTCTTAAGCAAGAAAAGAGAAACCAAATGCTCTGATACCAATGTAATGGAGATTGCCTATGAACTTTGGAAGTAGCGGAATTAGGAAATTAGGTGAAGCACTTTTAAGAGATTACTTTGTGAGCATAGCCGGTGAACTTAGTTGATGGTAGCAACATAAACATGGTACTTAGTTAACTTGGCATGAACAATAATTTTGCAAGAGAGAGAGAGAGAGTTTCATCAAGAGAGACTTGGTACAATACAATCTTTGTGTTCCTTGTGACCTAGGTGATGCAATGAAGATGGAAAGACTCATGCATCACAAACCTAACATAAACTTGAAGAAAACATTAACTATCCCAAGACTCAGTCCCAAGACCTCAAACACCTTCGAAGGTGGAGAGAGCTAGCGGGGAATGAAGATAGGGAAGAGGAAGAAGAAACATTCCATAGAAGAAAGAAGTAGTTCCTCACTTATCATTACTCTTCTTGCTAGCATACATAATAGCATAGTAATGGAGATGGAGAATATGGAAAACTTAAGCATTGAAGCATAGCTCTTGGTTGGATTTGCATTCCATAGCCAAGAGTATTGGTGTAGGCTTTCATTCTCACAAGCTTGGAGAAGGAGGTGGTGTTCCTCAACTTTCACCAAGAGAGAATGGTGTCTCAAATGAGTGTGTGTGATGGTGTATATCCAACTAGCACTCCCCCTCCTTGCTTTGGGAAAGTGGAGACTTTTCCACATGCTGGAGGCTCATTGGTCCCCTCTCCCCCTGGCCAATCACATGTAGCATGCAGTCAAGTACAATGTTAGACTTTTGACATGTGTCCTCCTTAACCCTTAGAGAGAGAGAGAGAGCTTGAAAATATCTAGATATTTGTTATATGTAAGTAGAAGCTCATTGGACCCCTCTTTAGCCCAACCAATAGCATTCAAGCACACCATGTGGTTAAGCTTAGTGAGAGTCTGACATGTGTCCCATGTGCTCTTTTAGAATTCCCTTAACTTTGAGATTTTTATTCATAGGAAGTTTCTCAAGCAACTTCCTCATTAAGTGAGTGGGTTCTCTTTTTGACTCAAGCATCTTAGCCCCCATGCATAGGAAGCCTCTCAAGCAACTTCCTCATTAAATGTGACAAGTACCTCAAGTACCTTAGTCATCAAGCATGACAAGCACCTTAGGTGGAGTTCCCACCTCAAGCACAACCCTAGCTTGCCTAAGTTTAGGTCGGGTTCCGACCTCAAGCACATCCCTAGGTTGCCTAAGTTTAGGTCGGGTCCCCACCTCAAGCACATCCCTAGCTTGCTTAAGGTTCCCACGTCAAGCACAACCCTAGCTTGCTTAAGGTCAAAAGGACTTTTAACACTAACCATTGGATGTCTTTAATGAAGCTAACCCTAAGGTCTTTTAAGCTTTATTAGTTAACCTTGCTCTTTGATAGACCATCTCTCATTTGGGCCCCTTTACCATTGGCCCCGCGTTGAGATAGATCTGTAAGCACATGTCTATATTCTAACCCTTGTTCCCGTTTATTATCCCATATTAAATGATCAGTTTAATATGAGAAAATCAATTGGGTTGGTTAGATATTAGATATTTGATGACACAAGGTACCTAGGTCACTTTTGTAAAAACATTTAATCATAATCATAAGTTTAGGATTGCCGTCTACTATGTGTGAGAGAGAAAGAGAGAGAGTGTGAGCTTCATCCTGAAGCTACTCCCCTATCACTCATCACATTGGAGAACCGACAACACCATCACGCTAGCCTCGGCAAGAGCTCTGCAACAACGCCAAGCATTCCTCACGGAACGGAGTGAACGTGCACGTGCATCTATAAGCTACTTGGGGTCGTAAGTATATCAAATGATGTCTGTTTTCTGCCTGCAAGTAGTCGTTAGAATCGTAGCGGCATAAGCTACACATATATACTCATAGATTTCAATTTCGGGCACTTTCAAAATTCGGCTTTGTCTTTATACACGTTTTTAGCAGATGGGTTTAGAGCTTCTATTTCTACTGTAGAGGCTTTGGGACAGGTGTATCCTAGTGAGGGGATGGTGTTCCATAAGTTTCGTATGATTCTTGCATGTTTCATGGGTTTCCTTCCGTTTGTGCATATGTGGGTTGGGTGGTGTAGTTGAGAGTAGTGAGATACTAGGTTGTGGTTAAGTTAGCCTTCCAGAGTGTTGTATGTGTAGGATGCTCTCAGCTTGACAAGCTAAAGAGATTTTCTTCGTGTGCCTATCGTGTCATCTGTGTCCTCGATTGACATTATATTGATCTAAGTTGTGTTGCATACACTTTATGGGTGGTGTGATTTGCTCCCGCAACATTTGTGCCATTGCTGAGGACACAAGGACTTAGGTAGGTATTCCTACTAGCACTCGTGTGATGGTTGCTTGCTTTCGTTTTGGCTAAAGAAAGAATTTTTCTTAAGTGGATCCGGAAGAGGTTATTCTAAGATCAAGTGGATAGCGAAGAAGCGTGTGTCTTGTCGAGGTTCTACGACTAGGTAGATTTAGTTAGGATTTGTAGATCAAAGTAGTTGTTGGTGGTCGAGTGGTTTGTGAGGTGATAAAAGCGTTTGCTAGTCCATGTGTGGCATTGAAGCGGTTTTTTACTCATAGATGAAAAACCCGATATGATGTGTAGGAGTAGCTTTAGGTAAGTGATCTGATTCTGATCTAGAGCTATTCATCATTGATTTATTTCTTGAAGTGCTTGTTTGCATTTGAAATCTTTGAAAAGTTTGCTTATGAGGAAAAAAATGCAATAAACAACTTTCTATTGGCATTTTTGCATGGTTGATTGGTTCTGAGCATATAAGAGGGCCATGTGCCAGAGTTTTGTGAACAAAAACTGAAATTCTGTAAATCTGGACATTATACGCCTATGATGTCTCAAGGGGCATCTGGAGACCAAATCTTAAAGATTTGGCTGTACCAAAGTGTTCAAAAGGGGGGTTTTACCCTAAGTAGTAAGTACACATTGAAACTAGAGTTTTGACCAACTCTTGATACCCAAAGCACAAAAGACGGAGTGTCTGAAACAAAAAAATAGAAAAACTTGTGATTCTGAGCACATTTTTGCATGAAAAGTGATAGCAGTGCTTGAAAGCCAATGCTAGAGGCTTGGGGATGCTTGTAAATGAATTATGTCCAAAAATTCATTAGTAGACATCATACGCGTATGATGCGTGAGGGGTCATTCTCGCAGCAAAAATGAACTTTTGACATTATGCCCATCTTTTGCATGTTGTGCTGAGCACATACACCAAATTTCATATCATTTGGGCTTATAAATTGAAAACTCAGGAGATTTTACTCTCAGGTAATTTCCTTGTGAAAAGTGATGATTTTGTGCATTTTTGACATCCAAAATTTGTTGTGAGCACACATTCTTATTCTACACATCAAGGAGCACCTTGGGTAGAAACAAAAGTGCATTCTGACCACTTTGACATCATACACATATGATGTTTTAGAGACTAGATTTGAGGTCAAAAGTTACAACTGAGTGCACCCTTGTGATCTACAGTATTTAGGAAGCATATAGGCCAAATTTCATCAAATTTGAAGCATTTTTAGGCTTGCAAAGACCACAAGATGCATCTAGGCAAGTGAATGCTTGTATTGGCCATAACTTGCACAAAAAGTGTTGGAATTCAACTACTCTGAAACTTGTTGTAAGTTGCTAGTGTAGTGACACTACAAGAGGTTGTGTGCTGTTGTGACGCTCTTAGCGACGGAAATACACTGGGTTTTTATAACCCCCGGCGTCGCTATAACCGTCGCTAAAAGCGTCGCTACGAGAGCGTCGCTATAGGCGTCGCTATATGCGTCGCTATATAGCGACGCTTATAGCGACGCCTATAGCGACGCCTATAGCGACGCTACAGAGCCATAAATAGCGACGCTTATAGCGATGCCTGAGAGAATATTTTTTTGGTGGCAGGGCATTGAATGCCCTGCCACCCATCAACCATATTGTACTTGATTCACTTTTTAAAAAAAGTGCAAAGGTAAATAATAGACCCAAAATAGTCACCCACAAGACGCATTGTTTGCAAAATTGACAATTGTACACATCGTAGACAAACTGAATTGATTGGCAAATGTAATAATGACAATTGTACAACATCATAGGCATAAAGAATTGATTGGCAAAAGGAATTGCGGTGACAAATGTAATAATATACATGGTTCAAAAAGACGTATAAAATCCGTCTCATGATACATAAGCTATGAGAAACCCTAAACTAATGCTATCTAGCTACGGCTAAACTGACGTCGTCTAATCAGACGTCTCATCGCGTCCAAGCGGCGTATCTGTCGGATTCTGCAAAAAAAGACAATAAGACAGTTTTCAGTAAATATAAACATATAACGACATTTATAAAACAATACAAAAAATAAAAAAGAGTAAACCCTAATACTAACCATGCCGCCGCGAGAACTGAGAATGTCCATCAGGGCGTTTAAGCCCTTCCTGCCTGCGTACTCGCGCTCGTACGGTGTGGGATCACGTCCTGTCATCGACCACTGTCAAAACATACAAAGATTTCATTATGTTAGAACTAAAAAACTCATAAACCCTAAACTATTGAACATGCATAAAGAGCAATGTGAAAAGACTTACAAAATCGGCCTCAAATGATGCCCATCCACCGCTCCCCAAGTGGTGCGAGCTCCCTGCCTCTACTCGCGCTCTGGCTGCATCCTTTTGTTGCTTCCACTTGTCGGGATTCTCGCACGCTGCTTTCTTCGCATTCTTCCAATCTTCTTTGGCCAGCCAATCTGGCCTATTCCACCCATTCTTGATTGCTTTTTGCACTTCGGAACGCTTGTGTTTGCAGTATTCGCGCATTCGAATCTTCATCAGGTCTTCATTGAAGCGCTGATCCCGTGTTGGAACGGGAAACTCATCATGAAGTATGCTGATGACTCTGTTTTTTAAATCACTTGGTACTTCACTCCATTTGTTTAGTATATAGTGTCTAAACAGCTGAGAGCAAAGACCACGCATGCGCGAGATCACCTTCTTGCCGTCATCATCCATGATGATGCCGCCGCTGATGTCGACGGAGTAAGGCAAGCCCTCTGGCCGGTGACGCGTGAACCTGGGTGTCCCGCCAGGGGTCTCTAGCGGCGTGTCGATGGGGGTACGGACGTCAGGTGTCTCCACCGGCGTCTGGGCCCCGAAGCGAGGAGTGTCGAGTGGGGTGGCTCCTGGCGGAGTAGGTAGAGGTGTGTAGCTTCTAGGAATAGTCAGCCGTGCAAAACCTGGCGTAGATGGCGATGCTGTGGCTGGTGTGGGGGCGGGCAAAGAAGGGGAGGGTAAAGAGCCTCGTCGAACACGAGGCGGTGTGGAGGCATCGGTGGCGGAATCCCCACAACAACTGCCACCGCCACCACTAGAGCGTCGGTGTCTAGACGAGTGTGACGCTCGTCTCGTCGACGCCGAAGCTTCGGAGCGCGCCGAATGCTCCGAAAGAGAGGGAGATGCGGATGGTGTAGGAACGCGCGATGATGCGCCAGAGCGATGACGCTCCACGTACCACTGTCTTTGCTGCGGTGACAAAGAAGAAAGAAACTCCTCATCATCCATACCTGCATTAAACACACGAATATTTAAACTTAATATTGAATGAATAGAGTAGATAATGACGCAAAGACCATTAAATACAATGACGTAATGACGCATATAAATACAATGACGCAATGAATCGAGTGGTAGAAGAGGCAAGTCGAAAACTCAGAATTTTCAATCAAAAGATGTGAGCGCGAGTAGAAAAGAGCGTTACACACCATGGAAGCTACTTAGAGAGCTAGAGCTTTTACAGCACGAAGCAAAATTGTTCAAATACAATATTTGTGGCTTTAAGAGATCTCTCTCTCATCCTCGCATAACTCAGCATAACTTCCTATATCTATATAGAGCTCTCCGTTTAAACACATATCCTCTGTTTCATTTTGTAGCTCCTCTGCATGCACCCCATATAGAGTAGTAGCATCTTGATGCTCGTCTGGCACCACCGCAGCGGCTTCTGATTGAGCATCTTCTCTGATCTCCTCCATTGATGTCGTTGTGATTGGCACATGGTAGCCTTCATACGTCCTTGCACTACGAGGGGCTACCTCTATGACGTACCACCAGTTTGATGTAGACTTTGTAGGATGAAATACTACCTGCCAGAGCCACATAACTTACATGAGAGCTTTCAAGCACATAACTTGTAAAAGGGGGATGTTAACTATTTATATACTTACTTGTTCACAATGCTTGGGTAGTACGAAAGTGTCTCTTAGGTCAGTCCATTTCTTAGTAGAATCCACCTCAAGAAAACCAGACTCTCCTCTACGCACAGTAGCGTTTCGACCCTCCATGATTATCTTGAACCATTGCACGTCGAACAAGTCGACAAAAAATCCTCTGTAATCGATCCTCAAAATCTCTTGCAGCGTGCCGAAGTAAGTGAGTTCCGCCACCACGGGATCTGCATCAGAGGAACGTCGTCGACTAGACTGTTCAAATTTTGCCATGATTCCAGAATCTTGAGTAAAACGCTTTTTGTCGATTCGTTCCACCCTAAAATGTCGACCTTTACACCATGCTGCTGTGTATGATTTATACTACAACGAACAAAGATTATGAGTGGCCGTTCAAACGTTTATAAATAAAGTCACTTGCTAGTCGTACATTGCAAACTTACCTTGGTCGCGCAACCCCGAGAGTACTCCCACTCTTCCTCAGTCACTTCGTCACCGCATTGTTGTGCGCTTTTCAATTGGTTGTGCAACCATCTTAAGCTCATGAAGGTTGGTAGGCTCTCCAGAACCGCTGGATAGTGCATCGGTGGTCGTCTTCCCCGTCTCCACTCGATTCGTGCCCTTTGTCGCTCTTGCTTTGCATCCTCATATTGTGAAATCCACTTTTGCATCACTGGATTGTGAAGCATGCAAAATCGGTTGATTTTAGCCTCTAGATCTTCCGTCATCTTCTTCTCAACACCGAGATTGCACATGACAATCCCAGATATGCGCTCATCATCTATGGTTCGCCATAGTGTGTCCCGGGCTTTATCAAATCCGTCTAGCCACTCTCCAATGTACACTAGGGACTCTGATACCAACCAACCTTCTGCCATGCTACCCTCCGGACGTGCCTTTTGACGCACATATCCCTTAAGCGTTTTCATGAAACTTTCTAAGAAGAACATCCATCTGGAATGAACTCTGCCAGCTATTTCCACCTCATCAACTATGTGAACAAGAAGATGCACCTGAATGGTTAGCATGGTAGTAGGAAAATGTTTCTCAAACATGCACACAAGCTCCGCAGCATTTAGTTTGGCGAATGGTATGGAGTCTACGTTGATCTCCTTTTGTGAGATCCATTGCACCAGCTTTGCAAGTTTGTAGATTGTGTTACGGATGTCGAGAGACAAACATCCCTCAATGGCAACCGGTAAAATAAACTGTAAAGTATGTGCAGCAATGATATTAAAGTCCACATTTTATGCAATGATATTAAAGTCCACTATGAACGTACCTGACACATTTTATGCCAATCGTGTGACTTCAAACCCGGTAAGCTTTCCTTCTTTAGTAAAACACGTTCGGAGCGAGTGCATTACGCCAGTGGGGGTCCGCAAAGATCGAATGGTCTCTTTTACTTTGGGTTCTTGGGCAACTGTGAAAATCCATGGTGCTTTAGGGAGTTTTATCGATCCATCAGACGCTGTTTGCGGCCAATATTGCTCCATACGATCCACATTTCTAAGGTCAACTCTGGCTCGCAAAGTATCTTTCTTGCCGGTCAGATGGTCCCATAGTAGATTACCCACATTCTTGAATATGTGCATTGGATCGAGCAAGTGATTGATCATGAGTCGGGGCCAGTATGGTAACTCGTACCATAGAGATAGTCTCTTCATCCCTGGAGGCAATCCGTCATCGCACATCTCCTTCTGCTCTAACCATGCTTGTGCATACATCCTTGGTGGATCTCTTCCCAAAAAGCCGTCGCGTAACACATGATTCTCTGGAAGATACGCTTGATGACCTTCGTAGATTTGCTTCTTCAGTGAGGGCGCCCTACGTGCATTCAGTCTAGGTCCACATGTGACACATGCTCTGTATCCGCTTGTTTGAAGCCCTGCATGTATACACATGATAATATATCAACTATGGGAAAAAACAAGATTTACAGTGTCTGAGTGAGGAGTGTCAATAGATCACCTGAGCATTCTGTTAGCCCGGGATAGTCATGCATGGTCCACATTAGAATGCCTCTGATCAAAGCATTCCGTCGTCCTGTGTGTCGGCTCATATCCACCACCTCTATGCCAATCCACAATTGTTGTAGCTCTTCCAATAGTGGACGAAGATACACATCCATATTCTCCACTTTATATCGCCCTGGCACAATCAAGCTTAGCCATAGGTGCCCCTTATTCGTAGTCAACCACGGGGGAATGTTGTAGTTGACGATGACAACGGGCCATACACTGTAAGATGTTGATCTTTGACCAAATGGATTTACGCCATCCATAGCCAGGCCTAAGCGCAAATTTCGAGCTTCCCTGGCAAAATCCGACCATGTTCCATCTATATGTTTCCAGGCTGCGCAATCTGCAGGAATTCGTAGCACACCATCCGAAGATTTATTCTCCTCATGCCATGATGCTAGGGCGGCCATGGACTTACATTCGAAGAAATGCTTGATGCGAGGAAGCAAAGGAAAATGTCGCAAAACCTTTTGTGGAATTTTTGTCCCGTGGAGATCTACTCGATATCTTTCGGAATCACATTTCGGACACTTCTCCATGTCTGTGTATTCCCCTCTGAAAAGAATGCAGTCATTAGGACAAGCGTGGATAGAATTGTAATCCATCCCCAAGTTTCGCAAAATCTTTCTTGCTTCATCTCGGGAATCTGGCATCACATTGTCAGCTGGTAGAATGTGCTCTTTCAGCAATCTACACAACATAAAAATATGATACAGTCGTGTAAAAATCTATCAGATCATTATACATTTAGAGTTCTATTAAAGTAAACTAATTGTAATAGATCACCTGAAAAGCGCTGTGACGCTAGTGTCACTCCATCCAAACGTTGCCTGCATGTTGAGAAGAACCAGGAGTGCTTTCAATCTAGACATACGTGCTCCATTATACAATGATGTATCGGCTTCACTTTTCATATCATCATAGATAAGCCTTTCTGAATCCATGATCGTCTCGATCATTTCATCAATCTCGGGCTCAAACATTGTCTCGTTGGGAATGTGCTCTGCATGATCATCCCCCGAGCTGTCAGAGGCTACATCTTGTGGCCTCACATATGCTGCTTGACCAAAGCGCCTGCGAATACGTCTATTGGGTTGCAAGATTGCTGCTTGTTGGCCAGCGTCAGAGTCCGACGAGTTATAATTGGCAACAACTCGATCTATAATAGATGGATCGAACTCGCCAAATTTGCGAACGTGCTGCAAAGAAACACGTCTTGTCCGTCGCACAGCATGCTTGCATTGATTACAAGGACATAAGACCCTCGTTGAGAGATAGGTGTTTCGGTTGGACGGTCCCACATCCTCGTCGCTACTCATAATGAGGATAAAAAACTTATAACCTAGACAACAAATTTAATATTCTATTGGCATTCTTCGTCTTATCTCTCTCTCTCTCTCTCTCTCTCTCTCTCTCTCTCTCTCTCTTTACCTCACATTCTCTAGTCATGTCCAATCCCCGCACACCTCGGTCTAGAGGTGCACGGAGATCAGAACCACCGGGTTATAATCTCGTCTTTATTGGTCAATACCTATATTTGTGGGTACAAGAAATCTAGACACCCACGTCTACATGATACTGCATGTAGTGGACAAAATCCCTTTGCCTCTTCTCTAGCTGTAGCACTTGACTTCATCTTAACATCTTTTCACAGTAGATCTTTTCACTGTTCGTCTAACTCTAAACCCTAAACCCTAAACCGTAAGTAATTCTTGCGTGGACTCGATCTAACGTAAATAAGCGTAAATCTAAATAAACGTAAATCTAACTAAAAATAAAGCTAAATCTAATTTAACGTAAGTCTAATGACTAGAGGTTGTCTAGATGGTCATTGTGTCGGGGATGTAGTGACTCTTGCCGCCCTGAAGATCCACCTTCTTCCCTATCTTCTGAAGACATTTCACCAGTACTTTTGGATCGACGGAGCCCACCATGAGTGAAGGCAGCAATACCCTATATTCCATTGAGGGCTTTCTTCACCCGCTTCATGCAGGCATCGCAGTCTATGGAGACCCGCATCTAATCTAATATAACGTAAATCTAAATCTAGCTTAAATAAACGTAAATCTAGTTAAAAATAAACCTAAATCTAATTTAATGTAAGTCTACATATAACCTAATCTTTAACGTCTTTTAAGATAGTTTCCTACGACGTTATAACTCTCTTCTTCCTGTGTGTGTGCGCGTGTGTGGATGTGTGTGCCAATAAAAAGAGATAAATGGTATAACCTTTCTATCACCCATGCCAAGTATGATAGATTGATTATGCCATTTCTCTCTTGAATAATAGGTCTTCAGTTCAACTCCTCGTCGGCTAGATCTTTAGGTCTTTTAATTTTAATTAGTTTCCTACGACGCTCCCTTAGTTTCTCTTTCTTTCTCTCTCAATGTGTGTGCATTTTTTTGGATCGTATGCATGTTTTCTTTCTCTTTTCCTCTCTCAATGTGTGCGTTTTTTGTTTATGCATGTTCTCTCTCTCTTTTCCTCTCTCAATGCGTGCGTTTTTTGTTTATGCATGCTCTCTCTCTCTTTTTCTCTCTCAATGTGTGTGTGCATTCTTTGTTTATGTATGTGTGTGCGTTTTTGCACTCTCTCTCGCTCTCTCTCTCTCTCTCTCTCTCTCTTTCCCCTTTTCAAAAACACTATGTGTGTGTGTGTATGTGTGTGTGTGAGAGAGAGAGCGAGGGAGAGAGTAAGAGGGGAAGGGAACATGAGAATGAGGAGAGGGAAGGAGCATACCTGGCTCTCCTTCCTCTCCTCGTGTGTGTGTGTGTGTGTGTGTGTGTGTAAAAGAAAAAGAGAGAGAGAGAGAGAGAGAGAGAGAGAGAGAGAGAGAGTGAGGGAGAGCGTTACCTGCTCTTTGCTTGAGGGCGCCGAAAAACTCAGATCTGAGATCTGAGTTTTTGGGCGCGCTCGGTTATTTTTTTTACCCCAGTTGGCGTCGCTATGAGCGTCGCTATAAGCGTCGCTATGAGCGTCGCAAATTTCTTTGTAAATTTGCGACGCTCATAGCGACGCTTATAGCGACGCTCATAGCGACGCCGGGAAATTTTTTTTTGAGCGTCGCTGTGTGAGCGTCGCTAATGTGAAGAACCTCTTGTAGTGTGAGGAACCTCTGGAGCGAAATTCAGTTCATTCTGACCAGTTAGACATCATACACGTATGATGTCCACAGGGAACTTTTAGAAACCAAAATTGAGATCTGAGCATACCAGGGTGTTAAGCACCAGAAGACAAGCTCACTGATCAAATTTTGTCAAAACCTGAGCATACAGACATTATACGCTTATAATGTCTCATGCCAAGATCTGAAAGTTAAACTTCACTTTTGACCACATAGGGGGTTCAAAAATGATGTTTTAAGCTTGCTTGCAAAATTTCATCCCATTTGGACACATATTTTTGCACTTAAAGAGATTTTTGCAAATACAAGAAGGTAAAGGTGAAAAAGCGGTGATTTTGAGCAATATTTTTTAGATCCAAAATTTGTTGTAATCCCGTATTCTTGTTGTATGCATCAAGGAGTACCTTGGGTAGAAATCTAAGTCAATTCTAAGCTAGTAGACAATATGTGTGTATGATGTCTCACAGGCCAGATCTGGGATCTGGGTCAAAACAAACATTTGGGCATACCTCAGTGTCCTAGAGCATAAAAGAAGTCCCTAGCCAAAATTACATTGAATTTGGAGCTCATTTTAGCTTGTAAAGGCCAAAAGACAGATCTGGAAAGATTCATGCTTGTATTGATCAAAACTTGTCCAAAAAATGTCCAAATTGAATTCTGAAAGATGTTGAGATTTGCTAGAATGATAAGGAATCATTGGGATAAATGTCACGTCATTCTTCCACAAAAGACATTATACGTGTATAATGTCAAAATGAAGGTTAGAATCACAAACTAAGACTTGCAGTGGGTAGAAGACATCAAGAGAAGCATACAGTTTAAGTTTGGAGCAAATCTGAGTCAGGAGACATTATACACGTATAAAGTCTCAGAGGCATAGGTTGAGTTACACAAAAACTATTTTGGCCATAACTTGAGTTTTCGGTTTCAGATTAAAAATCTTTTTTTATCAAAACGAAGCTCCAGAGTAGCTCTACAACTTTTAGTGTCCACTCTTGAACAAAAACCAAAGACCCATACATTGTCATTCATTGTTGATCAGTGCCCGAAAAAACGTCGTTTAAGGCCTCAAACTTCAGCCAGAAGTTAGGGATGTTTAAAACCGACAATTTGAGAGAACTGTGACAAACGATCGCGGGTTTGGACATAGTTTCAACTTTTTCCTAACCAAAGCACTTGAACACAATGGAATAAGTCTAGTTACATCAAGCTATAGCTCCTAAGCCCAAAAATCATGTACACTTTAGGTTCAAACTCACCTTACACGAGCTTCCAGATCCCAACGATAGAGGAGAATCCGCCCATAATGGATCTTCCAAACCTCCAATTGATAAAGACCAATCTTGTCGAAAGAGTTTGGATAACAGATCATGAGAGTGAAGGACTATATAGATACGTTGAAAACAATGAGGTCAACCTTTATAGATGCTTAGAGCCATATCCAAAAGAGCTCACAGATTACAAGCTCTTATATATGTCTATACATACGGAGTCGACTATCAATGGAAGTCTATAGTTGTTGACAAGTATGGACAAGAATACAGAACTATACAAAGCACAAATCCATGGACTACATTAGACATAGGTGGATATTTGGTCAATGAAGGACCACAAAAATCTCCACCAAACATGAGAATTCCTATGAGAATTCCAAAGAGGGAGCCACCTGGATTCCCTTCTAGAGCCATAACGAGAGATGAAGTGATCAAAGAGATAACTGACATGCCTCCTCAAGTGAATTTGCCTAAAGGAACAATCTCCAGCAGAACGAATAATCCCTTTAAAGAAGAACCTAGGCATAGTGAAAGAACTGAAACACGAGAAGGATTGGGAGAGTCTATTGTTAGACTTGTAGACAATCGACAAATTAGACCATCCCAGATCCAAAAATGTGTAAACAGGAAACACCAAAGATAAAGATCCGAGAGATCACGTGGCAGTTTTCAGAAGAGTAATCAAAGCAGAGGAAGTTTTGGATTCTGCAACATAGTTTATGGGATTTGGACTAACTCTGGAAGATGACGCGGTTACATGGTTCGACTCATTGGAAATATGTAATTTTGAGATTCTAGATGAGCTGTTTGAAGAATTCATCAAAGAATTCTCACAAAAAGGCATAGCTCACAATACGGTCTCGCAAATCCACAGATTCAAGCAAAAAGAGAGTGAATCAGTACGCAAAGCAGCATACGGCTCAAGAGATACATCAAGTTCTGTCCAAAAGTGGAACTTCCTTCGCAATCACGGCTAATGATGATCTTTATCCAAGGAATGAGACACGTGGGTCTTCAAAATAATCTACACATGATAAGGATCCTGATGCTAAATGAGTTGATCAAAGAAGCTCTTTATCTGGTGGGGATAACTGTTAGAAATATAAAGAAAACAATTGTAAGAGTCAAGAGGATGACACAGCCTCTCAACACAATGATTCACACATGAGTGAGTCCATTGCAAAACCAGCAACACCTGTTCATCAAGAAATATTTATGAGCAAAATGGTCAAAAGGTTAGAAACTTTTGTAAATGATTATAAAAGAGCGGTTAAGTGGTACAAAATTGAGAGAAAATGGATAAACCATACGAGAGAAGAGTGTTACTATGGCATGGAATATGCTAGTGAGAGGTATGTATAGCTTGTTCTAGTAGCACCTACTCCACCTAGATACGTTACGAGAAATGTGCCAGGTCCAGTAGGAGTTTCAAGGTCACAACCTGTCTTGTGACAACAACCTCTTCTGCCAAGTGCTAGATTACCTATAGACATGAGATACACGATGATGATGGAAGCATCTAAAAAATAAGCACTAGTACCAGCTACAATGTATTCTAACAACCAAAGTGGGTACTGCCCTTCAAAGCGATAGAAGATGAGAGAAACACATGGAGTGATGACGCTGGTACACCTCCACCTCCTACATTTCAACCTGAAGAAAGAAGGTATGAGATGGACAAAAGGACACTACAATTCATTGCGAATAGAGGCTTAGCAAGGTCAAACCCTGTTTACAACCAAGAGGAATTGCAACAACAAAGCTTCTCAACCAGAGATAGATTGTCACAAAAGCCGTGACAATCACTTGATCAAACAATGTCCTCAGACAGAGATCACTCAAGTAAATGCTTATTGTCTAGACTGTGGTGTCATTCACTTGATCCCCAAATGTACAAAAAATCCAAACCAAGTCAGAAAGATCACAACAACTGTCTCAGGAATTGTTCAACTATCCAATAGCTTGGAAAATGGAAATGTTTTACCGATTCAAGTAGTTACGAGAGCACAAGCTCAAAAGGAAGCTGTTAAGAACCCAGAGACAGAGAAAACAAAAATTGACGAGAATCCAAAGACAAGTGAGCCAAAGACGGATATATCTAGTAAAAAAACCAAGAGAAAATGGAACAACTGGAAAGCTAGAAAGGCTAGGATGAAATCACGTAGGGAATGAGAGCATAAATCCCTAGTTGAGGAGCTCACCCAAGCTGAAGAGAAGATAAGACAACATGAGGAAATGGTTGCACCTTCTCTTACGAAGATGTCTCAACCTCCAGAAGAACTATCCACAGATGAGAAACCAGAAAGTGCTAGTTCAAGAGGATTAGTGTTGGTCAAAAAGGTTAATGAGCCACTAGATGCCCTCCTAAAATCCTATGAAATACGGCTCAAAAACAACCAAACCCAAGGGCATAGGTGGATGACATATCCATATGCGGAACTAGAAAAGGGCAGGCTAGAAATGTGCAAGAAAACAATTCAAACATCCCAAACTTTACTAGAACCATGAGTTGGAAAACCTGAGGGTGTGATCCCAGTCCCACCTACACCAGTAGTCCCACCAAACCAAGAACAAAAAGAGCTTGATTCCAGTCACGAGCATGGACAAAAGCTCAAGGACCCCGCATTATAACCAAAGATAGTGTTGAATATCATGGATAACTCTTTCGAGAGATTTCAGATAGCTATACCTTAGAGTTGTAAAGGACAAGTTTTCAATAAATCCATTGTATCTTTTCCATGATACCTAGCAGTGGCAACTCTAGTTTCCATTCTCTCATCAACATTTTTTGCGTAGACATTTGCACAACAACCATCTTTTCACCTAATTTTGATTCAAAATCATGGAATATCATAGGCGATTGACATGCGACGTTTTGAATTTCTTTAAATTAGTCCACACGATTTTAGCATCCCTAAAGCGGCCATCTAGTATTCAATTTCTTTTGTGGATCTTTTCCAACATGGGATCTACCATATATTGCACTAAACCTCCCCCACACACCCCCCCCTTCTCTTTCCTCTCTCTCTCTCTCTCTCTCTCTCTCTCTCTCTCTAGAAAGTTAGTAGTTGCATCTTTCCTCTCACATCCAAAAAACTCTCTTTGTTGTGCCCATGTGTTGTGCTTTGGTTGCTCATTTAGTATGTGTGTAAGTGCGCCTGCGCCGCAAGCAAGTCAGAGAGGCCAATGAAGCAAGTGAGATAAGCAGACAAGTAAACCAAACAGGTGATCAAAGAGGAGTGTCTCTTCCACCAATAGAGGAAATTGAGGCTGGATCTCAAATGAATCTAGAAGTGGAATCGTATAGGGAGACAAAGGATCTGCACACTCTATGGACATTCAACCCCATTCACTAAGGACACTACCATCCTATATGGGAGAGTACCAGGCCAAGTCAGACGTTATTCCAATCCCGTCACAGAGACTGTCTCCCAACAAGGTCATTGATTCGAAAGGGATGATAGACATTTTGTCAACACTAGTCACGTGTATGATAACATTAGCCGAGTTGCTCAGAATACGACCAAACATGTGGGCTACTGTGGGAAAATTCCATAATGTCAGAGGTAAGAAAAGAATGTTAATTAGTCTTCAACAACAACATGAGGCCAAAAATGACTGAGATTGGTCATAAAAATCCACAATGGACTACAAGGACAAAGAAAGTGGTGATCGACTAAACTAAAGCACCCATCAAGTATAAAGTTTCCATCTGACATTTCATGCGACTACAAGGCCATATACAGAAAGTAGATCTTTATATTGTAAATCTTATATCTTGTATGTGACTTAATGAAGCCTAATAAATCTTATATCTTGTATGTGACTTAATGAAGCCTAATAAACAAAAGAGACTAACAATACTGACTTAATGAAGCCTAACAAACAAAAGGGACTAACAATACTGACTTAATGAAGCCTAGCAAACAAAAGGGACTAACAATACTGACAAGAACAAAAGGGGCACAAATGACAATTCAATCATCAATCTTAATAGATGCTTGCAGGAGAAACCAAGGATCAAGCCAAATTATGGCCATTATCATTGGTTCTCGATGTGTTTGACAGCCAAAAGTTGCAAGCGATGCCTATCATTCATTTTTAAGACTGAAATCCAAACACAAGTCCAAATCAAGCCAAACTTTGTTAGGAGGCTACAAAAAGAGAGTACAAGCTAAGGTTTTTTTTTTAAAAAAAAAAGAAAACCCCTAGCTAGCCACAAATGCAATCTTTTTCAA
Source organism: Adiantum capillus-veneris (assembly GCF_014529385.1). NCBI lineage: Eukaryota > Viridiplantae > Streptophyta > Polypodiopsida > Polypodiales > Pteridaceae > Adiantum > Adiantum capillus-veneris. Next base: position 8,652,085 of record NC_140934.1, read on the forward strand.
ATCTAAAGCCATGATAGCCATCTATATGCCGTGTACATCATGTATATGAATTTTGGGGACAAAGGGACAATGATAGCTCATCGATGATGATGTCGAAAGAAGCCCTTTTGATGCAAGTTACTAACTTGGGGAATTAACTTCGGTTTGTCGGGATTTAATTAAGTCATGTATCAAGTAGAAGCAATATAATGATGTACAAAGCACACAAAAGCTAACAGTGTAAAATGTGACTTGGGTCACCTTGATGCATGAACAAAGGAGTCACCAACGAAGAAGCACAAACACAAGTGGTAGACCTTTGCAGAGTTACATATCTTGTCATTGAGGAGGCGGATTGAATGTTGAACATGGGTTTTGAAACTCAAATAAAAAAAATTATCTCCCAGATTCAGCCTGGCAGACATACTTTGCATTGAAGTGCAGCTTGGCCTAAAGAAGTTGAAGGTTTAGCTAGACAATTTCTACAGAATCCTTACAAAGTTTCCATTGACTCACAATATATGAAAGCCAATCACTCAATTCTACATATGTAGAAGTTGTTTCTAAAAATGAGAAATATCAAAAATTGGTAGATGTTCGTCATCAGTTATTATTTTCTTGAATCATGTGAAGACTATGTACATCGGATTGGACGAACAAGACGAGCTCGTGAAAAGGCTATAGCCTATACTTTCTTTACATTAGCAAAATGCTAACAAAGACCGCACCGACATCAACAACCAGGTCATGTCAAGGACGACATGAATTTGGAGGGGGGAGTGTTGACCACTAGGTCAGCAACACGACATAATTCAACAAAGCCTTATTCTTTGAGAATTATGAAATGATGCGGATTATGGCTAGAAACATCATTTGTAATAAGTAGCTAGTCTAGTTGCAGAAGCCGGGGTGCAATGGCACTTCCAGATTGTAAATACAAAGCCGTTTGACCCCTTAAGATCTATTTTTAATTAACTTTAGGTATCCTTATTATATAAGGTACCTAGGTCACTTTTGTAGAAACACTTAATCATAACCATAAGTTGAGCGCTGTCATCTACTATGTGTGAGAGAGAAAGAGAGAGAGCGTGAGCTTCATCCTGGCACTACTCCCCGCTTGCTCATCACATTGGAGAACCAAAAACACCATCGTGCTAGCCTGGGCAAGAGCTACATGACAACGCCAAGCATTCCTTGCGGAACAGAGCGAATGCGCTCGCGCATAACATAACCTACACATAGGTTCTCATAGATTTAAGTTTTGGAAACTTTCCAAATTTGGTTGTCTTTATACGTGTTTTTTGTAGATGAATTTAGAGCTAGGATTTTGAGTGTAGAGGCTTTGGAACAGGTGTATCCTAGTGAGGGGATGGTGTTCCATAAGTTTAGTACGATTCTGACATGATTTCATGGGTTTCCTTCCGTTTGTGCATATGTGGGTTGGGTGGTGTAGTTGAGAGTAGTGAGATACTAGGTTGTGGTTTAGTTAGCCTTCGAGAGTGTTGTATGTGTAGGATGGTCTCAGCCTGACAAGCTAAAGAGATTTCCTCCGTGTGCCTATCGTGTCATCTGTGTCCTCGATTGACATTATGTTAATCTAGGTTGTGTTGCATACACTTTATGGGTGGTGTGATTCGCTTCCGCAACATCCACCAACCGAGTGAGTGTCTATGTGCCAATTGTCCACTTGATTAGTGCTTCTTGTAGATCCATCCTTGCTTCTTGCAATTGTCCACTCAAAGATTCTAGTTGCTTCTTGTAATTATCCACTTGGATATGAGAGGCTAGAGCCCCATAAACCATTTAGAATCAAAAACTATTTTCAAAAACTTATAATAATAAATTCAACTTTTGGTATTGAATGTTTTATTTTAAATTACTCAAAAAAGTACTAGCCAACGCATCTTTATAATTACCGGCATAGATCACTTATTATCAGATTTCAAGAGATTATTTGACTAAGCACAAGCCCAATCGTTGCTCAAAGCTATAAGTAGCAATAATTGCAGAACATTACTCATTTTAACCAACTTGCAAGAGTCATTATTCCTTTTAATGTATTTTATGTTTGAACGACATTGTGGAAAATCAACAAAAAATCTTAGTCTTGAGTTTAGTGGTCCAAAAATCAACAAAATTGTGTTAAGTGTTGTGTGTATGTGTGTTTTCGTGTGTGTGTGTGTGTGTGTGTGTGTGTGTGTGTGTGTGAGAGAGAGAGAGAGAGAGAGAGAGAGAGAGAGAAGAGAGAGAGAGAGAGAGAGAGAGAGAGAGAGAGAGAGAGAGAGAGAGAGAGAGAGAGAGAGAGAGAGAGAGAGAGAGAGAGAGAATTCACTATGCTACTAAGAGGCAAGAGGAAAGGGAGGTATTCCATCCGAGATTTGGGTAACCATAGAATGAAAATGTGAAAATTTGCTCAAATTTCTAAATTTTTCTCCTTGAAAAGCACATAATCAAATTGAGTACCATTAGGATGATGCCTTTCTTCCCATTAATTTGACTGCTCACTGCAAAAGTGTAACTTTGACTGACATTTTTTTCTCTCTCAGTCCATCATGGTAAATCTCTCGATTCTTTGATGTCGAGTTTTGTGCTCCAAGTTTTGTGGCAACCGATGGTTTTGCAACACCTACTAAGTGTAAATAGCCATCTTTGTTGAGCATCAATATCATCTGATTTTGAAGGCTATGATTATCAAAATTTATATTGTTGGAATGTGCACTAATTTCACGTCAAATTTTGAACTATTGGCAAATATTTACATTAAAACTTGTAAAATATTCTTCAAGCAAAGCTCTGAATCTAGTCAAAATTTTGTTATTTTAGTAGCCAGCTAAAAATCCACTACATGTCATCGGTGTTTTGAGAACACTGATACAAGCAAACAAAAGCACTTTTGTATAGTTAGACCTAGCTATATATAGAAGAACATTTTCCTATTTGTAAAAGAAACTTGGAAAATAATATCTTTAGGTATTGATTTTTGAATTGTTGGAAGCTTAATTTGTTGAAATCCTTCACACTCATGTCACCAGCCATAGCCCAAAACAAGCTTATATGGTCTATTGCAAGCACTACACCTCCATTTTGTCAATAGAGGCTATCTCTCAAAGAGCTAGTGGCTAGCTTTTGTTTCTTTCCTACTGCCATGAAGCCCTATCTTTAAGTTGAGGTTGAGAGAGAGAGAGAGAGAGAGAGAGAGAGAGAGAGAGAGAGAGAGAGAGAGAGAGAGAGAGAGAGAGGAGATGAAGAAGAATAAGAAGAATGATTCAAAACATATATGGATGTGTGTGTGTGTGTGTGTGTGTGTGTGTGTGCACAATAGCATTGGACTCTAGAAAGCAGGTATCTATGGCTCGGGGGGTCATTATAATTAAAAAAAATCCATCACATGGAGTCAACAGTGGGGATTATTTTATTCTATATTTTCTCATAGATTTACATATAGAAGGGTGTCAAAAAAATGATCTTGAATTTTTTTGTACAGATTGAATAGGAAAAGGGTTCTGATTGTATTGGTGAAAAACTCACAGGTATGAGGTTTTATAAATAGTTCTTGAATCACACGTAATATGTAGGTTTTACATAAAGTCCCCCCCCCCCCCCCCCCCCCCCCCCCGCCCCAAGTTCTATGGCCTATTACAAGCTCCACACCTCCATATATTTCATCAATAGCACTGGACTCTGGATAGGTTTCTATGGCCTATTGCAAGCTCAATACCTCCATTTTATCAATAGGATGGCACCTAAAACTCATAATAGAGACTGTCCCTCAAAGAATTGGTGGCTAGCTTATGCTTCTTGCCCCATGCCACAAAGCCCTAGCTTCACATTGTGAGAGAGAGAGAGAGAGAGAGAGAGAGAGAGAGAGAGAGAGAGAGAGAGAGAGGAGAAGAAGAAGAAGAAGAAGAAGAAGAAAAAGAAAGATTCAAAATCTCAAACTTTGCTTTAGAGTTGTTCATGAACTCACAAAAGCTTGCAATTGTTGGCACAATAATATTGAAATCCTACACCTAAGCTATCCTTGCCCAAATAGGTTGCAGGTAGTAAGCACACTCGGATAGTGGATAAGCATCTGCTGGATCCTAGGGCTGCGGGTAAGCGTCATGAGGTTGCGGTTAGGAAACATCCTTGACTCTTTGGGCAGTGGGGGTGGAGCTCTCCATAGCAAAGTCGAGCAAGTTGCAACCCCCCTTAAGAATATCCAGGTGGTTTGCTAGAATGCTGACTCTCGGTACAATGGAGGAGGAATGGTAGGCGCCATGTATTATGTATGCATTCTTGAGTGCAAGAGCTAGCTTAGCCCTCAATATGCGGGAGGCATTGTTTGGCCAGTTGACGTCCGCCAGCTCTCGACATGCTTGCCAATGATACTCATGCGCTTCCAGCAGTGAGGTTGACTTGTGTGTTTCAAAGAAGCCATCGACTAGATGGCAAGGCTAGTAGCCACCTGGAGTTGAGCCATTCTAATAGCTAGTATTGACTATTACCGATAAGTATACCTAGATACTAGATTTCAAGGTAAGCTTTATTATCTCGCTCCTCGCTCAAGCTCACAGTTTGTTTGCTTGCGCAGACAAGCTGTAAGCTTGAGTGTGGGATGTACCACGATCCCCCTCCCACTGGCGGCCCTCAGCCCATGGACCTCATCACTCTTTAAAGATGGCCGCCTCCCCTTGTCTTCTCAGCCTACCAGCAACCTCCTCTTGTCGTGCAGCTAGCTGCTCACATTGTCATGCAACCACACAGATGATGCCCCTTTCTTGTGAATTGCAGCTACCTTCATACCTATCATTCCTAGCCTCCTCGCCTCTCATTTTCAGTGGCGCTGCCATCCCCATGCACAGCCAGGCACGATACTTTTCTTTATTTTTAGCTTTGAGTTATTTTTAGCTTGGGTTTTGTTTGGTTCCTTCCCCACGTTCCTGCATGCCTTAATTTTCCGACAATAAAAAACTTCCTGCTTAACTCCGCTTCCCATGCCCTTGATGGTGCTTGATTATCTATGCCAAAAAAGCTCCAATGTGGCACCCCTTTATATGTCCTTCCTTGCATGCCTTCGACCTCCAAGCTACAGGTTAGAAAAGAATCGTTTTACCCCATATTCACCTTTGACTTCACTTTATGCAAACCCCTCCTCGACTCTGTATAAATCTCCCACGGGGGGTACCCCATTGCCAATCTTTGATCCCTAGCTTTCCATTCTATGGCAGCATGAAGAAACTTTTTTTTTTTTTTTTTACAGTGGCAAGGTTGCACGACCATTTGTAAACACAACTTTCCTTATAGAAAAGTGTCTCTTGGATGATGAAACCTCTGCCAAGAGAGGCAAAAATTGCCATGACCACCGATAAATTTGAGTCGTTGCTGCCTTCAATAGCTCCCAATTGGGGACCTGCTACACATCAATCCTCAAGTACCCAACGGGCTTTGAACTCACAAAAATGGAGCAATCATTCTACATACACATCATGGTACTATTCGACGATACTGAATAACCTTTATCACTTTTAAGCATCCCAAATAGATGAGCTTTACAACCATCTTTGACCTGCTAAATACCCCATTTGACATACACCCTCAACAGCTCGTATTGTACCTTGCATCAATCAGCTGCCCAATCACCCTGCCATATCTCTTCTAGCTTCCACATACCTCCTTGTCCATGAGTGGACCAACTTTGGCTGCACCAGCATATTAAGCACAAATATTTCCTTGTTAAGCTCAACTTTCACACTCTCCACCCATTCTGTTCTATGTGTGCACCAATTGCAAGCTACGAATTTGTTTGATTACCCAATGCAAGGGCAACTTACCCCACATGTTGAAGGAGATAGTTATAAATGTTTCGTTTCAATTGGACTAGTGTGTCTAATAACTCCCCATCAGTGAGTTCATCTTCTCTAGCATCCTATTGATCAATCCAATCATTGACTCTTTTCCATTGTGATAGCAAAGTAGCTATTTGACTCTTAGCCTGGGGTACACAAGATTTTGTTGCATTATTGTCCACCATCAAATCAACTTGAAACCCGTTGTTCGAAGCCCTCTCAAAAAGTTGCAAATACCAACTCCAAGACTCAATCTATAGTTGCATTTCCAGCTATGTCTTGCATGCCGACACATTTCATCTACCTGAAAGACGCTTGCATAGGTTGATTAGTGGTAGCAGGCACTCTTTTTCTTGCAGGTTTTCCACTAGCATCAATCATGTCATCTCAATGGAACTTTTTAAGATGGCTATTAATGTGCATGTGGTTGCAAACAATTGATAACGTGCTCATCGACACAGAGGAGTGGGTGGACACGACTGATGGAAACAATATGTCCTCACCTTGTTTTTTGGAGAAGGGAATCATCCCTTGGGAGTGTTAGATTGCCTATGGTGGTTGGAGGACCTTCTAGGTGCTGCTTATTATGAGTCAAGTTTCTATTTAAAATTATTTCTCATAAAAAAAGAGTGTTTAGTAACTTTGGTTTTTTTGTGACCTTGTGAATTGTCAAGGCTTTCAAAAAAGAGAAACCTAACTCTAATGCTAATGTTGACACACCCAAAGAAAAAACCAAAGATGTTCCCTTCAAATCAACTTTTAAACGTAGAAAAGGCAACCAAAGTTCTAGAAATAATACTTCAAACTTGCCACCATACAAAGATGATCATGAAGAGGAAAGATTGCTGGCTCTTGAGGTATTTATATAGTGGGTCTCTATGGATTGGAGCTCATGGATGATAATGTACCTGTGATGGAGGATACTTGTACCCACAAACAAGTAAACAGGTTAGTCTCACCTTTTGTTTAAACCAATGTTTCCAAGTCAAATTTAGTAAAAAAATATTATTGCTTTTGAATTTAATATTGAAACTTTTGTTTCATAGATGATGGGTCTTGCGAAGTTCACTTGTTCTATCAAAAATATAATAGTGGTATAAGTGTTTCACAATATGACAAGAAATCTAGAGAGTTTGTATCATCAAAATTTCTTGCTACAAGAATCTATCTTGTGGAGTCTCCACCACGTGTAGAGGATGAATATACTCCAGTGGTTGGGGTCGTGGTTTGAGGAGGAACAAAGTGCACTTATGATTTTTTTACATACATAAATACATGTGAATATATATATATATACATGTACATACACATACCCTCACACTCATATATTTTCTTGCATATACTTCATGTAGATTCAAGTAGACATAGATACAAAAATTGAGCCACACAGATACAATAACAAAAATAGACATACATACACATATACATTGTGAGAGATACATGTACACACACACACACACACATATATGTATGTATATATATATGTATATATATATATATATATATGTATATATATATATATATATATATATATGTGTATATATATATATATATATATATATATATATATATATATATATATATATATATATATATATGTATATGTATATGTATATGTATGTATATGTATATATATATGTACACACACACACACACACACACACACACATAACTTCTAAAAGTAAACATACATGTTATCTAGTTTTTTTATTTTGTTGCAGTTGGTTGTTGGCGCCATTTACGGATGAGAGTGATCATGTCCTTCACATATCTGTTGGATGTGGTGGTAGACTTGGCTCTACTTGCACACAAGAGATGCATTGTTGCCTTATGTTGGGGGGGGGGATTTTTTTTTTCTTTTCCAAATTTTTGAAGCAAAAAATATGTATGTCACTTGAGGATGATTAGTAGCTAAAATGACTTGATTTAGACATTGACACTTTTCGTTGTTTAACTATCTTCTTTTTATACGAATTCTACTTTTATGGTAAAGTGAACAATTTATGGGCATTGTGAGTTTTTCCTTTGTGTCCCCAAAGGTTTTTTCATCCACAACTTTTGGACAAACACTTTGGATGTTATTCTATCATTCAAATTCTGGTCCATCTCATAAGTTGTTCAACTTTGGGGGAAAGTATTCTCTTGTAGCAATGTGGATCCTTTGTCTATGATAGTATCTGCTATGCCACCTAATTTATGGTGTAATGGCCACTAAGGTTATGGCACCTAGAACATTAATGTCTTAAGGTTCACAAAGCCAAGATAGTTTTACTTTAATTAGGTTAAGCGAAGGGATCGTAAGTATTGAGAATCTTGAATGTACATCCACAATAAGTCGGCGATTGCAATGTCATGTTGTTGTAACATGTCCTAAGAGTATCTCTCTTGGTAGAAATAGAGAAAAACAATTCCTAAGTTTCAAAGCATTTAGAATCGTTTAATTTTAATCAGGGTAATACAACATGAACGTGTCATAGAAAGGTTGTTAGTTGGTAAACTCACAACATGAAAATATACTAAAGCATAAGCAATGTAGGAGAGAAGTTTTGAGTACATAGAATCCTTCAAGTTTAATCAAGTACCATATCATGCATGTATGGTGAAAATGTTGCAAGAACTTGAGCCTACAATTTCAAAATATACAAAAGTTTTCAAAAAATCTCTAAATGAGAAGCTCACAAATTTATATCCCCCAACCTCCTTAGGCTTGATATCAACAAAGCAGTCGATTCCAAGACCTTCAGCTCATATTGAATGTACTCTTTGTGTGATGGGTCTTGAATATCGGCTATCCACCTCTTGATTTATTCTCTAGCATCTGTGAGCTCCTCAGTGCCATCAAAATTGTGTACCCTTAGTAGTTGTACTTGATAGATCTACCGAGGGTAAGGTCTATCTGTGCAGTCTCTACTTCAGGTGCTGGTCGAGCTGATATCATTTCCTTTGCTTGTAGGGAATGGATTGCCATATCTTTCCTTTGTAGCTCCTACGTGTTCTTTTCAATTTAAACAGCTAGGTTTGCATGTGATTTAGCTAGCCGTTCCTTTAAATTTTTGATCTCCTACTTCTTTTGAGCTTGTATGACCATATGGTCAGCTGCCATTATTTGTACATCAAATTTTTCTTGAGCCAGCTCCACTTTGTTGAGCTCTTCAAGAACAATAGGTGGTGCTTGGGAGGTAGAAGCTAGACCTGGTGTATCTTCTTGCATTTCCAAGAGCTTGGAGAGAGTGTGATTTATGATGTTGTACAAGTCGCTAAGCTTTGCATTCTAGTGCTTCTCCTTCTCCAGCTCCTCTTCAAGTCTTACTTGCATTTGACTATGAGCGACAATATGTTCTTGAAGTGTTTTGTAGTAGTCGGTAGCTTCTCTCTTTTCTTCGGTCAACTCTTTGTGTAGTTTCCTTTGGATTACTTGGAGATCTTCTATTTGTTGTTGCAGTCTTGTGCTCTCTGCTTTTGCTGCTCGGGCCTCTGCTTTGGCATCTTGAGCATCCAATTCCCAAAGGTTGGACACTGCTCTTTGGCAATGAGATTGCAGCTTTATGGCCTCTAAGTGATTCTCCAAGTCAAACCTTTGATTAGTCAATCAGCATCCTTGATCACTGCTCAAGAGTGCGGTGATATTGCGTCTCTTTCTTAATTGGTTCATTGTGGATAGGTCCTTGGTTCATTGTGGATAGGTCCCAAAATCCAACTCTTTCTTTTCTTGCTGACCCTATTCCTTGCCTTGTTCTTTTTCCTCTGGTTGTCTTGGATCGATAAGTTTAAGGTTCTTTCTTCTCTTAACCCTCATGAGCTTCTGCAAAATGTTTTGACTCAGGAGGAGCCTGCTCTTGGGTTGCATCCTTCTTTTTTGACTCCTCTTTATCTTCATGTGTGGGAAGTGATGTTGTCAGCTTGAGAGACAGCTTTTGCTTAGTCTCCATGTATGTCTCTTGCATGTTATCCACCATATCCTCCCTTGGATGTTGCTCTTGTGTTGTGTATTGTCTCTTGGTGGAGTTCATTGGAGACTCTAAATAATCTACTTTTTATTTTTTGGAATGCTCCTTGGCTCTCTGCTCGTCCTTTGGTTTGAGAACTTTGTGGATATGTTGGCAGAAGGTTCCAGTGAGCTCCACTTATTCTACTTCTTTTCTCCTTTTATATTTTTTTACTTTCTCCAATTGCTCTTCTTTTGTTTTCTCTAAATTTTTGTTAAGCTCCATCGCATCTTCATCATTAGCTTCATAACCTTCATCATCCACTTGCTTCTTCTCCTTTGTAAGCTTCTTGAGTCGCTCCTCTTGCAATCTTTGAGCCTTCTCCATAGACCTTTGCTTCTATGTTTTTGGTATTTTCTCTACTAGTCAATTTCTATTTCTCTCGGCGGGATCACTTAATATCTAGTGACTATCACATGAGTGCAGCAGAAGGGGTTACTAAATCTCATTTTTTATCACACTTTCACATACAAAAGGGTACTATAAAAGAAAATGAGAAAAACATTTCCAGATTTAATAAAAAAAGGGGGTATTTTATTTATCAAAAAATCATGGATATGGAGTTTTATAAATAGTCCTTGAACGCACATGATATACACAATCTATACATAGTGAGTCCCCCGAGCTATTTCTCAACAAGGGAATGGTGATATCATCTTCTTTGTCTTCCTCAGTAGTTGACTAGAATTCAGACGGTGTGTGCCCACTTTTTGGCTTTATTTTGCCAATATCCAACTCTTTTGCTTTGCTATCCGTGACTTTGACTTTCAAGCTTTGTCCCCTTATTCTTCTTTTGGTTGGAGTTGAGGAATAACCCCCTAGCTACCTCTCTGATGTAATGCTTTTCTTTGTGTAACAAGTCAAGCTAAGACTCTCCAAGTGGTAGTTGGTCTATCATTCTTAATGCTTGGTAGGCGACTTACATAATCCATTACACCTTTCCCAAACAAAACTTTGATAAAATTAACAATTCAATAGCTCTGTAAATGACTTTTTGACATACTTTTTTCCAAGCTGTGGCATAGTATAGACGACTTATAAATTGGGTACATTTTTTTGTGTTTCTTCATTCCTATAATATTTATCTATGCATGAATGCTTCTATAGGCAGCACTCTTTTTGAGAGAATGTATAGCATATTCAAATTAGCACATCTAACAAAACTTGGCCACACAGTAAAATTTTCACAAATAATATCAAGGTTTGTTGGAGTTTGTACATCTGGATTCCTTGTTTCAAGAGATTTCTATTGATATATCATGTGTCATAGATCTTAGAGATCTAGCTTGTGTTATTGTACTAGCTAGCATATGTCAAAATTGTGTTAGTTAGCACTGTCCGTAAAGCATTTCAGGTTAACATGCTTTCACCCTTAAGCATTGTTCAATTTAGGATTGCTTCAGTAGTACTCTTGAATTACTTGTGTACTCCATCTCTCAGGGAGATCACCTAGAATAATATACATATCGTATGGATATTTTTAAATTCCATAAATTGTCACATTTTAATTTATAAATGGATGTCATTAAGGCACCTTCAAAATAAAATCTATAGACTGAATAGGAAAAGGATGTGTTATAATCTTGAAAAATTCAATGATAAGTGATTTTCATGAACCTCTTTGAACACACGTGATATGGTAATTTTACATATAGCCAAGCTTCATTGGGATCTTCTTATAATTGAAAATCACAAGCCCTATTTTTTTTGAGCTCATGAATGCATATTGAAAGATTGGATTTTTAGTGACACTAAACAAAATGCCGCATGTCATGAACTCTTGCATTCATTTCACATGGAACTCCAACATGGATGGTTTATTAAACGTTGTGTATAGAGTTTGGTTAGTGGATGTTACTAGCACTGTCAAGAGTGTCTTTGCCATAACTACATGATGTTATGGCATACAACCAGTGCATGTATGATTTTTGACCTAGAGGAAGAAACTTATGGAGAGGGAAAATGTGCATGGGTGTGTCATCATTGAACTTTTGAGATAGTGTTTTACTTCTTATACTCTTGAGCTTTTTTTTTTTTTTTTGTTGACACTTTTCTTTTGGCATTTAACACATTGTGCTCATTACTAGCAACTTTAGATAAGTCACTTTAACCACAATTTCTACAGCTAAGGTGTGATTCTCATCTATGTTTGCATGAATTGGCTCATTCACATCTGACGGCAACCCTAGTCAACTTTATCATTCACTAGCTCCTTTACATTATATAGTGTTGGTCCTCAATCCATTATGTAATTCTTATAAATAATTTCCTTATTCAGCTTCATGCTGCAAGTTAAATCCTAGTTAAATGCGCCAAGTGTACAAAATCTGTATCACATACCCCCTTCTTTCTCTACAATTATGTGAAATGTTCTTTAGATCCCTTCTCACTTCTTCCCTACAACAAAGACTCAATTAAAAGAGTGATTTTGGGAGCAAGATTTGAACCCATGAGTTTGAGAACAAATACAAACTATTAAGCTAACCAAGTCACCATCTCCATGCCTGTGCCCCATGAGCCCGCCGACTCTTCACTAGACAAAAAATATGTGGCCCTCCAATACCTGCACATTGTTGTTTGGTCACCAAGCCTTATTTGCACCTATCCCTTGCCTCCACCCTGGTTGCATGTCCGTCCCATTTTGTGTCTTTCCTATGTGCCCATTGCCCAGCTGTCATGCCAAGGGTAGGACCAGGCACAACCAAGGGCCAAGACGGACATGCAGTCAAGGGGGTCCCTATATTTAGCAGGCCAAGGGTCTATATAGGGCATGGATGGGTGGTGATGAGCATGTTCCAGTTCCCTATGTCTTACATTAGTATCAGAGCAAGGTTCCGGGAGAAGGAAGAAGGGAGCTATGGAAGCGGGGAGATGGAGGTCTCGCATGGAGTTTGCATGCTCTCTCTCTCTCTCTCTCTCTCTCTTGTTCGTGATTATTCGCATGGCGAAGCATGACTCTTGTTTTGGAGGAAGGCTATGGAGCACACGAGTTGCAAAGACTGTCTTGCAGTAATTTGCATGCATGTTTGTTATCTCAAGGAGGAGGAAGGGCGTGTTTAGCAAGGGGTATGGATGAGAGCACGAAGCCGTGGGGAAGGCTCGCTTGCAAGGCGGGAGGTCCAAAGAGGATTGCGAGAACAGGGCCGCTTGTAGCAAATGGGGAAGAGATGTCGACCGTCTCCAAACGCTGCAAGGGTGGGTTCTACAGGAGCACGAGGACGGGAGGACCAATTCATGTCACAGGTGCATGGTTGGTAGAACTAAGCAGTCGTCTGTCTCTCTGTCTCCAAATCTGCAGCAGCAGCATGCGGCCGATTCCACCATCGTTTTCTTATTTGAAGCTTCCCCTTCACATTTAATACCCAAGGCCATGAGGCCTTAGGGAAAAATTGTTTAAAAGTTTAAGGAAGGGTGCCCCCCGCCCCCCCCCCCCCCCCCTCTTGGAGTTCGAGGCTTCCACGACAGGGAGCTATGCATGATTTTTTGCAATTTCCAAAACCCAATAGAAAATCAGAAATTTAGCAAATCAAAAGTTTTTGGTATTTTGTGGATCATGGTTGAAGAACAACATACGTGGTCACATAGTAACCAATCGAGTTTAACCACGACCTTAGGCATGGAGGTAGAGGAACGCCAACCACCAAGGCTGCATGCACCGATCATGCAAGGCATGCGCATAGCGGATATCACTTTCACGAGCTTCACCTTAGGTGGCAAATTGGGCGAGGCCCTCGACCACTGGAGTAACATTTGATGTGTATTGCAATATCCACATGGTCATCAGGAACCTCCAGATGGAACTTGTCAAGTTCAAATTTCGATGCACAAGCAAGGCTTATTGCTAGTTTTGATCATGTATGCCAAAGCATGGCTCCTCAACAAGTTTTCTGCAACCACTGAAGCAAGATCTGACAATGTTTCAAGAGTACCTGGCAAACCGTGCATGCCAGTAGTATTGGGCAACATGTACGCTTTGTTTGTGCAATATTTTATTGGTGATTTTATGTTTTTAGTATGGTATCCTACTGGACACGATCGATTCTAAAAGGGGTATACAACCAAGGTTCCAGGGACATGGATCCCTATCTCTTTATGCATTGGATACATAAGTATGTCGACGCCATTGTAGCTTACCAGGGAGCAGGCGATACAGGTACATGAAGCATAGTGGACATCCCCAACTATGAGCTGAATTCCATGTCGACTGTCACATGAATTTTCATTGCGCCAACTTGTCAAGCAAAGGTTGCTTTGATCAAGCAGTGTTTGACAATAGTTGCCATTTTATAGCTCAGCTATAGATGATCATCGGGCAATGTTATGATTCTCAATCAGTAGCAAAATTTGGCAAGGCTGTTTTCCTTTGACATTTTGACAAGGTCAATCTTTTTCTGCTTGGACATATGTGTGTCACTAAGAGCATCTGTTAGCTATGAGCACTCGGGTTGCATTCTTGTCTCATCCATTTGATGACCTTGTGTGAAGCAAGGCTTCTATTCCTGTGTCTTGCATTGAGACCCCTCACATTCGGCATATGCTATGAACATACAAACTTGGGAAGGATTTGGCAATATGCTTGCAGGTTATTTCATTATGTGACAGATGGGTGTATCTTATACAAGGGATGTATATGTACATATGACAGCTCCCACCCGTGCAGCAGATACGGCTATGAGCCATTTTTACGCGAGTTTTCTTCCATGGAATCTCGGGCCAACTGGTTACAACAAAATTCTTCTTATTTTTCCATGTTACACCTTTGATTGGACATTACTGCTATGGTGCAAAGCAAAGTGCTTTGAAAATTTTACATGAAGCAAGGCTTCTCCCTTGTGCCAAGATACTGCCCAATGAATTGGCATGAAGGGCACTGGCACACAAGTTTGAAAAAACTGGCAAAATAGGGAATATCACCTCACAAAATCCCTACCAGTTTAGCCTGTGCAAGGCACTTATGGTTTTGGCTCTCACATTTGACGCCATCACTTTTGCCAAGGGCTTACGATTATGTATGCATGGCATGCTAGCTAGGTAGATTCAATTCCACCACCTTATGCAATATGCTTCCGCTATAACACCAGACACTTTGTCAAGGACAAGATAAGTTTTAAATTGTTTAACATGCTTGTTGGTTGCTGTCAACACACAACAACACTAAAACGAATCTAAAATTTGGACTTCATTCCTAGGCAAAGTGCCAATGCTAAGTCATTCTCATACAATCACGACCCCTGCACGGTAGGTAGGTCCAAATGTGTTTGTGTTTTTTACACTCTCTTGGTGAGAGAGTCATACCAGAAATCTGTGGAATGCTTATAGGATAAGCTACAAGTCAGGCATAAGATACGTAACACACAGATTGGGCACACACTCTAGAAATTTAAGGAAAGTTCCTCAGCCCAGCATGCTCTTCTTATCTCTCTTTCTTTTTTCTCTCTAAGAATAATGAAAACTTTCTAAGAAGCTTTTGATACATGTTTCGCTAGTGAGTCAGCCTGAGCCAAGGTGCTCTAACTCTCAGCTAGAAATTGGGCAAGATGCCATCCAAATTAGTCTTCATCGGTTTGACGATTGAACACTAATTGCCATGAGGGCTATGAGCCACACACGCTGGCTAAGATCCATTGTTAAATCTAAGGTAAGACCCAACTGTTGGCATTCCTTGGGTGATTGTTCTTAAAATCGAACATATCTACCCAATGGAGTACACTACGACGCTAATGGACAAGCAAGACCCAACTGTTGGCATTCCTTGGGTGATTGTTCTTAAAATCGAACATATCTACCCAATGGAGTACACAACGACGCTAATGGACAAGCAAGAGTTTTGTCATTACGGATGTTTAGTGTGTCATTTTTGCACGACATGTTTTCAGTGCGACACTCGAGTTGAGTTTTTGATAACCATAAACTCAACTCAGCTGATCTCTACCACGGATTTTAGATACAACAAATCGTTGTGATAGCATGGCTGTCCATAAGAGCTAGACTTTACACTTGTGTGGATCTCCTGCTCTCTCTATAGCACTACGAGTGTCTATGGATGCACTGTTTTGGGGTAAGACCCCGCGGGTGCTTACTAAATCACCCCATAGGCATTGAGGATCACAGTTTGATCTATTCCCGTTATACTTTCAAGGAAAGAATTCTGCAATCTACCACACGGTAGCGGACAAATTCAACTTTTTAAGGTGATTCTCATCATTCTGTACATGGTTAACTATGTTGGTTACCGTTACCTACTAGTTGAGTAGTTTCTACAAAGGGTCTTACCAAGGGGTATGACTACGTAGATTCTACCCAACGGGTTTGGATTGCGAAGGCAACATCCAGGGTTTCCAGTGCAATGTTGCTTGGTTTTTTCACAGGTGGGAAGCCGTGCTCTTATGCATTTGAATACGGGTAATTGAACTTTCAGTTCAATCCCCAAGGCCATGCCAAGGGCATGTCGAAACAAGTATTTTGGGCCATAGTGTCCAATGTACATTATGATGTTATGAAACCACTTGTCGGATTCGATTTGGCACATGTTGGTACATGTTGTCACATGGGATACAACATGGTGTAGGGACTCAAGGATTTCGGTTTAGCTAGTGTGGAGTAATGAATGAGGGTCCCTCTCACTCTTGTCTCGCGGAGTGTTTAGAGTTACCTCCACACACAAGTACATCTTGTACTTGAAGGATATTTTTTTAAAACATCCATGAGACATATTCCACATGTGGAGAATATGAGTCTCTAGACTAACACTGGCGCCCATTATTTCAAATATGTTTCACGACAAAGTCCCTAGGTGCTGGTCACATCTATTTTCTAGACCATTTTCAGCACGACGTATCAGGAGCAATTTCAGTGGCTAAAAATTATTGGATACTTAGAATGACTTGTTCAGGTACAAGTACTATTAAACAACATTACAGATGGTTGTTTATACATATAGCAAGTCTTTGAGTTGTTAATGAAAAAGTTTCATTGTTTGTCCCTAGAAGTGATTAATGTTTCATCTTCTATTATGGTTCAAACATTTCAGCAAGGCTTGAAAATGATTGCCACTGAAAGTCTTTAGTTTCTTTTTAGACCTATTTTACTGTGTGCTACGCACATCACATTCGCCATAAGTATTGGCAAGGATGATCATGGATATACAGGTTCGGATCTATTTTTGGCTAAATGCATGCACCTAGGTGTTATGGGCCCTAGTGTTTAGCAAAGGCTGATTTTGAGTGGCATGCATATTCATAACGTATGAAGCATTTTGCACTCCATGTGCACTATCTTGCTGATTTTACTTTTCGGTCTACCAATCACCAATAGAGGTCATGGCTCGGTTTGGGTGCTTGTGGATTTTTCAAGTTAACCACTACGATGGTTATTCAGCCAACTGTTGATTCCTCAGCAATGTTAAACGATATTGTGATCCCCGTTTACCAGCCATCTGGAAAGACTGTCTGTAAACCGTGGGGGAAGCACACCTCAGTACCTTCATTTATCTAAGGGGATATGCGGATTACAAAGTGTAATCTTGTGCTAAAGGATATGCAAAGTGCGTATATTAGCACCAAGCAATCCAATTAATAAGCATTTATTGCTCTACTTGGAGTTTGCTTACCATCAACTTACCATCAGTTTGTGACTAGGTTTAGTCTCTTCATGTGTAAGTCAGATTCTCAACCTTGAACACTAGTTATGGTGGGGTTGTTTACTGATGAAATTTGAGAACAAGACAGGGACTTACATTGGCTACTGAGTTAGGTCAGCAAGTTACTTTCACGGAAAGTGAAAAGAGGTACTCTTTAGGGTACATTTTTGTGTGATAACTCGTTTTGCATACTCATGTGTGCTCTAAATGGAGTCTACACACTATGATTGGATAGGAATTGGTAACACAAGATGGTTGCAAATGGACAACAATGTGAAAAATCAAGATGTTACTCTTGGTTTCATTGAACCTCCTGCTGAACCGTGTTCCGGTCAACCAAACACCTGGATCCATGAAGGATGCCACTATAGAAAACATTAGTGTATCATCACTCTTGTTTTCGAGGATGAAAACACTTCTCCAAGGGGGGAGTAATGTCATGACAAGGGTAGGACCAGGCACGGCCAAGGGCCAGGACGGACATGCAGTCAAGGGGGTCCCTATATTTAGCAGGCCAAGGGTCTATATAGGGCCCCCCCCCTTACCCCCCCCCCCACGATCCCCCCCCCCCCCCCCCCCCCCCCCCCCCCCCCCCCCCCCCCCCCCTTCTCCCTTTAATTGACAAACCATCTAAAAGCATCTCCCAAGATTTCAATGTTTAACACATTTTTTATAGCTGAGGTGACATACTTCACCCCACTATAATTGAAGTAAAGAATCTGTGAAAAGAGCATGCATACCATGTTAAGTTAAGCATGCTACATACATAATGGTCCAATGTGGCCAACCTTGTTGCTGGCTTTCTATAAGGGCATCTAGGCATAAAGTGGAACTTCTATGTCTACCAAACACAGGGTGTTTCCTTGCCTAACATACTTAAATCCACGCTTACACATGGTAAGGATGTGGGTAATGGCCCTCAATGCCCCCTTGTTGCTAGCTTTCTTTGAGTGAAGCCAAAATGGATGCAGCTTCCAAGTGTACCAAGCATGTGGAAATACCTTGCCTAATCAATTAGAAGCCACACAATACCTCATACAATACCAAAAACATTGGATATGCTCAAAATTTCAATAAAAATATATCACAACATCTATTCATCGAGCATGTTTTATCTAAATTATAACCATTGGATGTGCTCTAATGCAATCAAATAGGCTCAATATTCCTTTCTATATAGTCAAGGTTAGAAGTGTACTGAAATATGTCATTAGTCTTTGAAACCCATGAATAGAGAAATTTATGAAAAATTACATATGTTGTCTTTTTCATGAAAAGAATACATTAATGGACACATGTTTTTGTGTTTACAGTAATGTGATTGGCTGGACATACGTCTTTCACTAAGTGGGGAGTATGAAAGACATAGTTGCAATTCAGTCTCTAGTCTTTGAACACACCAAGTCCTTGTAAATGAACTTGTGGGCCCTTGATTCTTAACAAATGCTTTGTCATTATTGGAAGCATTGGTCTTGAGCAGCAAGCTATGGTTTTATATTGGCAATGTAGTGCCTGATTGATCATGTTGGTAGTGATCCAAAATTTTACTGCTTCACCATCTTTATCTATCAATGTAGCTTCTCCATTGTACTGAATGGATGACATCATTTCATGTGCCCTCTGAAAGCCAGTCCCCCTAGAAGAATGTTTCCATCTGTAGACATTGAGATCCTTCAATTACCTCTTGTTGTTGATGCAATGTCCATAGTTCTCTTGGGAAAATGGTGGTCTTTACTTCCGTTCCATCCATGGCTTTGAATCTACCAATGAAGATATTTACCCTTACTTCACCAACTCTTAATCTGATATGTGGGCTTTCTCATTTGAGGAGATATCCCACCACTTGGTAGGGTGGGGATTGCAATTGCTTCCAAGGCCATTTGCAAGGAATTCTTTGGTTAGAAATTCAAGTAATTAGGTCCATAAGTTGGCCAAAAACTTGTCAAGAAAAGTCGATAAAACACAAACTTGACCATAAAATAAAAAATGAGCATAACTTGATCAAAACAAGTCCAAACTTGACCAAACTTCACTAGTACAACTAGGACTACTACATGCACTAGGTCAAGTGGTTGCAAGTCAATTTTGACTCAGGGTGTCATGGATCACAATCCATGTTTCGACACATTTTTGACTTTTTGTGATACCATCTGGTAGAGTATGCTTAGGGTAAGCTATGGTTCACAGGCATCTCCCCTAAGATACTACTGCACTTTTTATTGAATTTTGATCAAATTTTTCTAACCATGGATGAAAATGAGCTTTTGGAGATAAACAGCTCAATTTCCATTAACATTTAGTGGTTTTCATGTCCATTTGACACCAAATTTGCAGAGCACGCTTCCCAAGAAAATTTCAAATTGAATGTATCAAATTTTTTATGTTTGGGCAAGTTGGGGGTCATGGATTGTGATCCATGCTCGACAGAAAATGTTTTTCGTGATTGTTGTAGTGGATAGGAGCTTTTACTAGCAACATTTTGCACTACTTGGTTTTGAAAATTGAAGGAGGTTCATGGATTGCCATCCATGTTCCACCCCATTTCCAGACTTTGATGGTATGGATTGATTCTGCAAGCAGCTGTGGACATTCTTATCAACTTGCTTGTGAATCTGGACTTAGTTAGTTCACCCAAAAGTGCTGTGACAATTTTTCAAATTCCCATCTCGAATATGATTGATTTTGTTACTGTATGAGTTTTTGTACAGATTTGACCATTCATAGATGTTCATGTACTAACACAAGGATCATACCTATGAAATCTAGTGTAGAGTAGATGTTGGATGTGGCTGTAGTAGGCAAAACCCGACTGAACGCTCTAAACAAAGCTCTCTCTCTCTCTCTCTCTCTCTCTCTCTCTGAAGGTGTTTGACTGTAATGAGGTCTAAATTGTCCCTTTCGCCTATATGTTCTCGACTTACCCCTAGTGCAATCTGCATACTTACCTTAGTTGGCCACATTTCTCATGGCATACCACCTACGGATCCAGATGGTTCATCATTTTCTCATCTAGTCATTAAATGTCATTGATTTTGCAATTCTAGTCCGTTGTAAGTTGGCTCGAGATTTGACTTTAGCCAGATCCTTCCATATTTGACATGCTCAACGCTCTTTCTTTCTAGACTCTGTGATTGGTTTCAAAAATTTCTTCTAAATTTCCTGGCTCTATATATTAATTTTAAATCATTATAAGGTTAAAAAGGAAAGAAAATTACTAAAAAGTATCATTAATCGGCCCAAAATTTTGAGAAAATTATTCCTCACATTGGTATGTACATACTCTCACTCTAGGTATCTCACTAGTCAAAATTGGTCAATATAGATCACTTCTATGTCCGATAGGAGAAAAATTCTACTTAAAGTCTACAAAAAAGCAAAAACTTTAAGCAAAAAAACACATTTTATACACTATACCCCTTATCTCTCAATACCTTGTAGCCTAATATCTTGCAATATGTTACTCTAGCTACTATAGCCACTATTACTTCCCCCTTCCCATTCTAGTCATCCCATACAAAAGTTTGTGCGATGTGCATGGGCAAAAACAACGTGTCTACGCAAGAAATATGGCCCTATCATGTTTAGAGACGAGATGCATCGGGTAAAATAGGGATGTGCAAGATGTGGGTTCTAAACTTATTGTCCAATGGTTTTTTCTGGCGAGGTTCCATCGATGATGCGTTTACCAAACAGAAGTTGTTGAAGATGTATTGCCCTCTCTTTAATCCTTGGCGTGGTGGATGTCCTTTGTGTTTCCAATAGTTGATTTGATTGGACTTTAGGGATCCATTTTAATCGTGTTTTGTGAGATTGTGACAAGGTTTGGCCATTTGATGGTTTCTATCTCCAGCCCCATGCTGCTGTTGGACTTTTTGGCTTGTCCAATCTATCTTTGAGAATCCATATGTAGTTTGGTAAGCCAGTTGAAGCAGGAAGTTCTTGATTGAAGTTTTGTCATCGGTGTTGTTTAGGATGTGATGTTCTTTCAATTGGAAAATTATACTGCAATGAGGTAAAAGATTGATTAGCAAGCATTGTTTTGGGTATCTAGATCTTTTGCGGTTTTGGTTCCATGATTGACTTTCGGATCCAAACATTAGTAACCCTTTTTTTGCAATTTCTTGCAGGTAATTGTTGTCGAAATGGAGATAGTTTGTCTTTTCTATCAAAGTTTTTTGAATGGTGATGTTCATCCCAAAAGTGATCTGTTTGTGCAAAAGGCGTAACATAAGGCATATCCTCGAGAAAGTAATTCAAAGTGTTGTCTTGCCAATCATAAAAAACTTGTAAG
Source organism: Adiantum capillus-veneris (assembly GCF_014529385.1). Classification (NCBI taxonomy): domain Eukaryota; kingdom Viridiplantae; phylum Streptophyta; class Polypodiopsida; order Polypodiales; family Pteridaceae; genus Adiantum; species Adiantum capillus-veneris. Next base: position 8,673,808 of record NC_140934.1, read on the forward strand.
TTTGCATCCATGAAACTCCCAAAATGATTCTCTCATAGAGATCTCTATCTGCCATGACGTGGAACCGATGTGGGCAATGGTTACCATCTATGTTAATTGAGACATTGACTTGTCCCAAACTAACCATGGTCTCCTTGTTGGTCGCTTTTAGCCCAATCTGAGTTGTTTCAATCATAGACTCTGATAGTTTCAGGTAGGTTGAGTATTGCATAGCATTGACACATGCTCTAGTGTCCACAAGTGCTCTTTGGTTGTGCCATCGGCTAGCTGGACATTGATCCAAACATCCATTCCGCCTAACCAATTTTTCTTGACCTGAACAATTATAATAGGAGGTGGCAATTGACGTTGTTCTTTGTGCTTTAAAATCCACAAACAAGCTTCCTCTTGTGCTTGATCCTTAATTTCTTGAACCTTATGTTGTTGCTCCCTAGCTAAATGTATCTTTTCTAGCATGTCCACAGTGAGAGGTTGATTGTACTTCTTCAATCTGCATCCATTTATCCAATTATAGATTACCTCTTCCTCTAATGTCGCAAGCTGGATGAAACCACTTGGTGATATGTCATTGTCACAAATGGACCGTTACCTTGCCTTTTGAGTTTCTTGGAATGTTGCTTAAGGGTGTAGACTAAAACGTAGTCTCCCTTTGTAGCATGTTTTATTGGCTTCTTAATGGCGCAAGTATCACATGAACTAACGTAGCCATGGACAGCTTGTTTTATTTGAAGACAATACACCCCATGCCTTATCAGTATCTAGTATGTTTGTGTTTTTGCATTGTGAAACCCCGTTGTTGCTTGTATGCGAGCTTGTCTCAAGTACAATTTTTTCTCGGATGGGTCTATACATAGCCTAAGTATTCCATCCTTTCCTTTCTTATATATTGGTCCTGCTATAAGTAGAAGTGATTGTGCTTTCTCAATGAGTGATGGTTGCCTTTCAAGATGTAGAGAACCAATGGTGAGCAATGGTATCACATGCTCGCTCCACCTAGGTACCATTTGGATTTTGAAAAGATAAGAATTTGGCAAGTCATCATCAACCCCAAGAGGTGCTTTCCCGTGTATCAATCACAATAAATGGCCCACCCTCTGATGGGTAGTCCCTTTCTTGACCTCTACGGTGAAATCAAACTATAGCAATGTAATGAACCATCAAACTATACGACTAGTATTGCATGGTTTGTTCACTAAGTACAATAGTGCATGGTGATTCACAAAGAACTCAAATTTGTTTGCAAGAAGATAGTGCCTAAATTTTTTGATTGCATAGATCATTCCCAAGACAATCCACAAACAATTCAAATTTGTTTGCAAGAAGGTAGTGCCTAAACTTTTTGATTGCATAGATCATTCTCAAGCCCTCTCTTTTTGTGGTCATGTAATTTTTCTCTGCACTGTTTAGTTGTCTACTAGAGTAATAGATTGGAAAATCCATTGTTTTCTCTCCAAGTTGTGTTAAGATGCATCCCATAGTGTAGGTTGGCACATCTATGTGGACATGAAATATCTTGTTCTTATTAAGAGATTTCAAGATTGGAGCAGAAATTAGTCTCTACTTCAATTGTTGAAAGCATTCTCACATTCTTCATTCCATTCAAATATCATGATGAGAGCATAGAGAGGTTTTGCAATAATTTCATACATGTAAATAAAACTTTGATAGTAACCGAAATGGCCCATAAAGTCTTGTACCTCTCACTTTGGTGAATCTTGGAAGAGCAACAATCACCCGTATCTTCTCAAGATCTGTAGAAATGCCATTTTTGGACACAATGTGTCCTAAAATCTCTCCTTGCCTTACCATGAAGACACATGTTTAAGATTTAGGAAAATGTAATAAGTTTTTCACTTCTCAAAGTTCTATTTCAAGTGCTCAACATGTTTGTCTCTTTGTAGAGAATGCACACACAGATCATCCATATGGATTTCTACGAATTATCTTTGATATCCCTTGAATGCGTGACACATCAGTCTTGGAATGTGGCAGGTGCATTGGTCAAGCCAAATGGCAGCACTCGATAAGAAAATATGCCCCATTCTATGGCAAAGGTCATTTTGTGATGATCCTTTGGCTTTATGATGAGTTGATTGTAACTCAAAAAGCCATCAAGAAATTTGTAAGCTTCCATTGCCAAAACTCTCTCAATCACATGGTCTATGATAGGTAAGGAATAGTTTTCTATGATTGTAGTGGCGCTCTCCTAATTAAGATTTACATACACTCATAATTTACCATTATTTTTGGGCACGACCACAATATGTGACACTCCTTCTGTGTGCTTTATCTTGTAGATTAATTGTGCTTCCTTAATCTTGGCTATCTTCGCTTTGATTTTCTTTGCAAATGTTTCATTATAAGTATAGGGACATTGTCTGTGTAGCTTAGCATTGCTCTTAAGGGGTATCATATGTTCATATATGCTCGGGTCTACCCCTTTAAGATCCTTGTATGACCAAGCAAACACATCTCTATATTGCTTGAGGGTAGCTATCAAAAGCTGCTCTTCCTCTTTCATGAGATCCATGGCTATGTAAGCCTTGGTTCCTCCCCTAGCTAAACAATATCAGTTCTCTTTGCATTCTCAAGCCCATAGTACAATGCTCCCGGCCTTTTAGGCTCTCTCATTGATTGCTCAATCAGGTTTTGAATGGTGTACTTTTTGTAGTGAGAGGGTGCATCAAATTTTTCCGTATTAGAGTCCTCTTCACTTTTCATCTCAATCGTCCACCAAATCTCTTTTAGCATTTGTCTTAGCTTTTGATACTCATTTTTTTGCTAGGTTTTGGAGATATTTATTGAGGTTTCAGTGGTGTCCTTGGTTTTCTTTTCGCTTTGCTTCTTTGGATTTGCTCAAAAACATATCTCTTGCAATGATTTTCTAGTGATTTTGTCTCAAACATAGTCATATGCTCCCACGAGTATGTGTTTCTCATCATTCTTGGAATTGGCTTATCAAATTTGTTTTTTTTTTCTTGTTCGTCTCATTTGATATCTCTTTTATCTCCTCATTTTTTGGTTAGGAAAATTGTAGAAGACTGGCTCATCTTGTTTTGGTGCATTTTTGTTTTCTGAGCCATTGGAGAGCTCATCTTCAGCATCATTCCCTAAATCATCACTTTGCAAGTCATGGAATTCATCCTTATCATTGTCACTAAGATCTCAAACAAAAACTTCCTCCACTATGCGTTTGCAACTGATTGTTTTAGTTTCTTGTTTTGGTTCCAAGATAGCATTGACCATCCGGAAAGGCATTATTTTGTAACCATCTTTCTCACAAAATGTTGTGGGGTTTACCTTGTTCACACAAACATCTAGAGTTTCCAGTATTTTCTCCCATCCAAAGGGTGCAAATAACTCCTCTGGAAATGGATCTTTTGCATAGAAATGATCTTCTATCATGTGCTATAGGATACACTCTTCCTTTTTAAGGATTCCACACTGCAATGCTCCGCACATCCAAATATGAATGTCCCTCATCAACCAAGCAGGAAGTTTTTTTTGGAATCCGTAGCTACACCACAGTTTTCTATTGGGGTTTGGTTTACATCTCTGTAACTATGGTCCTTCGTGTTGAACTTGGTTGTGGTACCCTTATGCCATAAGTAGAGATTTTCATAGCCCCAATCTTGAACTATTTTGAGTTTGACGCATGAATGGTTGCCCCAAAATAACCTCAAAGTTGCTACCTTTTCCAAATTTAACTACAACAAAAGTGTGTTTGTACTCTACTACACAAGAGAAAACAATAACTTTCTACATTCCTAAGGATCTCTTCACATATCAGTCTGCTAGTTGCAACTTCATGTGCTTTTTCTTGAGAGCTGTTCTTTCCCATTTCTCCTAGATTTCCTTTGTAGCAATGGCTACTCATGCCTCATTATCAAGTATTTCTATCATCTTTACTCCATTGTACTGTAGTGATAGGGTCGTGTTCCCTTCTTACCTACATTATTTACTAGTACAAGCTCTGCTTTTGGTCTCTCTAGTTCATTTGTTTCCACAATTTCATTTACAAGTTTATCATGTGGATGGATTTTTTAGCCTTATTCTTTCCAGGTTTTTGCTCATTTGTCCCCAAGACATGGTCTAATTTTCAAAATTTCAACAAGAGTAATGGTGCATCTTATAGGAGACAATATCAGATCATGCAAGCTTTTTGTCTCCGTCACCTATGGACTTGGATTTCATTGAGATGACACAATTCTCACTTTGGATTTTTTCTCATATTTCCCTACAAATGAAGGTAAAGTCATTATGATCACTGGTTTACTCTCCACTGATAGTTCCATCCCTACATCTCCGTCAAAAATTGTATATCCCCATGATGGATCTCATGATCCATGTTGACCTCAAGGATTGGTGCTGACTGCTGCTTGGCACTATCGTCCTTTTGATTTCCGATTGTCTCCTGTAATGATTGTGGGCAGGGCTCATTCACTTAAATAATTGGTGGCATCTTGAGAGATTTGGACTCATCCGTTGTGTTTGCAATAATCCTTTTAACCAATGGTCCTTCTCTATCCACTATGGTTGACTAGCTCGTGTTGTTTTCCTTGTGTGTGTTTACATTTTCCTTTTCTAGCACATGCACTACTTACTAAGGGTTTTTTTAATGTTTTCGACTGCATTACAACTTGAGTTATCTCTATGAGCCTTTTGCATATTTCCATTTTTTTGGCTTCTTTTTCAAGATGTGGATAGGTCAACTATTTGTTCCAATGTTTGATTGCTCTTCAACCTTGCCTCATAGGCTTGCAACATAGCATCTAAATGCTCATTCACCTTTTTAACCAAGGTTGAACTGTTTGACATAGTCTTCAACTCCTCCGCTCCCTTGAAATTTCTCTTATTCTCTTGTTCATGTCTAAGTTGTTCCCTCATTTGGTTTAGTTCAACCCCTAAGTCCGTCTTTTCCCTCAGCTTCTTTGTGTTCATTCTGTCTCTTTTTGCTTTCCATGATTTTTGTTGAGTCCTTAGTGACCCACTTTCAGATTCAATTTGTTCTAGTAGTTTTAACTCATTCCACAGTGGCTTGTTTTTGGATGATTCTTGAGCTTGAGCTCTAGTCATCACTTTGACAAGAACTATCGGCTCTAACTTGGATTCACTTAAACAAGGTAAAATTCCAATGACATTCATAGTTTCATTTCCCTTGTTGTCTAGATTTTTGGCATAATGTTGAATTACGTGATCCTTTCCACAACCCTCCTAAACTCCAATTATTTTGGTTCACTAGCCCTTGTTTGGACAACCTTGGGCCCAATGTTCACCTCCACATTCATAACATAGACCTTTTGACTGGGAAGTTGGTGGTGCTCCCATTGGTTGTCCTATCCTAGGGTGATATCCTCTAGTTTTACAATTTTGATTTGCTATTGACATGAGTTTATTTTTGTCCATTTTGAATTGTTTTCTTATTGTTTGAGCCACATATGAAGTTTTGTTGCTTCATCGGTGCTGGCCCAAAATGGACTATCCTCGGTAGCATATGCTACACCCTTAGGTTCTCTCACATATATAGATTATGTAGCTTCATTTTGGTTGTGACCCAGAATGGACTATCCTCTGTAGCATATGCTACACCCTCAGGTTCTCTCACATGGGTTTCTACAAGCTCCACGTAATAAACTCCTAGTGGCATCATTGGTTGACTTGTGAGTGGTTATTCTAGCTCTGTGTATCAAAAAATAGACCAATCATCATGAGGCAAAGGAGGTTGTTGGCCTAGCACAAGTTGTGGTTTGTCTCCTCCTTGTGATGCATTATTGGATCCAATCTAGTACCTCGGAGATGGTGGAAATTATTGCATCGCTGGAGGTTAATACGGACTTTCCCTCACATAATTCCAGTTGTAAAAACACTCATTTGTTTCATGATTGATGTATTATACTCAATGGCACACTATTTTAATACTCTTGGAGCATTGACGGCTTGTGGCTACGGGGGTCTCATATTTGAATTCTATTTCTATGTTTAATTCATTCTTCAGATGACTTCATCCACCAATTGATCAACGTTTGTGTGATTGAAGTAGGAGCACTAAGTTTTGTAGTTGACTCACTGGCTATAGAAAAGGTTTCTAGTGTTTGTGTCTACATCCTCCTTTACCTCTCCATATGTATTTAAAAAAATGCCGAATGAAATGATTTTGTATCTCAGTCACAACTCCCTATGCCTCTCAACAGTAGATCTAGCAAGTCCCCGATTTCTAGCCTCTATCAAGTACTAAACCATGCGTCTAGCTACTTGATTGCTTAAGTGTAAACAAAATGGAAATCAAAATCAAAGGTCTCAAAAGTAAAAGCTACAACTAGGTCACACCACCTAAGGATCACTATCCTTGCCAGTGGTGCCAATGTTAGCGGATCATCGCAATGGACGTCTGTAGCATAGCTATCTGGCACTAATATAATGTCTATACTTAGGAAAGTTACTCAGCTGAGGCACGGAGACTCTTTGAGGGTGACAACCTCAAGAAGTGAATCTACAAAATGAAGCTATCTTTAACACTCGCAAATCTATCACTCTCGAATCTGGCAATTGCCTATGTCCTATGTCACCGCTCTCGGTTGTCATGAAATTTTTGCACACAAATGAAGTCTAATTACAACGAAATTTTAGGATGAGGTCTAAGACACCTAGGGGCACAATCCTACTAAGTTTGGTTGCAATCTAACAAGGTACCAAAATCATGATCCATGATGATCAAGGTTTTGAAAACTACAAATAGAACTACCAAAAAGGTTGCTCTATGGTCTAGGAAAACTCTCCTATGGTTAAAACGCAAAAAAAAACCATTAAAGCACTAAAAAAACTCGATTTATCTCGCTAACACGTAGTCACAAACCACAACAAAATTGACAATGATTGCACTTAAATTAGAGAATAATAGATAAGGAACACAATGCAATAATTGGAATCAAATATGGATTACCAGAGCTCAAGAAAAATGGATTACAAAGCGCGTGAGAGTAGTCAATCTTAGCCGTACGCTTCAAAACTCAAAAACCTTGATAATGAAAATGTCTCCTTTTCCACTTACAAACACTACAAGAGGTTGTGTGCTCTTGTGACGCTGTTAGCGACGAAAATACACTGGGTTTTTATAACCCCCGGCGTCGCTAAAACCGTCGCTAATAGCGTCGCTACGAGAGCGTCGCTGTATGCGACGCTATAGGCGTCGCTATATAGAGACGCTCATAGCGACGGTTATAGCGACGTTTACACAGAAGTCTATAGCGACGCTCCAGAGCCATAAATAGCGACAGTTATAGCGACGCCCGAGAGAATTTTTTTTTGGTGACAGGGCATTGAATGCCCTGCCACCAATCAACCATATTGTACTTGATTCACTTTTTTAAAAAAGTGCAAGGGTAGATAATAGACCCAAAATAGTCACCCACAAGACGCATTGTTTGCAAAATTGACAAGTGTAAAATTGACAGTTGTACACATCATAGGCAAAATGAATTGATTGGCAAATGTAATAATGACAATTGTACAACATCATAGGCATAAAGAATTGATTGGCAAAATGAACTGCGGTGACAAATGTAATAATATACATGGTTCAAAAAGACGTATAAAATCCGCCTATTATCAAAGATCTTTAGATATAAGTCCGATGTCAAGCTAGACCAAGTGTGAAAAATTAAGTGCGTGTTCTCAAAAAGGTATAGTTAGTATGCCACAAGCCAATCGGCTAGCCCCCAATCCATGTATAATGTTACACCACAGTAAGCTGTAGTGGCCTTCTATATAGACTTAGCCAACCCATATGATGTATTATACCTGTTTTAAACAACAAGGAACATTACTCCTCAGATGTGCCATGTTTTGCCATGGCCCACTACATGGTTGTTTTTATCTCATCAGGATGTACGGCTTCTTATGCCCCCCCCAAAAAAATTTCAGATTTTTGCTTAAGTGCCATTATCAACAATTAAAAAACAGTAAATATCGGGTTTGAAAAATCCCCTTTTTTTAAAAAAAATTATGTACCTGCAATTAAGTAATGACGAGTTTTGAAAAAAAAAAACCCAGTAATTGTACCATAGTAATGCTCCCAACAGAAACCACCTTTACTATGTAATGCCAGTCAAAATTGACCATTGTAGTGGTCCTTACCAAGCTGTAGTATGAGGAACCGAGCCTACCAATTAGAGGTTCAATCACTTATATCATGTGCTGCTAAGTATAGTCATCCCAACTATTTAAGTACATTAAATATCAGGTATGGAAAAACTGTAAATACCGGGTATGAGAAACCATTTTTCCAAAAAAATTTGTACCTCGAGTTAAATAATGACCAGCTTTGAAAAAACCCAGTAATAATACCATAATAATGCTCCCAAAAGAAACCATCTTTACCATGTAATGCCAGTTAAAACCCAACCATTGTAGTGGTTCTTACCATGCTGTAGAACAAGGAACAGAACCCACCAAACAGAGGTTCGATCACTTATATCATGCCATGCTAAGTATAGTCATCCCGATTATTTAAGTAAACCATTTGCTAAGTACAGGAAATTATATGAAACAGCGCTTTACCATTAAAAAAAATGACAGTAACGAGATTATTGATGTTAAGCTTAGTGACCAACCTATGTTGGCTGAGTTGTAAGCTCCATCCTTGGTGCAACAGAGATGAAAAAACACACAATCCTTACTGTTGATGCAAGTAAAACACACGCAAAGCTAAGTGAGGGGCAGAATGCGCCCTCGCCTCTTTAAATAGAAGAAGGACGGTCGTCCTCATTGATGGCTAATCGTCTGTAGCGTATCCTAAGTAGATCGAGCTCCCCCTAGGGAAATGTGGAAGAGTAGCCGCCCACAATGCATAGTAGGTTAAACCCAGGCACCTCACGGCAGTAAAAGATTGTAATAAGTGATTTTATCACGCTTTGAAACCATCACACCCTTGTAAGGGTCCTATCCCATGTTTTAAGAGTAGTAGGTCCCCTTAAACAGAACCTAGAGTATCAACAAGCAAAATACTCCATAATTTGATGCTTAAAAAAGAATACTAGCAAGTGGTGAAATGTGTGTGTGTGTGTGTGTACCCGCCTTGTCCTAGGCACCATACACCATGGGTCGATAGTAGGATTATTGTGAATGGTCTTACTACCTAATTAAAGAGATGAGTTTGTCAAGGTTAAAATGTAATTCGGGCCAAACATCTTGAGTAAGTGATAGTAGAATTTTATCAATAATGTCATATCTATTGAAGTCATTAAGGCATTACTTTTTAATGAGTATCTTAATATCTTTCCAAGCAAGGAGGTAGTTAGAAGAGGAGTAAACAATTAGATATAGTAGTCTAATACAAGTGCTAAGGGCTGCTTTGTGGGGTCTTACTATTCCTTTTAATGAACTTCAAAGGAGGAAGTTCTAGAAGATCTCTCTTCCATATAAATTTTCGGTCATACCCTCCAACACAGGGTATATGAAGTAAAATAGAGAAGTTAAGGAATTATACTAAAGTGCAGAAAAATCCATTGGGTGTTGTGAACCCATGTATAGAAGTTGGTTCTATTTTCAAGCAATCACGATATATATGATGGATCTCTTAAAAAAGATTTTGTTGTTGATGCTCAATAAATCACCCATATATCGATAAGTGTGTTTGAACAGTAAAAGCTTATTAGTATTATCTCCCATAGTTTTGAGAAACCACTTGTACTCGAAGAAAGAAAGGAATATATTACACATAAGCGGAGTGCAGGAAAATCCCATGGGGATGCCAAGGCTTTGGTTAAAACAATGTACTCCAGAGATAATGGTACAATTTTCAAGTAACCAAGATATATAGAGGCATAGCTTCTCTTCATTGAAGTGTAAGCGATGTGAGGAGTTTGTCTTTTTAATCCATCTAGGTTTTTTTGAAAGAGATATGTAGAAACAACCTCTTTTAGTTCCAACATTCAAGAACTGACTTTGCACGTGACTTGCTCCGTCTTGAGCGATCACGACCCTTTTGGCTTTTGAACCTCTCCTTAGGCCTTCCTCTTGTTTACATTGATAGTGCAGCACTTGATGATTCTCCTGTGCTTCTTCTTTGTATTTCCTTGCTTACGAGAACACCCACAACATCATCAAACTTAAGAGTATTTGTGCCAGAAATAGAATTACTTACAGCCATCACAAGGTTCACTACAAGAGGTTGTGTGCTCTTGTGACGCTGTTAGCGAAAGAAATACACTGGGTTTTTATAACCCCCGGCGTCGCTAAAACCGTTGCTAATAGCGTCGCTACGAGAGCGTCGCTATATGCGTCGCTATATAGAGACGCTCATAGCGACGGTTATAGCGACATTTACACAGAAGTCGATAGCGACGCTCATAGCGACGCTACAGAGCCATAAATAGCGACGCTCATAGCGATGCTACAGAGCCATAAATAGCGACGGTTATAGCGACGCCCGAGAGAATTTTTTTTTGGTGACAGGGCATTGAATGCCCTGCCACCCATCAACCATATTGTACTTGATTCACTTTTTAAAAAAAGTGCAAGGGTAGATAATAGACCCAAAATAGTCACCCACAAGACGCATTGTTTGCAAAATTACCAAGCGTAAAATTGACAATTGTACACATCATAGGCAAAATGAATTGATTGGCAAATGTAATAATGACAATTGTACAACATCATAGGCATAAAGAATTGATTGGCAAAATGAACTGCGGTGACAAATGTAATAATATACATGGTTCAAAAAGACGTATAATATCCGTCTCATGATACATAAGCTATGAGAAACCCTAAACTAATGCTATCTAGCTATGGCTAAACTGACATCGTCTAGTCAGACGTCTCATCGCGTCCAAGCGGCGTATCTGTCGGATTCTGCAAAAAAAGACAATAAGACAGCTTTCAGTAAGTATAAACATATAACGACATTTATAAAACAATACCAAAAATAGAAAAGAGTAAACCCTAATACTAACCATGCCTCCGCGAGAACTAAGAATGTCCATCAGGGCGTTTAAGCCCTTCCTGCCTGCGTACTAGCACTCGTACGGTGTGGGATCACGTCCTGTCATCGACCACTGTCAAAACATACAAAGATTTCATTATGTTAGAATAAAAAACCTCATAAACCCTAAACTATCGAACATAAAGAGCAATGCAAAAACGCTTACAAAATCGGCCTCAAATGATGCCCATCCACCGCTCCCCAAGTGGTGCGAGCTCCCTGCCTCTACTCGCTCTCTGGCTGCATACTTTTGTTGCTTCCACTTGTCGGGATTCTCGCGTGCTGCTTTCTTCGCATTCTTCCAATCTTCTTTGGCCAGCCAATCTGGCCTGTTCCACCCATGCTTGATTGCTTTTTGCACTTTGGAACGCTTGTGTTTGCAGTATTCGCGCATTCTAATCTTCATCAGGTCTTCATTGAAGCGCTGATCCCGTGTTGGAACGGGAAACTCATCATGAAGTATGCTGATATGACTGTTTTTTAAATCACCTGGTACTTCACTCCATTTGTTTAGTATGTAGTGTCTAAAGAGCTGAGAGCAAAGACCACGCATGCGCGAGATCACCTTCTTGCCGTCATCATCCATGATGATGCCGCCGCTGAAGTCGACGGAGTAAGGCAAGCCCTCTGGCTGGTGACGCGTGAACCTGTGTGTCCCGACAGGGATCTCTAGCGGCGTGTCGATGGGGGTACGGACGTCAGGTGTCTCCACCGGCGTCTGGGCCCCGAAGCGAGGAGTGTCGAGTGCGGTGGCTCCTGGCGGAGTAGGTAGAGGTGTATAGCTGCTAGGAACAGTCAGCCGCGCAAAACCTGGCGTAGATGGCGATGCTGTGGCTGGTGTGGGGGCGGGCAAAGAAGGGGAGGGTATAGAGCCTCGTCGAACACGAGGCGGTGTGGAGGCATCGACGGCGGAATCCCCACAACAACCGCCACTGCCACCACTAGAGCGCCGGTGTCTAGACGAGTGTGAAGATCGTCTCGTCGACACCGAAGCTTCGGAGCACGCCGAATGCTCCGAAAGAGAGGGAGATGCGGATGGAGTAGGAACGCTCGATGATGCGCCAGAGCGATGACGCTCCATGTACCACTGTCTCTGCTGCGGTGACAAAGAAGAAAGAAACTCCTCATCATCCATACCTGCATTAAACACACGAATATTTAAACTTAATATTGAATGAATAGAGTAGACAATGACGCAAAGACCATTAAATACAATGACGTAATGACGCATATAAATACAATGACGCAATGAATTGAGTGATAGAAGAGGCAAGTGGAAAACTCAGAATTTTCAATCAAAAGATGTGAGCGCGAGTAGAAAAGAGCGTTATACACCATGGAAGGTACTTAGAGAGCCAGAGCTTTTACAACACGGAGCAAAATTGTTCAAATACAATATTTGTGGCTTTAAGAGATCTCTCTCTCATCCTCGCATAACTCAGCGTAACTTCCTATATCTATATAGAGCTCTCCGTTTAAACACATATCCTCTGTTTCATTTTGTAGCTCCTCTGCATGCACCCCATATAGAGTAGTAGCATCTTGATGCTCGTCTGGCACCACCGCAGCAGCTTCTGATTGAGCATCTTCTCTGATCTCCTCCATTGATGCCGTTGTGATTGGCACATGGTAGCCTTCATAAGTCCTTGCACTACAAGGGGCTATCTCTATGACGTACCACCAGTTTGATGTAGACTTTGTAGGATGAAATATTACCTGCCAGAGCCACATAACTTACATGAGAGCTTTCAAGCACATAACTCGTAAAAGGGGGATGTTAACTATTTACATACTTACTTGTTCACAATGCTCGGGTAGTACGAAAGTGTCTCTTAGGTCAGTCCATTTCTTAGTAGAATCCACCTCAAGAAAACCAGACTCTCCTCTACGCACAGTAGCGTTGCGACCCTCCATGATTATCTTGAACCATTGCACGTCGAACAAGCCGACAAAAAATCCTCTGTAATCGATCCTCAAAATCTCTTGTAGCGTGCCGAAGTAAGTGAGTTCCGCCACCACAGGATCTGCATCAGAGGAACGTCGTCGACTAGACTGTTCAAATTTTGCCATGATTCCACAATCTTGAGTAAAACGCTTTTTGTCGATCCGTTCCACCCTAAAATGTCAACCTTTACACCATGCTGCTGTGTATGACTTATACTACAACGAACAAAGATTATGAGTGGCCGTTCAAACATTTAGAAATAAAGTCACTAGCTAGTCGTACATTGCAAACTTACCTTGGTCGCGCAACCCCGAGAGTACTCCCACTCTTCCTCAGTCACTTCGTCACCGCATTGTTGTGCGCTTTTCAATTGGTTGTGCAACCATCTTAAGCTCATGAATGTTGGTAGGCTCTCCAGAACCGTCGGATAGTGCATCGGTGGTCGTCTTCCCCGTCTCCACTCGATTCGTGCCCTTTGTCGCTCTTGCTTTGCATCCTCATATTGTGGAATCCACTTTTGCATCACTGGATTGTGAAGCATGCAAAATCGGTTGATTTTAGCCTCTAGATCTTCCGTCATCTTCTTCTCAACACCGAGATTGCACATGACAATCCCAGATATGCGCTCATCATCTATGGTTCGCCATAGCGTGTCCCGGGCTTTATCAAATCCGTCTAGCCACTCTCCAATGTACACTAGGGACTCTGATACCAACCAACCTTCTGCCATGCTACCCTCCGGACGTGCCTTTTAACGCACATATCCCTTAAGCGTTTTCATGAAACGTTCTAAGAAGGACATCCATCTGGAATGAACTGTGCCAGCTATTTCCACCTCATCAACTATGTGAACAAGAAGATGCACCTGAATGGTTAGCATGGTAGTAGGAAAATGTTTCTCAAACATGCACACAAGCTCCGTAGCATTTAGTTTGGCGAATGGTATGGAGTCTACGTTGATCTCTTTTTGTGAGATCCATTGCACCAGCTTTGCAAGTTTGTAGATTGTGTAACGGATGTCAAGAGACAAACATCCCTCAATGGCAACCGGTAAAATAAACTGTAAAGTATGTGCAGCAATGATATTAAAGTCCACTATGAACATACCTGACACATTTTATGCCAATCGTGTGACTTCAAACCGATAAGCGTTCCTTCTTTAGTAAAACATGTTCGGAGCGAGTGCATTACGCCAGTGGGGGTCCGCAAAGATCGAATGGTCTCTTTTACTTTGGGTTCTTGGGCTCCTGTGAAAATCCATGGTGCTTTAGGGAGTTTTATCGATCCATCAGACGCTGTTTGCGGCCAATATTGCTCCATACGATCCACATTTCTAAGGTCAACTCTGGCTCGCAAAGTATCTTTCTTGCCGGTCAGATGGTCCCATAGTAGATTACCCACATTCTTGAATATGTGCATTGGATCGAGCAAGTGATTGATCATGAGTCGGGGCCAGTATGGTAACTCGTACCATAGAGATAGTCTCTTCATCCCTGGAGGCAATCCGTCATCGCACATCTCCTTCTGCTCTAACCATGCTTGTGCATACATCCTTGGTGGCTCTCTTCCCAAAAAGCCGTCGCGTAACACATGATTCTCTGGAAGATACGCTTGATGACCTTCGTAGATTTGCTTCTTCAGTGAGGGCGCCCTACGTGCATTCAGTCTAGGTCCACATGTGACACATGCTCTGTATCCGCTTGTTTGAAGCCCTGCATGTATACACATGATAATAGATCAACTATGGGAAAAAACAAGATTTACAGTGTCTGAGTGAGGAGTGTCAATAGATCACCTGAGCATTCTGTTAGCCCGGGATAGTCATGCATGGTCCACATCAGAATGCCTCTGATCAAAGCATTCCGTCGTCCTGTGTGTCGGCTCATATCCACCACCTCTATGCCAATCCACAATTGTTGTAGCTCTTCCAATAGTGGACGAAGATACACATCCATATTCTCCACTTTATATCGCCCTGGCACAATCAAGCTTAGCCATAGGTGCCCCTTATTCGTAGTCAACCACGGGGGAATGTTGTAGTTGACGATGACAACGGGCCATACACTGTAAGATGTTGATCTTTGACAAAATGGATTTACACCATCCATAGCCAGGCCTAAGCGCAAATTTCGAGCTTCCCTGGAAAAATCCGACCATGTTCCATCTATATGTTTCTAGGCTGCGCAATCTGCAGGAATTCGTAGCACACCATCCGAAGATTTATTCTCCTCATGCCATGATGCTAGGGCGGCCATGGACTTACATTCAAAGAAATGCTTGATGCGAGGAAGCAGAGGAAAATGTCGCAAAACCTTTTGTGGAATTTTTGTCCCGTGGAGATCTACTCGATATCTTTTGGAATCACATTTCGGACACTTCTCCATGTCTATGTATTCCCCTCTGAAAAGAATGCAGTCATTAGGACAAGCGTGGATAGAATTGTAATCCATCCCCAAGTTTCGCAAAATCTTTCTTGCTTCATCTCGGGAATCTGGCATCACATTGTTAGCTGGTAGTATGTGCTCTTTAAGCAATCTACACAACATAAAAATACGATACAGTCGTGTAAAAATCTATCAGATCATTATACATTTAGAGTTTTATTAAAGTAAACTAATTGTAATAGATCACCTGAAAAGCGTTGTGACGCTAGTGTTACTCCATCCAAACTTTGCCTGCATGTTGAGAAGAACCAGGAGTGCTTTCAATCTAGACATGCATGCTCCATTATACAATGGCGTATCGGCTTCACTTTTCATATCATCATAGATAAGCCTTTCTGAATCCATGATCGTCTCGATCATTTCATCAATCTCGGGCTCAAACATTGCCTCGTTGGGAATGTGCTCTGCATGATCATCCCCCGAGCTGTCAGAGGCTACATCTTGTGGTCTCACATATGCTGCTTGACCAAAGCGCCTGCGAACACGTCTATTGGGTTGCAAGATTGCTGCTTGTTGGCCAGCGTCAGAGTCCGACGAGTTATAATTGGCAACAACTCGATCTATAATAGATGGATCGAACTCGCCAAATTCCCGAACGTGCTGCAAAGAAACACGTCTTGTCCGTCGCACAGCATGCTTGCATTGATTACAAGGACATAAGACCCTCGTTAAGAGATAGGTGTTTCGGTTGGACAGTCCCACATCCTCGTCACTACTCATAATGAGGATAAAAATCTTATAACCTAGACAACAAATTTAATATTCTATTGGCATTCTTCGTCGTATCTCTCTCTCTCTCTACCTCACATTCTCTAGTCATGTCCAATCCCCGCACACCTCGGTCTAGAGGTGCACGGAGATCAGAACCACCGGGTTATAATCTCGTCTTTATTGGTCAATACCTATATTTGTGGGTACAAGAAATCTACAGACCCACGTCTACATGATACTGCATGTAGTGGACAAAACCCCTTTGCCTCTTCTCTAGCTGTAGCACTTCACAACATCTTAACATCTTTTCACAGTAGATCTTTTCACTGTTCATCTAACTCTAAACCCTAAACCGTAAGTAATTCTTGCGTGGACTCGATCTAACGTAAATAAGCGTAAATCTAACTAAAAATAAACCTAAATCTAATTTAACGTAAGTCTACATCTAACCTAATCTTTAACGTCTTTTGGGATAGTTTCCTACGACGTTAAAACTCTCTTCTTCTTGTGTGTGTGTGTGTGTGTGTGTGGGTAAACCTAAATAAACCTAAGTCTAATCTAATATAACATAAATCTAAATCTAACGTAAATTATGTTATATTAAAAACAAAGAACTAAACTAACAGGGATTATAAGAACCTTAAAACTGATTTAACACATAATTTTTCACATAACTCGGCAAGAGTTGGCATTCTCATCACTAAAGATGTGAGAGTTTACTTCCGGCGGTGACACTGCCTCATCTCCATCCACATCTGACGACAGCAATTGGCCCTTTGGACCGTTCTTGCTCTTGTTACTAACTTTGAAGTTGCTGTTGAATGACTAGAGGTTGTCTAGATGGTCATTGTCGGGGATGTAGTGACTCTTGCCGCCCTGAAGATCCACCTTCTTCCCTATCTTCTGAAGACATTTCACCAGTACTTTTGGATCGACGGGGCCCACCATGAGTGAAGGCAGCAATACCCTATATTCCATTGAGGGCTTTCTTCACCCGCTTCATGCAGGCATCGCAGTCTATGGAGACCTAAATCTAATCTAATATAACGTAAATCTAAATCTAGCGTAAATAAACGTAAATCTAACTAAAATAAACCTAAATCTAATTTAATTTAACTTAAATAAACCTAAATCTAATTTAACGTAAGTCTACATCTAACCTAATCTTTAACGTCTTTTAGGATAGTTTCCTACGACGTTATAACTCTCTTCTTCTTGTGTGTGTGCGCGTGTGTGGATGTGTGTGCCAATAAAAAGAGATAAATGGTATAACCTTTCTATCACCCATGCCAAGTATGATAGATTGGTTATGCCATTTCCCTCTTGAATAATAGGTCTTGAGTTCAACTCCTCGTCGGCTAGATCTTTAGGTCTTTTAATTTTAATTAGTTTCCTACGACGTTAAATTAGTTTCTCTCTCTTTCTCTTTCAATGTGTGTGCGTTTTTTTGTTTATGCATGTTTTCTCTCTCTTTTCCTCTCTCAATGTGTGCGTTTTTTGTTTATGCATGTTCTCTCTCTCTTTTCCTCTCTCAATGTGTGCGTTTTTTGTTTATGCATGATCTCTCTCTCTTTCCCTCTCTCAATGTGTGTGTGCATTCTTTGTTTATGTATGTGTGTGTGCGTTTTTGTTTATGTTTGTACGCTTTCTCTCTCTCTCTCTCTCTCTCTCTCTCTCAAAAAAACACTATGTGTGTGTGTGTGTGTGTGAGAGAGAGAGAGAGAGAGAGGGAGAGAGAAAGAGGGGAAGGGAACATGAGAGTGAGGAGAGGGAAGGAGCATACCTGGCTCTCCTTCCTCTCCTCGTGTGTGTGTGTGTGTGTGTGTGTGTGTGTAGAAGAAAGAGAGAGAGAGAGAGAGAGAGAGAGAGAGGGAGAGCGTTACCTGCTCCTTGCTTGAGGGCGCCGAAAAACTCAGATATGAGATCCTCATATCTGAATTTTTGGACGCTCTCTGTTATTTTTTTTAGCCCAGCCGACGTCGCTATATGCGTCGCAAATTTACAAGTAAATTTGCGACGCTCATAGTGACGCCGGGATTTTTTTTTTTTGAGCGTCGCTGTGTGAGCGTCGCTAATATGAATAGCCTCTTGTAGTGAAAAAAAAAGCTTTATACCTAGGGCTCTCTTGGCTAGTGGCCGACTTTACAAGGCTCAGATGCAATTTCAGGCTTTATAACTCAGATTTTACATAAACTGGCTCAAAGATCGTTTGGCTAAAATCAGAGACTCTAATATAATCACAGATATTTTTCAAAAAACTAATGTTGAGCCATCAAAAATTTGTGGCACATGATGAAGGGGTTTATAAATCTATTTGCTTGATTCTCTTTTTGGGCTTTGTCATGCATATTTTGTGGTTGGGTAGAGGCCACTGCCTCATAGACTAATGCACCTTACTAAATCTTCTTCTTTACCTTGCAAATTGTTTCTTGAGCAATTACCATGGCCCCATTGTAATTTTTAAAGCTCCATTGTTATTATAAAAGCTCTCAAAATCCACCAATTCTATCCAACATTCTTCATACCTATCAAGAAATTTATTGAAATGTTCACTTACATTTTTCTTGAGGCCTTCAACATCGCATCCATATCAATTAGAGAGACCTATTTATAGAAATCTCACAAAAAACATGCTTGCAAAGCTGATCATGGTTGTGTAGGTTCACCTTCCAAAGCATCAAACCATAATTTAGCTTTACCTTGCATTAAATAAAGGCAAAAAATTTCCTCTTTTTTTGACGTTTTGCATACGTGGAGAGAGCATGTAGAGCTCAAAATCTACTATCCATTAATCTAAATTTTCCTCATTTGTGAAAATTTTCCCATAAATATGCTTTGCTATCTTTGCAATATTCAAAAACTACTTCAACTTTGACCAAGGAGCAATCAAATGATGCTCCCTTGTGGGGGCACCAGGACATGAAAAGGGGGAAGGAATAACACATCCAAAACACACAAAATTTGTCTTTCTATAGCCCAATTTTAACACAACACCCCTATCCTTTTGGAAATACGCTCACAATTGGCAAATCTCTCTTGAAGGTGCTACACCAACACTCCCAATTCTTCAGTATCACTTACACATCATTGCAAAATGCACATCCAAATATAGACATAAAAATGCACACACATTCCATACCAATCTCTTGCTCTCTTTCCCAAAATCCACACCACAAAGCTTTGGCTTTCATGGATCACACTCATATGGTGTAAAAAAGATGGAGAAGAAGAAACAAAATATAGATGCCGGAGAATATTTGCAACCCATACACACCTTTGCACAATTCCACACACACGCTTCAAACCTTCCTTTCTCTCTCTCTCTCTCTCTCTCTCTCTCTCTCTCTCTCTCTCTCTATATATATATATATATATATATATATATATATATATATATATATATATATATATATATATATAACCTTCAAGAGAAAAACTCACACGTGCACTTGTTTACACGAGAGAAAAGACATGAGAGATGATCCAAATGAGGGAAAAACATGTTCTTTTTGGCTATGGAGAGATCTATGAACCAACTTCAAAAAATTACACAATAGAAGGCTCTCCCTCCCTTTCTCCTCCTTCAAAGTCCCCCAAAAATAGTTTACACTTGGGTTTTTCTTCTTTGTTTTTCCAAAAACTTACAAAGAAATGATTTTTTGAGCCCATCTACCTATTTTGGAATTGAAAGTCTGCATGCATTTGCATCCACTTTATCTTTGGATACTTTTAAAGGTTTCCTTAATGCTCAAGGCATGAGAGATGGGAGCAATGTGAGTGCCCTCATTTTTGTCCTCATAAGTTTTCTTTGCCAAACATTTTGGGTTGTTTCCCTACTCAAGGAGACTCTTTCAGTAGGAAGCCCTCCTTTTCAAGCACAAGGGGCTCCATCTGGCTATGTGTGAACATCCCCAATGGGGTGGCAACCACTATGATCATCCATCCAACCAGTGCTATTGATACTACCCACATATTTCTGATCAACACCTGTGAGTTTGCGCATGAGGTGGGAGAAGTGTTTGCCATGGTAGACTTGTCCATGAGCTTGTGGTAGACGAGAAGTCTTGTTAGAAACACCTTAGTTAAAAATGGCAAGGGTTAAGCAGGATTTGGGGACAATATGTTGTTTGGACAAAAGGGAAATATGTTGTAACTATACCTATGCTTGGTAGGAACAATATTCCTTAATTATAAGAAAAGGTCATTGTATACACAAACCATTAAGCTTGGCAGAGGAAGTTGAATATGATGAGGAGGAAGCATTTTTGAGGGCCAACCCAACCATTGTACCTATATTTAAAGTTGATATGGAAAGGATTTTGCATAAGGAAGATGAACCGATTGATCTGAATTTTGATCTAGTTCTTGAACAAGAAATTTGGGGAGTAGAGTTGATATAGATGATGGAGCACGATGAACCCTCTAGCTAAAAGGAAGGCTTAGAACAAGAAGAGAAGGAAGCAAGGGACATGATAGAACAAATATATAACAAAAGGTTTAGAGGTTCAAGCAGAGTTAAGCAAGATGAGATGAAGGAGCTCAATTTGGAAATAGAAGAGGATCCCACGATGTTAAAGGTGACCATTTATGTGAAAGGTCAATTCTTGAGTGACATATTGCAGCTATTGTTGGAGTACAAAGATGTCTTTGCATGGATTTACTCCAAGGTTAAATATATTAATAACAATTTACATTAACACTGTATCAATCTCAAGGAGGATATAGTTATAATTGTGTAGTAGAGATAGAGAATGAGTACAAATTTTTCACAGTAGGTCAAGGAAGAAATTGATAAGTTTTTGTTGGCCGATGAACTAGACAAACATCCTCCTAGTCGACCACCTCTTCATAAAGACATCAATTTTGTACTCTCATTAGCTTTGCAAATAAGAGAAACTTTGATTTTCTAGTCGAGTGAATACTGAGCCTAGATTTTGTAAGATCTGAGTTATAATGCTTGATTATGAGATTTGAGCCTAAGCCGGCCACCCACTAGCCAAAAGAGCCATAGGTATAAAACTCAAATTTTTGAGTTTAACCATAACCTTTGTATCATTATCTAAATGATTTGAGCTTTTGAGCGTACAACTGAGAACGACTACTCTCTAGCAACTTGTAATCCATGTTTCTCAAACTCTGGTAATCCAAATTTGTTTTTGTTGCTTTGTGTTTCTTGTCTTATGATCTTTAAAAAGTAACCATTCTCAATTTGAATGTGTGTTTTGTGACGGCTTGATTGCGAGCTAAATTTTCTATTTTGAGTGCATGGATGGTTTTTTTTGACGATTCAACATAGGAAAACTCTCCATCATGATTAAGGTCTTAAGAGCTGCACTAGAAAACTTTTTGAATGGTTCTGTTGCAGTTTTCAGGACCTTAAGCATGATAGATTGTGATTTTGGTACTTTGTCGGATTGTAACCAAATATGGTAGGATAGTGTCCCCGTACCTATTAGACCTCCTCCCAATTTTTTGTTGCATTTTGATTTCATTTGAGTGTCAAAACGGCGTGACAATCAAGAGCGGGCAAACAGAACATATGCAAATTGCCCAAGGAGAGAGTGATAGATTTTCTAGTGCTTTAGATAGCTTTGTTTCATAGGTTCACTTCTTGAGGCTGACACCCTCCTCAAAGATTCTTCGTGCCCCATCCAAGTTGCTTCTTTGAGTATTCCACATTATTTTCGTGCCAAAAAGCTATGCTGCAAACGTCAGATCGTGACGACCCGCTAACCTTGGCGTTGTTGTCGGGTATAGTGATCCTTAGGTGGTAAGTTACCTAGTCATAACCTTAGTCTTTTTATCTTTAGATTTTGATATCCATTCCGTTTACATTTTAGCAATCAAGTAGCTAGACATGGGGTTTAGTGCTTGGTAGAGGCTAGAAGTTGGGGACTTGCTAGATCTACACTTGAGAGGCATAGAGAGTTGTCAGTGAGATACGAAAGTCATTTCATTCTGCATTTTTGTTGATGTTTTGAAAGTATTGTTTCACCATCCATTTCACTTTCAAGTTTGGATTTTTTATATTTTTTCGTTCTTTTATTCATTTTACCACCTAAGAGTAGGTTTAGTATAAACTACAACCATCAAACTGGGCTGAAAAGTTCATGCAAAAACTACAAAAAAACATATTTTGGTAAGCTAGACCATAACTCTGAAAATTGGAAAATTTGATGGTTAGAGCTTAAAAGTTGATCAAATTCAAAAATTTGTGGAAAAAGGGGATAACCAAACGCAAGAGAAGCAATTTGGAAAGTTTCATCCAATTTTGTGGAGGAACATGGGATCATGATCCGTGTACCTTTGTGATTGTTTGAAGAGAAATTGATACCATCTGGTCAAGGGTGGTACCTAGTCATTGAATATACACTTTTGGAGTGAGAATCGACACTAAAACACACTCAAAGTCAAGAAATTGGGCAAAAAGCACAAAAACCTTGGAATTTGACCAAAATTTGGGCCTTTTTAACTTTTAGACATCCAACTCCAAAAAGGGCTGAGAATTGACCTCTACAACACACAACATTTTACTAACCAAATTTCATGTCAAAATGTTGTCAAACGTGGATCATAATCCATGTAGCTTTTGACCATTTGAGGCTTAGATTTGAGCAGTAGATAGCTGAAAACATTTGAAACAAATTTTGCAAAGGGCACCATAGTAAAAACCTCAAAAACATTGAATTGGTTTCATATTTTGACTAACAGAGCCGCCATAAACTCATAGCCACCAAGTTTTTTTTGTATAGATTGCAAGAGCTAGGGTGTGCGGCTCAAAGTGATTTGAATTGGATCCTAAGGATGCACCATAAAAGGTAACACATTAGGGTTTTGCAAGGACAATTCTTGTTGTATTTGCAATCAGGTAGATTATACCAGAGTAGAAGCCCTATTGCTAGAGACCAGGTTAGTTGTATTTCAACCAAAGAGAGTGTCAATCAAAGACCATTGCCAACGTTAGAGACTATCATAGAGGAGAGTCTTTTTGATACTTCTTCAGAGAGATCATACACGTATATGGCTAAAGGATTCAAGAGTGTGAGGTTCAAAGAGGAAAAAACCATGGGAGCGTAACCATCCCAACTAGCACCAACCATGAAACTTTTGCATTTGAAATCTCAATTGGAAAATAAATAGGGTGCTAAAATTTACATAGATGGTACGAATCTCTACTGTGTTAAACTAGAGGAGAGACCTACCAAGAAGGACATAGTTGTTGTGGACTATAGTGGTGATTGATACTTTGATGATGAGGAAACCATGTATTCAATTGTGCAAAATCCCTATTTTATGGACAAGTGGGGATTAACAAGCACCAAGGACAAGGTTGATGTAAATCTTGAAGAAAACTACCAAAGCTAAACATTCCTAATGCAAAGGTCAGGCAAGTGAACTCGAATCAACATTGACAATATACATGTGGGTTTGTACAAGTATGAAAATAGAGAGCAACTACTCTACTATAAGTGTGACGAGCCCAACAATGAGGAATTAGTGGAGAAAAAATTCTTATATGTTTTCACATACAAGGAAGGTAGAGATACCCAAGTGGTAATGCTTGATAAGTATGGATGACAGTTACCTACCATAGACTGTAGATAGTTGGAGAGATATACATACTTTGAAGGACCTCTCCATCAATACTACATCACTCCTAACACACATAGACGAGTTGTCTTTGAAACAAGGCCAAAAATCACAAGAGTGAGTCCTATGAGAACTAGAGTGAAAGATTCATTCACTTGACCATATTTTTTTGTATCGAGGCACTAAGTCTCCATAGAAAATTCACACTATGAGGGTTCTAGATACCTCGACTGAAGCTAGAGATGCAAGAACTGATGAGAGAGTAACTCACCAGAATCCTTCTAGAACTCCTATCAAAAATCCTTCTAGAGTGCTGATCAGTGGATATGAAGCGAGAAATGTTGTATTAGAGGAGCCTAGAATAATGAGAAAGGTAGGATAAATGCAAAGAATGTGACCATCTCAAGTGGCAAAGTGTGTTACCAAAAAGTACAATGGGTTGAGGATCCATACACACATGCTTCACTCTTTAAGCAAGTCTTAAGAGCAGAACAAGTGGCAGATTTCCGCACTCAATATAAAGAATTTGGCTTGACCTGCATTGACTTGGTTTCAACCATCATTGAGTAGCAAAAATTTCATAAACATCAATCAACTCTTAGGAAAGGTTGTCAAGGAATTATCAAGAAGAGGAATTAAGCACAATACGATTTCCCAAATCTATGCTTTTAAGCAATAGGAGAAGGAAAAGGTGAAGGAAGTTTTGCGAGTCCTCCATTGGGGATTTTCTTGCTATAGCCACACTAAACACCCACCTCACCAGATTTTATGTGTATGCTCCTGTTCAGTGCAAGAACATATCTGGACTGCCAAATGAACAAAACATTAGCATAAAAGATTGTATCAATCAAATCAATGCAAGGATTTGCACAAACCATCAAGCGTCATTTGGGATAGTAAATGAAGTCCAAATCCAAGTAGTGTTTCACAAGAGTGTTCCCCTTAATGAAAAAAATATAGCCATGTCATCAAAGCTGCAAGAGGGGTGGAACATGGATCACAATCCATGTCCCTCACCTCAAAATTAAGAAAGAATTTGCGCCAAATGATGCTCTTGGAAGCGCCTAATTACTGTTGTGATCACAGTCAACAAATGATGCTGAACGTGGATCACGATCCATGTCTCCCAACATGTCAAAATCAAGCATAAATCATGTAGACAGTTTGACCTAGCCTTGGGAATTGTGCTTTGCAAATTTGGGGCAAATGGGCCTTGGATCAAACAAAATTCAAAGGAAAAATTAGTCTCCAAATGTCCATTTTGACCCATAATGTGAAAAAATGATCAAAACTCAGTAAAAAGTGGACAACTAGTTTATAAAACATGCCCAAGGCTATCCCACAAAGTTTTGTCCAAAATGGTCACCAAACATGGATCATGATCCTTGTACCCTTTCAAAAAAACTGCCAGAAATAAATTGTCAATTGTTTGTAAATGTTAATGGTTGTGATATATGTCAAAATTTTAGTGTTTGGTCTTATAAAGAGAGCCACATGTCAAAGTTCAACAGTTTCTAAAGGCCAGTTTGACAGAGTTTGTGAATTTAAGCAAAGTATTGATGTTGGAAGATAGTGAACTTAAAGTATATCAGTGAATGAAAAACATGCTTGAAAAGTGGGCCAAATTTGCCAAAAGACCTAGAAACTCCGAACAAGCTCCAATTGTGGTGAAAATCAACAGACAACTAGGATTGAGACCCTTGTCCATCTCTCAAACCATCACATGGGAAAAATCTCAGCCATAATAATCAGCATGAGGGATCAAACATGTCATCAAAAACCAAATATGGCAAAGTTGGACCAAATTGGTCCATAAACTGGGAGATTGAGAAAACTTGGGTAAATCTTGTCCAATCTGAACAGTTTTCACCAGTGTATTAGGATCGGCTATAGGAACATGTGCATCATGTTTCACCTCAGAAGGTTGTCAATACATGGATCACGATCCATGTATCTTTTTCATTTTTTCCAATCAAAACCACACCATTAAGTCCCACTTTTCAAGAAAATCCTAACCCTAAAGTTTCAAGCCATTTGGATTTCAAAACACTAACCAAAGTGCCAAATTTCCCAAAGTCTACAAAAGATTCCCAAGAAGTCGTTTAAATCTTTAACCAATGATCCATATTTAAAAAAATTTAAACCATAGTATCCCCCCTTCACATGTTTAATCAAATGGTGTCATCAGAAGTCCCAAATGTGCTCCAGCATGGATCCCAATACGTATACCTCATAGTCAAATCTGACTTGTATCCACATGACCTAGTGCCTGTAGTTTGCCTAAATGCACTGATGAGATTTGGTCAAATTTGGAAGTTTTGATCAAGTTATGTTCATTTTTTATTTTATGGTCAAGTTTGCATTTTTTGACTTTTTTGAATGACATTTTGACAGATTTAAAAAGCTAACCAATTGATTTTTTGGTAACAAAATGGCACACAGAAGGGCCAGAAGGAATGTGTCACGGGAACCGAATAATAGATATCGATAGCAAAAGATAGAGAAAGAGATCTTTGTATTGATGAATCTTTGTAGAGTTTTGATACAACAGAGGAGCAAAATATATGGGCGCACTCCGTTGTACGGAGCTCGAACCTCCCGACCACCCCCGAGCTTCAGTTTGCTTGCATGCAGCGTCTCACTCGCACTCGCACTCGCACTCGCACTCTCACTCTCACTCGCACTCGCACTCGCACTCGCACTCGCAGAAGAGAGAATGGTGAATGATTCTTAAACGCAGCACCCGTCGTGCTTTTATCCTTCTTTTCCTCGAAAAGCCTGCAGGATTTTTGCACCAAGTATACCTGCGAGAATAATATAAGAACGTGATCGCTAAGCAATCCGTAAAGGTTAGATTTTTATCATGACACTTTGCACAGATCCTGTTTCACAAACTGATTTCTGCATCGCCTACAAAATAGCCAAAAGAACATACTCGTGCAACCAATTCAACATGATAAGCAAAGTTAAAAAAACATAATTCTATACCTTCATAATCTCAATTTCCATACTCTACCGTGAAGAAACAATCCACTTCTTGGTTGATAGCAGGGAGAACTGTATGATGTTGTATGTCTGTCTGTCCCTGTGTAAACTACACTGCTGCTGCCTTCTGTTTGTTTTCATCATAACTTTTACAAACGAACTCAGAACAGAGCGATCCAGGTACTCAAAACGACGGGAATAGGTCTGGTCTACAAGGCAACGCGAACAGAATTGCAAAAAACGTTTTTGTTTGGCTAAAAACGCAACTTTTAGGTCGCGACTCATAAAACCTCTATTTTTGGGTTTCCACTACTTTTACAACTTATTTTAAGCCTACCCATGCATTTTAAGCTAAAACACATAAATATAAAACATTGATATTAATAAAAATCTCAATTTTACTCTTCATAGACAGACTATCTGTTATTCATTAATCTTTATCAAATCCATCTTTAGTGTATTATTTTTTTTTAAAAAAAAGAATATATGTTCTCTCTTAATATCTCAACTCATTTGTATAAGCTCTATTTAATAGACTATTCAACAATCTTTCAAATCGTACTAACGAAAGATATGCCCTGCTACATTCTTTTCGACTTTAAGAACTTTAAAGACTAGTCCTATTACAGAATGGGAGGCTGCACCATAGGAAGTGATCGACATCTCATTCGATGAGAAAGCCCACATTTTTAAAGAACAGTTGGCAAAATACTAGCCAACTTGCTCATCAACAAGTTTGAAGTTGTTGATGGAACAAAAGTGAAGACTACAATATTCACTAGAAAGCTATGGACATTGTACCAGTAGAGGGAAGTCATAGAGGGGTTGAGCTACCTATAGCTAGAAACTTTCTTCCGATTCCCACCTTGGGGAACATATTTCCAAAGAGCACATGAGCTGATGAGCTCAATCTGATACAATGGAGAAGGCACCTTAATTGATAAAGATAGAGCCACAATGAAAGTCAAAATATTAGATGAGCTAATGAACCAAGCTCTCCACATACAAGTGGGCAACCACAATGTACTCAACAAAACCAAAGCAATTGTCAATGGAGCATCAATGAAAAAGCATCCATAAATCAACAAGGGCATACGTTTACCTACAAAGACCTCATCTATATAGGGACGGAGCTGCCTTGCAACTTATTTCTCAGCATATAAAGGTTCAAAAGCCCCCAAGATACACAGAGACAAACCTACACATTGTAGTGGTAATGGATATGGGGCTAGCTGAGCAAGGAGTGATTAGGTGCAACCTTGGAAATTACATCCTAGAAAATCTTGTGGAAGTTAATCTAAAAGGAAGAAACCAAAAAAAAACATATATAAATGCCGTCCAATATTCACGTGCTTCTTAGGAAATATTCAACTATTCAAGACATGCGTAGGGCTATTGCAAAACAAATTTAATGACAATAATATGGAGCATTAGGAAGTGTT
The DNA here is from genome assembly GCF_014529385.1 of Adiantum capillus-veneris. Classification (NCBI taxonomy): domain Eukaryota; kingdom Viridiplantae; phylum Streptophyta; class Polypodiopsida; order Polypodiales; family Pteridaceae; genus Adiantum; species Adiantum capillus-veneris. Next base: position 8,701,906 of record NC_140934.1, read on the forward strand.
TGGTATTTTTGTGCCCTTTAACGTGACATTTCTCCTAATTTCCAGCTCCACCAGTTGTACTTACTATTGCTCTATTCCATTTTTAATAGCCCAAATTTGGGAAGATTCCACTTGGAAGATCACATTTTTCCACTTACCTTTCCAAAACTACCATACATTTCTATGCTGATCAATTTTGTGACCTCTTGGTTGGGAGAGAAATCCTTAAGCCTGGCCAATCTATCATAAGCGCTCACGTGCTAACTCTTCTAGCAATGCAATGATAAAGAAAAACATTTCTAGCTCCTCTTGCATGCACATACCCTCCTTTGCCACGTCGTTGCCTGCTTAGATGGAGTATGTGACATGTGCTCCTCCCTTGACTGCATCGTGGGACCTTTGGTAGCTTCCTTGCACTCCACCCCTTACTGTGTTCTCCGACGTTCCCTCTTCCCTTTTCTTAATTTGTTCTACTTTGCTTACCTTCTATTAGTATCTTCAGGGATTCCCATTAAAAAGAAATGGGTTCAGACCTACGTAGTTGCTGTCCTTTTGAAAAAATATATTAATTTGTTGATTATTCCTCGAGTGAATGGATAAGGATAATACACACAACAACTCATGAAAGTGATTGTGTGTGTGTGTGTGTGTGAGAGAGAGAGAGAGAGAGAGAGAGAGAGAGAGAGAGAGAGTTTATAGACAAATGTAACTCCTCATAATTTCATCTCCCCTACCATGTTTGACTTTCCATATGCTTGAACAACCCTTCATGTCCTCCACACACTTCACTTTACACATCCTTATGTTTGTTCATTTTCCACATGAGCTCACACATTTCTTACTAAGTTTTCTAACCTTTTGTCATTCATTTTTAAAGAAATCTTCACTTGATACGATTAGGGGGACACCTGATCCAAAATCCCATAGCCCCTTGTAATTTGGTTTGGGAGATACATTATCAAATTGATGGCTTAGAGAAATGAAACAATCCTACATAGCCTCATGCTTCTGTTTATGGGCCTATGTCTTGATCTCCAAGAGTTTGCTTCCTTTGTCATAACCAACTATTCACATTCAAGGCCAATGTAATTCTAATGTTTGTTTTGTAAAAGTTGGTTTAGAATGCTTATTTGACAGTGTTGTAAGGTTCCAAAGTGAAAAGCAAGGTCATTTTCATGTTTTGGTAGGTCAAACGGACGTTTGGTTCATATGGGCAAACCAAACAAGTCAACCAGATCATCAAAGATGTTCTTAAAACTTGCAATAGGGAGCTTAAGCAATGGATTCAATTTTTACCTCTAGTGCAATATGATTACAATGCTTCACACCATCAAATTGATATGAGCCCACTTTGTTCCTTGTATGGTTAAGAATGTGTCTCTTCTCTCAAATTTTTAGATCCGATTATAAGAGTTAGAAGCGTCTAAGAGGATGCTCAAAAAGATGAAAAACCAAACAAAGGTCATCCAAAAGGATATTCAATTTGCTCAGGATCCCCAAAAACAGTATGCTAATGGTAAGAGGTCCAAAAAAGATTCAAGGAAGGAGACAAGGTTTTTTGTTGGATTCACTCAAAGAGAGGTAACTTATTACTTGGGAAGTACAAGAAGCATAACCCACTCTATTTGTGGTCCTTATGAAATAATCAAGTGTACTATAGGTACTCAAGCTTAAAAAGGGACTACCCTCACATGTTCTCGAGATGAGGGCATCTCGAATTCCTAAGTCAGCAGTTTGTAATGTATCTCAATTTGTATCAGTAAATTTTTCTTCCATTGAAAGTTACGTTCGGATCATTTTTAAGTATATTAATTATTAAAGAGTTGTTAAAAACAATGGGTTCTAAAATTGGATATTCTATGCACAAATTATGTTAATCCTATGTTTTATATCTTAAAGGATAAAGAGAAGGTTCTAAAGGCCTTAGTTTTTGGAAAGTGAGGGTTGAATATTTTACGGCTCTCGGATAAATGAGGAAAAAGCACTCCAAAAAGAGAGGCCGATGTGAATCATAACTAAAAACAAAGGTTGGTCGTAGTTGACTACGTAAAAAGTAATGACACGAGAGATTTTCAACCAAAAATAGCAATACTCAAGGAAAGGACTCCAAATGCCTACACCAAGAATAACACATCCTAGAAGACTATAAAAAGAGGTAGTGGGTGAGCAAAGAATAGTCAGAGAGCAAGAGCAACAAAACTATGCAGCAAAATTTATGCGCGTGGTGAGAGCACGCCGTCCTAGCACCACCCCCTTATCCAAATGGAAATATGTCTATGGATAGATGGACTTGATTAGTTGAGTAGTTTTCACAAGTGTATGCGTTAGCTAAGGATAAATCTCATATCACATTTAGGACTTTAGGAATGGAAGCCATGCCAAAAAGCATGAAAAAAATGCATTGTTTAGAGATCATGGGTTTATCAATGAGATTTTATTTTTGCGTACAAGAACTAGCTCCCATTATAACATTTTCTTTTATTGACCTAGCTTGTGTTGTATAATGCCTACATCCATGACCGCGATGGATAGAGGACTTTCTATCTTCTATTGTTCGTATCCTTGTTTTGTTGAATTGAAATAAAGTGTCATCAATGGAATTTGAGAATAAAGGAAGGCCAGCTATCAAGTCTCCCCAATCATCGGGTTGGGGACCTTACAGCCAACGAGCTTTCTTCATGCAGCCGTCTTCTTTTTTATTAAAAATACATTGCATCCTATTGCTTCATCATGTATTTCATCATCCTCATCACTACCTTGAGGGAAGGTCGGAAAGAGAGAGGTAGCGTTGTAGGATCATGGACAATAAATGCATCCCCTTGAGATCTTTGAAGAGGTATCCATGCCATTATGAATTTCCACCCAATGATTTATCTTCTATGTGAGAGACTGATCATGTAAATAGTAATTGCCTTTGCTCAAGGTCCTATCTAACCCTTCATAGGTGTACCACAACTTCAGCAACTCAATGTTTGCTTCATCCTACACTCAAGAGCCATAGTCATGAACGCAATGGAAGGTTTGATGCTTTGGGAGTGGGTAGCATGTTATTCATAGTGTGGGAGGAGTCTTATGAGCGCGCGCGTGTGTGTGTGTGTGTGTGAGAGAGAGAGAGAGAGAGAGAGAGAGAGAGAGAGAGAGAGAGAGAGATTTATCAACATCTTGTAGACATTATGAGCTGTGTAACGAGACATATAAATGTAGATGAGTATGTCCTCTATATATTGAAGGACATGTAAAAAGGTATAAAATTTGTGACCAATTTGAATTTTTGATCTACGTAAACCAATGTGACGCTTGTGGTAATTTCCTTGGAGCTGTTTTTCTCCAAGAAGGGCACGCCATAGCCTATGAAAGTCGGAGGCTCAACCTTATTGAGCAAGGTCAAGGAATATATGAAAAGGAACTCCTCGCATTGAGTTTTTCCCACTAGACTTGTGTTATAAAAGCATTCATAGTCCTTTCTGATGTTGGAAATATTGATATGCTAAGATCATGGAGGGAGTATGGGCAATTTCTTAACAAATTGGCCATTTTAGAGAGACAAACTAAAAATAGTCCAAGGAGTGAGAAATACAAAGATGGAAAAATGGTGCATTCAAGACCTTTAGTGTTGCTTAGGTAATTCATTCTCAATTACATTGCTTGGTGCTTCCCTCTTATACTTGTCGCTTGAAGTAGAACTAAGAGTCAATATAGTTGTAGTCAGCATGGAGAGATCGCATATTAGGATGGGAAATTCTTAGGTTCTAGCATGCATGAGTTGCCAATCAGATCTAGGAATTAAGAAATCACGATAAAAGGGAAAAAGTAGCAAATCATTGATATCCTTCATGTCACATTAACCATGGCTTCCTCCACATATCGCTCCTCTACTCGATGCCAAGTTGTCTTGAAAGAGAAGATAGAAAAAGAATTAAGGATGAAATATTTGCATCCTCTTGGTGGTGGAGCGACCTTCGAGAAGGATTTTTAAAGTTCTTTGAAATTATTATTTTTCCAATATAAATTGTCTTATCTACTTTCTAATGTTAAGTAATAACTGGCTTAAGCTTATGCTTGCAGTTCTCAATTACATGGTGAGAAAAATAAGGGAGCGGTCACATAACTATGCTCATGGGGAAAATCTATGTGTTGTTTTTCACAAACTTTTAAAAGCATTTTCTTTGACTAGTATGTACTATTTTCCTCATTGTAAGGTACTTGTCATGCTTTTTTTTTTGGCGCAACCATGTAGGAATATTTTGATGTGGGACAAATATTGTACACTAGAGTTGCGCTTCAATGATGTATATATGTTTTGCATCCACCATGAAGGACTAGTTTGATGTGGGACAATGATGTTTTATTGTCTTGTATACACGTAATCTTGCTTATTTGAATAGTTTCCCAAAGTAGCTCCTGCTTTTCTATACAACTATTGATTTATTGTGTACTTTTAACTTAGATGGTTCTTCAATCCTTTGTATAAGTTCAACAAGAGTGCCTAGTTTTCTCTTAGCAACTTGCACAAGTTTATTTTTAAATCAGCATTTTGCAAACACTTGAGTGTACATGATATGTTCCTTTAACACCATTGTTTTGGTAACAAATGCATAGCATCATATCATAATGTAAACGGGCTTTGATAGGAGCAAAGGTATCTCTATCAGCATACTAAATTGCATGGTGATACCGATGTCCATGTAGCCATCTTCTAAAATGACTCATTCAAAGTGACCATTATTTTGACATTTGCCAACAACATAACGACCAAGATTGCATCCTTTTCGAGCCTTCATGTAAGACGTCACACTGGATTCATGTTATATGCACTCAACTAGAGCGTGGTGGTCTAGTCATTTAGAGCAAGCCCATCAAAGAGGATGCCAATATGTCCACATAGGTGCTTCTATGTCTTCTTGCACCCACATATACATGCCCACAATCACTAAGTCTTCGTGCACCCAAATATACATGACTATTGACCTAGACAATTTGTTAGCATGTCCTTCCCCCACATGATTTGGAAGCATGTGTGTATTCAAGCAACTTGCAAACACCCATTTCAAACACTGAGAACATTAATGGCAATTTTAACAGGTTACAAGATAAAGCTCTTGGGTTGCCAAATGAGAATTTCAAAAGTCTTCCACAAAATAGGTAATCATGGGCTGTTGTCTTGTACTAGAAGTAAACATGGATTGCCGGCCACTCCATGTTACCTTTTTGGACGTGTTAATTTAGTTTCTAGAAAAATAGAAAGTTCTAGAGGTTGCATATTTCCGATCCTTACGCCTCATGCCCTGCACATTGTCGAAGCACATTGTTCCAATATAATAACATGTAAGCAACAAAAGGGATGTAACATATATTGTTGTCACTTTGACTATTCTTGTTTTCTGCTCTAGTTATACTCATCATAGCATGCTGGTAAGTCTTCTGTCATTCTCCAGCGCTTGGCCACGGTTATGCCACCTTAATCAGCTGTCTGAATACTACTCATCTTGGCCCATCATATATCCAAGGCCCTAAGCAAATTCATAAGAAAACTTACATGCCATGTCAAGACATCAGGACAACTTTGATCAACATTGATTACAAGGAAAATTGATCCTTATTAGCCTTGATATCCAAAAAGGTTCATCCTTCAGAATAAAGAAAAGAATTTACCGTTGTACAGATAGAGATGCATGTGTTTGAGGGGCTTTGACGTAAGGATGTCTATCATGCTCTACGCCAATTAGCTTAGAAGATGCAAATTTTGCCACTTTCTTCAGCACATTTGAACTCGCATCACTTCCCTCTGGCGCATTGCCGCTATCTGTTCCACAAAAACACAAATAAATCCCTCTTCTCGTAACATGGTCAGTCGGTTGAAAACATTTCATAGACCAGCTACATATGAAAAGCTTAAAACTATGCTTGTTCATTTTATGCTAAGTGAAACTCAAAAAAAAATAGTGAGCGCAGTGCTGACATCTTTTGGAATGCTTATCTAGGACTGTGACGGCTAACTAACAGAAAACATACCCTACAAACCCTTGGTCAGGATCTTAAATGTCTGGCACACAAAGCACTAACTATAAGGACACCACAAAGCCTAGGTGAACTACCACATACTACACAATGAAAGCACTACATGCATTGGCTCAAAAGCTTGACTAGAAAAATTAAAGATGTAAAATACCTTCTCTTTGATTTCCTGAAGTTGCCCAAGAAAGAGATCCTCCTGCCATAACCAAGCAAACACGCAAAACCGTCTTCTCAGCATGAAGGCAAAAAGAACTAATTATTACACATTGTCACAAACATCAAGCTAATGACATGGAGGGGGGTGTCCATGTCATGTAATATTTAACATGTTTTTTGTGCAGCTCATGTGGTGCAGCAGAGATCAGAGGGGGGACGAAGCTTGCTTGCCTTCTTGGCATGGATGTGTCCTAAGCTGTTATGGATTTGCTGCTCCAAACCGATAAGGTACCTTGACGACAATTGCTCGAGATTATCACCAATGAGGGTATTGGGGGGTCAAAATAATATGCTTCAAGAACGCCATATTAAGAAATTAAGAGCATAAATAGCTTCATTAATGTCAAGATTAAGCACTAATTTGAGGGATCGGACATAATGTAAAGAAAATTGACATAAATTACAGCTAATTTGTCATCAACAGTCACCATGTCACTGCCACCAATAATATGCTACACACAACATGCAGCAAATGAGGTGTAACTACTACCAGCCCAGAGCATATGTCCAAGAAATATAGTAATGATGAGGGTAGAGCTAGATGCCACTCACCACGAGGTCGCATGCATTACAAGGAAAGAACACGTGGTCTAACCCCGCGGTCGCCACAAGGTTGCATGCATTACGGGGAAAGGACACAATAGGTCATTTCCCGGCCGTCAATGGTCCATGGCGAGGGGGGCCAAATATGAACTAAGCGATTAGGTTTGCCTTTGGAAAAGCATCGACCTCAACTAACAAGATGTGCGAGTGAATCGAGAAGCAGAGGTGAAGGACAAGGCATGCACAAAAGAGTGTGCAAGGCTGAGCTCAGCTCTCTTAGTTAGATAGCAAATGATGAAGTGCCATCGTTTTGTCTACTGCCCATTGATGTTGGCAAAAATGGATCTGTAGAAGGTTGCACATGGACTTGTGATGCGTTTTCTACAAGAGCTTGTGGTGTGATTTTTGCATGAGACTCAAGACCTCCCAACGCCCTTTGTGGAGGAGGCTCTAACCTCCTTTGTGGAGGAGATTCTGCGCCAATTTCTACAACATGATCTACTGCCCTTTTTGTAGGAAGCTTGGATGTAATTTTTGGAGGTATGGTTCTCCATTGATTTGGCTTTCTTTCTGTATTTCCTTTTGTAGGTTGTATTTCTTTCTATTATGAGATGCTTTTCATTCTAGTGTTGTTGCTAGCAATTAGGTGTTGCACAGATGTAATTATGTTGTCCTTAGCTTTGATGAATGAATTCAAGGGACTTTGGAATCGCATGAGCTCACCACCATAGTAGAATAGGTATGATTATCCATTGATTTGGTTTTCTTTTTGTAGGTTGTATTTCTTTCTATTATGAGATGCTTTTCATTCTATTGTTGTTGCTAGCAATTAGGTATTGCGCAGATGTAATTATGTTGTCTTTAGCTTTGAGGAATGAATTCAAGGGACTTTGGAATTGCAAGAGCTCTCTACCATAGTAAAATAGGGTTTAGCAGTTATGCCACTTTCTTGACATTGTACCTATAGTTCTTGTGTAGTCTTACGTAGGTTTTATTTGAAAAACTTACATCCATAGTTCTCTTTTGATTCGTTTACAAAAGGTTATGGCAGCCAACGTACATGTGTTTTAGATGAGAGAAGTATCAGCAAAAAGGAGCATTCTCTACGTGCTGGTGGTAGAATTTTTTTGGTTTTCTTGTTACTGGGAGGGGGGGGGGGGGTGTCAAAGAGCTAGTCAGATTTGAGGAAAGTAGCACCAAGAAAAAGGATAATTGGACTCGAAAGAAGTTTGTCAACTGGAGAAATATTTGTGGCTTGGAATGTCAGGTCGTGCTTGAGAAGTTAGATCTTCGTTAGTTGAATGACATGTTGACACAATTCTATGTTGTTATGTGCAAGCAGAATAGATCATTGTTTCCATCTGACACACTCATGGGCATGCTTTGTTGTTTTGGGTGGATGATTATAAGAAGGAGCAAGAATTGAGAGTAGCAGCTACGGGCGTAAGCAAAGTTCATTTGATACAAAATTTCCAAATCGACGTAGAATGCAGTGATTTCAGCAATGTGAAGATGGGTACCTTGTGGAGTATGCAAAGAGCAAAAGAAATCATCAGTTCTTGGTTTCACATTGGAAGAAGAGATCTTGCACGACATCGACTTCAGTATTCAGAATAGTCGTGGTTGTCAGTCTAGGTTTGCCTTTTTTTGCATGTTACAGTTTTGCGTGAGAGGTGGGCTGGAGCTATACAAGCTGGAACGAGTTGTGTTTGCTAGGGGTGCTGAAGAGCTTGGCCCTTTTGTGTGGTGGGTTCTTGTGAAAGACTGCCCCTCCATTTTTAAAAAAAAGTTGTGTATATTTTGTCTATTATCTCATTAGGTTTTATGCTCTTCTGTTTTGTAGCTTCTCGGAGTGCTCGAGTAAAAACTATAAAGTAGACTTGATTCATTACCAACCAGAGAACTTTCATCCTCCAGCTACAGTTTGTGATAGTGATGTGCTAGCTACCTTTGATCATGTGATGTGTCACATGCCTTCAATTGTAGAAGGTGACAAGAACCTATTGCATGTGTTTTTGCAGTTGATTAGTAGTCCGAAAAATCAAGTAGGTCTTGTAAGTCTTCTTGCAGTACATGGTACGTACTGAATTGACTCGTGATTGGTTGTTTTGCTTGTGTATACAGACTTGGTACATTAGAAAACGAGTTTTAGTGAAGGTGCTTAGTGGTTTGGTGAAATTCACTTGTGAGCGTTCTAGGGGTAGGTGGTAATTTTCCAAACAAGAGTCTTCGTAGAACCTCTATGACTAGGATGAACCTAGGAAAAGTTCCTCATGATGTCGAAATGTTAGTAATTGGCCACAAGCGAGCAACTTCATATGAGAAGTATGACCTTTCAAGTGAGGTTAGGATTGTTGCAGGTCAAGACATTTTAATTGCATCCATATGACGGTTTAAGAAGGCTAAAAGGTTATCCATAGGTCTTGAAAGAAAAAAATAATAACTTCTATCAAAATATGGAAGGTGGGGTGTTGTTTTGTATTACAGTTGGGTTTGAGGGCTTGTTGATCCATGGGTCAACAACACGACATAACTCAATTTTCATACCAAAGTCTTATTTTTTGAAAGTTATGAAATGATGTGGATTATGGTTAAAAACATCATTTGTAATGAGTAGTTATTCTAGTTGCAGAAGCCAGGGTCCAATGGCACTTCCAGATTGTAAGTATATCCATCTGACCCATTTAACTCTATTTTGGTTTAACCTATGGTAGCCTTAGTATATAAGGTACCTAGGTTATTTTGTAAAGAGAACACTACAAGAGGTTATGTGCACTTGTGACGGCTGTAGCGACAAAAATACAATGGGTTTTTAACCCCCCTGCATCTCTAAAAGTGTCCCAACAAAAACGTTGCTATATGCATCGCTATATACGTCTCTAAATAGTGATGCTCATAGCGATGCATATAGCGACGCATACAATTTCCAATTTAGCGACGTTGCAGAACTTTATACAAAGACACCTATAGCGACGCCTGAGAATATAAAAAAATGGGTGACAGAGCATTCACAAAGAATTGGGTGGGAGGGCAATGAATGCCCCGCCACCCATCAACCATATTGAGCATTGTTTCCAGAATAAAGATGCAAAGCTGACAAAAGTATTTCAATCAAAGTAATACAATGACAAAATTATACACGTCATAGGTGAACTCACTTGATTGTTAAGCTTTAACCAAAATATAATAGTTATAGCATCCTTGTCATTATTAAGAAAATACGTTGTTGACCAATGATTACAAAAATGATGTATACACGTCATCTTATTATACATGCTATGCCAAAAGAAAACTAGTGCTATCTAGCTATGGCTAGATTTCCATCGTCCAATTAGACGTCTCATCGCATCCAAGCAGTGTATCTGTCGAATTTTGCCAAAAAAAAAACAATAAGACTTGTATGTATAAACATACAATTACGAAACAATCTATTTTTTAGCTTATCATTGAAATACAACAAATGTAAGAGAGTAAAGTAAAATAGGACCACTGTTCAAAACATACAAAGAATATGTTATGTTAGAATTTAAAAGTACAATTATTTATAACTACCAAACCTAAAGGGCAATGCAAAAACACTTACAAAATATGCCTCAAATGATGCTCACCCACCACTCCCCAAGTGGCGCAAGCTCCCTGCCTCTACTCATGCTTTGGCTACCTCCTTTTGTTGGTTCCACTTGTCGAGACCGTCATCGACTAGATTGTTCAAATTTTTCCATGATTCCAGAATCTTGTGTAAAACATTTTTTGTCGATCCGTTCAACCCTAAAATGTCGTCCTTTACACCATGCTTCCGTGTATGACTTATACTACAACCATCTAAAAAGCCATGATTTGTACATTGAAAACTTACCTTGGTCTTGCAACCCCGAGAGTATGCCCACTCCTCCTCAATCACTTGTTCGCTGCACTGTTGTGTGTTTTTCAATTGGTTGTGCAACCATCTTAAGCTCATGAATGTTGGTAGGCTCTCAAGACTCGCCACATAATGCATCGGTGGTTTTCTTCCCCGTCTCCACTCAATTAGTGCCCTTTGTCGCTCTTGCTTTGCATCCTCGTATTGTGAAATCCACTTTTGCATCATTGGATTGTGAAGCATGAAAAATCAATTGATTTTAGCCTCTAGATCTTCCGTCATTCTTTTCTCAACACCGAGATTGCAAATGATAATCCCAGATATGCGCTAGCTCGTCATCTATGGTTTGCAAGTGATTGATCATGAGTGTGGGCCAATATGGTAACTCGTACCTTAGAGAGAGTCCCTTCATCCCTTGGGGAAAACCATCATCACACATCTCCTTTTGCTCTACTCATGCTCGAGAAGACATCCTCGGTGGCTCATGATTCCCTAGAAGATGCACTTGATGACCTTCATAGATTTTCTTCTTCAGTGAGGGCGCCCGACATGCATTAAGTCTAGGTCCACATGTGACACATGCTCTGTATCCACTTGTTTGAAGCCTTGCATGTATACACATGAAAATAGATAAGCTTGAGAAAAAAAAAAGGTTTATAGTGTTTGAGTTTGAGTATAATCACTTGAGAATTCTGCTAGTCCGGGATAGTCATGCATGGTCCACATTAGAATGCCTCTGATCAAAGCATTGCGTCGACCTATGTGTTGGCTCATATCCACCACTTCTATGAAAATCCACAATTGTTGTAGCTCTTTCAATAGTGGACGAAGATACATATCCATATTCTTCACTTTATACGGCCCCGACACAATCAAGCTTAGAAACAGGTGCCCCTTCTTGGTAGTCAACCATAGGGGAATGTTGTAGTTGACGATGACAACTGGCCATGCACTATGAGATGTTGACCAGTGACCAAATGAATTTACGCCATCCATAGCTAGGACAAGGTGCAAATTTTGAGCTTCGCTAGAAAAATTTGGCCATGTGTCGTCTATATGCTTACAGGCCGTGCAATATGCAGGAATCCGCAACATACCATTTGAAGATTTATTCTCCTCATGCCATGATGTTAGGGAGGCCATATACTTACACTCAAAGAAATGTTTGATGCGAGGCAGCAGAGGAAAGTGTAGAAAAATCTTCTGCAAATTTTTTTGCGTAAAATAACATACCCCAAGTAATGAATTTCCTCCTTGAGGAAATCACATTTGGATTCCTTGGCATATAACTGATTTTGGCGTAACAAATGAAACACTTGTTTCAAATGTACTAAGTGCTCTTCCTCAGATGCACTATATACAAGAATGTCATCGAGGAATACGATAACAAAATTTTCCAAGTATGGTCTCAAGACACTATCCATGAGTGTCATGAACGTAGCTAGAGCATTGGTTAACCCAAAGGGCATCACCAAAAACTCATAATGTCCAAACCTTGTTCGGAATGCTGTTTTGGGTATATCCGCAAGCCTGATGCGTACTTGATGATACCCAGATCTTAAATCAATCTTTGAAAATATACGAGCGTGGGTGAGCTTATCAAACAGCTCATCCACTCGTGGCAATGGATACTTGTTCTTAACAGTAACCGCATTTAATCCACGGTAATCTACGCACATGCGCATACTACCGTCCTTTTTCTTCACCAAGAGAATGGGAGAGGCCCGTGGTGAAGAACTTGGTTGAATAAACCCTCTACTGAGATAGTCAGCAAGCTGACGTTCCACCTCAGTAGCCTCAGAATGACTCATTCTGTAAGGCGGTTTACTCACTGGCTTACTGCCTGCAACCATGTCTATGCCATGTTGCACAGAACGTGTCAGCGGTAGTCCTGGTGGTAAATCATCTGGGAACACATCCTTGAATTCCCTTAAAAGTTCCTTTAATTCATTAGCAACATTTGCTTGTTTTGAATTAGTAGACATAGCTAGAGAGAAGAATGCGACGTTGAGGAAGTTTTAGTCAAAACATTATCAACATTAAAAACATCATCCACATTGGAAATAAAATGGCACAGTGAGTAACACAAAAAGATTTCTTCTATTGAATCATCAGAAGCGAACTTCATAAGCTCAACTGTACAAATAAGTGGCGAGGAAGGTACATCCTTCTCCCCAAACAACAACACGTGCACACCATGGGATTCGAACATTAGACTATTATGCTCATAGCTACATCTAAGTGATGATCCTAAACTATACAACCATTCACGACTAAGAACCACATCCGCCCTCTTCATATTCATGACTTGGAAATCCAAAGAGGTACGGTATCCTTGAATTTCCAGAGGTACATCTTTAACCTGAGTTTCCCATATCTCAGCATCATGGCCGTTAATCATTGCTACCTTGTAGCGATGGGAACTCGGGGTTTGGGGAAATTTGAGTCGTTTCACCAATTTATAATTGATGAAATTGTGTGACGCGCCATCGCCTACCAAGATCCACACCCTGTGCCCTTCGATAGAGCCATGCATACGCACCAACTCATGTGGTCCGAAAGTCTGCTGCCACATGGAGGCCGTGATCCAGCACTCATGCACCGCCTCGGTGTGTGTTACTTCCACATTAGCAAACCGGGAAGAGGATTCAAGAGGTAAAAGCTGCACCATGTGCACTGCTTTTTCCTTCCCCTTGTCTTGAGCAGCAGATTTCCCCTTGGGACAATCCTTTTTGCTATGTCCAATTCCCAAACATTTAAAGCACAACTTTTGTTTTTTGGCTTTCTCAAACTCTTCCGTTGAGAGAGGACCTCTAGACCCCTTGGGCTTTTTGGAGGTTTCTGATACAGCAGAGGTAATTTTTCTTTTATGATGCACATGTTGTGGATGTGTTGAAACAGGTGTAGTGCCATGCACATGCGAACTATGCAATGCCCGATCATCGGGATCATCATGGATGTGAGCTTGCACTATTGCGTCCTCAAGTGTTTGTGGATCCTGGGTTTTAACGTGCTTCTTAAGCTCGGGAGTTAACCCACGGATGAACCCACGTACCTGCTGAAAGGTATCCATCCCTTCTAGCTTGAGGATCACATCCCGATAATGGGAAATATATTCCAATAATGTTTTATGCTGGCGCATAGAACATTCGTCCCAGGCGGTCCAATTTCTATCCTTCTCATTGGTAGGTAGAAATTCCTTCCTGAAGACAGGCTCAAAAACTGCCCAAGTCTGTGGTAGCATGCCCTTCTCCTTGAGAGCCATCCACCATTTGTAGGCCTTGCCGTCCAAAGTCAGACTTGTCTGCAGCGCCTTGGCTACATCCGGGGTACGTCTATGGTCATGAATACCATCCCACTTACTGAGAAAAATATTCTCGGTGTCCTTATTTCGCTCACGCTCTTCTCCCTGAAAAATTGGTGGCTTTGTATTTTTCAACAAATCGTCCACCTCTTTTTGGGTCAGAGAGTGCAGCGGTCTCGGAGAAGGGCCTTGCCCGGCAGCCGGCCCTTGGCCTGGTGTGGAGCCGTGCTCCTGATTTTGCTGACTAGCAGGGCTTGTGGCCTGCTTTCGCATATGCAACTTAATTAAATCGGATAATGTGGTGACATTCTGATTTAATTGTGCAAAATTTGTTTCAAGCACAGTCATGCATGTTTGCAATGCACGGAAATCTTGCATGTCCAGCAACTCATACGCATCGTCTGTCGCCGTTGTGGCACGATTACTCTACGTGAGAGGAACCGTCCACATGGCATCGGTAGACGAAACGGGTGCGAACTGCTCGAAATCAAATGCATGATGCATATCTATGTCTGAATCCATGCTGTGGACATACTGTGCGAGAAAAGAAAGGAGAATACGTGAATTCCAACGAGCTAGTAGCAGGTTGCAAGAAGTAACCGTATAATTACGCCTTGGATGGGAAAAAACGCTGAATTCGAAAGAGAACGTCAATCCAAAACGAAGAGTAGCTGGAAATAATGAGCAAGTCTGCAGCTGATGATGCTCTTGAAAACATCGATCAAGTTGGAGTTGCCAACGAGCGGGTGTGCATCGTATGCACAACGCCAGAGAAACTTGAAATTTTCCGACAAATGGTGCAGCCGATAAGAAGGTTGATAGCACGAATCAAGGTACCTTCACCACCGAGTTGGCTTGCATCGTATGCAAGAAGCCAAAACCGGGAAATGTGCAACCAATCTTTGGCTTTTCTAAACTTGAGAATCCAAGTGTAAGCAGATACGGAGTGTAAAATATACAGTAATCCACAGCCTTTGTGTGCTGTGTGTGCCCACGATGAAAGGATTCGAGCAGACGAACAAAACTCGGCTTGCCAAACCAAGTACCGTGGGTAGAGCCCCTTGACTAGGCCATTAGGGTTGGCCAAGGTGAAGGAAAAAAAAATTTTAACGAAAAAAATTGAGCCCTGTCTGTCGCCGACAGTGCGTGGAGAAGATGATGATGGAGCTCGCTATGCAGCAGCTCTTTGAGGGCGGGCCAAGCACGAAAAGTCCCTGCTTTTGCCTTGCGCTCCAACTGAGCCTAGTCCCAACCAATTTGGTGCAGGTCGAAACACGCCTCGTCCATGACTTAGAGTTTCTGCACGCGCTTGGCTCGACTTCGTCTTCTTCCTCCCTTTTTTTTGGTTGTGCATGCAACATGCAGCAAAAGCAAAAACGTGCCCCAGTTCTAAAGATAGCCTGAAGCTCTAATACCAATCTAAAACCAAAGGACTGCCAGGTCCCGGTCCATCCGCCTGACCTCCCTTTAATAGGCTCCTAGCCACTTTCGGACCCCTTCCCATTGGCAGCCGGCCCTTGGCCAAGTCCGTGACCCCTTGGTTGGCCCTTGGCCTAACAAGTTTGACCAAGGTAGAGCATTAGAGATCTTCTATTAACACCGTAGGAGATGCTTCCTAATTTTAAGTGGCTACTTTAAGCTCTTAATTTGATATTATGAAGCATTGTGTGTAGTGTTGAGTGCTTTTTAGTGGGCTTAATCTCTCTTGATCCTTAGCTTAGGTATTCTAAAGGAAGTTTGACTATTTTGATGAGCCTCGAGAGGGTGACATGTCAAAACGACCCCCCAAAAGTTACACAACTGAAAAATCAATGAGAGAAAAAGCCACTTAAAAAAAAAATAAAAAAAATTCCAAAAGATTAATCAAGGCTCTATGTGGAAACAAAGTCTATAAAATAAACACTTTGGGGGGCCAACAAAGGGAACAATTTAGGCGATGAATTCATGTGTGATTTCTTTTATCATATCTTAACTTGAAGGTCTTCTAGGTATAACCTCTTGTCAGCCTCGGGACATGAAACATTCTTCTCTTTCGATTTAACAATTTATTGACTAGGGAGAATTAAGAAGCTTGCCCAAGGTATTAATAGTTGACGTTTAGTGCCCATTGACAATAAAACTAGCAACGCTATACTTTTTGATTCGTTGACCTTCACAATTGCTTATGAGTTCAATTATATTGCATTTTAGTATTTACGACTCAACAAATTGTTTAATATTTTGTTACCAATCATTCTTTGTGCTTATTCGTTGCATATGACCCATGTTCTTATGAGAATACAACTACTGTGCTATTTCTTGTTGATTTTGTAGCGTTCGAGTGAAAAATCAAAATTGCATTGTGGCTGAGCACAAGTGCAACTTGTTGTAGTGTTAAACTTCTTGATTGAGGGCACATCCATGGGCCACTACTCTCATAGAGATGTTTAAGTACCACAAGACCCATACGAGTGGATCCATGGAGTTCCTATTTTTCAGACATACCTTCCTAAATTTTGCGAATGAAATTTACATCAGGAAGGGGGGCATGTTAACTTTGTGTGTCATCCATATTATTATTATCTGTATTCAGTTATGGGGTGGGCTTGTCGGTCCTGTAGGTCTATAGTTTAGGGGTGGTGATGGTAGATGAGAGGTGTACTAGACTATGCACCAAACTCGTTTAGTGCCAATTGACTGAATGTGGATGTCCGTATGTGAAAGGGACAGACCCAACCCATAGATAAGGTTGTAAAACTAGTCATGTTAACATTGTGTGTCATCCTTATTATTATTATTATTTGTATTCAGTTATGGGTTGGGCTTGTCGGTCCTGTAGGTATATAGTCTAGGGCTGGTGATCGTCGATGAGAGGTGCACTAGACTACGTACCAAACATGTTTAGTGCAAATTGGCTGAATGTGGACTACCGTATGTGAAAGGGATGGACCCAACCCATAGATAAGGTTGAAAACTAATTTTTTTGATTATTCAAAATGTAGAAGCAAAGCTCTTGCCTTATTCTCTTGTTGGCTTTCTGTCTTTGTGTGTGTGTGTGAGAGAGAGAGAGAGGGCGTAGGCGATCAAACAATGAGAGGACGGTGGTAGTGAGGAGGACCACAACAATGGCGGCCTCTTCCTCTCGACGCACGCAGAATTCCCTCAGTGCTAGCAACGTAGGAGGTGAGTGACACACCATCGTGTACAAGTTGTGCACTTGCAACCCCTCTGGTTCCTCCACAACGTGGGCCAACTCCTCGTAGTTGACACTTTTTTAATTGAATCTCTTGAAACAAGCAAGATTTGACATTTATAATTCACCTACCAATATTGGCTTTACTCAAGTGGAAACGTAGCCAAACGGCAAGATGAGAGTAACTTTTCATGTCTAGTCCTCATTTTCAAACATGAGGAAAACTTTCTAAAGGCATGGTAATCCATTTTTGGCTAATGCATATATCTTGGCAAGAAGGTGCACACACACATGCATATATTTTTGGCGAATGCACAAAATCTTTTTGGATTCATCTCTCGTCTTGCTCCTTGGCTTTTGTCTCTCTTTCTCTATCTCAAGTTTCTAGATGCTTATGGCATTATTTAAATTTCAAACTACATTAAAAAACTAAACTTTCATTTGTTCATGAATAAAGTACAAATTTCAAAAGCATTAGTGCTTTTGTGAAGTGGGCATTGCTTAATTTACGTAGACTCCACTATAGGAGTGAAAACTTAAATTGAGTGGGAACTATCATTTGGCCACCTCTTTAGGTCTGTGGCATAGTTTTTCATTTATGGATGATGTAGACTCCATTGTAGGAGTGAGAACTAGAAATCGAGTGGGAACTATCCTTTGTCCACCTCTTTAGGTTTGTGGCATAGATTTTCATTTATGGATTATTTATTTTTTTAAAGCTTAAAAATTAAGACAACATATAGTAAAAGTTGGAGCGTATTAATGGAATGCATGCACATCTTGGAGGTCATATGTCCATCCAAAAGTGGGTCAAAAGTTAAAAAAAATTTCTTTGTAGACATTCATAGCAACTTTCTTCACCAATTTCCACTTCATTTAGCTTTTGTTAACATTATTTTTGAATTTGCTTCTAGCTTTCAAAGCTACATTAAAAAAAAAAAAAAAAGACACACACAAACAGTGATAGGGAGGACATTCAACAAAATGAAGACAAAACTCTTTGTAGACTTTATTCGTTCCCTTTTGAGATAAACACATGGCAATATACACCTCTTGAGTAAGTGGATCCACTTTGGCATTTCTCCTATAGTGGACTCTAGTGTGTATCACATCGGGAGGTATGACAACTTCGTTTTTTTCACGCAATTGTGAAAAGGTGAGTGGTAAGCCTTCTTTACCCTTATTTGCTTGTAGCATAATACCAATGTCACTCATTTCTCTTTTCTTTTCTATAGGTCATATATATCCCATCAATCCATCAACCAAAAATTTGGTTCGTAGTTTTAGTAACACTTCGAAGAAGAAACATTTTTTTTACTAATGAAGTGGAGAACGTCTTCGATCCTTTTCCATCCACTACTTTGGATGAGGGTGAGATAGGGGAAAAAGAGATCAATGATTCGAGTCCCAACATCACCAATCTTAGTAAGGATGATGTCCATGATGACGATGATGAGATAGAAGATGACAAGCTCAAAGATGATGAAGCCAACGGATCCACAACGACAATTCAATTCCTCTCTTTAATGATTTAGGAGCCAGGGGTTTAGATTTAGATCAAGATACCTGTAGAGATCTTTTGAAAGATGATTTATAAACATTTTGTATATTTTATTCTATGAAAAGTTTTTGGCGTGTCACCCATTCATGGCTTTCTCTAACTCTACCTCTCTCTCTCTCTCTCTCTCTCTCTCTCTCTAATTTTTTCAAACATGATAATTTGACATCACAACTGCATTTTGATATTGCCCTTGGTAAGCTCTGCTTAGTCAATCATCAAACAACAAGTCAACAAATTTGAGAGTCATCTCCAACTGAGCTTGCAATTGATCATCTGTCACGATGGCTAGTTCATGATAGCAAAGTGTGGAAACACGAGGGCGACGACAATGGAGTCAAAGTGAAAGGGCAAGGGGACTGGAACATGCTCATCACCACCCAGCCATGCCCTATATAGTCCCTTGGCCTTCTAAATATAGGGACCCCCTAGACTGCATGTTCGTCTTGGCCCTTGGCCGTGCCTGGTCCTACCATTGTCCTGACATTACTCCCCCCTCGGAGAAGCGTTTTCATTCGCGAAAACACAAGTGATGGTATCTTCATAAGAACACTAATGTTTCTACTGTAACATCCCTCATGGATCCAACGGTTCATTGAGCGAAACCCAGTTCAGTAGGAGGTTCAATGAAACCAAGAGTAACATCTTGTTTTTCTACATTGTTGTCCATTTGTAACCATCTAATGGTGCCGGTTCCTAACCAAACATAGTGTGTAGACTCCATTTAGAACGCTCATGATCATGGTAAACGAGTTCATCACAACAAAGATGTACCAAAAACAGTACCTCTTGTCACTTTCCATGAAAGTGACTTACTGACATAACTGATTAGCCAAGTTTAAGTCCTTGACTTGTTCCCAAATTTCATCATCAGAAACAACCCCACCATAACTAGTGTTCAAAGTTGAAAACTTGATTTATACATGAAGAGACTACACCTAGTCGCAAACATGCTTTAACTTATGGTAAGCAAACTCCAAGTAGAGCAATAAATGCTTTACTGATTGGATCGCTTGGTGCTAACGTACGCATTTTTCATATTCTTCAGCACAAGATTACACTTTGTAATCTGCCTATCCCTTGGATAACTGACAATACTGAGGTGTGTTTTCCCTCACGGTTTACAGACAGTCTTCCCAGATGACTCGAAAATGGGAATCACAATATCGTGTAACATTGTTGAGGAATCAACAATGTCCGGAATAACCATCGTGGTTAACTTGAAAAATCCACAAACACTTAAACCGAGCCATGACCTCTATTGGTAATTAGTAGACCCAAAAGTAATCTCTAGAGATATTGCACATAGAGTGCAAGATGATTCATAAGCAACAACTTGAGGAATATGCATGCCGTTCCAAATCACCTTTTGCTAAACAGTAGGACCCATAACACCTAGTATGCATGCATTTAGCAAAAAACAGATCCGAACCTATATATCCATGGTGATCCTTGCCAATACTTATGGAAAATGTGATGCGCCTAGCACACATTGAAAAGGAATGTAAATAGTTATGAAAAGAAACTAAATACTTTGAGTTTCAATCTTTTGCAAGCCTTGTTGAAACGTTTGAATCATAATAGAAGGTGAAACATTGATCACTTCTACGTACAAACAATGAAACTTTTTCATTTATCAACTTAGAGGCGTGCTATATGTATAAACAACCATATGTAATGTTGTTTAGTAGAACTTGTACCTGAACAAGTCATTCTAAGTATCCGAAATTTTTTTGCCATGAAATTTCTCCTGATACGCCATGCTAAAAATGGTCTTGAAAACAGATGTGACCAGCACCTAGGGACTTTGTCGTGACACATATTTGAAATAGTGGACGCCAGTGTCAGTCCCAGAGACTCACATTCGCCACATGTGGAATATGCCTCAACTAAGGATGTATGAAAAAGAACATCCTACAAGTACAAGATGTACTTGTGTGTGGAGGTAACTCTAAACACTATACAACAAGAGTCAGAGGGACCCTCATTCATTGCTCCACAATGGCTAAACCAAACTCCTTGAGTCCCTAGACCATGTTGTATCCCATGTGACAATATGTTCCAAATCGAATCTTGCAAGTGGATTCATAACAGCATAATGTACTTTGGACAATACGGCCCAAAATACTTGTTTTGAGATGCCCTTGGCATGGCCTTGGGGATTGAAGTGAAAGTTCAGTTACCCGTATTCAAATGCATAGGAGCACGTCTCCCAGCTATGAAAAAAACCAAGCAACATTGCACTTGAAACCCTGGGTGTTGCCTTCGCAATCCAAACCCGTTGGTTAGAATCTACGTAGTCAAACCGCTTGGTAAGACCCTTTGTAGAAACTGATCAACTAGCAGGTAACTGTAACCAATATAGTTAACCGTGATGAGAGTCAACTTGAAAAGTTGAATTTTTCCGTTGCCGCTGGTAGATTGCAAAATTATTTCCTTGAAAGTACAATGGGAATAGATCAAACTGTGATCCTCAATGCCTATGGGGTGATTTAGTAAGCTCCTGCGGGGTCTTACCCCAAAACAATGTGTCCATAGACGCTCGTAGTGCTATAGAGAGAGCAGGAGATCCACACAAGTGGAAAGCTTAGCTCTTATGGACAGCCATACTGTCGCAATGGTATGTTGCATCTAAAATCCGTGGTAGAAATCAGATGAGTTGAGTTTATGGGTATCAAAAACTCAACTCGAGTGTCGCACTGAAACCATGTTGTGCAAAAATGACACCATTAACATCCGTAATGACAACACTCTTGCTTGTCTATTCATGTCGTTGTGTAGTCCAATGGGTAGATTTGTTAGATCTTAAGAACAATCCCCCAAGGAATGCCAATAGTTGGGTTATCCTCGAGACCTGTCAATGACTCTTAGCCAGCATGTGTGGCTCATAGCCCTTATGGCCATTAGTGTTCGATCGACGAAACGATAATCAACCAGCGTGTGTGTCTCATAGCCCTTATGGCCATTAGTGTTCAATTGACAAAATGATGAAGATGCCCTATTTCTAACTGAGAGTTAGAGCACCTTGGCTCAAGCTAACTCCCAAACAAAACATGTATCAAAAACTGCGTAGAAGTTTTCATTATAAGAGAGAAAATGCTGGGCTGAGGAATTTTCCTTAAGTGACGAGTTTGTATATGTTGTGCCCAATCTATGTGGTCTAACGCATCTTATCCTGACTTGCAGAGTATCCTATAAGCATTCAACAATCTGCCTGTATAACACTCTCATCGAGTGAGGGAACAAAAAACACAAGCCATAGCTTGACCTACTTACCATATTTGGGGTCGTGATGTTACAAAAATGACTGAAAAATGGCACTTTGCCTGTGAAAGAAGTTCGAGATTTAGGTTCCTTTTAATTTTGGTGTGTGACGATAGCAACCAAAAATCATGTTAAACAATCCTGAACTTATCTTGTCCTTGACAGAGGTGCAAGTGGGATAGCGGAAGCGTATTTCATAGGGCGGTAGAAGTGAATCTACCTAGCTAGCATGCCGTGCATGCAGAATTTAAGCCCCTAGCAAAAATGATGGCCTCAAACGTGAGAGCCAAAACCACAAGTGCCTTGCACAAGTTTAGTGGTATGGAGTGATATTCCTTATTTTTCTAGTTCCCAAACTTGTGTGCCACTGCCCGTGATGCCAAGTCATTGGGCAGTACCTTGGCACAAGAGAGAAGCCTTGCTTCATGTAAAATTGTCAAAGAACTTTGCTTTGCACAAAAACATGAGTTTCCAATGTAAATGTATAAACATGGAAAAATAATCATTACTGAACATGATCTAACCTGGTGAGTCAGCTGTAACCAGTTGTCTGGAGATGTCGGAAGAAAAGCTCGTTCCATGTAGATCATAACTAGAGATAGCCGTTTTTCGGCTCTTTATAATTGCCATAGTGAGTTATCTCACCCTATCAAATCACTCAAACACTGTGGTTACCCTCACCCTTTCACCGTATATAGGTGCGTGTGAGTTAGGGGACTTTTCCCATATCTCCTTACTGAAATAAAAAACCCTCAATTAGCTAGTCATTGGGCTAGTTGAGCCAAAAAAATAAAAAATAAAATAAAAAATATAAGTATATTATGGCCCATGCGTATGTAAATATTTCTTTGTATATAGGGCCTAAATAAAAGATTTTTTCATAATTATTTTGGTATTTATTTAAATATTTCTACCTAGGTGTGTGTTATTTATGCTCTGTACATTGCCTCACCATTACCACAATTTTTCTTACCATTTTTCATACTCTTTATTCCATATAGAAATAATTTCATGTAAGATTCTCTTATATTTGGTGTAACTCCATCCCAACAAAAATCCAAAAAAACTAGTTCTATTTATGTGTATATTTTTTTCACTATTGTGATTTTTTCCTTCCTTCATATATTCTCTATTACTCTCATAAATTAGACCACCAAAAATATTCATCTTTTTATGGTAGACTTATAATGAGAGAGATTTATTTTGACCCCTTTATATTTTTCCACCTATATTATTTATGTTTGACATGTACATATTTTTTAGACCCCTCAATATTTGATTTTCTTAGTGGTACTATTCACTTATATCATGATCTCAACAATATCTTCAATTATAGACCTACCAAATAAGGTCAAGGGTAGGTGGCATGCATACATGCACTATGGAGGGCTCACTCTTGGAGGTATTCAAAAGAATCATCCAAAGAAGGACCCCACAAGGACCTTGCAGTGGAAAAAAACGATCGGTTTTGCTGAATTTTTAAAGTTCACTTGCTCTCTGAATTTGAAAAGGTGATACAAACAAAAGTTGTAGCTCGTGGGCTGAACTTTTGCCTCAAATTTTTTCATATTTTTTTGAGCTACGAACTGTGAGCTATGATTTTTTTAGTGGACCCCAGTTTTCCCATGCTATGCAACTACACTCTCTCTTCCACTTTATCATTTTCCTCTTTCACACACACTTCTCCACTCATCATCCCCATCTCTCTCACCACTCCTCTCTGCACACTACTCACCTTCTCCTCAACCTTGAAGAATAAGAGAAACCATGGTGAATTCATACCTCCCACACACAATTCCATTCCAAAATTGACCACCTAGTCTCATTTTTCCTCCTCCAAATTACCCATATCTATCAAAAAACCACAAAATTCAGCCTCTTCTCTTAAAAGACAGCATCATGGTGGTTGATTACTCAGCTTCAATTACCTTGTCTCTCAAGGAAGGTCAAGAGTGGAGAAAACATGTACCGTCAAAGCTAGTGGACCGTCAACAAGCGTCAAAATTGGCCCTACTCAAGACACTTGGAGCATCAACCTTGTAAGAAATCCACCTTTTCTTACCTCTTAAGAGTTTTTTCTTCCTTATTTGTATCCTACATGGATACTCCCATTGTAAATACCCAATTCCATTTGTAAATTAATACTAACTCTACTAACACTAACCCACTATGAAAAGTCCTATCACCTCTATTTCTCTCCTCTCTCTTTCCTCACCAACTTCTTGATAATTCCAAGCAAAAGAAATTAGATAAATTGCTGAAAATCTAACCCAACCATGGTTAGAGGAGTAACCCTAGCCTTCAAAATTGCTATAAAAGGAGGGTGTAGCTAGCACAAAAGAGGGAGCCATAAGCAAGAGCACTATGCTATAGCTTGAGAAGCCAAGCTCAACCTCTCTAGAAGGATCTCTTGAGTGGAAGCTCATTGTCTTATGCATGTGCATGTGTTGTAATAGGGGATTAGCAAGGGAACTCTATGCCATTGTAAGAGAGAGTGATCATTCAATTGAGAGTAGGAAATCTATCATTTCTCCTACTAGTGTAAGCCCAACATTTGCTGAATCAAGGAGGGTGGATTTGGACTAAGCTTGGATATTTTGTCTCCCTTCAAACGTGAAGTAATGGACAACAATGATGCGTAAGTGTCTTGGTGTTTTTTGTTAAGTTCTTGATAGCTTGTCTCTGGTGTTGTCATCAATCTAGCCATAAATCCCACATACTGTAACAGGGCGACAGGGTGGAGAGGACTCCCATGGCCTTAAGACAGTGATTGGGGTGGCTTTTCCTGTGATGTGTTGTGGTGAAATTTACGCAAGCTATGTTGAACAAATACTAATCTCACTTTGATTTGTCATGACAGATTTGTAAGAAGGTATTAATGCAACAAGCACCCCCTCCCCCTTTCTCTCTCTTTCTTAAATATATAGTTGTGTTGCTTGATCATTGCCGATACGTTTCAAAGCAGCCCGAGCACTATCTCTCTCTCTCTCTCTCTCTCTCTCTCTCTCTCTCTCTCTCTCTCTCTCTCTCTCTCTCTCGTGTTTTAGTGTGTGAGAGTGTTCCATTGGTGTTAGGGTTAGTGTAAATTCCTTGCTTGTTTGTGGGTTGCTCTAACGATTCTCCTCTTTTGCGTCCTAGTTCGCTCTTAAACTAGGTGGTGCCCCTTGTGTAGTTGGGATTTGGCTGTGGGTTTGTTGTTTTGGTTTGTGTTTTGTTGTGCCCCAGCCCCATTGAGCAGCACGGGAGCCTTGAAGGGTGTCTAGAGGTTGCTCTTCTTGTTGCCCGCCCCGGACCGCCTCAAATTAGTGCCCCCACTGAGGACAGGCTTGTGTATGTTTTGTGAAGGCTCAACCTTTAGCATAATCAAGTAGCTTGCATGAATCACGAGAATTTGTATGATCCCTTCATTCCCATTGCAAGGCAAAAGGTACACATAATTGTTAGTACTAAGTTGCAATTTCAGCGAGTAATTCGTAGAATTTTAGGTCCTCTTAGGTTAGCTGAGATAAACACTTTGGTAAATCCTTTTATTTTGCCTCTCATTAGGTACGATATTAGCTTGGACGTCTATATTTTTGTGTTATTTTAAGCATTAGGACATGCATAGGCCATGGATAATGGCCCAGGAATAGAGGTTTTTCCCTTTCATTTTACTCCACACATTAGAATAAACGTTGCAATTAGTAGAAAGATCCATTTTCAACAACGAATGGTGTTCATGTTTGGTGCCCAAAGAGTAGGAGAAATTCTTGCATCACCAAACCCTGTCATTCTACCTCTCATCAACTACCACACTTCTTTTGATGTACATGTGTTCATTTTATTTTAAAATGAAGTGCAACCCGGGAAAATAGTGTGTATGTTTGTTTTTTCTTTGTCCAAGTTGTTAGAAGAAACAAAAAAACGATCATTTGTTCTAACTGGGAATGTGTGTGCAGTGAAAGTTCAATCCTTAGAGATCTAGCTCTATTACCAATTGAGTTGCAGGAGCAAGTAGTAAGGCGTCTCCCTCATAACAAGAGGGTGGTGAAGTTAAGACGGAAGGTCCTACGCGTGGATTCCATTTTCCTCTTGTTGTTGGGCACTAAGGAAGACCGCGCATTCATCCAACTAGTGTGTACCCTAAGATTGGTAAATAGAGTGAAATTTGGCGTTTGGCGAGTGCATTTCACCATTGAGGAAGACTCTTCAGGAAACTTGCGGCCAGAGTTTATGCTTCATAGACTCACATTTGGTGAATTTTTCCCTCATTTGCGTCTTATTAATAGTCTTCCTTTCGCTTTCAACAAAGGAGATAGGGAGCTATTCAGAGCTTGTTTTAATAAAGAGAGCATAGAGAAGATTGCAAATTTGTATAAATTCTCATCCTTCTCTACTTTCTATGACACTTTGTTCATAGAGACATTGTAAATCTCTTTATGCTTTTGAATGATTTAACCATAATCCTAAGGAGTTTTTGTCCAGGAATTTTGTAGCACAAGTGGAGTCTTTAAATCTTGCAAACTTGATTGGACTTGATGAGGATTTTCTTTATGAAATTGTGAGAAGGTTGCCTCACTCCGACTGTGTGGAACTCGAAGGAAAGGAGCTCCTAGTCAATTGCTACTTTCTCACGGCCTTCGACGAGCATGAAGATCTAGTTTTTATACAAACTGCTTGTGCATTGGGAATTGTAGAGCAAGTGCAATTTATCACTTGGGACGTGGTTGCTCTTTTGGATCGAGAAAATGAAGTTCTAGAGATTTCTGTTTATCGCCTTAGCTTTGAAGAATTTCAACCCTTCTTAGAGCTCATCAATAGTCTACCCTTTTGTTTTGATCAAACAAATCGAGACCTTATTGAAGCTTGGATAGCTGAAGAAGAAAACCTAGAGTGGTATTTTCTCACTTCTTCATTTGCAGGCGAGTGGTTCTAAATCTCTATTGTATCCCTTATTGTAACTCGTGTTGTAATCTTTCATAATAATGGAGAGCCAACGCCAAATGTCTGGATATCCTCTTTTCTTTGGAGAGCCTGGAGAGGATGCAGAATTATTTTTAGCAAATTTCAAGATGTCTTGCCGTATCAAGAGGATAGTAACCGATCAAGAACGTGTAGAAATGTTTGAGGTGGTCCTTAGGAAAGATGCTAGTACTTGGTTTGACTCTTTGCCTGAGGAAGTTAAGGGGAATTACACAGAAGTTTTGAATCGTTTTAAGAGATACTTCTTTGATCCCCAAAACACTCAAAAACTATGGCAAGACATTGTTTCTCATAAGCAAAAAGACTTAGATGTACATGTGGTAGTGATGTGTGTGAACACACTAGGACCGCCGGGGCATTTTTCCCCTCTTTAGGAGGTTTTTTTCCCCGTGCATTATATATACGCCCATCACTCTAGGGCTATCTATCTTTCCATTGCACACTAAGTAACACACTCTCTATTGTGTGCCTCGAGCTTCCTTCGTCTTCTCCAAGCCGTGTGTGTTTCTCTGCAACCCTAATTCCAACAATTGGTATCAGAGCAAGTCACATCCTCCCGGGCTTAGTCGCCAGCTGCTCCAGAGGCAATGGCTTACCAAGGCAACAATCAGTAGCTGGTCTGAGAGGATGATCAGCCACACTGGGACTGAGACACGTGACTACTACTTGTACAAGCAAGAGTTTCTACGTCTTTGGGCTCTATGGATACGAAATGTTGCTAACCCTAGTGATGGTGCAGAATTTCTAAAGAAGGAGAGGTTCATAGCCGGACTCTTTCCTGACCTTAAGGTAAAAGTTGAGGCGGGTGCACCTACTACCTTTGATGCAGCTGAAACTAGGGCTGCTGAGAAATATAGGAAACTCAAGTGCTTAAGGGGAGAGGTTCCAATAGAAGGTCTTAGACCCAAAGGTAAGTCACAAGCATCAACATCGAGGGAGCTTCCTGAGGTAACGGCGGAAGTAATTGAGAAGTTAAACGAATCTTTAAGCAGCCTGTCAATTCACCTTGCACAAGCTGTAGGTCCAAAGGGACAAGCAAAGAAGTCTGAAGAGAGAGATCCACGACCTAGGAGAGTCTTGCAATGTTGGAATTGCGGAGAGTCTGGACATGGGATGTATAATTGTCCTTGGCCCCGTGGAGAGCCAGGGAGACCTAACTTGAATTACCCAGTGATGAATGCAGGAGAAGGAGCTGGTCAACAACCAAGGCTTCTACAAAGGCCAAATGGACCAAGACCACCTCCACAAGGGGTAGAAGGAGTTCCACCTTTGCCAGATCCAAATGTGCATGTGGTAGAGGTGACAAATTCAAATGAGGTTGACATGGGAGCCAATGGCATTAAGCGTGGCTGAGGGAAAGGTAAAGAGAAAGAGGGTGTCCCATCACAGAGTGACCATGGACAAGGCAAGAAGGCAAAGGAGACCAAGGAAGCTAAGAGGACTCGACGTCGTATCAATCTCCAAGACTTCCCTCTTGGACATGGTATGGCTCCATACAACCTGTTGGAAGACATGCGAGGTAAGGGTCCTGATATCTCATGGCCTCAGTTTCTTGCATTATGCCCACAAGTTAGGAGGGATTTAACAAAGGCAGTTAGCACTAGGAGAAAGGTAAAAGAGAGTTTTCCTGTTGTAAAAATTGCACATGCTGAGATGAACGAGGATATTACACTTGTGCTAGATTGTTACATAAAAGGAAGATTGGTTAGGAAAGGTCTAGTGGATGGGGGTGCACAAATTTGCATCATGACAGAAGGGCTCATGCAAAGACTAGGCATGCACATCCATGAGACACCTGAAATCAAAGTGAAAATGGAAAACAATAGCAAGGCTAGGTGCGTAGGCATTTGTAAAAATGTTTTTGTGGAGGCCTTTGGCATTAAGAAGGCAGTGGATTTTTATGTCATGTCTACCAAGGGAAATGGTTACCCATTTATCCTAGGAAGACCATGGCTAATGAAAATGCGAGCTTTGCAGGATTGGGAGAGTGGAAAGCTAATTTGCAGGAATGACAATCATAAGAAGGTTGTCTTTGACATGAAGGAGCAACGCCAAGAGGAGCTCCATGAAGAATCATCTCAAAGTGAGACGGAAGAAGGTTGGACTGATAGCACTTCAGAAGAAGAAAGTAGCGGCAGCATTACTGAAGAGGAGTCTTCCATCGAAGTCATGGGGGTAAGGTTTAAGCCAAGCAACCAAGAGACCTCTTGTCAAGCCTTGGAGGAGGTAGGTCCTCAAGAGAACGAAGGTGTTCAAGATGAAGGGATGCTGGAGGGTATGCTATCAACAACACTTACAAAGGATGAAAGAGAGGAGTTCAAATGTGTGCTAAGGAAGTTTCATAGGCTTTTTGCTAAAGACTACACCGATGTGCGTGGAGTAGATGTTGTTCAACACAAGATTGAGTTGAAGCCAGAGGCCACACCTAAGGCTCAAAAGCTACGAAGGCTAGGAGTCATTAAGGAGCAGGCTTTACTCAAGCAGGTAAGAAAGCTTCTAGCAGCAGGTTTCATTTATCCAGTGGAGAATTCAGAGTGGGTCTCTCCCGTTGTTGTCACTCCTAAGAAAAACGGCAAGTGGAGGGTGTGTGTGGATTATCGTCCACTTAATGAGGCAACAAAAAGAGATCACTTTCCCCTCCCATTTCAGGATGAGATACTAAATGAAGTAGCTAGTCATGAGAAGTACACTGTGTGTGATGGCTACTCGGGTTACTTTCAAATAGGTATCGCATTGGAGGATCAATTGAAAACAACCTTTATCACTCCTTGGGGTTGTTATGCTTTTAGAGTCATGCCATTTGGCCTGACAAATGCTCCTGCAACTTTCCAACGCTTCATGAACATGGTGTTTCAAGCATTCTTTGGAAAGTCAATTAGGGTGTTCATTGATGATTTTTGTATTTATAGCTCAAAATCATTGCATCTACAAAGGGTAGAAGAAGGTTTAAAGAAGCTCTATGACATGGGAGGTCAACTCAACCCCGACAAGTGTCACATCGCTGAGGATGAAGTGATCTTGCTTGGTCACAAGGTTTCCTATAAAGGCATTGAGGTGGATCCTTCAAAGGCAAAGGCTCTTATTGAGCTCCCCTCACCCAAGAATCTCAAAGAGGTCATATCATTCATTCAAAAAGTGAAGTATATGTCACGCTTTATTCACTTAGCTTCGGAGTTGCTTCATCCTTTGCAAAAGTTGACACAACAAGTAGAATTTGCATGGTCTGATGAGCTTGAAGAGTATTTTTGTAACATTAAAGTCATTTTGTCAGAGCTACCAACACTCATGCCTCCTTGTTGGGAGTACACATTCTTTGTTAGCTCTAGTGTTGGAAGGGAAACAATTGGTGCTGTGTTGCTACAACAAGATCCCCATAGTACAAGGATGCGACCCATCTACTTTGCTAGTAGGGTCATGAATGCTTTGGAGAGAGACTACACAGAAGCAGAACTCATGATGCTTTCTCTCATGTTTGCGGTGAGAAAGTTTAGATCCTACCTGCTACCAAAACCTTTTGTAATTCTCACTGCAGAGAATTTGTTCCCTTGGGTGTCATCTCAAATGAATCTTAGTACTAGGATCTCAAAGTGGATTATGGAGTTGCAAGAGTTTCAATACTCCTTCAAGGTAGAAGATAGTGGGCGTGCACAATTGGCAGGGATTCTCACTTATAGGGTGCATGAAAAGGAGATTAAGGTGCTTGAAGTAAAGACCCTACCATTACCACCACCAAAAAGTATTCCTAATGCTTTTACCTTGTTCTTTGATGGAGCTTTTCGTCGAGCCACAGGAAAAGCAGGGGGAGGGCTAGTGTTGCTCAACCCAAGTGGAGAGGTGGTCATGAAAGAGAAGTTCAATCTACCAAGTTCAGCTAGCAACAATGAAGCAGAATACGACACACTAATTCATGGTTTGAAGATGTGCATTGGCCAAGAGATACAACGTCTCATGGTAAAGGGAGATGCACTTCTCATTGTTAAACAGATTTTAGGCATTTGGGCATGCAAGAATGAAAGCTTACGGACAAAAGTTCATGCCATTCGTAGATTGTTTAATCAATTTGAAGAAGTGCAACTATATCATATTCCTAGGAAACAGAATGAAGATGCCGATTTACTTGCACAGCAAGTAGTTACATGTGTTGAGAAAGAAGTGCAGGTCATCATGGTGGCAGCAACTGTCAAGCAACCGAGATACCAGGGATTGGAGTCATTGACTCCCATCATTGGCTACATTTTGGAGGGTGAGTTTCCACCAGACTTCACAAAAGCTCAGAAGAGGAGACTCATGAAGAAGGCAAGCACATATCTCTTCCTAGAAGGCTCCCTCTATCAAAGAGGGAAGGATCAAGTGTGCAGAAGAGTACCAACTATCGAGGAAATTCCAGCTATTCTAAAAGGTTTGCATGAAGAGGCATGTGGTGGTCATTTTGCCCAAGAATCAACTGTGAAGAAGATTTTGCTTGCGGGGTATGTTTGGCCAAGCTTGCATGTGGATGTTCAACATTGGTGTAAAAGCTGTCACAATTGTCAGATAAATGGAAATAGAAGATTGGTGCATGGCCCGAGGCAAATAGTGCTTGCAAATGGACCCTTTGAAAAATGGGGCATTGATGCTATGGGTCCTCTGCCTAGGACAAAAAATGGTAAACTCTACATTCTAGTGGCTGTAGACTATATGACTAGGTGGGTGGAAGCTCAAAGTGTGGCAAGAGTGAATGAGAGGACAATTAGCAAGTTTGTGTACAATCACATTTGTTGCAGATTTGGCACACCTTTGGAGATTGTTTCTGATAATGGTCCAGGGTTTAGGAAGGGCTTGCTCACAGAAGTTTGTGAAGAACTTCACATTCTACATCGTCATAGCACACCATACTACCCACAGTCAAATGGATTGGTGGAGAAGGCTAATGGTGTCGTTGCAGGAATCATTAGAAAGATGGTGCAAAACAAGACAAAATTATGGGATGAGTTCTTGGATGGTGCCTTGTGGGCGTATCGAACCACATATAGGGAAGCCACGGAGTTCACACCATTTCACTTGGTCTATGGTCAAGAGGCTTTACAGCCAATTGAGCTAAACATTCCAACAATGCGACTTCATGGCAAATCAGCACAAGATGATCAAGAAGCATGGATGGATCGACTTCTTACCTTAGCTGAGCTTGAGTGGAAAAGAGAAGCAGCATACGAGTGCTATAAGAGGAAAGCCACACAGACAAAGGAGAAGCTTGACAAGAAACTGAAGGACAAAGGCATCAAGAAGGAGATCTTGTGCTAAGGTATGACAATCGACTCGATAATCGTTTTGATGCCAAATTTGAAACAAGATGGCAAGGGCCATACATAGTCAAGAAGGCTTTCAATTCAAGTTACTATCAGCTTATGGACTTGAATGGTAAAGAGCAATCCAGGAAAGTAAACGGGTATCGCTTGAAGCCCTATTTGAGTCGCCTTCTACCAAAGGATCTACCAAAGATCTATCCAAAGGCCACTGTCTCATGTAAGTATTGTTACATGAAGTATGAGTGTAACTCTAGCCAAAATTTTGAGGGGCCAAACAATAAAGATCTCGTCAAGGACTCTGAAGCACTCTCTTTGGAAAAGATGCTCTATGATGGTACATGAATATACCATCATCCAGGGGGAGGGCTAATGATAGCCGTTCTTCGGCTCTTTATAATTGCCATAGTGAGTTATCTCACCCTATCAAATCACTCAAACACTGTGGTTACCCTCACCCTTTCACTGTATATAGGTGCGTGTGAGTTAGGGGACTTTTCCCATATCTCCTTACTGAAATAAAAATCCCTCAATTAGCTAGTCATTGGGCTAGTTGATCCAAAAAAATAAAAAATATAAGTATATTATGGCCCATGCGTATGTAAATATTTCTTTGTATATAGGGCCTAAATAAAAGATTTTTTCATAATTATTTTGATATTTATTTAAATATTTCTACCTAGGTGTGTGTTATTTATGCTCTGTACATTGCCTCACCATTACCACAATTTTTCTTACCATTTTTCATACTCTTTATTCCATATAGAAATAATTTCATGTAAGCTTCTCTTATATTTGGTGTAACTCCATCCCAACAAAAATCCAAAAAAACTAGTTCTATTTATGTGTATATTTTTTTCACTATTGTGATTTTTTCCTTCCTACATATATTCTCTATTACTCTCATAAATTAGACCACAAAAAATATTCATCTTTTTATGGTAGACTTATAATGAGAGAGATTTATTTTGACCCCTTTATATTTTTCCACCTATATTATTTATATTTGACATGTACATGTTTTTTAGACCCCTCAATATTTGATTTTCTTAGTGGTACTATTCACTTGTATCATGATCTCAACAATATCTTCAATTATAGACCTACCAAATAAGGTCAAGGGTAGGTGGCATGCATACATGCACTATGGAGGGCTCACTCTTGGAGGTATTCAAAAGAATCATCCAAAGAAGGACCCCACAAGGACCTTGCAGTGGAAAAAAACGGTCAGTTTTGCTGAATTTTTAAAGTTCACTTGCTCTCCGAATTTGAAAAGGTGATACAAACAAAAGTTGTAGCTCGTGGGCTAAACTTTTGTCTCAAATTTTTTCATATTTTTTTGAGCTACGAGCTGTGAGCTATGATTTTTTTAGTGGACCCCAGTTTTCCCATGCTATGCAGCCACACTCTCTCTTCCACTTTATCATTTTCCTCTTTCACACACACTTCTCCACTCATCATCCCCATCTCTCTCACCACTCCTCTCTGCACACTACTCACCTTCTCCTCAACCTTGAAGAATAAGAGAAACCATGGTGAATTCATACCTCCCACACACAATTCCATTCCAAAATTGACCACCTAGTCTCATTTTTCCTCCTCCAAATTACCCATATCTATCAAAAAACCACAAAATTCAGCCTCTTCTCTTAAAAGACAGCATCATGGTGGTTGATTACTCAGCTTCAATTACCTTGTCTCTCAAGGAAGGTCAAGAGTGGAGAAAAAATGTACCGTCAAAGCTAGTGGACCGTCAACAAGCGTCAAAATTGGCCCTACTCAAGACACTTGGAGCATCAACCTTGTAAGAAATCCACCTTTTCTTACCTCTTAAGAGTTTTTTCTTCCTTATTTGTATCCTACATGGATACTCCCATTGTAAATACCCAATTCCATTTGTAAATTAATACTAACTCTACTAACACTAACCCACTATGAAAAGTCCTATCACCTCCATTTCTCTCCTCTCTCTTTCCTCACCAACTTCTTGATAATTCCAAGCAAAAGAAATTAGATAAATTGCTGAAAATCTAACCCAACCATGGTTAGAGGAGTAACCCTAGCCTTCAAAATTGCTATAAAAGGAGGGTGTAGCTAGCACAAAAGAGGGAGCCATAAGCAAGAGCACTATGCTATAGCTTGAGAAGCCAAGCTCAACCTCTCTAGAGGGAGCTCTTGAGTGGAAGCTCATTGTCTTATGCATGTGCATGTGTTGTAATAGGGGATTAGCAAGGGAACTCTATGCCATTGTAAGAGAGAGAGTGATCATTCAATTGAGAGTAGGAAATCTATCATTTCTCCTACTAGTGTAAGCCCAACATTTGCTGAATCAAGGAGGGTGGATTTGGACTAAGCTTGGATATTTTGTCTCCCTTCCAACGTGAAGTAATGGACAACAATGATGCGTAAGTGTCTTGGTGTTTTTTGTTAAGTTCTTGATAGCTTGTCTCTGGTGTTGTCATCAATCTAGCCATAAATCCCACATACTGTAAGAGGGCGACAGGGTGGAGAGGACTCCCATGGCCTTAAGACAGTGATTGGGGTGGCTTTTCTTGTGATGTGTTGTGGTGAAATTTACGCAAGCTATGTTGAACAAATACTAATCTCACTTTGATTTGTCATGACAGATTTGTAAGAAGGTATTAATGCAACAAGCACCCCCTCCCCCTTTCTCTCTCTTTCTTAAATATATAGTTGTGTTACTTGATCATTGCCGATACGTTTCAAAGCAGCCCGAGCACTATCTCTCTCTCTCTCTCTCTCTCTCTCTCGTGTTTTAGTGTGTGAGAGTGTTCCATTGGTGTTAGGGTTAGTGTAAATTCCTTGCTTGTTTGTGGGTTGCTCTAACGATTCTCCTCTTTTGCGTCCTAGTTCGCTCTTAAACTAGGTGGTGCCCCTTGTGTAGTTGGGATTTGGCTGTGGGTTTGTTGTTTTGGTTTGTGTTTTGTTGTGCCCCAGCCCCATTGAGCAGCACGAGAGCCTTGAAGGGTGTCTAGAGGTTGCTCTTCTTGTTGCCCGGCCCGGACCGCCTCACTAGCTTTGTTGCGTGGAAGAAAGTTGGCGTACATATCATATACACGCCACTCCCTAAAATATCCTGTAGGCATATGAAGAAATTCTCCAAGGGCGCGTGCTCATAGCATACCCTGAACAGGAAAAAAGCTCAATGCAAGATTCCAGAATTGAATCCTTGCTCAGAGATGACTATTGATATACAGAGAGCATGAGAAAAAGAATCGACCTTGTCAAGCAATTTCAATTGAAATTGGCTAGTGCGGTGTGGCGAGCATTTTTGCCGACTTCTGGAAGCAGTGACAAGAAGTAGGCCATGCCGAGCTCTGTGCACCCTTCATGAAGTCGAGCCACAGGGTGTGCCGATCTCCTTGAGATTTCATGGGCATTAAAATTGAACTGCTATTGATCCGTGCAGTAGATCAGGGCTACGGGTACTCAAGCCATGCTTGAGTCACGTTGGCAGGTTAAGCCTTGGTTCGATGCCAACAAGATTGTAATGTTGAAAACAACTGTCACAAGCCGTGCTTGTGCTTGGAGTGCTAAAAGTGCACTCCCCTCGATTGCATGCGAGCATTTCTAGAAGTCAATGCAAGCCTTTGCCCAGAATGTTATGTAAATTTCAAAGTAACAATGCAGCATGCACATTATAGGCATAGTTCAGTTGCATGTAGAAACGATGATCATGCATGCTAGCAAAACCATGCAAATGAATGGAGCTTGAGAACTTGTACAACAGCCTTGTTGGGACAATAATCACTCATCATGTTCGAACAATTTCACCAAACAACTTCAGTTGACTTACCTTGCTAGGCGCGTGGCCTATGTGGTAGCGCTTCCGTGATCCTTGTAACCCATGTCGAAACTTGAAGCTTGTTCTACCCTCATGTAGATTAGTTGCAAGGCGTCTCTCAGAATGCCTTGCCTTATGTGAAACTCATGGTGAAGAGTGATAGTGGATTGTAAAGATAGCCGTGCAATCTTTCTTCATTATTATAGTAATCCACCAGAATAAATTAGCGGCTTTTCGTGTGCGAATGTTTGTGCATATGCTTTTGTAAGAGATCGCATGGCCACATGAGAACATGCATGTTGCATGCACTCCAATTTGCGGAAAATACAGTGGGATGTGACAACTGCACAACGATTTCGACTCATGACAGCCAAGCCGAGGTTCAACTCGTTGCTTCCATGCCCTTGGCCCAGGGGGGTCACCTAATAAAAATGTAACCTATCACGTGAGTTCAACAGAAGGGTATTTAAAGTTCTTGAAACTTACAGAAATATATATACAAAAGGGCATTATTTTTTCAAATTTGAAAAAAACTTACAGGTTTTAGAAGAAAATGGTACATTATATTCCTAACAAAATTCACAGATAAGGGGTTTTACAAACATGTCTTGAACGCACGTGATATGGTAGTTTTACACATAGTGAACCCCCCGAGGCCCTTGCATGCCCGGGTTGTGTCATCTAGCATAGGGATGGACCCTTATGGTGGCCACATACCCCACTTGGGCGCCCACCAAAAAAAAACTATGGAAAACAAAACCAGAGGGTAGCGATGGCGGCTACCGAGCTTGCGCAGAAAAAAAAACATCCGATGCTAGCTGCCAAGGCCGAACTAGGGGCCGTCCACATGACGTAAAACGTGCAGAGGTTCAAGGCGAAACCCGTGAGGGTGATCACTCGCTGTTTTGTGTAGGTCAAGAAAACAACGTCCATACGTAATGGGGCTCCTTCCCCCGCGGCCTTGTTGGCCCTCCTCGATTGTGCAGGGGACAGTGCCCACAACCATGCCGCATCCTTGCTCCTCCGTATGCAAGACATGCAAAACGTGAGAGCCAAACGCCCTCCATATATATATATATATATATATATATATATATATATATATATATATATATATATATATATATATATATATATATATATAGAGAGAGAGAGAGAGAGAGAGAGAGAGAGAGAGAGAGAGAGAGAGAGAGAGAGAGAGAGAGAGAGAGAGAGAGAGAGAGTCCTTTCCCCTCCTCCATGGCTCTCCCCTCTCCTGAGCTCTGATAGTAGTGAAAGGGCAAGGGGATTGGAACATGCTCATCACCACCGAGCCATACCCTATATAGGCCCTTGGCCTTCTAAATATAGGGACCCCCTAGACTGCATGTTCGTGTCCTGGCCCCTGGCCGTGCCTGGTCCTACCATTGTCCTGACACAGAGGGCTCCCTTGCAACTGCTAACCTAAGAAATGTTGGTTTCTATGCCTCCTCCCATTTGCAAGAGAATGAGAATGGTTCTTGAAAAAGTGTAGGCCACTTGCACATTGTTGCAAGATAGAGCTTGAAGAAACTAACATAGGTGCGACCATCTCGTACAATGTGGGCACACTTCACTCTGTCATGATGAAATTGAAAAATGTGGTCTCTACAAGGGCACTGAGAAAACATCACCAATCTTACCTTCAAGGCAAGGACGCTTTGTTGAACGAGGGGCTTTCTCGTCCATCACAAAAGCAGGCCACCCCCAAGCTTGGAGGGTGTAGGTAGAAGACCAGGGGTTCCACTTGTAAAACGGGCTTGTCTATGTTCTGTTAACAGGATGAATCAGCTGTCTTAGTTTGTGAGAAACAATCCAAAACATGATGGATGGATTTAGTGGAGGTCACTCCTGCGAGCATATGCAAAGTCCAAGAAAGTAGTGCTCATTCCTTGACACAGGATGTCGTCCATGTTTTTCTTCTCATCTCTAACGGTGCTTGCTTTACAAGGAGGCACATGCATAACTCTGAGATGGAGCCTCCTCTTTGTAGTTTCATGTTTATCCACATAGCCATTGTTTCATGTTTTAATACCTTTTCTTCTCATGTTTTTGAAAATTTAAATAATGTTCTTTAATTTTTTTCACAAGCAAAACAGAGGGAGATACCAAAATTTGAATGTTTAAGGGCTAAAGAGGGCGTCAATAATAATCACGATAATGTAAGCAACAATAATTGCGATAATATCCGTGGTAAATGCAAAAAAATGTCCTCCCACCCACTCTCTCTTCTTTGGCCAGCCCATTTTGAACTCTCTCTCGCTACAAAACGTGATAAAAGGAATTGAGATTTTCATAGTGTTAGCTATGTTCATGGAGTTCTCGAATATCTAACTATTCCTTGCCCCCCAAATATGTTTGAAGTAACAAAATCTCACGATTTGTGTTGCGATGAGTAGTGCTTCGCTCTTGAACACCTTCCCGCCCAAGAAGAGATCGTTCTTGAAGATCCTATTTTTCAAGTGTTTTGAACACATTTGCAAATCTTCCCTTCTAGGCCACATATCATCGGGCACTCCTTGAAAAGGTGAGGGAGGTCTTTATTGGCCATCTTGCATTATGAGAATCTATCTGGGCCAATATCCCTAGCGAGAACCTTCACCCAGTTGGTATAGCTCCCCATAGAACTTTCCATTCTATGTGCGCAAATGTTAACAACCTCTCACTAGGGCCTACAAAAAAAGTAAAAAAGAAATTTTTTCATCATTACCTTACAATGTGGGACTAAAATCAGCAAGCTTTATCCATTGGTCCACAACTCTCAAAAATGCAACCTTCTATTAAGGCTGATTACACATTGGAACAAGCCTGTCCAACTGTTTTTGGATTTTCACAGTTGTCTATACACACCAAGCTCTTGGAGTTGGGCCGATGTCGCTACCAACAATGTAGCTTATTCGTTGTGTCTTCCTCCATGTGAGCACATGCATTTGCTGATAGTTGGTGTGTAGCTAGCCTAAGGACTTAAATTGCATTCCAAAAACGGGCAAAACATCTTGAAGGGGCAAAATGCTCAGAGTGGGATTCCAAAAGTTTCTATTGTCATACCATCTTGGAAAAGGTGCACACCGCACAGGCTACAAGTGCCAACAATGTGCACATGCATGCATGGAGGGGGAGGTGCAAAGAAGTCACTGAAGGCAACACACACACACATCATCGATTGATTTGAGTTTGAAATAATCAAAATCATGTAATAATAATATTTTAAATGAATCTGTGGCATTGTGTTTAAGGCCCAATAGGGAAACATTTCTAAAGGAGGTAGTTTCTATGGACCTTTTGGTGATGACTAAGGCTTGAAAGTTGAGAGAGAGAGAGAGAGAGAGAGAGAGAGAGAGAGAGAGAGAGAGAGAGAGAGAGAGAGAGAGAGGGGGGTGGGGGGGGGGGGGGGGGGGGGGGTGGGGGGAGCAACCTTTGAAGTTTGCACATGTCAAGAAGAAATTACGTTAGTAATTAGGACTTGGGATGTGAAAGGACCAAGGTCCTAGGTTGCAGATTGTTACTTGGTGATCCAAAGGCTCTTTTTCTGTTCTTTGAGCTTAGAAGCCTCCACGTGGCACTTGAAAAATAGAAAAATAAATTTGTTATTTATTATCTTTTCATGTCAATGTGCTTTCCAAAGAAAAGGAGCCAGTTTAGAGACACTCAAGAAAAAAAGTGTGATTTTGGGCGAGATTTTGCAAATTTGGTCAAATTTGAATTTTGAAAATAGCATGAAAATCCTCATGCAAAGGAGGATCAGGTAATACTAAGATTGATATTTTTTTGATTTAATTTGGGCTGTCAATTTTAGAAAGTTTAAATTTTGAGGTCTTTTAGGGATTAGAGACACCCAAGGCCCACCCAAGGCCCAATAGTGGGATAGTTTTCAACAAATCACAAGTTGACATATAAGCAAGATTCCTAGTATATTCCAAATTTTTGTCTCTAAATTGGGGCGTGTATGAATTTTTAAAGGCATCCATGTTACATCTAGCTCCTTTACCCTATAACGAGCAGTCAAAACTCCTCGCAGTTTTTCCAAATACGCGTAGTTCAAATCTCCACACAACGTGGTTTTTTCTTCAGGTTTGGCTCTACCCATTGCTTGTGTGTGTGTGTGTGTGTTTGGCTCTACCCATTGCTTGTGTGTGTGTGTGTGTGTGTGTGTGTGTGTGTGTATCTCTTTTACCATAAATAATAAGACATAAATGTACTTTTTACATTCAAAAGATACTGGCTCGAGAGAGAAGGAATGATAAGTACACAAATAACTCAGTCTCAGAATCATCTTTGTACAATGTTTATATGAATGAAGTTTTCATTCCAATATACAGATATCAGAAGTACTTTCCTTGTCAAAGTGTTTGTGTAATCATGTAAGCACAACTTCTTAAAGCCAAAAAAAACTCCAAAGATAAGATAGAGTCCTTACCTGCATCCATTCAAACAAGACAAAAGATATGTTAGCCTTGAATGTGTTTTACAGGTATCAAGTGGACTATACCAGTTGTTATCCGTGTCCATCTTTAACAAGTTTTTTATAAAAAACTTTAAGCTTTGGTCCAAATTATTTATTTTATCACCCAAAGTATAAGGTATTTTAGAAGGTCATACTACCTTTAGAACTAGCTCCATTGATGAAGCTTCATATTCACTTTGCTATAAAGCAAAAGCCATCTAAATGATATTTCTTTTAAGAATATCAACAAGTTTTTTTAGTATTTTACAGATAAAGTTTAACCCTAATTAGGGTTCTATGTCCTTCTCCTTCCTCAAGTGTTACTTACCTTCATTCTCCGATGAGTAAGCCTATTATCAAAGATCTTTAGATATAAGTCCGATGTCAAGCTAGACCAAGTGTGAAAAATTAAGTGCGTGTTCTCAAAAAGGTATAGTTAGTATGCCGCAAGCCAATCGGCTAGCCCCCAATCCATGTATAATGTTACACCACAGTAAGCTGTAGTGGCCTTCTATATAGACTTAGCCAACCCATATGATGTATTATACCTGTTTTAAACAGCAAGGAACATTACTCCTCAGATGTGCCATGTTTTGCCACGGCCCACTACATGGTTGTTTTTATCTCATCAGGATGTACGGCTTCTTATGCCCCCCCCAAAAAAATTTCAGATTTTTGCTTAAGTGCCATTATCAACAATAAAAAAACAGTAAATATCGGGTTTGAAAAATCCCCTTTTTTTAAAAAAAATTATGTACCTACAATTAAGTAATGACGAGTTTTGAAAAAAAAAAACCCAGTAATTGTACCATAGTAATGCTCCCAACAGAAACCACCTTTACTATGTAATGCCAGTCAAAATTGACCATTGTAGTGGTCCTTACCAAGCTGTAGTATGAGGAACAGAGCCTACCAATTAGAGGTTCAATCACGTATATCATGTGCTGCTAAGTATAGTCATCCCAACTATTTAAGTACATTAAATATCAGGTATGGAAAAACTGTAAATACCGGGTATGAGAAACCATTTTTCCAAAAAAAAT
This sequence comes from Adiantum capillus-veneris, assembly GCF_014529385.1. NCBI lineage: Eukaryota > Viridiplantae > Streptophyta > Polypodiopsida > Polypodiales > Pteridaceae > Adiantum > Adiantum capillus-veneris. The sequence continues at coordinate 8,743,370 of NC_140934.1, forward strand.
TGTACCTCGAGTTAAATAATGACCAGCTTTGAAAAAACCCAGTAATAATACCATAATAATGCTCCCAAAAGAAACCATCTTTACCATGTAATGCCAGTTAAAACCCAACCACTGTAGTGGTTCTTACCATGCTGTAGAACAAGGAACAGAACCCACCAAACAGAGGTCCGATCACTTATATCATGCCATGCTAAGTATAGTCATCCCGATTATTTAAGTAAACCATTTGCTAAGTACGGGAAATTATATGAAACAGCGCTTTACCATTAAAAAAAATGAAAGTAACGAGATTATTGATGTTAAGCTTAGTGATCAACCTATGTTGGCTGAGTTATAAGCTCCATCCTTGGTGCAGCAGAGATGAAAAAACACACAATCCTTACTGTTGATGCAAGTAAAACACATGCAAAGCTAAGTGAGGGGCAGAATGCGCCCTCGCCTCTTTAAATAGAAGAAAGACGGTCGTCCTCATTGATGGCTAATCGTCTACAGCGTATCCTAAGTAGATCGAGCTCCCCCTAGGGAAATGTGGAAGAGTAGCCGCCCGCAATGCATAGTAGGTTAAACCCAGGCACCTCACGGCAGTAAAAGATTGTAATAAGTGATTTTATCACGCTTTGAAACCATCGCACCCTTGTAAGGGTCCTATCCCATGTTTTAAGAGTAGTAGGTCCCCTTAAATAGAACCTAGAGTATCAACAAGCAAAATACTCCATAATTTGATGCTTAAAAAAGAATACTAGCAAGTGGTGAAATGTGTGTGTGTGTGTGTGTACCAGCAAGTGTGAACTAAAAAAATTTATTACCACAGGTGGTGAAATGTGTGTGTGTGTGTGTGCACCCGCCCTGTCCCAGGCACCATACACCATGGGTCGATAGTAGGATTATTGTGAATGGTCTTACTACCTAATTAAAGAGATGAGTTTGTCAAGGTTAAAATGTAATTCGGGCCAAACATCTTGAGTAAGTGATAGTATAATTTTATCAATAATGTCATATCTATTGAAGTCATTAAGGCATTACTTTTTAATGAGTATCTTAATATCTTTCCAAGCAAGGAGGTAGCTAGAAGAGGAGTAAACAATTAGATATAGTAGTCTAATACAAGTGCTAAGGGCTGCTTTGTGGGGTCTTACTATTCCTTTTAATGAACTTCAAAGAAGGAAGTTCTAGAAGATCTCTCTTCCATATAAATTTTCGGTCATACCCTCCAACACAGGGTATATGAAGCAAAATAGAGAAGTTAAGGAATTATACTAAAGTGCATAAAAATCCATTGGGTGTTGTGAACCCATGTATAGAAGTTAGTTCTATTTTCAAGCAATCACGATATATATGATGGATCTCTTAAAAAAGATTTTGTTGTTGATGCTCAATAAATCACCCATATATCGATAAGTGTGTCTGAATAGTAAAAGCTTATAAATATTATCTCCCATAGTTTTGAGAAACCACTTGTACTCGAAGAAAGCAAGGAATATATTACACATAAGCGGAGTGCAGGAAAATCCCATGGGGATGCCAAGGCTTTGGTTAAAACAATGTACTCCAGAGATAATGGTACAATTTTCAAGTAACCAAGATATATAGAGGCATAGCTTCTCTTCATTGAAGTGTAAGCGATGTGAGGAGTTTGTCTTTTTAATCCATCTAGGTTTTTTTGAAAGAGATATGTAGAAACAACCTCTTTTAGTTCCAACATTCAAGAACTGACTTTGCACGTGACTTGCTCCGTCTTGAGCGATCACGACCCTTTTGGTTTTTGAACCTCTCCTTAGGCCTTCCTCTTGTTTACATTGATAGTGCAGCACTTGATGATTCTCCTGTGCTTCTTCTTTGTATTTCCTTGCTTAGGAGAACACCCACAACATCATCAAACTTAAGAGTATTTGTGCCAGAATAGAATTACTTACAGCCATCACAAGGTTCACTACAAGAGGTTGTGTGCTCTTGTGAGGCTGTTAGCGACGGAAATACACTGGGTTTTTATAACCCCCGGCGTCGCTATAACCGTTGCTAATAGCGTCGCTACGAGAGCGTCGCTATATGCGTCGCTATATAGAGACGCTCATAGTGACGCTCATAGCGACGGTTATAGCGACATTTACACAGAAGTCGATAGCGACGCTCATAGCGACGCTACAGAGCCATAAATAGCGACGGTTATAGCGACGCCCGAGAGAATTTTTTTTTGGTGACAGGGCATTGAATGCCCTGCCACCCATCAACCATATTGTACTTGATTCACTTTTTAAAAAAAGTGCAAGGGTAGATAATAGACCCAAAATAGTCACCCACAAGACGCATTGTTTGCAAAATTGACAAGCGTAAAATTGACAATTGTACACATCATAGGCAAAATGAATTGATTGGCAAATGTAATAATGACAATTGTACAACATCATAGGCATAAAGAATTGATTGGCAAAATGAACTGCGGTGACAAATGTAATAATATACATGGTTCAAGAAGACGTATAAAATCCGTCTCATGATACATAAGCTATGAGAAACCCTAAACTAATGTTATCTAGCTACGGCTAAACTGACATCGTCTAGTCAGACGTCTCATCGCGTCCAAGCGGCGTATCTGTCGGATTCTGCAAAAAAAGACAATAAGACAGCTTTCAGTAAGTATAAACATATAACGATATTTATAAAACAATACAAAAAATAGAAAAGAGTAAACCCTAATACTAACCATGCCGCCGCGAGAACTGAGAATGTCCATCAAGGCGTTTAAGCCCTTCCTGCCTGCGTACTAGCGCTCGTACGGTGTGGGATCACGTCCTGTCATCGACCACTGTCAAAACATACAAAGATTTCATTATGTAAGAATTAAAAAACTCATAAACCCTAAACTATCGAACATAAAGAGCAATGCGAAAACGCTTACAAAATCGGCCTCAAATGATGCCCATCCACCGCTCCCCAAGTGGTGCGAGCTCCCTGCCTCTACTCGCGCTCTGGCTGCATACTTTTGTTGCTTCCACTTGTCGGGATTCTCGCGCGCTGCTTTCTTCGCATTCTTCCAATCTTCTTTGGCCAGCCAATCTGGCCTGTTCCACCCATGCTTGATTGCTTTTTGCACTTTGGAACGCTTGTGTTTGCAATATTCGCGCATTCCAATCTTCATCAGGTCTTCATTGAAGCGCTGATCCCGTGTTGGAACGGGAAACTCATCATGAAGTATGCTGATGACTCTGTCTTTTAAATCACTTGGTACTTCACTCTATTTGTTTAGTATGTAGTGTCTAATTAGCTGAGAGCAAAGACCACACATGCGCGAGATCACCTTCTTGCCGTCATCATCCATGATGATGCCGCCGCTGAAGTCGACGGAGTAAGGCAAGCCCTCTGGCCGGTGACGCGTGAACCTGGGTGTCCCGACAGGGGTCTCTAGCGGCGTGTCGATGGGGGTACGGGCGTCAGGTGTCTCCACCAGCGTCTGGGCCCCGAAGCGAGGAGTGTCGAGTGGGGTGGCTACTGGCGGAGTAGGTAGAGGTGTATAGCTGCTACGAACAGTCAGCCGCCCAAAACCTGGCGTAGATGGCGATGCTGTGGCTGGTGTGGGGGCGGGCAAAGAAGGGGAGGGTAAAGAGCCTCGTCGAACACGAGGCGGTGTGGAGGCATCGACGACGGAATCCCACAACAACCGCCACTGCCGCCACTAGAGCGCCGGTGTCTAGACGAGTGTGAAGATCGTCTCGTCGACACCGAAGCTTCGGAGCGCGCCGAATGCTCCGAAAGAGAGGGAGATGCGGATGGAGTAGGAACGCGCGATGATGCGCCAGAGCGATGACGCTCCACGTACCACTGTCTCTGCTGCGGTGACAAAGAAGAAAGAAACTCCTCATCATCCATACCTGCATTAAACACATGAATATTTAAACTTAATATTGAATGAATAGAGTAGACAATGACGCAAAGACCATTGAATACAATGACGTAATGACGCATATAAATACAATGACGCAATGAATTGAGTGATAGAAGAGGCAAGTCGAAAACTCAGAATTTTCAATCAAAAGATGTGAGCGCGAGTAGAAAAGAGCGTTATACACCATGGAAGGTACTTAGAGAGCCAGAGCTTTTACAACACGGAGAAAAATTGTTCAAATACAATATTTGTGGCTTTAAGAGATCTCTCTCTCATCCTCGCATAACTCAGCATAACTTCCTATATCTATATAGAGATCTCCGTTTAAACACATATCCTCTGTTTCATTTTGTAGATCCTCTGCATGCACCCCATATAGAGTAGTAGCATCTTGATGCTCGTCTGGCACCACCGCAGCGGCTTCTGATTGAGCATCTTCTCTAATCTCCTCCATTGATGCCGTTGTGATTGGCACATGGTAGCCTTCATACATCCTTGCACTACGAGGGGCTATCTCTATGACGTACCACCAGTTTGATGTAGACTTTGTAGGATGAAATATTACCTGCTAGAGCCACATAACTTACATGAGAGCTTTCAAGCACATAACTTGTAAAAGGGGGATGTTAACTATTTACATACTTACTTGTTCACAATGCTCGGGTAGTACGAATGTGTCTCTTAGGTCAGTCCATTTCTTAGTAGAATCCACCTCAAGAAAACCAGACTCTCCTCTACGCAAAGGAGCGTTGCGACCCTCCATGATTATCTTGAACTATTGCACGTCGAACAAGTCGACAAAAAATCCTCTGTAATCGATCCTCAAAATCTCTTGTAGCGTGCCGAAGTAAGTGAGTTCCGCCACTACAGGATCTGCATCAGAGGAACGTCGTCGACTAGACTGTTCAAATTTTTCCATGATTCCACAATCTTGAGTAAAACTCTTTTTGACGATCCGTTCCACCCTAAAATGTGGACCTTTACACCATGCTGCTGTGTATGATTCATACTACAACGAACAAAGATTATGAGTGGCCGTTCAAACGTTTAGAAATAAAGTCACTAGCTAGTCGTACATTGCAAACTTACCTTGGTCGCGCAACCCCCAGAGTACTCCCACTCTTCCTCAGTCACTTCGTCACCGCATTGTTGTGCGCTTTTCAATTGGTTGTGCAACCATCTTAAGCTCATGAATGTTGGTAGGCTCTCCAGACCTGCCGGATAGTGCATCGGTGGTCGTCTTCCCCATCTCCACTCGATTCGTGCCCTTTGTCGCTCTTGCTTTGCATCCTCATATTGTGAAATCCACTTTTGCATCACTGGATTGTGGAGCATGCAAAATCGGTTGATTTTAGCCTCTAGATCTTCCGTCATCTTCTTCTCAACACCAAGATTGCACATGACAATCCCAGATATGCGCTCATCATCTATGGTTCGCCATAGCGTGTCCCGGGCTTTATCACACATATGTGAGGCATCTTGTGGCCTCACATATGCTGCTTGACCAAAGCACCTGCGAACACGTCTATTGGGTTGCAAGATTGCTGCTTGTTGGCCAGCGTCAGAGTCCGACGAGTTATAATTGGCAACAACTCGATCTATAATAGATGGATCAAACTCGCCAAATTTGCGAACGTGCTGCAAAAAAACACGTCTTGTCCGTCGCACATCATGCTTGCATTGATTACAAGGACATAAGACCCTCGTTGAGAGATAGGTGTTTCGGTTGGACGGTCCCACATCCTCGTCACTACTCATAATGAGGATAAAAATCTTATAACCTGGACAACAAATTTAATATTCTATTGGCATTCTTCGTCTTATCTCTCTCTCTCTCTCTCTCTCTCTACCTCACATTCTCTAGTCATGTCCAATCCCCGCACACCTCGGTCTAGAGGTGCACGGAGATCAGAACCACCGGGTTATAATCTCGTCTTTATTTGTCAATACCTATATTTGTGGGTACAAAAAATCTACAGACCCACGTGTACATGATACTGTATGTAGTGGACAAAACCCCTTTGCCTCTTCTCTAGCTGTAGCACTTCACAACATCTTAACATCTTTTCACAGTAGATCTTTTCACTGTTCGTCTAACTCTAAATCCTAAATCGTAAGTAATTCTTGCGTGGACTCGATCTAACGTAAATAAGCGTAAATCTAAATAAACGTAAATCTAACTAAAAATAAACCTAAATCTAATTTAACGTAAGTCTATATCTAACCTAATCTTTAACGTCTTTTGGGATAGTTTCCTACAACGTTAAAACTCTCTTCTTCTTGTGTGTGTGTGTGGGTAAATGTAAATAAACCTAAGTCTAATCTAATATAACATAAATCTAAATCTAACGTAAATTATGTTATATTAAAAACAAAGAACTAAACTAATAGGGATTATAAGAACCTTAAAACTAATTTAACACATAATTTTTCACATAACTCGGCAAGAGTTGGCATTCTCATCACTAAAGATGTGAGAGTTAACTTCCGGTGGTGACGCTGCCTCATCTCCATCCACATCTGACGACAGCAATTGGCCCTTTGGACCATTCTTGCTCTTGTTACTAACTTTGAAGTTGCTGTTGAATGACTAGAGGTTGTCTAGATGGTCATTGTCGGGGATGTAGTGACTCTTGCCGCCCAGAAGATCCACCTTCTTCCCTATCTTCTGAAGAAATTTCACCAGTACTTTTGGATCGACAGAACCCACCATGAGTGAAGGCAGCAATACCCTATATTCCATTTAGGGCTTTCTTCACCCGCTTCATGCAAGCATCGTAGTCTATGGAGACCTAAATCTAATCTAATATAACGTAAATCTAAATCTAGCGTAAATAAACGTAAATCTAACTAAAAATAAACCTAAATCTAATCTAATTTAACTTAAATAAACCTAAATCTAATTTAATGTAAGTCTACATCTAACCTAATCTTTAACGTCTTTTAGGATAGTTTCCTACGACGTTATAACTCTCTTCTTCTTGTGTGTGTGCGCGTGTGTGGATGTGTGTGCCAATGAAAAGAGATAAATGGTATAACCTTTCTATCACCCATGCCAAGTATGATAGATTGGTTATGCCATTTCCCTCTTGAATAATAGGTCTTGAGTTCAACTCCTCGTCGGCTAGATCTTTAGGTCTTTTAATTTTAATTAGTTTCCTACGACGTTAAATTAGTTTCTCTCTCTTTCTCTCTCAATGTGTGTGCGTTTTTTTGTTTATGCATGTTTTCTCTCTCTTTTCCTCTCTCAATGTGTGCGTTTTTTGTTTATGCATGTTCTCTCTCTCTTTTCCTCTCTCAATGTGTGCGTTTTTTCTTTATGCATGCTCTCTCTCTCTCTCTCTCTCTCTTACTCTCTCAATGTGTGTGTGCGTTTTTGTTTATGTTTGTACTCTCTCTCTCTCTCTCTCTCTCTCTCTCTCTCTCTCTCTCTCAAAAACACTATGTGTGTGTGTGTGTGTGAGAGAGAGAGAGAGAGAGGGAGAGAGAAAGAGGGGAAGGGAACATGAGAGTGAGGAGAGGGAAGGAGCATACCTGGCTCTCCTTCCTCTCCTCGTGTGTGTGTGTGTGTGTGGAGAAGAAAGAGAGAAAGAGAGAGAGGGAGAGCGTTACCTGCTCCTTGCTTGAGGGCGCCGAAAAACTCAGATCTGAGATCTGAGTTTTTGGGCGCTCTCTGTTATTTTTTTTAGCCCAACCGGCGTCGGTATGAGCATCGCTATGAGCGTCGCAAATTTACTTGTAAATTTGCGATGCTCATAGCGACGTCGGGAATTTTTTTTTTGAGCGTCGCTGTGTGAGCGTCGCTAATATGAATAGCCTGTTGTAGTGGTTGTCCCAACTATCTGGTAGAGATGACAGTATAAGGAGAGCTTGCACTTTGTCATCGAAATTGATTTTCACCGATCGAAGTTGACTTATGTTTGTGTTAAAGTCATTTAGGTGTTCTACAATTGAACCATTCTCTGCCATCTTTAGATTGAACAAGCGCTTCATAAGAAAGACCTTATTGGATGCCGATGGTTTCTCGTAGAAGTTGTCAAGTGACTTCATCAAGTCCTCCGTGGTCTTCATCTCCGAAACATTGAAGGCCACCATTGACGCCAAGCTTAACCTTATTGTTCCTAGTGCCTTTTGATCAAGGACAGTCCATGCTTCATCTACCATTGTTGTGGGCTTCTTCGCAAGACCCTCGAGGGATTCACTCTATATACAAAACAAGATGCCACTTGTGAGTGAACAACTTTGATAAAACCCCTATATACAACTCATATTAGTAAATATGACCCCCCTTTCTATGCTTATACGACAATGAATGGAGAAACTATCATACCCCTATCTTACATATAAAATCTAGGTTTCACATGATCTAACTGAGTAAAACTAGTTAAAGTGTATGTAGCATAGTGACTGATCTTTAGATATAATTGCCTTTTCTTGCGAGGTAATTTGTGGCAAATTACATGATAAGCATGCAAAACGGATCTCAATTATAAAAAAGGAATCAAGATTAAAAAATCTTGAACAATCCAATCAAAATAGATACAAGGGTATTTTGGGAATTATTTGAGGGGTATTTTGGAAATTTCCACAAATTAGAGGGGTATTTTGGTAATTTTCCCTTTTAACAATGACCTCGTACATTTATTGGCACTGGCCGCTTGCATGCCCTCATGGTGTGCCTGAAGCCTATTGGTTGGCCACCCAAGGGGTCCAATAATAATTTAGGATATTTAATTAATTGATTTTGCATTTATCAAGTCCTCTCTCTCAAAGGGAAAAGGGGGACACTTGTCCCAAGACTACCCATGTTGCTTGTAATGGCTCTGGCTTGTGATTGGCTAGGCCTGGAGGGGTCCAATGAGCTTCAAGCATGAGCTACAAGGGGGGGTCGACCCAAGCAAGCTAGGGGGGTGCTTAGGGGGTATACTCACCCACACACACTCACAAACACTCTCATTTTGTACTATGCAAAGTGCAAGAACTCCCTCTCCTTCTCCAAGCAACTAGAGGTTGAGAGCCTACACCAACACTCTTGGCTATGGAGTGCAAATCCATCCAAGAGCCATGCTTCAATGCTTGAGCTTGCCATCTATTTCTTCTTCATTACTATGCTATTATGTATGCTAGCACAAGAGTTATGATAAGTGAGGAACTAGCTCTTTCTCATATGAAATTTTTCTTCTTCCTCTTCCCTACCCTCATTCCCTGCTAGCTCTCTCCACCTTCAAAGGTGTTTGAGGTCTTGGGACTGAGGCTTGGTATAGTTAAAGCTTTCTTCAAGTTTAGGTTATGCGATGATGGTGATGCATGAAGCTTTCCATCTTCATTGCTTCACCTAGGTCACAAGGAACACAAAGAATGTATTGTAACAAGTCTCTCTTTATGGAAGAAATCATAATACAAATGCCTATTCGAGGGGGGACCGGCTCCACATAAATCCGGTCATGAACTGTTGTCATGTTCTCTAAATTCTCTCTCTTGCAAAAGTATTGTCCATGCCAAGTTAACTAATTGCTATAATTATGTTGCTATCTTCAATTATGTCTACCCGCTATGCTCACAAAATCATTTCTTGAAAGTACTCTCATTAAATTCCGCTACTCTCAAATTGAATAGGCAAATTCCATTACAGGGATGGATTTTCTAAGACCTCCTAGAGAGTACCTATTGGTTCAAGATTCTACAAAAATCCTACTATTCTTATCAAAATATTTTAACATGGTAGTGAAAGGTTCCTCACGGAACAAAAATAGGGTGATTTCCATCTCTGCACATGGTTGCTTGCTCATGTCCTCTGAAAACAAGTTGACTCTGTAAGTAAACAACAGATTATGTGAGCTCAAAGTTATAAAGTACAAAATGAAATCATTATGATAAATCTAATGACAACTATACAAAGAATAAATTATAAGAAAAATCTTTGATGACTCTCCATAGATAACACAACTTACTTACATTGTGAGACTCAATCACATGCTACAAAACTATAGATGGCGCACCAAAGTCATCAACAAAATAGCACCACCCAATGTTATGAGGTGTGAAGCCTAAACATTGAAAGCCAAAAAGAGGTTAATTCCCTCCAGCATGATAAACTTAAAGATGGAGATGATCTTAAGCTCTGAATGTAAGCTACAAGGGTAGTTTTCTCACCATTCTATCTTTATGTTGGAGATGAATCCTTGCAATGCCCATGCACTATTCACACCTCCTGTTCTTGTGGTATGCAAGTCATGTGAGTTGATTCTTTTTCCACCTTCGGGAGTAGAGGTTTCCATGTAGTGCGAGTGAATGAAAGTAGAAGGAGTAGAATCTTGTTTCATGCTGTAATGGAGGTGAGAGAAGGGAGAGGAGCTAGCTTGGTGTGGAACTATGTGGTGGACAAGGGGAAGCTGAGATGGGGGAGAAGCTTGCTTGGTGCTATAATGGAGATGGGAGAAAGCTTGTAGAGAGATAATGCTAGACTATAAGGGGTGCATTAGGTTGTTGCAGCCATGGAGAGCTTGGAAAAGGGTTTGTAGAGAGAGAAAATCACTTTTTAGCTATAGAATAGGTTTGGAAAGACTTTGGAGGGTGAAAAATGATGTTTTGATTTTTTTTTTTGAAAATTTTAATTTTTTAGAATTTTTTAGTGCACGTTTTTGACTTTTGGAGGTTAAAAATACTTTTTTGACCATGAAACAGGTTAGGGGACCTTTTAAGGAGGGAAAACTTGAAATTTGAAATTTTTAGTGTATTTTTAAATCCGGGCCAAAAAGTGGGGGAAAAGAGGTCAAAGTGGTCCCCCCCACTCCCTCCCTTTCCCCTAGCCACCTCCCTTACCTTCTCACTAGGTAAGAGGCCATTAAGAGGTGTAAGGCTACCTTGTTCCCCTACTTTTTTGAGGGTATAGAGTGTGTCCACCACCCTCTTCCTATTGGCTGGCCTCTAATTAACCTTAATCCCAAAGGGCCCCTAAAGGGTTCATATTTTTCCTAATGAACCTGGTTGGCTGCTACGTGCCATACACTGAACTACTTGTTTCAAAAATGTTTTTATATAGCCCTCCAATCAGTGTTGTGAAAAAAGTTGATCGGGGGTATTTGGAAATCTAGCATGCAGCGCGTCCTCAATGTAGCGTTCATGATTGGGCAGTTTGTCTCTAAACTTTACAAAACAATTATACATTGAATGTATAAGAATTTGAAGGTGGCGTAAAAACGCTCTGTCCTGTGCTGTACCGAAGTCCACCTCCCAGCCATATTTGACCCTGTAGTAGCACCCTTGCATGTCTAACATGGGTGCGTCAGTATTCTTCGTGCTCTGCATCAAGGACGACACGCTCTCAAATAGGGGACTTTGTTCCCTTGCCACTATCAAAACAAGCGAAGCCACAAGCTCCCCCGCCGCTTCGTCTCTCTTGGCGCTCGCTCCCTTGAGACGAGCGTCAACGCACGCCTCTAGAAGAAGTGTGTCAATGGTGTTTTGGTGAAGCACGAGTGGAATGGGGTGGCGTGGGACCCTATGATGCAATGGGAGTGGGACCCTGTGATCGAAGGGGAGTAGGATGATAAGAAGTGGTCATAGGTTGAGGTGCTGTCGGTGCAAGGCTCTGGATGTAAGGAGTCCCTCCCTGACTCCCCCATGGTGTGGAATGCAGTGAAAGACCGTAGGTCACAAACTGTTTGCGGACTGTAGCGGCCAAACAATCCCTTTGTCGAACGGAGGTACTGGTCTCATAAAGAGATAGCCCGTTGTAGGTATGGATCTAAAACCGATGGAGGAACGTGCATAGAGTAGGTGTAGGATGTCCATGCCTCCAATTAACAAAAATAAACCTATGACACTCATGATTTAGGGTTAACTAGCCAGAAATAATCTTTATTTCTTTGCGTGTTCTTACCGCCTCAAGACTCGGGTCCAGTGGAGGTGATGTCCACCCCGGGTGGGAGCCAACCTGGATGTGAACCAACCAAAAGAAGAGCCAGATGGCTGCTCCCCACCAAGTGGTCTCTTGTCTGACATCTACATTACAAAGAGCAATATGAGATTTAGCTTTCCCCCCTACTCACTCATCTATACTTACGTACACAAGTATATTAGCACACAAGCACGTAGATACATATACATACTAGTAGACCTAAGTAGAGGCTAGTAGTACCAAAGGTCAAGTGGCACCTCTTTAGATATCATCACAGTCTCAACCATGGTAAAACCAAAGGTACGTTGCGGTAATACATGCATGAGTGGATCAATGACCACAACGCCACAACTAAAGAGGAACTATACCCAAGAGAAAGCGTCTAACCTTCGGGTGCTATGCTCCCGTACTTAGTGCCTACATACATACATAAACAAATATATATGTACACACAAATAAATATACAATTACGTAAATTTAGCCATTGTCTTGAGTAGAGGTAAAGAGATATGGTTGTAAATGTAGCCATCATTTTGTGTTACGCGTAGTGCGAGAGTGCTCGTGCTTCTTTAGAGTGCTTTGAAGAAGAGCTTCTTTATTTTGCTTCTTGCACAGCATCTCTTCACAGCAGCTCCTTGTTCGAGGGATTACTGTGCACATTGCATGTCTGCCTCCATTCTGAGGTACGATACCATTGAAAGGAGTCCAACCTAATGCCTCTTCCATGGGGAGAAAGAGATAGGAAGAGACAGAGAAGGTAAGGAGAAGAGAGTAGAAAGTAATTTCTAAATTCCATAGGCTTCACGTAAAGAATCTCTTTTTCAAAGCACTCTACAAAAGCAGAAGCCTACCCGCACTGCGCACACCACGAAATGGTTGCTTTGCCTACAACCATTGCTCTTTCACTACAAGAGGTTGTGTGCTCTTTTGACGCTTATAGCAACGGAAATACATTGGGTATTTTAAACCCCTGGCATCTCTAAAAGAGTCACTATTAGCATCGATACGAGAACGTCGATATAGCCGTCGCTACCGCAGTCTCTATCAGCGTCACTATAGGCGTCGCTAATATAGCGACGCCTATAGCGACGCATATAGCGACGCTGCAGGGCCATAGATAGCGACGCTGCAGTGCACAATTTAGCGACGCCCGAGATTAAAAAATTTTGGCCATCAACCATATTGAATGTTTCATTGGTCTATTTACCTTTGAAAAAAATTACAAAGGTAAATATAGACCCAAAATAGTTAGCCACAAGACAATATAATCATTAACTCCATCATCCATAGTGCGTATTGTTTGCAAAATAAAGATACAAAAATGACAAGCGTGAATTGATGGAAGTAAATAAATGACAATTGTACATAGCAGCAAAATCAATTGATTGTTAATCATTGAAATGACTTGCGTACTTCAAAAACGCAAACGGACTTTGACAAACGAAGTAAAATAACACAATCGGACTTCAATAGCGTACACAAACTTAATATATAGTCACTGATCGATAAAGACGAGATCATTACCCTGTGGTCTTGATCTCCGTACACCTCTAGATCGAGGTGTGTGGAGATCGGGCATGGCTAGAGAATGTGAGGTTGTTAGAGATAGAAACAAACAATAGAAAAACCACAAACGGACTTCAGAAACACAAAAGTCTTTAGAAATGACTTGTGTACTATAAAAACATATACGAACTTCGACAAAGGAAGTAAAATAATGCAATCAGACTTCAATAGCACACACAACTTCAAAAACCCTAATATATAATCATTGATAAATAAAGATGAGATTATTACCCTGTGGTTCTAATCTCTGTGCACCTGTACACCAAGGTATGCGGGGATTGGGCATGGATAGAGAATGTGAGGTTGTCAAGTATTTTCATGTAGTTAGTGGTGTGTACTTATAACAAGATTGTTTTATTTATTTGTTGCATCATTGGTACATAAAGTATGGCCTGAATTTTCAACTGGGTGGTGGTTAGATGCGACAATCTCAGAGACAAAGAGGAATGGAGTGTTGATTACTGAAGAGGAAGAGGAGATGTCAAGGGGTTGCAATTGGAATGTAAATTTTCACAACTTCCTTTTCGAGCTCCACATGATCACATTACTTTAGTAACTTTAAGTTTGTTTCAGTTTTGTGGCTGAAGTATCACAAATATGGAGCTTTGTGGTCGCATGGGAGACACTTTAGAGTGCAACGAATAGACGAACAAAGAGTAACCTTGGACAATGGTGATAGGGAAAGCTTCGTCCAAGAAAGTAGGAGTAGTGCCAGGGATGAGAACATAGAGACTAGCTAGCTTGAATACTTTGTTTAGATCCAAGACATCTTGAAGATTGTTGGGGCTCAACAACAATCCTTCTCTCACACATGCTCTCAAATTGAGAAATAAACTCGAAGGATACATGATCAGATTGAGCCAAACACCGAATAGATAACTTCAAATAGAGGAAAAGAGAGCCAAGAGCAAGTTCAGACACAGCAAGAAAACTTCATAAATAGAGCTTATACATCTCGTGTTCTCTCCACTTACCCATGACCTCTACTCTTAAAGAGAGTTACAAATGTTCTAACTAAATATTCTTGGCATATACATCTGAGCTAGCAGAATCCAACCTAGCAACATTCGACTAAGCATAATTTCGACCAGCAGAATCCGATTCAGCATTAATCTGAATGAGCACCATTTTGGCCAATCAATTACCGTTTCAACACATGGCACGTCCCGATGGTGGATTTCTTAGAGATCCGACCTGAATTTACATATCCCTTGATCCAATATACAATGTGATCACAAAACAAGTTCAAAAAGATACATATTTTACTTAGTCTGAAAATGCTAAACCACTACTTTATTTCTCTATAACCTCACACACAGCACCACTTTCAGCTTCAGAGATAGAAACTTTCACTTGCTCAGCTGGTACTACAAAATCTGCTAAGACATCTTCATCTATCTCCATTTCTGTCTCATCACTCACCTTTTGTTCTAATTCTTGGTTTTCTATCTCTTGCAATGGCTTGTCTAAACACTCAACGTGCTCTCCATACTTTTGCTCCTCTTCAATTACCAGCTTCTCCTTTTCGTTTTCTTTAAATTCCTGTACCTGCTTAATCCAATACTCTCTTTCCTTCTTGAGTTGATCTACCTCCATCAACAAATCAGCCTCATTGGCACTGACAAAACCAGTTTTCACCATTTCATATGGGTTCTTTAACACGGTAGTCAACCTGTCTCTCATTGATTTCCATGCCTCCTGCATTTCGTTCTTGAGTTGTTGCCTAAGCACATGCACATCCCCTTTTGACATTAACACCCCATTAATATCTAATTCTTCTTGACTCAACACGTGCTTTTCCATATCCAACAAGGGCTTAAGTCTTTGGTCAAACTGCTACAAACGAGAGCGTGGAGAGTCTTCCAAAATACTCGGAATAGCACATAGCAAGACATAAATCGACAAAACTGTATACCTGGTAACCATCATTGCACATACTCCGAGCCGTACGCAATACAAGAGAGACAGAGAGTGGGAGAGGGCAATAGGGTGCGTGCAGACGCACCTCCTAGAATGGAGTTCTACATCGGTAGGCGAGAGAGAAGAGAGGAGAGGTGAGAAGAATAACGCAGACACTGGGTGCAATCTCCCCCATGCAAGAGTGACCATTTCCCTCTTGCACGTATTTCATTTATAGATTTCTTGAATGGTCAAAGTGATTACAAACTAGCCGGACGGTCATAAATGGCCAAAGGTCATAAAGAGCACTTGAATAATAAAATGTACAATATATATATATTCCATTCACATAGGCCAAGCTCGGTTTAGTCTTTTCCACATGTCAACTGCAATAAATAATAACATATCAACTCCATAACATACCTCTCTGTTGGAAAGCAACTGTCCTCAGTTGCGAAGATAAAAATCTACAAACAATACTTGTCATGATTAGAAATCTGTATCAAATAGTAAAAGAAAAATCCATAAAATTAGACACATTGGTTATGCCTGCCGCCATCCACATACTACCTATTCTAGTGTCCCATACCACTAGAATAAGCAACATATGTCATACCCTAATGAATCAGGATATCATTGGTCACACTCATCATTTAATAAGTCAATTCTCATCAATGTCAATTGCAAATCCATAAATATTCTCACGACAGAAAATCATCATATAGAGAATCCAACTTCAATTCCAATTCCAAATATAATCCAAATCCAAAATATCTTTTATTTTCTATATCCTGATAACAAAATCATACCAGTTGGCAGTGATGGCCAGTCTCACTGCAGCATGATGTTGTGATCGGTGTTGCGTAAATTGGCGAATCTACACCAATAAGATGTGCTGCCTCAATCAGCAAATCTGTATTTGATATTAATAAAATTGTGAATCTGCAGTTTGTTGGTGTGCTGCCTCAATCGGCAAATCTGCACTAGGATGAGCATTGACACACTGCCTAAATCGGCGATCTGTGTGCTTGTGACCAATGGAATAGACAAGACATAAAGGAGAAAATTATTAACTATCTGTGTAACACCACTTTGGAGTATATCAAAGTACTTACAAATTGTTGTTCAGTATCCCATAGCACCTTAGCTCACCGAAGTAGCTGCATAGCTTATTGACAAAGCATCTCAATAAATTTTTTAATTTATTTTTCCAATACAATTAGAAGCCATGACCGTAGTAGTGTTTGAGTATGTAGCTTATAACACAATGGAGAGAAAGAAAATATAAAAAGAGGAATGACGTATTTGATGTACATACCAGGAGGGTATCCTGTATTTGAAAGTATATATACCATTAGTGGCATATGAGGAGAGGTACAAGTACTGCAACTAGTAATTTTGTGTTAGTAATTTGCAATGAAATAAGTGTGTGCTTACACTTTTAAGATGTACAATGCTAGCATGGTGACTTGACAATTGGAATTTCAAAAGAAAGTAAACTGGAATAAAAGTGAAAAGTTATCCATAACCTTGATGAAAGTAAAATTTGAGACAACTTAGTGAAAAGAAATACTTTGCAGTTCTAGCATAGATCCACTAATGCCATAAACAAACATACAATTAAAAAAAAGCAAGAACCAAACTCTAAGTTGTTTCAATGGGCCAAAATAAAAGAAGTAAGAATAAAATTTTGGTGAAATCATTACAACACGATCTGAAGGATAAAAGTATGTTGACTACTTACGGAGGCCTACCATGATTAGCCTTTGATTGATGAGAAAGTGGTATTATTCGGCTTAGATTTTGTAAAACGATGGGGTAGCCCTGTCTTGTATAAAAGGGTTAGTATACGCAGTCAAATAAGCACCGATTTGTCGTTAATGATATGCTTATAATAAACTCAAAAGAAAATAGTGCCCATTCTAGTTTGTGTGGCTCTGTGTGAATATTAATGATTGTACATGAGACAAGTAGTGAAAATAATCTCATGTGGGTGCATGTTGGGGGGACAGATAGTCATATTTCCCTAAAGGTGTGGTGAATGTAATAAAGATAGGCATGCTAAGCAAATTGTACTAAGAAGTAGAAAAATATGCGAGAGTGATTTAGTAAGAAAATTTTCATAAAGTTGCAAGTACATCAAATTTGAATCCGACAAATGAGTTCATGACTTGTTATAACCTGAATATATCACAAAAGACGATGTAGCATCATGATAAACATTGTAGAAAGTGGTTACAGTGGAGAGTTTTAGTGGGGCTATTTGTAGATATGAGTAGATCAAAAATTATACTAGCTTATGCTAATCAAAATTATTTAGTACAATGTGGACAAGATTGTGAGAAATAATGTGTTGTGTACGTATGAAAAAATCATATATATATATAAAATCATGCTAGACTACATGTGCTACAAGAAGTACTGACAACTTACAGTAAACGAAAACACTAGTTCTGAATCCCTGCATAAGGGAGCCAATAAATATGTTGCAACATTCATAAAAATAATTTGGGCTACATTAGAGATCTACGAAAGGAGGGCAGAAGGGAGCCTTGATAGGCTTATTACAAAATAAAATTTTTCGAAAACACATGTCGATGGTGTAGGGTCGAGGGAAGTACTGCTAGGGGGGTCGAGGCCAGGTTTTCTTTGGTGTGCGGACGAAGAAGTGTTCTGTGATGCTCATTAAAATAGAGTGTAAGGCATGGATGGAGGCCTGCACGTCCAAAAGTCAAAGGCAAAGCTTTTGGAAGTGGTTTTCCAAGCGGTCATAGTCTCGCAGAAGTTGTGTGAGCTCATCTTGCAAGGACTAGAAGGTGTCAATGATGTCGATTTTCATTGGGCAAAGACAAAGACATATGTGATGGTGTAAATTTGAGAAGCCTTGGAGAGAGTTAATTCGATGTGAAGTTAATTCGATGCCCGGGTAAAAATTAAAATGTAGAAAAAAAAGAACCTCATCGTCAATGCTCTGACGTTGTCTGAGAAAGTATCCAGCAGTCTCACTGCCGAGTTTCTTCAATGGCCTCTTCTGTACACAGCGGAAAGAGATAGAGAAAAATAGAGGGATTATGGCTCAAAAGGCTGAAGCACTGCTTCAATGTCCATCTTTGCAAATTAGCTGTACTAGAGAGGCGCCACTGGTGTGTGGGTGGTAGATGCAGCAGTCGCGAGGGGGTTAGGAAGAGATTGAGGGGGTCGTTTTCTTCAACCACTGTCTGTCGAGGAGTCGTCACATAGCCTCCAGGTTTGAAAGGTGGGAGTCGCATGTAACAAGGAGATACGGTTTTGGATGGAGAGAGAGAGAGAGAGAGTTAACTACGGCAGCAGAGGAAGATGGCGAGTTGGTAGGAAAAGAGAGAGAGAGAGAGAGAGAGAGAGAGAGAGAGAGAGAGAGAGAGAGAGAGAGAGAGAGAGAGAGAGAGAGAGAGATGTTAGTGTTCTGCATGAGCAAGGGAGGGCCATGGGTAGTTGGAGGACTGGTGTACCTCTCTAAGTGTTCGCATGCAGCTCTACTGAAGCTAGTGGTTATGATGACGGTTGGCAGCCAGAGAGAGAGAGAGGTAAAGAGTTCTTGGTGCAGCTGAGGGGAGAGAGAGCACGTTTGCACAAGCTTGCGGCCTTCGTCAAAAAGGCTTGCCAACCTCAAAAAGGCTTCACCCAACGTGGCAGTAGGTAGAAAGGAGAGGAGAACTAGGAGGTGAACACAACATGAAGTGATGGGTTTGTTGAGTGGCGAAATAAGGAAAGAAAACAGCCGCTCTTAACTGTGATAGCGCATGTGAGCCAGCTTGAGGAGGCCGCCATGCAAGAGAGAGAGGGAGAGCGGGCAGATCCCATTTTCTACATGTGTCGGTTGGCAAACAATCACAGTCTCACAAGGGAGTGGTTGGAGACTGCATGCACTCACCCTCTCCAGTGGGCGTTACCTCGTTGCCAACTTGTTTACACTGTCAGGTCCATGTGAGAACTTAGAGATTAACTTAAATGTGATTAATATCACTATTACTTAATATGCTAATGTCAAGACATAAGAGAGTGCAAGATAGAAATAGAGCAATGACAATAGATTGCACTTGAATGGAGAGTGAAGACCTTGTTACAAATGAGGGCAGCTAATGGGATTTATATACAAGTTGAGGGAGTGAGGATTATCCATCACTTGGGAATTATAAAGGTGGGAATAGACACATGTTGAGACTTGCATAGGTAAAAAGGGGTCCATGTGGGAATTAGGGAATAGAGGTAGGTAGAAAGGAATTCCACACTTATTATAATCATAAGTTACTTTTACATCCCCCCTTAAGGGTGGACTTCTCGTTGTAACATTGAGATTGATGAACAAAAGAGATTTGTGAAGTAGCCATGTCGTAGATACATGCTATCCCCCCTCAATGAGAAGTTCATCCAGTAGGGATCAAACTAAAATTACAAGATGAGGCGTGAGAGATGTAGTCAATAGCTTGCAGAATCATGTACTCCGATGTGCCAAGAAGAGGAATGTCATCCGATGCGCCTAAGATAGCCATGCCTTTAGAGATTTTCCACATGTAGATATTGTAGTCTTGTTGTTGATTGAAGTCGCGAGTGACAAGGCGTGCCTTGTAGCGATCAACTGAGCCGTTGGGGTTGTATTTCTTCTTTAAGAGCCATTTGCAAGAGACAATGTTATGATTCTTAGGAGGTGGCACAAGCTCCCAAGTGTTATCTTCTTTGAGGGCTTGGAGTTCATCCAATATAGCAGCATGCCACTCCTTGCTCTTGCTAGAAGAAAGGGCATCGAGAACAGAGAGGGGAAGGGCATCTTCAAGAGGCTCTGGTGGATGTTCAAGAATCATTTCATCATTGAGGACATCAGAGAAATTGGTGGCTTCATAGATCTCGCGAAGAGAGCGGGTGCGACCATGCGAGCTAGAGGCGGCTTGGTCCAAGTGTATAGCCGAAGTGTGTTTCGATGGCGAGGTGACAGAAGTAGAGCTATGAGGCTTGACTTCGTCGACATCTACTGGGATGGGAGTAACTGGCAAGGTTTCGTGGGAGTTGCGGAAAAAAGGTGAGACCGGTAGCAAAGGTGATGGGATCTCACAAGGTGGAGCACTGAGTGTCTGCGGTGTGATGGAAGTAGCGGCAGTCGGGATGGACGGTGTTGGTGATGGTGTCAACTGTGAGGAGATGGGTGCAAGAGGTGGTGGAGGAGTGTTGCTGATTGGCTGTGCATGAGAATGCGAGACACGAGGAGGTGGATGGGAGATGAAGAAAGGCCTTTGGATGGTGAAGGGAGGATCAAGGTTGTGCCTAGAAGGGTGGGAAATTTGCATGGGTGTGTGTGTGGGTGGGGCCGTCAACAAAGATTGATGAGAAGAGTGGACTGGTGATGAGAATGTAGAGTGCAATGGTGGAGAAGATTTGAAGGGGATCGGGGAGCACCACAGACGGAGAGTGAGAGAGAGAGAAGGAGACACACACACAATGTGGGTGGGGAGACTCTGAAGTGAGCAGCCCCCTATACACTTATGCTATGTATAAGGTATACAAGTCAGTGGGCGCCCAGACTCTGGGCGGTCGGGCAAGGCACACACGCCTATACCCCAACAACCTCCCACTTTAAGGCGACTGTGCCTTTAAGCAAGGGAACCTAGTCTAAAGACTACAAAAGGTGAGAGAAAACCGCTCTCAACCGATGCCCACTGGCTGGCTGTGATCGTGTGCATCCGGTTGTCCTGCTCCCGTGTAAGTCCATACACCACCAGACGTACTGCACACGTACTGCAAGTATGTATGCAATACCTACATATCTCCCTCGTGCACTATGCCATCATCAGTCAACAAACGACTGACAACCCCAACTGCAAATGCTCCCACTGCAGCTGCGATATCCGGTCTCAAGATCAACATCTCATACATGAGACCACCGAATGCCGATGTAATGCTAGCGGGCCCTGCTAGCTCTACGGAGCATGCATCAACATATATATCCCTGGAAATAGGCATCTTTGACTGACAAGACGTGTCAGCCACATGCATCTCCTGACTGTCCACAAAAGACGCATCAACCTGTCGTGCAACCTCAGAGCAAACCAGCTGCTCTAGGTGTCTGCTGGAAGACATATCCTGCACAACTATATCCCCATGCTCACTTTCGAGCATAGAAAGGAATGACTGCATAATCGCTGACATCTCAGCCTCCTCTGCAATCATCCACTGCAAACATGACCACTCAATCTGTTGTGACTCACTAGAGCTCTCATGCTCTAACTCCATATGCATAGACTCTTGCACAACGTCCTCCTGTCGTGACTCACTACCGCAAGACCGCTCTACCTGTCTATCCTGGATAGAAGTATCTCGTACAACTGACTCTCTGCTTTGCTCAGTCACTAGCAAAGCATGCATGTCTGACTCTGTCACCTCTCTGTGTGACTGCTCAAGTTGTGCCCCAACTGTGTGCACAACAGCTCACTACTCTGCACTCCATGCAAAGCACCCTGCAACCCACAAGCAAAAGAGACTCGCCTGCTCTCTCGCTCTCTACCTGACTGCGTGATCACAGAGACAACACCGTCTCTCCCGTGATCCACATGCAATGGGTAACCTGTACCACTCCTCGCACCTCTTACAATCACTAGCGAACCCAAATGCATCACAAAATCTCGCTCTCGTAGCAAAATCTGACATCCACTATCCTGTAACTGTCTAACTGAGATCAAATCCCGTCTCAGATCTGGCACATAACACACATGACGTAGGGTAAATCTCATACCACTGGGCAAGGACAAACATACGTCTCCTGCACCCTCAATGTCATACAAAAAACCATCAGCCATGTGCACACAATCAAGTCTCCTACTAGAAAATGTGCTAAACCACTCACGATGCGACGTGACATGGAAAGTATCATCTGAATCTAGTAACCATTGTGAAGACAATGGGCAATCTGATATGCAATCCATAGACATAAGATCGTCTGAAGACAAGCTAGATGTAAATGTGACATCGCCGTCACAAGCATACTCAGTAACCACCGTACTGATCTCACTAGCATCTGTCATGCCCAAATCTGCATCACGCATCTGTCGCCTCCGTTGTCTCAAGCGCCTGAAACATCGACGCCTAATGTGCCCTCTATGTCCACAATGCCAACATGTCAAGTCTCTATGCCGTCGAGACTTGCGTGTGGGACCAATCTCTCCCATGGACATAGAAGTGGGACTAGACTTCCCTGTAGACATGGATGTCGCGTACATAGCATGTAAACTCTGCCATAAAGCATGAGTTGTAGTCTCCCTCGAGACTTGCCAGTCAACAGACTCAACTAGATGCAAACGAATCGTAGACATTGCTAACTCATCAAGATCCTGCCAATCATCATCACACATAGACTTGGGCTTCGTCGATAAACCAGGCAAGGGTTTATCCTGCCCCAAATCCGCCAATGCAACAAGCATATGCTCCTTCCAAGCAACAAAATGTGCACCATCAAACTGTGTCAGACCAAAACGTTGGAAGTCAAATGAAAAATCAGCCATAATGCTCTCAAAAGAGCAACCAACAATGAGTAGCAAATGTCAACCAAATCAGCCCTAAACTGGCTCGAATCGCATAAAAAAGAGTCTGCAAATATGGCTCAAAACCTGATGCAAAGTTGCACCAATAACCGTTCAAAACCTTGCACAAAATCACAAGTCAATATGACTTAATCGCGCATAAATATCTGACAAAATTTTGGCAGAGTCTTCGTTGTAACTGGAGAAAAATCTCAACAGTAAACCTCAAAGAGACAATAATATATGCCACGATGGCCAATCTGGGAATAAACTCGACCGGAATCACCTCACAAAGTCATACATATGAGCATACACGCTCTTGCCGGAGTACCACTCAAATAATCTCAGCCATAAACAAATACACAAATATATATATGGCATACATAAACCGCCAAGACCATGGCAACATAGCTCACTCTCGCATGAGTGGCTCTCTGGACAAATGCATATCCAAAAACCTGTGTACACCTATGAATTTGCTGGTTGCTGCAGAAAATACTCTGTGTGTGTGAGATATACCAAAAACAGTGTTTTTGGGACCGAAAAGTGCACAAATAAACATGTTGCTGTACTTGCTGTAATTCAAAGCATAATTTCAGAAAATAGACATCACCATCGCGTCTGGAGCATGCCAAAACCCTGACCTAGACTCCTGGATCATGTAGATCTCACTCTGTATGACGGAACTACGCAAAAAACTGCGTTTTAGAGCCCGAAAATGGCAAAAACGAGCTACACACAGTCTTGAACCTACTCCTGCTACACTCTGCGTGATGCAATGTCCTCTCAATGCAAGCTCCAACGCAAGAGCTCTGCCACAACAGCATCCAAGCACTCGAATGTCAAGCTCTCCTTCGCCGAGCACTTCTCTAACGAGCTCCACTGAGCTCAAAAGCTCCTCTCACCAAGGAAGCCGCAACCGCCTCCTCGACCAAGCTTGACCACACCGAGCTCCAAAGACAATGCTCCTCAAGCTAAAATGCTCTCCGTGAAACTCCGCGATCGAACTCCACCGTCGAGAGCGAGCAAGCTATCGCCTCGAAGCTCTCAAAGCCGTCGTGCTCTCCGCGGTCACCATAGCTCTGATACCAATTGAAGGGGATCGGGGAGCACCACAGACGGAGAGTGAGAGAGAGAGAAGGAGATACACACACAATGTGGGTGGGGAGACTCTGAAGTGAGCAGCCCCCTATACACTTATGCTATGTATAAGGTATACAAGTCAGTGGGCGCCCAGACTCTGGGTGGTCGGGCAAGGCACACACGCCTATACCCCAACAATATTTGCCTGAGATGATGAATTCTTCATCAAAGACAACGGTACGGGCAAAGATAAACTTGTGATGGTCTGGAATATAGAGGCGGTATGCCTTGATGCCAAAGCGATCACCATAGCCGACAAAAGTTGTGCGTTGAGCACGTGGTGATAGTTTTGATAAAGGTTGTGTCACAAGTGGGTATGCAATGCTTCCAAAGATGCGAAAGTGGCCAAGATGAGGTGGGTGACCGTGCCAGAGGGTGTAGGGTGTAGTAGTAGGATTGCGGGTGGATGGAATGCGGTTTTTAATGTAACATGCAGTGGCGGTAGCTTCTTCCCAATAGGTGTTTGGGAGGCTAGCTTGAAGAAGCATGGCACGAGTAGCTTCAAATAGTGTGCGATTCTTGCGCTCAGCACGATCGTTTTGTTGTGGGTGGTCGGTGATGGAGAATTCATGTCGAATACCAACAGAAAGACATAGATCTTTGAATGTATGAGAAGTGTATTCCCCACCATGATCTTTGCGGAGAGTTTTAATGTGGAAACCATGTTTAGTCTCAACTAATACCTTGAATGTGCAAAAATGAGAGAAGGTTGAGGATTTCTCGGCCATGTAGTAAGTAGTTGTGTATTTTGAGAAATCATTTATAAAAGTAAGCATATACTTATTGCCTGTGAGGGAGTTGACGGGCAATGGGCCACAAACATCCGAGTGGATGAGGTCGAGAGGTGCAGTGGCTCATGATGATGAAGTGGGGAATGGGATATGATGTGCTTTAGCAAGAATGCATCCCTCACAAAGTGTGATGTGAGTGAGGTGCTTGGGAAGACCTAGTGCAAGTTGGCGATGAGTGAGTTGGTGCAAAACATGTTGAGAAATATGTCCTAGTCTATAATGCCATTTGAGTGTGTTTTCTTGTGTTTTTATGGATGACGCAGATGCATGTGCAGGCGATGAGTCACCCAATGGATAAAGACGCCCAGTTTTGGAGACCAAAAGTGTGACATACTGACCATCTTTGTTTAGTGTCGAAATGTGGCAGCCTTCTCGCACGAATTTGATGATGATGCCGTTGTCGGTTAGCTCGCTGACAGAGATGAGATTTTTCTCGAGACCAGGGACATAATATACGTGAGAAATAGTGGTGTGTAGGGCATTAGGTAGGTTAATGACAGCATCTCCATAAGCTTTGGCGAGCTGGATGCTGTTATCACCGAGGCATACTTCTAGAGGGTGTTCTAGATAAGTGATGTTGGATAGCCAGTGTAGGTGATATGTCATATGATGGGTGGCGCCCGTATCAAGTAGCCAGATATTGGGATATGAAGTAACTATAGTGGTGGCATATAGTTGCAAAGGATAAGATGGGCTATCATAAGTAGATATGTCAGCATAATGAGATTGACCATAAATAAAAGGAGATGGTTGGCCATGGCGTGTTCCCCCTTGAGGGTAAGAAGGATATAGATTAGGGTGAGAGATAGGACGATTACCTTGATTGCGTGGTTGCCGGCAGTCTTTTGTGAGGTGTCCAAAGCGATGACAATTGGCGCATTGCTTTGAATTTTGGTGATTGTGGTGGCTTTGAAATTGCAACTTTCTTCCATAATTATTGTGTTTTCGAGGAGGGCTCGAATGTTGAGGCTTCTTGTTGTTGTAAGGCTGTGAGTTTCTTGTCATAGTGACAAGTGCCGTGGACTTCTGCAAGCTGCTAGTGTGGTCGCGAAGCGTTTCCTCCTGATGGATCTTGGCTACAAGATTTTGTAGCTGCAAGTTAGCCGTAGTGGCTTGTGTAGTGATAAAGGCTCTCCATGATGCAGGTAGAGAAGCCAATAAGAGCATACTTTGAATCTCTTCAGGGATGGCAAGCCCTGAGATAAGTACTTCATCTAGAAGTATTTTCCACGTCTCCAAAAACTTGGAGGATGACTGACCCTCTTGCATGGTAGTATTTACCAATTGCTTGATCAGGGAAACTTGGTAGACGAGGTCAATGTGCTCGTAGTTCTTCTCGAAGAACTTCCAAATGGCGCTAGCAGTAGTTAGCTTTTTCACCATTTGGACTTGCCGATCTTGGCAATGGAGAATGAGCTCCATCTTGGCACTATTGTTTCTACTATGCCAAGTATTATATGTGTCGATGAAGTATGTTGAATCTTTGTCTTCGAGGTCTTCGGGGTGGTCAGGTTGCTCTTCGACTCCTGACGTGACGTCCCAAAGTTGCAGCTGTGTGAGGTAGAGTTCCATCCGAATCTTCCACACTTGGTAGTTAGTGCCATTAAGCTTGTCGATAATGTAGCGGGGCTTGTAGGTGGATGCGGAAGATGAAGAAGCTAACTTGGCCATCTTTCGAGGTTCCGAATTCCTTGAAAAGAATGGAGAGTGAGTCTTCGAGTGTGGGCTAGAGAGATGGAATCTTCTTAGCGCTAATTAAAAAAATTAATCTTAAGCTCTATCGCTCTGATACCATGTTAGAACTTAGAGATTAACTTAAATGTGATTAATATCACTATTACTTAATATGCTAATGTCAAGACATAAGAGAGTGCAAGATAGAAATAGAGCAATGACAATAGATTGCACTTGAATGGAGAGTGAAGACCTTGT
Organism: Adiantum capillus-veneris; assembly: GCF_014529385.1. Taxonomy (NCBI): domain Eukaryota; kingdom Viridiplantae; phylum Streptophyta; class Polypodiopsida; order Polypodiales; family Pteridaceae; genus Adiantum; species Adiantum capillus-veneris. The sequence continues at coordinate 8,770,025 of NC_140934.1, forward strand.
TACAAATGAGGGCAGCTAATGGGATTTATATACAAGTTGAGGGAGTGAGGATTATCCATCACATGGGAATTATAGGTAGGTGGGAATAGACACATGTTGAGACTTGCATAGGTAAAAAGGGGTCCATGTGGGAATTAGGGAATAGAGGTAGGTAGAAAGGAAGTCCACACTTATTATAATCATAAGTTACTTTTATAGTCCACACTGTGCATGCGTGCCTCAAGTGATTTGGAGGTTGCGGCAATGGGGTGTTGGCCGTTTGCTATGGGTTGCAAGCAGTGCCGATGTTGTCATCACTAGGGTGTGGGTAATCTCAAAACACACACACACATAGCCATTGTCTCACACATTCACACCTTGCCTCTCCGATTTTGAGAATGACTTCTGCACCAGCTCGACAACGCCCATGAGAACCAGTGACGACAATATTCTAGATTTAACCAGTGACGACAATATTAGAGCCTAACTCTTTCTCTCCTTGCATCATATCGTTTGCGGACCTCTCTCTCATCGATTGTCACACCCAAAATTTACTGGGATTTGGTGTCGAATTATACTAGTCATATATTCAATTATATTCACTAAGTAAATTTGCATACAAGCATAAGAATCTATGATTCCTAAATAATCAAAACATGTTTTTTGATCTGAACGAATTAATAATGACACCCACATGCAAATTAAAACAAAAAGAAATAGGTAAAAGGTATGGACGACTTATCATTGATCATGATAATCTACATAACCAGGTTTATGTCAATCCTGAGAACATAGCCATAGCTCTGATACCACTGCTACAAACGGGAGTGCGGAAAGCCCTGCAAAATACTCGGAATAGTACATAGCAAGCCATAAATCGAGCAAACTATATACCTGGTAACCATCATTGCACATACTCCGAGCAGTACGCAATACGAGAGAGACAGAGAGTGGGAGAGGGAAATAGGACGCATGCAGACGCACCTCCTAGAATGGAGTGCTACGTCGGCAGGCGAGAGAGAAGAGAGGAGATGTGAGAAGAATAATGCAGACACTGGGTAATCTACCCTCGTGCAAGAGTGACCATTTCCCTCTTGCACGTATTTCATTTATAGATTTTTTGAATGGTCAAAGTGATTAGAAACTGGCCGGCCGATCATAAAGGGCCAAAGCTCATAAAGAGCACTTGAATAATAAAATGTACAATATATATATATTTCCATTCACATAGGCCTAGCTTGGTTTAGTCTTTTCCACCTGTCAGCTACAATAAATAATAACATATCAATTCCATAACACAAACATCATATTGTACATCTGCAATTCTACATTTTTGCTAGCCAATTGATCAAACTCATTGTTCACTTTCCCTTCCAAAGTCATGGTCCAGTCTCTGAAAGTCCCTAAAGAAATTTTAACCCTTCCCAATTCACTCTTATGCTTCTGCATTAGAACATACTGCATCTCATCTTCCAAACTCAAACTCTTCACAATGTCAGCCTACTCTTGCAATAATACGTGTGCTTCCCCTGTTTTAGACATTGACTGCATCTAATTTTCCATCTACATCCGTTTCCTACTTTGATTAAACTTATGAACCTCTACTAACATCTTCACACCCATCCCTACATCCTCAGTGGCCACATTCCCCTGGGCCTTCTTAACAGTTCCAGGTTCAAAGTCCAACGATCTCACTGCTTTGAACACTTCAGTGTCTACCTTTCTTTTCTTTCACAAAGTAAAAACCTTTCCCAATTTGGTTGGTGTTTGCAACTTTTCATTAGAGTTAATGATTGGAATATCCAACTTCTTCATGGATTCAACCATTTTTTAGTTTTGCACATCCTTCAATGCCTCCTCCTCTGAATATCCAGCATGCACCAGAAATATAAAAGAGGACATCTTTTCCCGATCTTCTTGCATACTTGCTGGCAGCTCCACTTTCAGACTTGAAGTCTGATCCATCTTCAATACTTATGTTCTATCCAAAAAACTTGTGCATGCCTGTTTGTCAAGCCAAGGGCCACCGTGGAGGTCAACGACCGGGCCAATTGCTAATGGAGACGAGATCCTAGGGGCAATGCCTAAAAAGGGAATTTCAGCGGAAGATCAAGGAAAGGTAGTCCCAGGGTCTCACATTGGTATTAGAGCTCAGGGAGCGGTGAGCCATGGAAGAGGGGAAAGGCAGGCATGATATTCTGTGTGTGTGTGTGTGTGTGTGTGTGTGTGTGTGTGTGTGTGTGTGTGTGTGTGTGTGTGTGTGTGTGCGTGTGTGTGTGCGCTTACGGATCAAGGGGCAAGCTACGTGCTGTGAGGGTCATGGAAATCATGCATGGAGCAAGCACCACTCATGCAAAGAAGGGCCCTCTTGCTAACTGAGAAGTTCATAGCCGCATGCAGGCTCTCTACACTGGCAGGAGGAGCTACGGCCAAGGCTGCACGGGCAATCACCCTAGAGCCGAGGAAGGAAGTTAGGCGAGTCGAGAAGCAAGTTTGGGTGCACTGAGGGCGCGACTCAGTTCGTGCTGTGGTGGGGTTTAACTCTCGTCACAAAGCCAAGGGCCATGGAGCATCCTCTTGCCATCGCCCCCTTCTTGTTTTCTCTGCAACAGCGGCCGCAACCCGCCATAGAACCTGTGGGAGGAGAAAACCCTATAGGTTTTTTTTAATAAAAAAACATAAGGGAAGGGAGCGTGCCCAAAGTTGGTAGCCCCCCTCTACTCTCTTCAAGTGGTTATTGGCATGCGACATTACTTCATAGCCGGCAAATCGTCGTGTTGGAGGAAGTAAACGATGGCATATCAGAGTGAGCAGCCAAGGAGGAGCCATGAAGTAGCATATAATGTCAACTGAGGATGGAGCTCGACCCGCAGGGGCGTGGAAGCAAGCAAAGGGTGTCAACCTCTACTCAACCAACTAAGGACTACTTTCTACAGCGATATCAAATCTACATGCCATCGGTTCTGTGAATGTGAGAGTCTCCTATGGTGCTACCGCAAGCCAAAAGCCCATTAGACGTTCTTGAAACTTCACGAAACTCAAGGGAAGTCCTAGACACACTAGAAGGCCGCTATCCCTAAGGTCTCTGACCACAAATCCTAACCCAATACCCTCCATGCAGAAAACGCGTAGTATGTCTGGTCGGATTTTACAGGTCACTATTTCTAAAATCTAACATGCCTAATGCGTAGCTCTACTTGCTCTCATTGCGTGGATATGCTGAAATGCAAAAATGGACAACATTTACTCATCGAACTCCAAAAGTAGTTCGCGGATGAATTTGCCAAAACACAGACGAACGCGCGTGAGGTAAGCATCAACGCGTAGCTCTCCTCGTGGGCAACACGCTACTGCTCTTCGTTTGCGATTCCAACCACCGTAGTTCTTGTAGCACACACACACACTCTCTCACTCTCCCAGATGACACAGAAGATAAGATTATTAGAAGTCTCTTTACAAGGCTTTAGGTTTTGGTTTATATACTAAGCCTTAGAAAACCTAATGTCCGATCAAAATGACTTGATTTGTCCCTAGGATTCTATAGAGCTTAATTACAATACCGTGAACTGGCTTTGATCATCCAACAAGCATCTGCGGCCAAAATACAATTGCCGACTTAAAATATGAAGTTCCTATAAACATTACAAAAGTGGTCGTAATGGCTCAAAATGATAATAACGTGATATTCGATGATGTCCATGAGCTTGCATCTTCACTTTACAGCATCCATCTTCATCTTCATCACTTCATCAGCATCTTCATATGGAATCTTTAGAGAATCTTTGAGGAATCTTCATGGAATCTTTGTGGAAGCGTTGTTGAAAGGTTGGCCTATCAACACTCTCCCCCTCCGAATTCTTGTTGTCCCCGACAAGACCCTATGTCTGCAATGGCCTTTTTCTTGTACATGTAGTGTAGTTGAAGCCATATCTCTCCCCCTCCGATTGGTTGTTGTATCGTGAATAGGTTGAGTGAGGTTTGTTGTTGCAGCAAGTCTTTATCTTGGCAGCTCTGTATTGTTTGTTCTTTGGGTGTCATCCTGCATGTGTACCTGTAAACTTGAAGCCTTTTTGAATTTTTTCAGGGCCGCTCCCCTTTGATTTTCTAGTTATGAGCATATAGTTGTTTGGGGATGTCGTTGGTCTGCTTTTATGTGTTTATATAAAAAATAAAATGTGGTGTATATTACAAAATGAAGGTCTTGGATACCTGGATAGGACTAAAGGGAAAAACCCAGTGGGAAAAAAATGCCTTTAGTCACAATTAAATGTAAGTCTATATGTACTTATGTTTTGATGTAGCCGAGTTTTGTTGACTTAAAGTACTTACGGCCGTATGGATACTATTATTGACTGGATATACATTGGATAAATGTTAGTAGCTTGAAGTCAGAGTCGTTGTTGTTGAGAAAATGCTTATGAAACCTGTTATCTCTTTGTCATCGTCATTTTGTTGTGTAAGTGCATGGGTGGAACACAAATTGTGTCAAATGCAAATGTCCAATGATGGGAAATTATATATGCTTGCACAGATAGATGCATGGGAAACAATATGTTGTGCGAGAAGTTTGAATGGGTGCTTCCAAGAGTGAATGTAGCTAGAGAAGCAAAAAAATATATTTGACTTCAAGAGCTGCCGTTACTCACAAGAAGGGTTGTTGATGCTCGAGGTTTTTTTCACTCTCCTCACTGTGTACATGTGCATGAGTGTTTTGTGGATTACTCCGCCTCTCCACCAAATAAAACTGTTAGACTTTAACTCTTCTGCTCACCTATCCAGCATGAGCGACTCAATTTTACAATATGCTCAACTCTTCTAGCTTGAGCTATAATCTAAATATCTAGACTCATAGACCACAAAAAATATTAAGACATGAAGCTTGGGTCTAATGCTTGCTCATTAATTAGTGGCTTAGCTACCCGACTCTTGACTCTTATGCCATGATTTTTATGGAGACTTGACTTACTCTCGGGAGCTTTCGACCAAGAATAGGTTTTGAAATTCAAAACTCCCATCCTTGAAGAGAGGATTTGTAACGGACCATGCTAGAAATATTGGTTTCTTTTGCCATACCTTGGTGACCTTGGTTGTCAAAATTTATTTTTGTTGTTGCTGGTCCCTTGGTTGAGAAGATTGGCTTGCTCCATTCTCCGTAACACTTGTCTATCATGTCTTGACATTTCTTGAGAGCTAGAGATGACTTCAATCTTCTTCGGTATGTGTTGTTCTTTTGGCATCCATTTGTATCTACATTGTGTGATTAGCGTGTCTTTGCAGATATCCTTTGCCTTGACTGTGACATTGTCCTTGATTTTGCCTTCCATGAATTTGCGATTATTGTCAAGCTGAAGTCGTTTGATTGAAGAATGTTTACCTGGCATCTTTGGTAGCCAGATTCTCCGATTTCCTTGATAGTAACCTTGTGCTTGAACAATTGTAGATGGCACTTTCCATGATGTTTTTGATGTCGTATTGAGATGTACAAGAGTGCCATTTTTGGGATTCTTTACCGATGAAGTCCTATGTTGGTATGAAGGCCAGCTGAATTTGAAATTTCCTGCGTACCTTTGGCGAGCCTTGTTGGTTGGTCTCCTTTGGCGATATAAATATGAGCTTTGTTTCTTTTGGGGACACTTTTTGAAACCTTTATCCACCGCATAAGCCGAGGTCTGTGGTTTTGGTAACCAAAGTTTCTTACCCTCATAATAACCTTGGTCTGCTAAGCTGTAGTGGGAGGCTATCCATCCCATGTGTTTACCTTTGGTCAATTGGCTAGGATCATTTACCCATATTGGGTCCTTGACCTTTATTTCTTCAGCTTTAATGTAGACCTTTGAAAACCTTTGGCGGTGGTGATCTCGCAGTGTAGGGTATTTCGGTTGAAAGATTTTCTTTGGAGTCTGCATTTCATGTGGAAGCATGTGGTCAGTTGATATAGAAGCTTTGTCTTGAACTTTTCTAGGTTGGATTGAAGACTCTAATTTAAGGGGCTGCTTCTGTTGGTAGGACATTTGTGGGCTCATTTTGGCTTTGCCTTTGTCGGCAGCCGATAATCTTGGAGCGGTAGTAGGCTGGCTTTCTTGAGAGCTAGTCGTGATGACCATCATTGAAGATTCAGATTCTTCTTCAAGTGTTTTTGCCCATAGCTTGGACAAAATCAAATGTGTACTCATGTTGGAAGAATCCACTACTAGGAATTTGTCTTTAACTATCTTTGCCCATAGTTTAAGGGTAGCTTCTGCAATCCCCAAACGTGTGACCTTAACTCCATTTGATAGGGATACTTGTACCTAAATTTCATACAGTTCTGGCTTATCTAGAAGTAACCACAGCCTATAAGACATGACATTAGTCGTGGCAGTGCAATCTATCTCTGCTAAAATTTGAATTTCAGTGTCTCATGCACATCCAACGAGAATCTAATCTTCTTGTTGGCTGCCAAGTAACTGATGTCCTCTTTGCTTTTGGTACTTGTCTTGGACTTTTGTGCCTTGGAAGCTTTGTCATCCTCTTGTATGTTGAACTTCTTTGTCATTTGACTGGTTGTAGCATGTCTCAAGTGCTTACTATCTTCTAATCTATAGCTTTGGGGAAGGTATATAGCCTGAGCTTCTTGTTGGTCTTCATTGCTAGTTTTTGACTGTGACGCCTTGATTCTCGATTTCAGAAGCTCTCTGTCACTATTTACTTCTTCTAGCACTTGAAGGTCATTCAATGGTGACTTTTCTTCTTGGAAATCTTTTGAAGCTTGTGTAGCAGGATGTTGAGGTTGACTCTCTTCTTCTGATTCAATGGTCGTCATGGCCTTTGGTTCCCATTGTTCCATAAGTTTTTGTAGAGTCTCTTGTATAAAATATTCATTCATATCCTGCATTGCTTGTCCTTGATAGTCAATTATGGAGTCAGTCATTTCCCTTTATTATGTGGGTTCTAAAACTTCAGCTACATCTTCTTTTAGATTCTTTTGCTCTTTGATTTCTTCAATCATCCTTGTAGAGTCTACAGTAGAAGAATTCTCTTGTAGAATTTTAGCTTCATCCATTGATTCAACTTGCATGTCTTTGTCTCGTGAGGTGACACTAAGTTGTGTTGTTACCTCCGACACCTCTTCTTGGGTTTGCTTACCATCTTCAGAATCTTGGCTCCTTTTTCTCTCGAACCCTGAACTGCGAGCTTCATCTTCATCACCTTGTGGATGCTTTGACTTGTCCTCACTGAGGTTCTTTGTGCGCTCCTTGCCGCACTGTCAAAGCAAGGGACTTGCCAATACACCGTGTGCGAGCCACAAATGGCTCCAAGCACACAAAAAGCCTAAACTAGCAAGCTCAAGAGAGCAAAGGGTGTGTCACTCACCGCTCTACGCTCGCCTTCGTGGTGGATTCCTCGCCGCGATGAAGAAGAAGCTGCAGTCGTGCCGCGCTCAACCGCTTCGCCGCCGCCGTGCCTTCGTAATGCTCGATCGCACACACACTCTCCCTCTCTCTCTCTCTCTCTCACACACACACACACACACACACACAAGGAGGTGAAGAAGAAGAAGATGGAGATGGAGATGGAGCAAGAGCACTCTTCTATTGCACAAATGAGAGAATGCGTAAAAATTAGGTTTAGTTGGCTTTTATATGAGCTCACCCCATTCACACTTGGGCGCCCATGCTTAGCCAACTAATCCCTTGAATGTCCCAGTTAGAGTGCGCCTCTCATCGGCGATCACTCTTACCCTTTTCCTATTGGTCCGACAAGCCCGGTACCTGACTCTAAACAATACAACGTTTATAGATCATAGGGTGTCCGTGTGCCGTGAGGGTTAACATGCCCCCCTTCTTGATGTAGATTCCGTCCTCGGAAGCTATTGAGTTGAAGCTGGTTCGTCGAGGTGGAAGATCATTTGAGATGAATGTCCTTAGCCTTCTTCAGTCACTACAAAATCAAACAACATTGGCACAGTAATTGCATTCTCTTAAAAAGCATATGCAGTTTTAGGTAGACAAATTGATTGGTAAAATAATTTCAAACAATTTGTTAGCAATGAACATTAAATTGCAATGTAATCAAATGCATAAATAGATGTAAAGGTAGAAAATTAAACAAGTCTGGGGTCGCTAATTTGACGGTCGAAAGGCACTAGAGATCGAATATTAATACCATGGGTAAGCTTCTTAATTTTCAGTGGTCAATTAAGTTGTTTAATCACGAGAGCCAAGTATTCATGTTCGAGGGCTGACTAGAGGCTATATCTAGAAGACCTTGTAGTTAAGCTACCATAAAAGGAATTTCTCATGAAATCATCGCCTGACTGATTACTTTTTCTTTGACCCCCCAAAGTCTTTTCACATTGATTCAATTATGATGTGTATGCTTATTTTGTATGCCTTGGGTTTTTTGCTTTTCAAGGAAAAGCGCCCACACTGGGAACCTCTAGGGCTCTAGTACCATAGGCGATACATGTGAGTGAAGTACCAATTTAAGCAGGGATTTCTCTTCCAGCTTAAAATTTTACATTGTGGCACTTTGATTTTTTGTTTGTTCATTTTCAGCATTTTAATTTTGTAACTTTGGGGGGTCATATAACACTGTTACCCTCCCCAGGCTCATCACATTAGTAAACTCCCTTTATAATACTTAAGCTAAAGGTCAATAGGGTTAAGCCCACTAGAAAGCCCTAGTACATTTCACACAATGCTGCCTAAATCGGATTAAGAACCTAAGTAACCATTGTTTATTAGGAAGGCATTCCCCATGGTATTAAGAGAAGATCTCTAACACCTAACTTGGTCAAACTAGCTTAGTCGGACTGCTTGATTTTTAAACCTAGACAAGTGATTATGACCAAATATTACATTAAAATTAAATGTTTGATACTAAGCCAATGCGCTGAATATTATGCTACCAATCACAATCAAAGCAGACAAACATGGATGCAAAAAGATAAGGGCAATGCTAATGGACATAAAACACCTGTTTGTGTTGATGGTCACGCTTGATTTGAAGTGTGAACGAGAGAAAGGTTCCATGAAGGTCCAAATCCTATCAATAGCAACACGCTCCTGTACACACTAGGAAACAAAAGGAATACCTCCAGGAGGCACATTAGTGGAAAAAGAGAACTTTGCTAATCTCTCACCTCTAAAACAGAAACACTCCTATCGTACTAATCTTACCTACCCTCCATCACTCAAGTGATGAGGATCAAAGGTGTTTTATGGCATAGGTTTCTGTTTCACTGTACCAGATGTGACATGTGTAGGTCTGAGTCAATGTTTTGACTTTTAATGTGCATACTCGTTTGCTAATTGCTCTTGATCTTTTTTTTTTTTTGTGAGTATAAAGCTTTATATGTACATTCCATAAGATTGGGAGATATAGAGGTCAGGGAGAAAGGTTGAGAGGGAAGCAAGTGAATAATAGATGTCCGCAAACACTCCCCCTTTCCTTGGGTAGATCATACCATTTGAAATGAGCTTGCCACCCTTTGAAACCAATTGTTCCAGTTGGTAATAGGTGAGGATTTTTGCCAGTAGTTTTCTATTACCCTAGGTGCCTCGTCAAGTTGCAAGGGTGGTAAGGTACTCTCCTAGGATCGAACTTGAAGTGGTTCATCAGGTGATTCTTGAACACTCGGAGGTGTGGATTCTTTTGTAGCTTCATGGAGGTCCACTACTATAGATGGAGGTTGTGTAGAAGCTTTTACCTCTATGGATGTATTACATGATGAGCTAGAAGCTTCATGGGACTCCCCCCTTCCTGAGCTAGGTGGAAAGAATCGTTCTTTCTTTGGTACCCAAACTAGCTCGGGAGCGGGTGTGTAGCATTTTGTGATTTTTTTCTTTCCACGATCATTGATTCGTTTTGGAGCTACGGGATTGGGCTCACTTGGGTCAGGTGATAGGTAGGATATCCATATAAGGAGAATCTTGGCCAATGTCTGTATCCTTCTTACAAGTGTAACAATATTGTAGTGGGGCCGAGTGAACTGTGGTGTCAGAGCGATGATCAATAATGGTTTTACTCCCTAAGGGGTGTACCTTACCAGCCACCAAATCCACTCTAAGGACAGAGTCTTGGAATTGCAAATAGACATGATTTTTAGACCAATCATGAACCATTTGTGCTTCCCTCATGAATGGTCGTCCTAAAATCATTTCATATGACATAAGGTGTTTAGAGAAATCCATTACAATGAACGTATGTCGTACCTTGTGTCCTAGAACTTTGATCTTAAGATCCTTGAGCATCCCCATAGGTTTGGCTATGGTACCATTTGCCATCTTTACCACAATGTTAGTAACACTGAGGCGGGGTTTTCCCATGGATTCCCAACAATCTTTTGTAACGATGCTAACTCCCGCACCACCATCAAGAATTCCCTTTATAGTTAATCCCTTGGTAGTGATCGGTAGGGTCGCATTAGACTCGTCGCCTTCAAAATACTGCCCTAACTCGTTAATGGGTACCTCGATCACAGACTCGTGTCCATCTAAGTCAAGTGATTGCACATGATTTTCCTCATCAATCATAATCGAGTCAGGCCTATTTGGTTGCGCAAACTGCGGTAATCCCATTCGTAGCTCTCCGTTAAGGAATGCTCGAAGTGCAAGGAATAACTCAGGATCTCCATACAGCTTTGCTATGATCGTGGTTCGGACCTCAGAAGACATGAAGTCCACTAGTTTGGCAACATTCATTGGCATTTTGCAGGGTGTAGGTCCTTGACTAGGAACTGGTGAGGATGGAATCTCATATTCCTCAATGGGATCAGGTATTCCTTCGTTAAACATCCTTTCCAACAAGAAGGGTGTATGCTCACTTTATGATGTCCCGTCCTCACTCCCTTCTTGGATGATACTAGATATGGCTAACGGTCTATGGTTCATGTGGGGTGGATGAACTTGCGTGGGAAACACTGTGTCATGAATTTTGGCATGCATGGGTTCTGTTCTAGTTTCCTTTGAGTCTCCTCCACTAAACCTCTTAGATGTTTCACCTGCTCAATCTCGTCTACTGGGTTTGGGTACGTCCCAATCTTCTTTTTACGATTCTTCCCTTTTTGCCCCTGCGGTTTATCTTGGGGGTCTTGGATTGGATTTGGAAACACTTGTGGTGTTTTCAGAGGCTCTTTATGGTTTTCTCTTATTCGGTTTTCATTTGGTTCCATGTTACGGTTTTCTTGGTCGGTCTTTCCCTTTGTGGTATTGGTTCTAGTCTCCATTGTCTCGATTGAATCTGAATCATCCTCGAGGTCATTCATATACACGGGGTCATCTCCTGTTCCTATGTTTGTTTTGGAACTTGGCTTTGAATTTCCTGTATTCAGCGACCTCTTCCTTCGTGTCTTCTTTTTCTTTGCTTGGATAACTGACGTGGTATCTCTCTCTTCGAGGATATGGCCTGGAACTTGAAGCATGGACCATGTAATCGCATAAGCGGGTGCGATGGGTGGTATTGGCGATGTCACACTAGCAATTTCGACCAAATTTAGGGGTGTGATTTTAGGCGCATTGGGCAATCAAGTGATCTATGCCACAACGATTACATGTGAGTATTGGCATTGCAGATGTGCTCCCTTGATTCATTTGCATCTGTGCAACATTCTTTTGCAGCCTAATAGGGCACTCCGCTGCTCGATGTGGTCCACCACACTCGTAGCATTGAAGAGGTGGCCTCCTAGCCTGGGTGTTGATATTTTGACCTCTGGATGCGAGAGCAGCAGCTTGATAAACCGGCTTGACGTGCCCCCAACAATCTTCCATGTAGTATATAGGACACTCTTCCAATGTATCAAGTCCGTAGGCAATACTAGTGTCTATTTCCTCCTCACAACCATCTGCATAAGCATTAGATGGCTCGCAACCCACTTGGTTCATTGGGGTGACTCTTGGATGCGGGGGCTATGGTCCTAGCACAGGAGGTGGTAGCGGTGTAGCTTGTACAACATTTTGAGATCTAGGGACCATGTGTTGCGGTAGTAGCTCAACAGGTGGAGCAGGCATCAATACAGGAGCTCGAGGCGCATCCGTCCAGGCTACAGGTGGTCTATTTGCCATAATACGTTTGATCATTAAACAATCCTTAGCTTGGTGACCATACCTACCACATGCGTTGCAAGTTCCATTAAATTTTACTCTAAACGTAGGGCACTCACTAGTGCTATGTGGACCTAAGCAAATGGAACACCATTGTTGCTACCTTCTTGGATACATATGACTATTTTGAGGGGGTCGATTATCCTTAAGAGACTCTTGGATTGCCTTGGTGAGGTCTGTCAAGAATGTCTCAAATACCTTTGGCTCATTGGCAATGGGCTTTGCAGTCGTGGGTTCATACTCAATGGCTTGTGAGCTAGTGGATCTCGTGTCAGTAGACACCCTCATGCCTGCTATCATCAAGTTGTCCTCTAATTGGATTGCATTGGCAGTGACATCTTCCCAGGTTGTGATACCTCTAATCACTAGTCCATTATAGATTCCTTCATTCCTCAACCCTCGAATGAATCGATCAAGCAGTTGGTTATTGTTGAAGCGCTCATTTACAGGGAAGCGAGAGTTTAAGTGCTTTAGACGACTAATGAAGTCCCTTACTGACTCTCCTTCCTTATGTTCGGCCTTCTGTAGCTGAGATGCTACACCCCAAAGCACACCTTCTCGTATGTACTCCTTTAGAAACAACCTTCGAAGGGTAGGGTAGATTGTTTTCTCGTCCACCCTTAGGGTTCTATACCAATCTCCAGCCTTCCCACTTAATGTCAAGCTTAAGGCATTGCACTTATGTAGTTTGTTGCGTTTCCCTAAGGAATCACATACTTCTTCAAACACTTCAATGTGTTTTCTAGCATCTTCGTCCCCATTGAATTTTTGCGTGAGTTTGGCAATTTGTACTACCTTACTTCTAATCTCTCTATCAGATGCATGACGCATACTTTCCGCGATAGATCGACCTATGGTTTGACCAAACACTGCCAAGTCACCTATGTGAGGAGGCAGGGCCGGTGGAGGTACTCTTGGAATCATATGTGGGAGAGGGACGGGTACCGGTCTTGGCATATGTGTGGATGATGCAAGATATGGAACATAACCGGACATAGGTCCACTCGGATAAGGGCTAGGGAGCGGCACTCGAGGAGCATAAGCAAGTGGTACAATTGGAGGTGTGGGGGCCATGTGTGCATAAGGGGCTAGAGGCACATGCGATCGAGGCCCCATATTAGGTACTACGACACTAGGTAGTGGCACTGCGCTAATCGCAGATGCCATCGGTACATTCTCTGTCAGGCTTATCCCTGGAGTGAGCACTGTGTTTTCCTTAATAGAGGGTTGAGCCAAGTTAGGGAAGCTAAAGTTGTCGCTCGAAGGCTCAGATTGCATAGAGACCCCAGGTGAAATGACGTAAGATGGGTCCATGGGGCTCATTAGAGGAGTCTCCATTTGTGATAGAGTAGGTTGTTGAGCCTTGCTCGTATCCAAAAATCTCATGGGGCCAGTTGAGAGTATATTTACCCCTAGGTTTTGCCTTTCCGATTGAATAATGCCATGGATAACATTACAGATCATTTTCTGTTGATCTTCGATGCTCGTGGCACTAGAGGTGGATTGTACAATCTCTATCCATCCTACATGGTAGGCGTGGCCAGAGTGTAGATCCGTCAACACCTCAGTGTGGAGGTCGTATGTCCAATGATTATTAATGAACAATCCTTCTAGAGTCGACGTGTTAACGGTTTCTTGTGAGGTAGAAGCAATGTTGCTCCCCGTGGTTTTACTTGTCACCAACAATACTCTAGAGGGAACTTCTGAAGGAGGCAGCTCAACAGGGCCTTCTTGGTAAGAAGTTGGCAGGATATCCACATGGACACTCTTTGGGGGTGTGGGGTCCACGTGCGATGTGAAAGGAGAGTCCACTTCCCCACCCCCTTCGTGTGCTTCATTTGCATCAGGTTCCGAGCGAGTAGCTCTACCTAATGTTTCCATGAAACGGCTAAACATACTAGTACTAGGCTGTGGAGCTTCGAGAGGTGCATGGCCTTCTCTCTCAGTGTTTTGGGTAGGGTATGCTTCCATGATTTCTGAGTCGGAGGAGGAATCACTAGCGGCTATTTTAGGGTCTTGGGTGGTGCTACCTTGTGTCCCCGCTGAGGGTCTAGAGCCTATCGTGGATGGGTAACGGGTGTCCGTATGAATAGAGACACCCTCAATATTCTCGTGTTCTAGCACCCGCCCAGAGCGTAAGTGCATGTGCTTTTGATACCCTCAGGTGTCAAAAAGCTGCTTTAGGAGGCCTTGTGACTAGTTTTTTGCGTGTTTTTTGTTTGTTTTTTTGCTAGATTTTTTAGAGCGTGTCGTGGAATGGGCCGTGTGATAGCTCGAAACGAGCGTATCGCTAGGAGGGACGCGCTGTGTTTTACAGCCCACCGTTTGGTTCTATTTTGCTCCAGAAAAGCCCGAAACAGTCTTTTCCTAGCTGGGGAACTAGGCTCCAAATAGCAAGTCTAAGGGTGCAAGTGGGAAGAGAAGGGAGGAGAGTGGAGGACTTGTCCCACATGCTCTCATTCCCTCTTGAGGAGGTAGGGTATATATATAAGAGTGAGTCTAGTATATATTATAAGACTGAGGACTGAGGCTTGGGCTTGGGCTTGGGCTTGGGCTTGGGGAAACGATCCCGATCTAACTTTTATACAAACCAACCCGTCCGTTTTAAAACTCACGTTTTTTATTTTCGAAAATTTAACCTCCCCCTCGCTCACGTTTTTTTTTTCCGGAAAAAAATTTAATTAAATTTTTTTAAAAAGAAAATTAATTAATTTATTTATTTATTTACTTTTTTTTTAGGTACGCATTTTGGTGCGCGTTGACCTCACCTACCTACTTTCTGTCTCACCTAATTACTAGCCTAATTAATTAACTAATTGTGCGTCTAACTGTGCACAAACCAGAAAACACAAAAAATGCAGAAAATTGAAACTTGACAGAACTGTGCAGTGCAAACCAGAAAATGCAAAAAACGTAGAAATGCAAGAAATGCTAACTGTGTAGTGCAAACCAGAAAACGCAAGAAATGCTAACTGTGCAGTGCAAACCAGAAAACGGAGAAAACGCAAAAAACAGAAATCTCCACACAACTACACACACTCATTCCCTGCCTTTCCTATGATAGAAATTGCACCACAAGAAAGCGTAAAGTGCTTAACCGAGCTTAGTGTAGGGCATTTCCCCGGCAGCGGCGCCAAAAATGTGCGCTCCTTGCCGCACTGTCGAAGCAAGGGACTTGCCAATACACCGTGTGCGAGCCACAAATGGCTCCAAGCACACAACAAGCCTAAACTAGCAAGCTCAAGAGAGCAAAGGGTGTGTTACTCACCGCTCTACGCTCGCCTTCGTGGTGGATTCCTCGCCGCGATGAAGAAGAAGCTGCAGTCGTGCCGCGCTCAACCGCTTCGCCGCCGCCGTGCCTTCGTAATGCTCGATCGCACACACACTCTCCCTCTCTCTCTCTCTCTCTCTCTCACACACACACACACACACAAGGAGGTGAAGAAGAAGAAGAAGATGGAGATGCAGATGGAGCAAGAGCACTCTTCTATTGCACAAATGAGAGAATGCGTAAAAATTAGGTTTAGTTGGCTTTTATATGAGCTCACCCCATTCACACTTGGGCGCCCATGCTTAGCCAACTAATCCCTTGAATGTCCCAGTTAGAGTGCGCCTCTCATCGGCGATCACTCTTACCCTTTTCCTATTGGTCCGACAAGCCCGGTAACTGACTCTAAATAATACAACGTTTATAGATCATAGGGTGGCCGTGTGCCGTGAGGGTTAACATTATTTAAGCTATCTTGAATCAGCAGCTTCAATTGATCTTTTTTGAAAGCCTGATTCTCTATGATAATGTCGTTGACACCCTTAAGCTCAAGCAACTGTGTCTTGAGCCTATCTTTTGTGATCTGCGACAAGATCTGCTTATTTTTCGGAGATCTTGTTGGGGATTCTTGCTTCCGTTCGCTTGTTTTCACTATTTGAACTTTGCTTTTGGCTTGTTGCTTCTTCTTTTCTATGTAGAGCTTTGCTGGGCAGTCCTTCACTAAATGACTAATGGCACATTGGTTGCAATATATCGCTATCTCAACATGTGCACCCTTTGGACGAGGCAGCTCTCCATAATACTGCTGATAATGGTTTCCTGTGGTATCTAGATACAGATATGACCTCTTCTTTGCATGCATGAACCTGTAGATTACAACTGACTTAGGTGTATTCACCACTGGCTTTGTCTCTTTATCCTCCATCGTCTTGTCCTTAAGAAGCTGAAAATAGCGCTTGCATGCAAGATCAAATCACTATCCATACTTTCTAGCAGTCGTAATCCTAATTCTTCCATCAACATATGGTCTTTGATGTGGGGCTTCTGCATAGCCTTGGGGCTATGTTTCCGAGTTGATTTTGGCGAGGTTTGCACCGAGGTGAAGATCGAATCGAATCTTTGTTTTCCATTTCCCTGGATGCTGCTTTTGTACGGGGTCCAAGTATGTGACTTACGGGTTGCCCACAAATGCTAAACTCATCCATATTTTTCACATCGGCTATTTCATAGTGCCTACCGTATTTGTCGACCATAATGACATCTTGACCTGTTGGGTTCACAGATTTAAAACAATATAACTTTTTCATTTTACTTAATTCTCCATGTTTGGGATCTAAGCATATGTAGTATGTCGTAGAATTAGTCTCAGAATTCCAAAATTTGTATAATCCCACATCCTCTTGATCTAAGTCAACCATATATAGCTCGCCTGACCTTCGACATTTGGCATTGTGAATTTCCGGTGGTCTCTCCTCCGGCTCGGCATCTTCCAATGCTTCTTGAAATTCCACTTGGGCTCCTGAAAAGGACACTGCTTTTTGTAAAACTGGACTTCTTAATCCCACTCTTGAAGAGATAGGGTCTCTTTGTTGAGTTTGAACTCCCTCCATCCGAGAGGGTTCCATATCTGATGTTGGCATCTGTTTAATGCCTGATGATATGACTTCTTGTGCTTTGTTAAGTAGCTCTTGAGACTGAGATAGTTCTTTTTGAAGTTGTGCTATCTTCATAGATGGTACTTCCGGCGTATTCCCTGTTTGTGCAATTTGGTGTGTTTGTGCTTTGTCTTATGCTGGTGTGGTGCACAAGACTTATGCGCGTGTCTTTCCATGTTGTGCCTTGTGTTGTGCCACTCATTTGTGTAGTGACAGCTGTAGTTGTTAACTCTTCTAGCTGCATATCAAGAGGTAAATACATGACTAGATAATAAACATTACCACCTTCAGATTTGTAGTCTTCGCCTCTTGATCCAAATATTTCAGCTGCAAAATATTGGTTACTCTCTGCAGTAACTTGTGGCAGCTTTGTAGTAGCAATCGTCCTCATCTACATAGAGGGTACCAATTTGCCTTGAGCTTTGTACAAAAAAATACTTGGAGGATATGCGTAGAGTTCTGTAAGTTGATCCTTGTACAACATTTCTATCTCATTGTCGATGTATTTTCCATGCCTCATGTAAATTGATCCAAGACAGCCTTCCATGAAATTTGGATGTGGGTGTAGTACATTCTTCGTTGTTTCAACTTCCACATATTGAGATGTATGAGTTTCCTCTGTATCTTTCTTTGTCTTGATGTACAAATTCCGATTTATATCCTCATAGCATGGAAATCCTTTGTAATGGGCAATTAAAGAGAGCCCACTTTGCTCTCTTGTGATTCTTGTGGATGTACTCGAAGCTTCGTCTCGGCTGGTCTGATTCCTTTGAGATGCCATTGCTTTCTTCTTGACTCCCTTGTTGTACCTGTTTAGTGATAGCTCTAATTGCTTGCCTCAATGCTAATAAAAATTATTAGCACCCTTGTGTCGGTCTTTTTTGTTTGAGGTCCTTCAGCTTTTGTGGATGCCTTAATCTCTGAGTTTTCTGAACTGGGATTTGCTTGCACTGCTTGAACTTCTTAGCTCCCTTGCTTGCCAAGGCTGATACTGACTTGTCTGGTTGCTTGCTTTGCCTAGAGCTTTTTGGCAGGCCTTGATCTATTGGAAGCATTGTGATAAGTTATGCAACTTACCACTATACTGCAATGACTTCCTCCTTCATAGAAAGTCTTGGGTCAAGCTAACCTGTGTTCACTTTAGCACACAATCTACAAAATTCTATTTAGCTGGCAAACTTTTTCACAATGAATGCAAAAATTCTTGAGGTGCCTTTGACGACCACACTTGTTCCGTGGGCTCGAAAGTGACTTTCAAGTTTTCTTTTAGCTGAACTAAACTTAAGCTAGCACAAGAGAATTATGCACAAGTTGCAGTGATTTGCTAGCAAAAATCTTGTGTTAAAGTTCTCCACTTGCGACTATTGTTGCAAAATCAAGAGTCCTTGTGTATGGTCTTACTGCTACCAGATTTGTGTATGGACTCTCGGGCCGTAGTTAACTTTTACACCTTGCTACGGGTGACCAATGGTTTTCCTCAATCTGCTAACTTAGCAATCTTTAATGGTCAATTAGAAGGACTAGAGACCAAATCTGGTTTCGAATTTCAGCTTCCCGATGATGAAAATCTCACATCCACTCGTGTCCGCTCTAGGTCGATTTGAGCGGTCTGTTCCAGAGCCTGGGTTGACTCTAACCGATGACCTCGCTTATGGCTCACTAGCCCCTCTCCTAGGGAAAAGTCAAAACTGTGTTCAAAACCGTGACCGTTTTCTCACAATTCTTTCGAACTGTCGGTTTTAGACACTCCTGACTTCCGGATGCATTTTGAGGCCTTAAATGACGTTTTTTTTCAAAGTTGACCTAAATGGTTGCCAAAGTCATACATTTAGTTCAAGTTTTTCTCTAAGATCTGTAGTGTTGCTCTTAGGCTACGTTTTGATATAAAACCTTTTCCAATCCAATACCGTTTGTGACAGTTATGGCCAAAATAGTGAAATGCAGTTTAGAATGGTCAAATTGAGTCCAAATTCAATTCTAAAAGAAGATTTGGGATCTTTGTGACACTGTGAACACCCCTGTATGGTCAAAATTACAGTTGAACCCTAAAACTGGCCTGAAGACATCCTACAGGTAGGATGTCTTTTTGCTCAGAATTGAATAAAATTTGGTCTAGAGACTCCCCTTGGGTCTAGCAACACAGTGGTATGGTCAAAATTTCAAAATAAGCTCCTAGACATCCTATGAGTAGGATGTCTTTTTTCTCAGAATTGAATAAAATTTGCTCCAAAGACTCCCCTTGGTGTGTTGAACCCATACGTATACTCACTTTTTGTTTCTGACACCTCTAGGCTGGTCAAATGCTCAAGAATCTGTTTCAGAATTGGAACTCTATCAGCTAATTTTTCAAGTCAAATGAGCTCCAAATTGGACCAAAATTGACTGGCAGGCTTATAAGATGCTATGAAACACTTTGGTATTGTCAAATGTTGGTCTAGGGTCCAAAATCATGCAGGAGACATCCTACGAGTAGGATGTCTTTTTGCTCACAATTGGCCCAAATTTGAACCCTAGATTCCCCTTGAGTCAAGCAACCCCATGATATGCTCAGATTTGGGTCTTGATGCCAAAAGCTCCCAAAGCTGGCTATTCTTGCCTTTGTTTGGTACAAAACGCTAAAATCCACTTAATCTTCAATTTTACTCATCCAACTGAGATGAAACTTGTCACCTACACTCAATACAACATTTAGAACATGCATATGATGTCAACTTATGGTTTGGGCCCCTTATACACAATTTGGGTAGGATGTCTGGCAATTCTCGTCTTTTGCCTTTAATCTGTCAAAATAAGGTCAAATTCCTGGTTTGAGAGTGTAAACAGGGTAAAACCTACCTTCTAAACACTCTGGTGACCTCAGAATTGCGAAATTATGCCCAGATCACCATGTAGACATCCTACGGGTAGGATGTCTACTGCCTATTTTTTCAGATTGAAGTGCTCCTGATGCTTCCTTATGGTCACAACAAGTTCTAGTAAGCTCCACAAATGAAAAAAATGTGCAAAAATCACTCACTTCAAGCACTTTATGAATTTTTTACATTTTTTTGCCTCCGCCTTTTGGCTTTTGGTCAACCAAAATATGGAAAAACACTCAAGTCAACATGTTCCTAGGGTAAAACCTACCCTCTGAACACATTGGTGGTCTCAGAATTCCCAAATTCTTGCCCAAAAACCCCCTGGAGACATACTACACCCAAATTTTTTTCTGCTCAGATTGAAGCAAGATCTAGTCCAGAGATTCTTCTCAAGTTTAGCAACACATTGATATGCTCAGAAATTCAATTGGATGTCAAAATCATCCAAAACGAGCACTTTATGAAAGTTTTACGTTTTTTTGACTTCGCCTTTTGGCTTTTGCTCAACCAAAATATGGGAAAACACTCAACTCAACACGTACTCAAGGTAAAACCTACCCTCTGAACACACTGGTGGTCTCAGAATTCCCAAATTCCTGCCCAAAAACCCCCTGGAGACATACTACGCCCTAATTTTTTCTGCTCAGAATGAAGCAAGATCTGGTTCAAAGGTTCCCCTTGAGTCTAGCAACACCTTGGTATGCTCAAAATTTCATTTGAATGTCAAAATCACTCCAAACAAGCACTTTATGAAATTTTTACGTTTTTTGACTGCGCGTTTTGGCTTTTGGTCAACCAAAATATGGAAAAACACTCAAGCCAACATGTTCCTAAGGTAAAACCTACCCTTTGAACACACTGGTGGTCTCAGAATTCCCAAATTCCTACCCAAAAACCCCCTAGAGACATACTACGCGCAAAAAAAAATTCTTCTCAGAATGAAGCAAGATCTAGTCCAGAGATTCTCCTCAAGTTTAGCAACACAGTGATATGCTCAAAAATTCAATCGGATGTCAAAATCATCCAAAACGAGCAATTTATGAATTTTTCGCTTTCTGATTTTTCCTTTTGACTTTTGGACATAAAAAACATGGGAAAACACTCAACTGAACACATAGTTAGGGTAAAACCTATCCTCAAAACACACTGGTGGTCTCAGAATTCCCAAATTCCTGCTCAAAAACCCCTTGGAGACATACTACGCCCTAATTTTTTTCTACTCAGAATGAAGCAAGATCTAGTCTAGAGATTCTCCTTAAGTCTAGCAACACAGTGATATGCTTAGAAATTCAATTGGATGTCAAAATCACTCCAAACAAGCAATTCAGGAATTTTTCGCTTTCTGACTTTACCTTTTGACTTTTGGACACCAAAAACATGTAAAAACACTCAAGTCAACATGTTCTTCAGGTAAAACCTACCCTCTAAACACAGTGCTGGTCTCAGAATTCCCAAATTCCTGCCCAAAACCCCCCTAGAGACATACTATGCCCTAATTTTTTTCTGCTTAGAATGAAGCAAGATTTGGTTCAAAGATTCTCCTCAAGTCTAGCAACACAGTGATATGCTCAGAAATTCATTTGAATGTCAAAATCACTCCAAACAAGCAATTTATGAAATTTTCGCTTTTTGACTTCACCTTTTGACTTGGGGACATCAAAAACATGTAAAAACACTCAAGTCAATAAGTTCTTAGGGTAAAACATACCCACTGAACACACTGGTGACCTCAAAATTTTCAAAATCTTCACAGTTTTACCTCTAGAGACATACTACGCGTAGGATGTCCCTAATGAAGGAATTGTGATTTTTTCAGTTCTAACTTTCTCTTAAGCTCTGCCAACCCCTTTGGAGTACTCACATCAATTATCAATCATCAAGAAAGCATCCAAATGTAATTTTACTTTTTCCTTGATTTTATGTTTTCACAACTTTGATGAGCCTAGTAGCAAATATGACATGCATGATATGCTCAAGATCAAAATCAGTACGTCCTACTTACTCTACTCCTACTCATCACATGGGATGGTGAAATTTTTGATGCTCAAGTCGCTTTCTAGCCTCACATGGACTCTCTAACTGACTTTTCACCTCTTCCACCTTAGCAACTCCCCATCAATCCACACCTATCTCCTACCTAAGTCGAAGGATCTAGGCCAGACACACGCTCCCTAGACTCCCTCTAAGACCATAAGAGTCCACCACTCTCCAATCCTATCTAAAAGAATGAATATACTCTGGCAAGCCAGAGGGACCTCTATCCTCAAGGACTAGTATTAGTCACCTACTTATGGCCCTCGTCCCCGGTAGCGGCGCCAATGTTGGCGGATACGCCGCGACAGACGTCGGCATAGCGAGAACTCACGTAACATATAATGTCAACTGAGGACGGAGCTCGACCCACAAGCGCATGGAAGCAAGCAAAGAGTGTCAACCTCTATTCGACCTACTAATGACTACTTCCTACAGACATATCAAATCTACATGCCATCGGTTCTGTGAATGTGAGAGTCTCCTATGATGCTACCGCAAGCCAAAAGCCCATTAGACGTTCTCGAAATGTTACGAAACTTGATGGATATCCTATCAACACCAATAGGCCATTCTCCCTAAGGTCCGTGACCCAAAACCCTACCCAAAAACACCCGGTGCAGAATCACGTAGGATGTCTAACAGGTTTTTGCAGGTCGACATTTCCAAAAACTAAGAGGCCTAATGCGTAACTCTACTCGCTCTGATTGTGTGGATATGATAAAATGCAAAAACGGACAACGTTTACTCACCAAAACTCCAAAAGTAGCTCGCGGGTGAATATGCCAAAACACAGACGAACGTGCGTGATGTAAGCATCAACATGTAGCTCTCCTTGTGGGCAACACATTGCTGCTCTCCGTTTATGGTTCCGGCCACCGTAGCTCTTGTAGAACACACACACACACACACTCTCTCACTCTCTCGCAGTCTCCAAGTGGACACAAAAGATAAGATTATTAGAAGTCGCTTTACAAGGCTTTAGGTTTGTGTTTATATACTAAGCCTTAGAAAACCTAATGTCCGGCCAAAATGACTTGATTTGTCCCTAGGATTCTATAGAGCTTAATTACAACGCCGTGAGCTGGCTTTGATCAACCAGCAAGCATCTACGGCCAAAATACAATTGCCGACTTAAAATATGAAGCTCCTGTAAACATTACAAAAGTGGCCGTAATGGCTCAAAATGATAGTAACGGGATATTTGATGATGTCCATGAGCTTGTATCTTCACATTACCGCATCCAACTTCATCTTCATCACTTCATCAACATCTTCATATGGAAGCTTTAGAGAATCTTTGAGGAATCTTTGTGGAAGTGTTGTTGAAAGGTTGTCCTGTCAACAATGGCACATTGGAGAGATGATTTGTCCACTGTCCAATGCTTTAGGTGACAACTCTGGAGTTGCCATATGAATTAAATAATCATTGGAGCCTTGTATGCATAAAACTGGACAAACAAGTGGTATGGACTATCAACTCCATACAAGCAACACATTCAGAGATAATAGTGTAAGTGTTGATAAAACCTTTAATGTTTATCTGGGATATGGTTGATGACCTGAATATTGTTAATAACAAATAACCTTCATTGTTTATAGATGTGTAAAAAGATTACTTCATGTCTATGGAAGACTCTACAGAAATCATGAACTCTACAAGTCCACCTTTAAACCTGTCAAAGTGCTTAATCAGACAGATCCAAATTCCTGTGGTTGGAGATGTCTTCTCCATTCAGAGTACATACTCCATAGTCTTTTTTATTTGAATCCATTTATGTCAAAGGTATTTTCTTGCTATGGTTTGGACCAACTTGGTGTTATTATTAACTAAAGTATTGATCACAAGTTAACCTAATTTTGCAGAATGCTCTGGAAAATTAAACAATATTGGAATATTTACAAAGGTACCGCACTTCAATGATTCAACACCTACTATCTCTTTCAACCCCAAGAGTTTTAGATGCAGAAGACAATTTTATTGATGACTATATTATAGCTTTAACAATGACCGGTGAAGAGGAAGTCATGCCAATTTCCACCACTGGAAACGAAATCCCTAAAACTGACCCCATATTAGAGGAAAAGACACTGATAAGCTTTGCAATTGGAGCGGCTGAATCCGAAGTTGGGGTTGATCAATGTGAAGTAGACCAAGCCCTTGAAAATGCAGATGTAAAATTCTCCTCAGAGACGAGGAATGCAACAGAGGTTCTAGGCCAAGCAGAGGAGGATAAGGGAGTGCCTATTATTGTGGCACAGGATGCGGGTAATGATCAAAATCAGGGAGTCCAATCTCCTGTAATTGCAAATGTGAAGAGCTCTTCAAAACCGAGAGAAGATACAAAGTGTCTTGACCATGTAGAGGAGGAGGCCAAAATTGCAAATCAAGGCTAGGAACAGACAACAGAACAGGTTAACCATTCGGCCATGGAAACACAAGAGTCATGTACTTCACAACCAAAAGAGGTGGATACCCTTGGCAATATAGAAGGAAACATTGACACTCAACAACAGAATTTCAACATTAGAAATGACCAGTATGGGCTCTTGCTTTAAGTAGATATGGTTGTTCCGGTAATATCCATTGTACTTAAATAATATACGCTTTTTTGTTTCTAACTACTTATATGTATGCACACAATGATTGCAGAGACTGATTATCTTGGATCTCAATGGATTGTTACTGCAATGACAGCCGTACATTGTACATACAGAGTTCTTCAATTTACGTAGTTTTCGCCTGGGAAATGTGAGAGTATTAATTCGACCAGGCACAAAGGAATTTTTGAATTTTTTGATTCCACGGTTTAGGGTTGCTATCTGGTCTTCAATGCAGGCTCATAACTTGAATCTCCTTGTTACCATAGTTTGCGATTTGGCTGAAATTTAGAGATCGGATTTTTATTTTGTGTATAGTCAAAGAAATTGTAATACCATTGCGAGACATGTCCACCCAACTAAAGCTAATGTACCACTTTCTACAAGCCCTTTGAACAGATCAATGTGCCTTATGATGCTCTCAATACTTTGTTGATTGATGACACACCACATAAGGGTTTACTTAATCCACTCGGAACTACTATTTCCCCACCTTCATTTGAAGGGCATATTCACGATTTTTACCTAGCTAGAGGACATTTTGGTCCAATACCTGCAAGCAATGTACTTAAGCCCATTGAGCACACCGGAATTTGTACTTACAAATGTACTTAGTAATTCATTGTTTATACCTTAAATTGATATTGGTTACCTGTCTATGTGTTTTGAATACTCAGAGAGAGAGAGAGAGAGAGAGAGAGAGAGAGAGAGAGAGAGAGAGAGAGAGTGAGCCTTGATGAAACATTTGATATTAAGATTAAACTATTCAAAAAAGTTACATTTCATTGAAGCCATTTAGGGCTGATTACATGGGCAAAATTTGAATACGGCCAGAAATATATCCACAAGAAAATGCTTCTCCCTTCGTTGCATTAGTCTTCGTCCGCCCAGCAAGAAATACAAGTTTACGGAGTCAATGTCGGTAGTCTCCTCCACTATGTCATGTAGAAGTTGCAAAAGATTGCATTTTTGCCTTATTGTAATTACTATCATAAGATTTAGGTCTTTGTGCACCACTTCCACGTCTATGACAGCATTGTTTGCCAAGCTTGCTGCCTCTTGATCCATAGGCACATAGCAACCTTCAACAATGTGAGAACGCTTGTACCAAAAGGAGATTATTAATGTTTGTCACTACAAGAGGTTGTGTGCTCTTGTGACGTTGTTAGCGACGGAAATACACTGGGTTTTTATAACCCCCGGCGTCGCTAAAACCGCCGCTAATAGCGTCGCTACGAGAGCGTTGCTATATGCGTCGCTATATAGAGACGCTCATAGCGACACTCATAGCGACGATCATAGCGACGGTTATAGCGACGTTTACACAGAAGTCGATCTCATAGCGACGCTACAGAGCCATAAATAGCGACGGTTATAGCGACGACCGAGAGAATTTTTTTTTGGTGACAGGGCATTGAATGCCCTACCACCCATCAACCATATTGTACTTGATTCACTTTTTAAAAAAAGTGCAGGGTAGATAATAGACCCAAAATAGTCACCCACAAGACGCATTGTTTGCAAAATTGACAAGCGTAAAATTGACAATTGTACACATCATAGGCAAAATGAATTGATTGGCAAATGTAATAATGACAATTGTACAACATCATAGGCATAAAGAATTGATTGGCAAAATGAACTGCGGCGACAAATGTAATAATATACATGGTTCAAAAAGACGTATAAAATCCGTCTCATGATACATAAGCTATGAGAACCCTAAACTAATGCTATCTAGCTACGGCTAAACTGACGTCGTCTAGTCAGACGTCTCATCGCGTCCAAGCGGCGTATCTGTCGGAATCTGCAAAAAAAGACAATAAGACAGCTTTCAGTAAGTATAAACATATAACGACATTTATAAAACAATACAAAAAATAGAAAAGAGTAAACCCTAATACTAACCATGCCGCCGCGAGAACTGAGAATGTCCATCAGAGCGTTTAAGCCCTTCTTGCCTGCGTACTTGCGCTCGTACGGTGTGGGATCACGTCCTGTCATCGACCACTGTCAAAACATACAAAGATTTCATTATGTTAGAATTAAAAAACTCATAAACCCTAAACTATCGAACATAAAGAGCAATGCAAAAACACTTACAAAATCGGCCTCAAATGATGCCCATCCACCGCTCGCCAAGTGGTGCAAGCTCCCTGCCTCTAATCGCGCTCTGGTTGCATCCTTTTGTTGCTTCCACTTGTCGGGATTCTTGCGCGCTGCTTTCTTCGCATTCTTCCAATCTTCTTTGGCCAGCCAATTTGGCCTGTTCCACCCATGCTTGATTGCTTTTTGCACTTCGGAACGCTTGTGTTTGCAGTATTCGCGCATTCGAATCTTCATCAGGTCTTCATTGAAGCGCTAATCCCGTGTTGGAACAGGAAACTCATCATGAAGTATGCTGATGACTCTGTCTTTTAAATCACTTGGTACTTCACTCCATTTGTTTAGTATGTAGTGTCTAAACAGCTGAGAGCAAAGACCACGCATGCGCGAGATCACCTTCTTGCCGTCATCATCCATGATGATGCCGCGGCTGAAGTCGACGGAGTAAGGCAAGCCCTCTCGCCGGTGACGCGTGAACTTGGGTGTCCCAGCAGGGGTCTCTAGTGATGTGTCGATGGGGGTACGGACGTCAGGTGTCTCCACGGGCGTCTGCGCCCCAAAGCGAGGAGTGTCGAGTGGGGTGGCTCCTGGCGGAGTAGGTAGAGGTGTATAGCTGCTAGGAACAATCAGCCGCGCAAAACTTGGCGTAGATTGCGATGCTGTGGCTGGTGTGGGGGTGGGCAAAGAAGGGGAGGGTAAAGAGCCTCGTCGAACACGAGGCGGTGTGGAGGCATCGGTGGCGGAATCCCCACAACAACCGCCA
Organism: Adiantum capillus-veneris; assembly: GCF_014529385.1. Classification (NCBI taxonomy): domain Eukaryota; kingdom Viridiplantae; phylum Streptophyta; class Polypodiopsida; order Polypodiales; family Pteridaceae; genus Adiantum; species Adiantum capillus-veneris. Next base: position 8,797,369 of record NC_140934.1, read on the forward strand.
CCGCCACCACTAGAGCGCCGGTGTCTAAACGAGTGTGAAGATCGTCTGGTCGACACCGAAGCTTCGGAGCGCGCCGAATGCTCCGAAAGAGAGGGAGATGCGGATGGAGTAGGAACGGGCGATGATGCGCCAGAGCGATGACGCTCCACGTACGACTGTCTCTGCTGCGGTGACAAAGAAGAAAGAAACTCCTCATCATCCATACCTGCATTAAACACACAAATATTTAAACTTAATATTGAATGAATAGAGTAGACAATGACGCAAAGACCATTAAATACAATGACGTAATGACGCATATAAATACAATGACGCAATGAATTGAGTGATAGAAGAAGCAAGTCGAAAACTCAAAATTTTCAATCAAAAGATGTGAGCGCGAGTAGAAAAGAGCGTTATACACCATGGAAGGTACTTAGAGAGCCAGAGCTTTTACAACACGGAGCAAAATTGTTCAAATACAATATTTGTGGCTTTAAGAGATCTCTCTCTCATCCTCACATAACTCAGCATAACTTCTTATATCTATATAGAGCTCTCCGTTTAAACACATATCCTCTGTTTCATTTTGTAGCTCCTCTGCATGCATCCCATATAGAGTAGTAGCATCTTGATGCTCGTCTGGCACCACTGCTGCGGCTTCTGATTGAGCATCTTCTCTGATCTCCTCCATTGATGCCGTTGTGATTGGCACATGGTAGCGTTCATATGTCCTTGCACTACGAGGGGCTACCTCTATGACGTACCACCAGTTTGATGTAGACTTTGTAGGATGAAACATTACCTGCCAGAGCCACATAACTTACATGAGAGCTTTCAAGCACATAACTTGTAAAAGGGGGATGTTAACTATTTACATACTTACTTGTTCACAATGCTCGGGTAGTACGAAAGTGTCTCTTAGGTCAGTCCATTTCTTAGTAGAATCCACCTCAAGAAAACCAGACTCTCCTCTATGCAAAGGAGCGTTGCGACCCTCCATGATTATCTTGAACCATTGCACGTCGAACAAGTCGACAAAAAATCCTCTGTAATCGATCCTCAAAATCTCTTGCAGCGTGCCGAAGTAAGTGAGTTCCGCCACCACAGGATCTGCATCAGAGGAACGTCGTCGACTAGACTGTTCAAATTTTGCCATGATTCCACAATCTTGAGTAAAACGCTTTTTGACGATCCGTTCCACCCTAAAATGTCGACCTTTACACCATGCTGCTGTGTATGATTTATACTACAATGAACAAAGATTATGAGTGGCCGTTCAAACGTTTAGAAATAAAGTCACTAGCTAGTCGTACATTGCAAACTTACCTTGGTCACCGCATTGTTGTGCGTTTTCAATTGGTTGTGCAACCATCTTAAGCTCATGAATGTTGGTAGGCTCTCCAGACCCGTCGGATAGTGCATCGGTGGTCGTCTTCCCCGTCTCCACTCGATTCGTGCCCTTTGTCGCTCTTGCTGTGCATCCTCATATTCTGAAATCCACTTTTGCATCACTGGATTGTGGAGCCTGCAAAATCGGTTGATTTTAGCCTCTAGATCTTCCTTCATCTTCTTCTCAACACCGAGATTACACATGGTAATCCCAGATATGCGCTCATCATCTATGGTTCGCCCTAGCGTGTCCCGGGTTTTATCACACATATGTGAGGCATCTTGTGGCCTCACATATGCTGCTTGACCAAAGCGCCTGCGAACACGTCTATTGGGTTGCAAAATTGCTGCTTGTTGGCCAGCGTCAGAGTCCGACGAGTTATAATTGGCAACAAATCGATCTATAATAGATGGATCGAACTTGCCAAATTCGCGAACGTACTGCAAAGAAACACGTCTTGTCCGTCGCACAACATGCTTGCATTGATTACAAGGACATAAGACCCTCGTTGAGAGATAGGTGTTTCGGTTGGACGGTCCCACATCCTCGTCACTACTCATAATGAGGATAAAAATCTTATAACCTGGACAACAAATTTAATATTCTATTGGCATTCTTCATCTTATCTCTCTCTCTCTCTCTCTCTCTCTCTCTCTCTCTCTACCTCACATTCTCTAGTCATGTCCAATCCCCGCACACCTCGGTCTAGAGGTGCACAGAGATTAGAACCACCGGGTTATAATCTCGTCTTTATTGGTCAATACCTATATTTATGGGTACAAGAAATCTACAGACCCACGTCTACATGATACTGCATGTAGTGGACAAAACCCCTTTGCCTCTTCTCTAGCTCTAGCACTTAACACCATCTTAACATCTTTTCACAGTAGATCTTTTCACTGTTCGTCTATCTCTAAACCCTAAACCGTAAGTAATTCTTGCGTGGACTCGATCTAGCGTAAATCTAAATAAACGTAAATCTAACTAAAAATAAACCTAAATCTAATTTAACGTAAGTCCATATCTAACCTAATCTTTAACGTCTTTTGGGATAGTTTCCTACGACATTAAAACTCTCTTCTTCTTGTGTGTGTGTGTGTGTGTGTGGGTAAACGTAAATAAACCTAAGTCTAATCTAATATAACATAAATCTAAATCTAACGTAAATTATGTTATATTAAAAACAAAGAACTAAACTAATAGGGATTATAAGAACCTTAAAACTGATTTAACACATAATTTTTCACATAACTCGGCAAGAGTTGGCATTCTCATCACTAAAGATGTGAGAGTTAACTTCCGGCGGTGACGCTGCCTCATCTCCATCCACATCTGACGACAGCAATTGGCCCTTTGGACCGTTCTTGCTCTTGTTACTAACTTTGAAGTTGCTGTTGAATGACTAGAGGTTGTCTAGATGGTCATTGTCGGGGATGTAGTGACTCTTGCCGCCCAGAAGATCCACCTTCTTCCCTATCTTCTGAAGACATTTCACCAGTACTTTTGGATCGACGGAGCCCACCATGAGTGAAGGCAGCAATACCCTATATTCCATTGAGGGCTTTCTTCACCCGCTTCATGCAGGCATCGCAGTCTATGGAGACCTATATCTAATCTAATATAACGTAAATCTAACTTAAAATAAACCTAAATCTAATCTAATTTAACTTAAATAAACCTAAATCTAATTTAACGTAAGTCTACATCTAACCTAATCTTTAACTTCTTTTAGGATAGTTTCCTACGACGTTATAACTCTCTTCTTCTTGTGTGTGTGCGCGTGTGTGGATGTGTGTGCCAATAAAAAGAGATAAATGGTATAACCTTTCTATCACCCATGCCAAGTATGATAGATTGGTTATGCCATTTCCCTCTTGAATAATAGGTCTTGAGTTCAACTCCTCGTCGGCTAGATCTTTAGGTCTTTTAATTTTAATTAGTTTCCTACGACGTTAAATTAGTTTCTCTCTTTCTCTCTCAATGTGTGTGCGTTTTTTTGTTTATGCATGTTTTCTCTCTCTTTTACTCTCTCAATGTGTGCGTTTTTTGTTTATGCATGCTCTCTCTCTCTCTCTTTTCCTCTCTCAATGTGTGTGTGCATTCTTTGTTTATGTATGCATGTGTGCGTTTTTGTTTATGTTTGTACTCTCTCTCTCTCTCTCTCTCTCTCTCTCTCTCTCTCTTTCTCTCTCTCTCTCTCAAAAACACTATGTGTGTGTGTGTGTGTGTGTGTGTGAGAGAGAGAGAGAGAGAGAGAGAGAGAGAGGGAGAGAGAAAGAGGGGAAGGGAACATGAGAGTGAGGAGAGGGAAGGAGCATACTTGGCTCTCCTTCCTCTCCTTGTGTGTGTGTGTGTGTGGAGAAGAAAGAGAGAGAGAGAGAGAGAGAGAGAGAGAGAGAGAGAGGGAGAGCGTTACCTGCTCCTTGCTTGAGGGCGTTGAAAAACTCAGATATGAGATCTGAGTTTTTGGGCGCTCTCTGTTATTTTTTTTAGCCCAGCCGGCGTCGCTATGAGCGTCGCAAATTTACTTGTAAATTTGCGACGCTCATAGCGACCCCGGGAATTTTTTTTTTGAGCGTCGCTGTGTGAGTGTCGCTAATATGAATAGCCTCTTGTAGTGTGTGTCGCAACCATATACTTGACAATGAAAGTGTCAAGAGCAATCTCGCAACATATGCCATCTGTTTCTTTCACATACCACCCTCGATCAAGAAGCTTATTACACAAGAGGGAATCAAATGATTTGTAGAGCAGCATAGTTTTAGCAACATGTACTTTGCAGGTATGAAATAACTCAACAAAGATACCTGTTAGGAAATACGACGTAGCTAAATAGATATTTGAGTAGATTACTTAATGGAGAGAGATAGATTTCACACAAAGAGATTATAGAGTAGACAGAGAGAGAGAGAGAGAGAGAGAGAGAGAGAGAGAGAGAGAGAGAGAGAGTACACACAATATACGTGGTTCACCCAATGTGGGCTACGTCCATGGAAAAGCAACCACTCAATGGATTTAGTACTTCAAAACAAGAAGTAGTTTACAAAGGGATTATACCCTTAATAGAGCTCCCGCCTTGCTTCACTCTCACCACCTCGCACCCACCTTGTTGCATCAACTTCACACTATGAAATGTGTGTAGAAATGGCTTCCTTTTATAGGCCAAAAGTGTTGCCCTCCCTCATGAGAGGCAGCCATGTGTAGCCGCTCTTGTGTAGATAAGTCCAACTCGGGCCCTCCAATCTGCCCATGTGTGGCCGCCCTTGAAAAGACAAGTCTGCTTTTGAAATTGGCCACCGGCCATTGACTTCCGACCACCGGCCAACAGATTGGTCGTTTTCCGATCACTTTCCGACCGCCAGCCAACCATAATATTCCAACGAAAAGGAATATTCTAGAATTTTGGTTTCCACCGAGTGATTTTTATTTCTGGCGAGTGATTTTCTTCACGCACGATGGATTCTCCTCATAATGGGGGCCTTACAAATGTACGTTTTTACCACAAAAAATTACAAGGGCTAAATCAAGCTCCATACTTAACAAGACCCCACTTGGAGACTGATCTCCAAACCAAACCTGTGACTGCTTTCCATCCTGGCTTCATATCCTTGAATGTCGATTGAAGATGAGAAAAATCTCAACTTCTCCTTGTTGACCACCTTTGTAAACATGTCTGTAGGATTTTCACTTGTATGCACCTTTCCTAGCTTTAGTTGTCCCTCTTCCAAAACAGTGCGTATGAAGTGATATCTCACCTCATGTGCTTTGTCCTTGAATGAAAGGTTGAGTTCTTCGCAAGATGGATAGCGCTTTGGCTATCACTGTACAAGACACAGTTGTCTTGTTTCAATCCAAGCTCTTCTAAGAATCTGTGAAGCCACATAATTTCTTTGCTTGCCTCTGTCATTGCTGCATACTCTGCTTCCATGATAGAAAGTGAGACCACTTTCTACAGCTTTGAAGCCCAGCTTACTACTGTGCCTCCAACCGTGAAGACATAGCCAGTAGTGCTCCTTCGAGTATCTTTGTCACCTACCATATCTGCATCAACATACCCTTCTAGAAAAATATCAGTTCCTCCAAAATACAAAGCATTTGTTGTTGTCCCTTTTAGATATCTAAGTATCCACTTGACAGCTTTCCAGTGTTATTTACCTAGGTTGTCCATGAACCTAATCACAACTCCCACTGCATGTGCAATATCTAGCCTTGTTCAGACCATAGCATACATTAGAGAACCTACTGCTGCAGCATATGGAACTTTAGACATATAGGCTATCTCCTCTTGTGTCTTTGGACACATATCCTTTGTTAGTTTAAAGTGACCAGCCAAAGGTGTAGAAACTGGTTTTGCATTTTGCATTGAAAACCTTTCTAGTACCTTCTTGATGTAATCCTCTTGAGATAGCTTTATTGTCTTCTTTGTCCTGTCCCTTGATATTTTCATACCAAGTATCCTCTTTGTAGCACCTAAATATTTCATTGAAAAAGGTTTAGATAGATCCTCCTTTAGGTCTTTGACATCCTGCATGTTAGCACTTGCAATCAGCATGTCATCAACATACAACATTAGGATGATGAACTTCCCATCTCCCAAATTCCTTATGTAGACGCAATGATCTGAGTTGCATCTTCTGAATCCATGATCTAACATCCATTGATTGAACTTTAAGTACCATTTTCTTGATGCTTGCTTTAATCCATACAAGCTTTTCTTTAATCTGCAAACCATTTTCTCCTTACCTTTTACTTCATACCCCTTTGGTTGAAGCATGTAAATTTCCTCCTCTAAGTCACCGTGAGGGAATGCTGTATTTACATCCATTTGCTCAAGATTTAGATCACGAGCATCCACAAGGCTTAAGACAAGCCTAATTGAGTTCCCTTTTACCATAAGCCTAGACTTGTAGCTTTTCTTCCCACCATCTTCTTCCTTCATCTTGTACACCTACTTGTTTTGAAGTGCCCGCTTACCTTTAGGCAACTCAACCAACTCCCATGTTTGGTTGTGATGTAGTGAGTCCATCTCCACTTGCATGATTTTCGTCCATTCTTCTTTGGATTTGTCCTGCATAGCTTCTTCGTATGATTCCGTCTCTCCAGAATCTGAGATCAAGAGATGGTTGAAGGAAGGAACAAACATTTCTGGAGGTCTACTTGCTCTTGTAGATCTTTGGGGAATAGGTTGAGACTCCTCATTTGTTTGTAGTCCTTGAGTCTTCACGGTCCTCAAGCTCCATGTACTCATCACTTGTTTCTTTTGTTTGTTTTCTTTCCAAGTAGTCTTTGTACATATTTTTTTTGTTAAAAATTATATCCCTACTCCTTAAGATTTGACCATCTTCAGGATTCCATAGGCGATACCCAAAGTCACCTTCTCCATAGCCAATGAAGAAACATTTTTTGGACTTTGCATCTAGCTTTGATCTTAGGCTTCTATCTATGTGCATGAAAGCCTCACACCCAAACACTTTGAGAAATGCATAATTCATCGGTTTACCTATCCATGCCTCTTATGGAACTCCCCCATTCAATGTCGTTGAGGGTCACCGGTTGATTAAGTACACAGACGTACTTACAGCTTCCGCCCAAAGCTCAAGCGGTAGGCCTGTATGTAGCCACATACTTTGTGCTCACTCTATGATTGTCTGTTCATCCTTTTCGAAATCCCATTTTGTTGAGGTGTCCTTGGAGTTGTTCTTTGCCTCCGAATGCCATTACTAGCACAAAAGCCTTCAAAAGCTTGGCTGCAATATTCGCCTACATTGTCGGATCTGAGGCATTTAACCTTGGTACCTGTTTCATTCTCCACAAAGGCTTTCCACCTTTGAAATATGGAAAATAAATCGAAATTATTCTTCATGATATAAACCCATGTTTTTCTAGTCGCATCCTCTATGAATGTTACATAGTACAATGAGCCACCAAGTGATGGTATACTTGCAGGGCCCCAAACATCAGAATGAACCAACTCAAGTTTTTTATTTTTTCTTTCATTTCTTAATTTTTGAAATTTTACCCTCTTTTGTTTACCATAAATACAGTCTTCACAGAACTCTAAGTCCACTTCTTTCAAACCTAGTAGAAGCTTCTTCGGTTGAAGGATTTGCATTCCCTTGGCACTCATATGCCCAAGCCGGTAGTGCCACACCGCATTGTCAACTTTTGTAGTTGCTACACAAGTTGAAGGTTGTGTGCTGATAGTACACAAGTAAAGTGTACCGACCTTTTCTCCCTTGGCAACCACCAAAGATCCCTTTGAGATCTTCCACCGTTTTTTTCCGAATGCAATGTTGTGACCTTCATCGTCCAATTGTCCTGTAGAGATCAAATTTTTTCGAAGAGAAGGAACATGCCTAATATCTTTAAGCTTCCATTCATTTCCATTAGCAATTTTGACAGAAATTGTACCTTTGCTAACCATCTCACAAGCTTCATCATCTCTCAAGTATACATACCCAAAATTACCTTTGGTGTAATCTTGGAAATGTTGCTTGTGTGGTGTCGCATGGAATGAAGCCCTGGAAGTACTATCCAGGAATTAGACACATTGTCTAATGAGAGAATTAGAGCATCTTGTTGTACTTTACCTGCCACAGTGGCCTCCGATGTTGGCTTGTTGTCTTGAGACTCAGTCTCCTTCTTCTTCTTGGACGAGTAAATGTCGCACAAATCAACCCTTATTTGGAGCTTGGACTATGGAGCTGTTAACAACTTCATAGGCTATTAAGCTTTTTAAAAATGAAATCTTTAGATTATATATATTAGAAAAACATAAAAAATAATGAGTGAAAAAAACAACGGAAAGCATTGTAAGAAATTGAGGAGAAAATAAAGTGAAAGAGGGTGGGAAAGATTCTGTGTGAACAAATGATTAACACCCTCTCACAAGGACCTACCAGAAAGAATTAAAAAGGAAGTTTGTCATCATTAGTTTTCCATGTGGTACTAAAATCAGGAAGCTAAACTCCTAAATGCAACCCTTTACTAAGGTTGATTACACACTGAAACGTGCTTTTGGAATGGGTGTGAGTGCCAAGCTCTTGGAATTGGGCCACTGTCGCTACCAACAGTGCAGCTGATTAATTGTGGCTTCTACTAAGGAATCAAATTTGGTGTGCATGCAGCACAGCCTGTGTATTGATGGGCAGGTAAGGCTATGGTCATGCAAAACTTGGTTTTCAGTAAGCTGCCAGACGTGAGGCAGCTTTTTAGATGCATCCACCGGCTTTGTAGGTTAACTATGCCTAAAAGGGCATAGTTACAAAACGTTGCCCGATCGCCACAGCCTCGCTCTAAGTTGCTCTCTCTTGCGTGCGCCTGGCTCTCCCTCTCTCTACCTGCTGCTCCCGGTCTCTGTTCTGCGCTCCTGTCAGAAGTCCTTCAAGCTTAAGGGTAACTAAGCCTCGCGTGACCACGCTCTAAGTCTACACTGCCCAAGTGCTTAGTGACCAACGGGGCCAATCCGACACTACTTTTTGTCATCTACGTGAGCACACACATTTTGGGCAGCCGGTGTGTAGCTAGCCTAAGGACTTATATTGCATTCCAGAAACACCTAAGGAGTTATTGTCCCTTCTTGGAAAAGGTGTGCACTGCGCAGGCTACAAGTGTCAACAATGTTGCGCATGCATGAGCGGAGGGGCAAGTGGCAACTTGGCAAGTGCAGGTGTGAAAATGCTCGGGGTGGCACTGTGGGAGCCCAGGACTACTTGGTACTGCGCAGGCTACAAGCTACCTCAGACCAGTATGAAGGTGTGCGCAATGCGCATGCAAAATGCTCGGAGTGGGAGTCCACGAGTTATTGCCATACCTTCCTGGAAAAAGTGCGCACTGCGCAGGCTACGAGTGTCAACAATGTTGCGCGGAGGGAGGTCCCTGCAGACTGGATAATCGGAATCATATAATAAAAGAATCCGTTGCACGGCGTTCAAGGCCCAATGGGGAAACATTTCTAAAGGAGGTAGTTTTTATGGGCCTTACTTTGGTGACTCGTGAGTCGTGACGAATCAGAACGATCGAGGTTCTGAAGGCAGAGAGAGAGAGAGAGAGAGAGAGAGGGGGGGGGGGGATAGTCTTTTAAAACGTACCCTGCAAACAGCCTGATCGGATCAGCCAGAGACTGAGGACCGGAGCTGGCAGCTGCAGCAGCTCCGTTGAACTAATAAAGTGAAATGCAGTACTCTATATTCAGGTAAGCTTTTTCCGAGTAGTCGAGAGGATGACCATTTTTGTCCGTCCGTCCATCCGTCCGTCAAAGTGAGAGGAAAGGATCTCATATAACATGTGATGAGTGAACTCTGCATTATTTGTGTTCCCAACCTTGAATTTAAGGATTATTGTGTCCGTCACAGTCTTTTGGGGGGGGGGGGGGGGGGGGGGGGGGGGGGGGGGTGCATGCGTGCGCAGTGCATCCTGGTCATCCATTCACTGTCGCTTCTGAGCCGGAATCCTAACGTGCAGTCGATGGATGCCCACCATGTCAGCACATGTAATCTGTGTAAGCTGCAAGCCAATCAAGGCACTCCAGGTCAGCGCACAGAACTTATGACACATCAACAACCATAATCTGCATCAATTCATTGTGCAGCCGTCACATCAGCATGCAAAATGTAACGGACCATGGTCGAGAATGGTCACCCAAGTGACCATTCCCTGCAATGCACGTTCTCGCACGGCCCCCTGCCTTCGCCGGTCCTCGTCTATATGTAACACGGGGTCCAACTCAAGGGATCAAAGGTGGGAGTGAAAAGTAGGATCAAGATTCAATGAGGACCGCGGATTTTTTCAGTGTCGTGCAATTGTAATCTCGACAAAAAAAGTAATCTCGGCACAGTCATAACTTTCGGCGGCATGGCACGGTGCCTTTTATTTGTACATTGAAGTCGAGCCTAAAGTAGATTCTTTCATTTATGACTCTTGCAAGTATGCTCCGCATTCACTCATCCTACTTTAAAGAGTCTAACTTTCGACTCACATCAAAGTAATGCAGAAACCCACACTGTATGTAATCTCGGCACACTGTGTGTAATCTCGGAACACGCACACACTAACATTCACACTCACGGACGCAAAGAAGTGTGCTTTTTCATCCAATCACCCTCAATCACGAACGGAGAGAGAGAGAGAGAGAGAGAGAGAGAGAGAGAGAGAGAGCGAGAGAGAGAGAGAGAGAGAGAATCCATGCACATGTAAAAAGTGGTTGTCTCTCCACGACCACCTTTCTCCAAAAATCTTTATAGCTCTAATACCACTGAGAAGTTAGGGGACCAAGCATGATATTCTCCACCCCTCGTATCTTCTTATAAGCATCCTAACCTATCTTTATGAACTCCTAAGCCATCCTTAGCCAGTCGTGCCTAGGGACGGTGCCCCCCTTGGTCCTACCCTTGTTCTGACACCTTGCTAATTATAAATCCTTGAGCACCATCTTAGTAAGATTAAGAGGACACATCTTTGTCAAGTGGTCTACCTTGAATTTTGATTGCAATTTGAAGCGAGTAGACCAACCATAAAAATCCATAGAATTGCTCTCCCATATTAGGGATCTCTAAGCAATGCAAGAGTCCAACCCACCTTACGAAACTTTGCCTTTGTTGCTCGACACTTTCAAAAACACATATTCTAATGCAAAACTTGCCTATAGAATTGGTGTGCATGTCTTCTAATACCAAATGACCTACACTTGGGCTATTGTGACTCAAAAAGAATCTAGCACTTAGTCTATGTACGAGAGTCCACATACTCTCCCCTTGTGAAGCAAGTACCCATCTTTGATAGAAAAAAACTCATAACTGCAATTCATCACTCAATAAAGTGGAACTACACTACAAGAGGCTATTCATATTAGCGACGCTCCCACAGCGACGCTCAAAAAACAAATTCCCGGCGTCTCTCGCTAGTCGGCGTCGCTCATAGCGACGCCGACTGGGCTAAAAAAATAACCGAGCGTGCCCAAAAACTCAGATCTCAGATTTGAGTTTTTCGGCGCCCTCAAGCAAGGAGCAGGTAACGCTCTTCCTCTCTCTCTCTCTCTCTCTCTCTCTCTCTCTCTTCTCCACACACACACACACACACACGAGGAGAGGAAGGAGAGCCAAGTATGCTCCTTCCCTCTCCTCATTCTCATGTTCCCTTCTCCTCTTTCTCTCTCCCTCTCTCTCTCTCTCACACACACATACACACACACACACACATAGTGTTTTTGAGAGAGAGAGAGAGAGAGAGAGAGAGAGAGAGAGTACAAACATAAACAAAAACGCACACACACATACATAAACAAAGAATGCACACACACATTGAGAGAGGAAAAGAGAGAGAGAGCATGCATAAACAAAAAACGCACGCATTGAGAGAGGAAAAGAGAGAGAGAACATGCATAAACAAAAAACGCACACATTGAGAGAGGAAAAGAGAGAGAAAACATGCATACGATCCAAAAAAATGCACACACATTGAGAAAGAAAGAGAGAGAAACTAATTTAACGTCGTAGAAAACTAATTAAAATTAAAAGACCTAAAGATCTAGCCGACGAGGAGTTGAACTCAAGACCTATTATTCAAGAGGGAAATGGCATAATCAATCTATCATACTTGGCATGGGTGATAGAAAGGTTATACCATTTATCTCTTTTTATTGGCACACACATCCACACACGCGCACACACACAAGAAGAAGAGAGTTATAACGTCGTAGGAAACTATCCTAAAAGACGTTAAAGATTAGGTTAGATGTAGACTTATGTTAAATTAGATTTAGGTTTATTTAAGTTAAATTAGATTAGATTTAGGTTTATTTTTAACTAGATTTACGTTTATTTATGCTAGATTTAGATTTACGTTATATTAGATTAGATTTAGGTCTCCATAGACTGCGATGCCTGCATGAAGCGGGTGAAGAAAGCCCTCAATGGAATATAGGGTATTGCTGCCTTCACTCATGGTGGGCTCCGTCGATCCAAAAGTACTGGTGAAATGTCTTCAGAAGATAGGGAAGAAGGTGGATCTTCAGGGCGGCAAGAGTCACTACATCCCCGACACAATGACCATCTAGACAACCTCTAGTCATTCAACAGCAACTTCAAAGTTAGTAACAAGAGCAAGAACGGTCTAAAGGGCCAATTGATGTCGTCAGATGTGGATGGAGATGAGACAGCGTCACCGCCGGAAGTTAACTCTCACATCTTTAGTGATGAGAATGCCAACTCTTGCCGAGTTATGTGAAAAATTATGTGTTAAATTAGTTTTAAGGTTCTTATAATCCTTGTTAGATTAGTTCTTTGTTTTTAATATAACATAATTTACGTTAGATTTAGATTTATGTTATATTAGATTAGACTTAGGTTTATTTAGGTTTAGCCACACACACACACACACACACACAAGAAGAAGAGAGTTTTAACGTCATAGGAAACTATCCCAAAAGACGTTAAAGATTAGGTTAGATATAGACTTACGTTAAATTAGATTTAGGTTTATTTTTAGTTAGATTTACGTTTATTTAGATTTACGCTTATTTACGTTAGATCGAGTCCACGCAAGAATTACTTACGGTTTAGGATTTAGTGTTAGACGAACAATGAAAAGATCTACTGTGAAAAGATGTTAAGATGCTGTGAAGTGCTACAGCTAGAGAAGAGGCAAAGGGGTTTTTTCCACTACATGCAGTATCATGTAGACGTGGGTGTGTAGATTTCTTGTACCCACAAATATAGGTATTGACCAATAAAGACGAGATTATAACCCGGTGGTTCTGATCTCCGTGCACCTCTAGACCGAGGTGTGCGGGGATTGAACATGACTAGAGAATGTGAGGTAAAGAGAGAGAGAGAGAGAGAGAGAGAGAGAGAGAGAGAGAGAGAGAGAGAGAGAGAGAGAGAGAGAGATAAGACGAAGAATGCCAATAGAATATTAAATTTGTTGTCCAGGTTATAAGATTTTTATCCTCATTATGAGTAGTGACGAGGATGTGGGACCGTCCAACCGAAACACCTATCTCTCAACGAGGGTCTTATGTCCTTGTAATCAATGCAAGCATGCTGTGCAACGGACAAGACGTGTTTCTTTGCAGCACGTTCGCGAATTTGGCGAGTTCGATCCATCTATTATAGATCGAGTTGTTGCCAATTATAACTCGTCGGACTCTGACGCTGGCCAAAAAGCAGCAATCTTGCAACCCAATAGACGTGTTCGCAGGCGCTTTGGTCAAGCATCATATGTGAGGCCACAAGATGTAGCCTCTGACAGCTCGGGGGATGATCATGCAGAGCACATTCCCAACGAGGCAATGTTTGAGCCCGAGATTGATGAAATGATCGAGACGATCATGGATTCAGAAAGGCTTATCTATGATGATATGAAAAGTGAAGCCGATACGCCATTGTATAATGGAGCACGTATGTCTAGATTGAAAGCACTCCTGGTTCTTCTCAACATGCAGGCAAAGTTTGGATGGAGTGACACTAGTGTCACAGCGCTTTTCAGGTGATCTATTACAATCAGTTTACTTTAATAGAACTCTAAATGTATAATGATCTGATAGATTTTTACACGACTGTATCATATTTTTATGTTGTGTAGATTGCTGAAAGAGCACATACTACCAGCTGACAATGTGATGCCAGATTCCCGAGATGAAGCAAGAAAGATTTTGTGAAACTTGGGGATGGATTACAATTCTATCCACGCTTGTCCTAATGACTGCATTCTTTTCAGAGGGGAATACATAGACATGGAGAAGTGTCCGAAATGTGATTCCGAAAGATATCGAGTAGATCTCCACGGGACAAAAATTCCACAAAAGGTTTTGCGACATTTTCCTCTTCTTCCTCGCATCAAGCATTTCTTCGAATGTAAGTCCATGGCCGCCCTAGCATCATGGCATGAGGAGAATAAATCTTTGGATGGTGTGCTACGAATTCCTGCAGATTGCGTAGCATGGAAACATATAGATGGAACATGGTCGGATTTTGCCAGGGAAGCTCGAAATTTGCGCTTAGGCCTGGCTATGGATGGCGTAAATCCATTTGGTCAAAGATCAACATCTTACAGTGTATGGCCCGTTGTCATCGTCAACTACAACATTCCCCCGTGGTTGACTACGAAGAAGGGGCACCTATGGCTAAGCTTGATTGTGCCCGGGCGATATAAAGTGGGGAATATGGATGTGTATCTTCGTCCACTATTGGAAGAGCTACAACAATTGTGGATTGGCATAGAGGTGGTGGATATGAGCCGACACACAGGACGACGGAATGCTTTGATCAGAGGCATTCTAATGTGGACCATGCATGACTATCCCGGGCTAACAGAATGCTCAGGTGATCTATTGACACTCCTCACTCAGACACTGTAAATCTTGTTTTTTCCCATAGTTGATCTATTATCATGTGTATACATGCAGGGCTTCAAACAAGCGGATACAGAGCATGTGTCACATGTGGACCTAGACTGAATGCACGTAGGGCACCCTCACTGAAGAAGCAAATCTACGAAGGTCATCAAGCGTATCTTCCAGAGAATCATGTGTTACGCGACGGCTTTTTGGGAAGAGAGCCACCAAGGATGTCTGCACAAGCATGGTTAGAGCAGAAGGAGATGTGCGATGACGGATTGCCTCCAGGGATGAAGAGACTATCTCTATGGTACGAGTTACCATACTGGCCCCGACTCGTGATCAATCACTTGCTCGATCCAATGCACATATTCAAGAATGTGGGTAATCTACTATGGGACCATCTGACCGGCAAGAAAGATACTTTGGGAGCCAGAGTTGACCTTAGAAATGTGGATCGTATGGAGCAATATTGGCCGCAAACAGCGTCTGATGGATCGATAAAACTCCCTAAAGCACCATGGATTTTCACAGGAGCCCAAGAACGCAAAGTAAAAGAGACCATTCGATCTTTGCGGACCCCCACTGGCGTAATGCACTCGCTCCGAACGTGTTTTACTAAAGAAGGAAAGCTTACCGGTTTGAAGTCACACGATTGGCATAAAATGTGTCAGGTACGTTCATAGTGGACTTTAATATCATTGCATAAAATGTGGACTTTAATATCATTGCTGCACATACTTTACAGTTTATTTTACCGGTTGCCATTGAGGGATGTTTGTCTCTCGACATCCGTAACACAATCTACAAACTTGCAAAGCTGGTGCAATGGATCTCACAAAAGGAGATCAACGTAGACTCCATACCATTCGCCAAACTAAATGCTGCGGAGCTTGTGTGCATGTTTGAGAAACATTTTCCTACTACCATGCTAACCATTCAGGTGCATCTTCTTGTTCACATAGTTGATGAGGTGGAAATAGCTGGCACAGTTCATTCCAGATGGATGTTCTTCTTAGAACGTTTCATGAAAACGCTTAAGGGATATGTGCGTCAAAAGGCACGTCCGGAGGGTAGCATGGCAGAAGGTTGGTTGGTATCAGAGTCCCTAGTGTACATTGGAGAGTGGCTAGACGGATTTGATAAAGCCCGGGACACGCTATGGCGAACCATAGATGATGAGCGCATATCTGGGATTGTCATGTGCAATCTCGGTGTTGAGAAGAAGATGACGGAAGATCTAGAGGCTAAAATCAACCGATTTTGCATGCTTCACAATCCAGTGATGCAAAAGTGGATTTCACAATATGAGGATGCAAAGCAAGAGCGACAAAGGGCACGAATCGAGTGGAGACGGGGAAGACGACCACCGATGCACTATCCAGCGGTTCTGGAGAGCCTACCAACCTTCATGAGCTTAAGATGGTTGCACAACCAATTGAAAAGCGCACAACAATGCGGTGACGAAGTGACTGAGGAAGAGTGGGAGTACTCTCGGGGTTGCGCGACCAAGGTAAGTTTGCAATGTACGACTAGCAAGTGACTTTATTTATAAACGTTTGAACGGCCACTCATAATCTTTGTTCGTTGTAGTATAAGTCATACACAGCAGCATGGTGTAAAGGTCGACATTTTAGGGTGGAACGAATCGACAAAAAGCGTTTTACTCAAGATTGTGGAATCATGGCAAAATTTGAACAGTCTAGTCGACGACGTTCCTCTGATGCAGATCCTGTGGTGGCGGAACTCACTTACTTCGGCACGCTGCAAGAGATTTTGAGGATCGATTACAGAGGATTTTTTGTCGACTTGTTCGACGTGCAATGGTTCAAGATAATCATGGAGGGTCGCAACGCTACTGTGCGTAGAGGAGAGTCTGGTTTTCTTGAGGTGGATTCTACTAAGAAATGGACTGACCTAAGAGACACTTTCGTACTACCCGAGCATTGTGAACAAGTAAGTATGTAAATAGTTAACATCCCCCTTTTACAAGTTATGTGCTTGAAAGCTCTCATGTAAGTTATGTGGCTCTGGCAGGTAATATTTCATCCTACAAAGTCTACATCAAACTGGTGGTACGTCATAGAGGTAGCCCCTCGTAGTGCAAGGACATATGAAGGCTACCATTTGCCAATCACAACGGCATCAATGGAGGAGATTAGAGAAGATGCTCAATTAGAAGCCGCTGCGGTGGTGCCAGACGAGCATCAAGATGCTACTACTCTATATGGGGTTCATGTAGAGGAGCTACAAAATGAAACAGAGGATATGTGTTTAAACGGAGAGCTCTATATAGATATAGGAAGTTATGCTGAGTTATGCGAGGATGAGAGAGAGATCTCTTAAAGCCACAAATATTGTATTTGAACAATTTTGCTCCGTGTTGTAAAAGCTATGGCTCTCTAAGTACCTTCCATGGTGTATAACGCTCTTTTCTACTCGTGCTCACATCTTTTGATTGAAAATTCTGAGTTTTCGACTTGCCTCTTCTATCACTCAATTCATTGCGTCATTGTATTTATATGCGTCATTACGTCATTGTATTTAATGGTCTTTGCGTCATTGTCTACTCTATTCATTCAATATTAAGTTTCCGTCATTGTCTACTCTATTCATTCAATATTAAGTTTAAATATTCGTGTGTTTAATGCAGGTATGGATGATGAGGAGTTTCTTTCTTCTTTGTCACCGCAGCAGAGACAGTGGTACGTGGAGCGTCATCGCTCTGGCGCATCATCGCGCGTTCCTACTCCATCCGCATCTCCCTCTCTTTCGGAGCATTCGGCGCGCTCCGAAGCTTCGGCGTCGACGAGACGAGCTTCACACTCGTCTAGACACCGGCGCTCTAGTGGTGGCGGTGGCGGTTGTTGTGGGGATTCCGCCACCGATGCCTCCACACCGCCTCGTGTTCGACGAGGCTCTTTACCCTCCCCTTCTTTGCCCACTCCCACACCAGCCACAACATCGCCATCTACGCCAGGTTTTGCACGGCTGACTGTTCCTAGAAGCTACACACCTCTACCTACTCCGCCAGGAGCCACCCCACTCGACACTCCTCGCTTCGGGGCCCAGACGTCGGTGGAGACACCTGACGTCCGTACCCCCATCAACACACCGCTAGAGACCCCTGCCGGGACACCCAGGTTCACGCGTCACCGGCCAGAGGGCTTGTCTTACTCCGTCGACTTCAGCGGCGGCATCATCATGGATGATGACGGCAAGAAGGTGATCTCGCACATGCGTGGTCTTTGCTCTCAGCTGTTTAGACACTACATACTAAACAAATGGAGTGAAGTACCAAGTGATTTAAAAAACAGAGTCATCAGCATACTTCATGATGAGTTTCCCGTTCCAGCACGGGATCAGCGCTTCAATGAAGACCTGATGAAGATTCGAATGCGCGAATACTGCAAACACAAGCGTTTCGAAGTGCAAAAAGCAATCAAGAATGGGTGGAACAGGCCAGATTGGCTGGCCAAAGAAGATTGGAAGAATGCAAAGAAAGAAGCGCGCGAGAATCCCGACAAGTGGAAGCAACAAAAGGATGCAGCCAGAGCGCGAGTAGAGGCAGGGAGCTCGCACCACTTGGGGAGCGGTGGATGGGCATCATTTGAGGCCGATTTTGTAAGTGTTTTTGCATTGCTATTTATGTTCGATAGTTTAGGGTTTATGAGTTTTTTAATTTTAACATAATGAAATCTTTGTATGTTTTGACAGTGGTCGATGACAGGACGTGATCCCACACCGTACGAGCGCGAGTACGCAGGCAGGAAGGGCTTAAACGCCCTGATGGACATTCTCAGTTCTCGCGGCAGCATGGTTAGTATTAGGGTTTACTCTTTTCTATTTTTTGTATTGTTTTATAAATGTCGTTATATGTTTATACTTACTGAAAGCTGTCTTATTGTATTTTTTTGCAGAATCTGACAGATACGCCGCTTGGATGCGATGAGACGTCTGACTAGACGACGTCAGTTTAGCCGTAGCTAGATAGCATTAGTTTAGGGTTTCTTATAGCTTATGTATCATGAGACGGATTTTATACGTCTTTTTGAACCATGTATATTATTACATTTGTCACCGCAGTTCCTTTTGCCAATCAATTCTTTATACCTATGATGTTGTACAATTGTCATTATTACATTTGCCAATCAATTCATTTTGCCAATGATGTGTACAATTGTCAATTTTGCAAACAATGCGTCTTGTGGGTGACTATTTTGGGTCTATTATCTACCCTTGCACTTTTTTTAAAAAGTGAATCAAGTACAATATGGTTGATGGGTGGCAGGGCATTCAATGCCCTGCCACCAAAAAAAAATTCTCTCGGGCGTCGCTATAACCGTCGCTATGAGTGTCGCTATAGTCTTCTGTGTAAACGTCGCTATAACCATCGCTATGAGTGTCTCTATATAGCGACGCGTATAGCGACGCATATAGCGACGCATATAGCGACGCTCTCGTAGCGACGCTCTCGTAGCGACGCTCGTAGCGACGGTTTTAGCGACGCCGGGGGTTATAAAAACCCAGTGTATTTCCGTCGCCAACAGCGTCACAAGAGCACACAACCTCTTGTAGTGCTACCTGTGGAGTCATCTATAACACTCTCTCTAGTGTAAGAGAGATCTTACATTCTTACATGAATATGCACCTTATCATATGACTAATCATGCTCACAAGTATCGCAAAGATATGCCAAAATTGACTCATAATCTCTGTAAAAAAGAGCATGGATTTCTAGCATGCAACTTAACGCATCCGCTACAACCTTGTACCATCCCTTTCCCTACCATTGTCCATAGTTATATTATTGTAGGTTTGATGTCAATCTAGCCTTGCAACCCTTGAAATCAATCTGAGTAGTGAACTACTTAGTACTCTCAGGGTGAAACGCTATCTCAACTTTGCAACACACAAATAATAGTAGCTATGGCATAATTCTCGTTCATAAGTAAATTAGTTTTGAAATGTCAAAACCAATCTTTGCTTCATGTTTGATTGTTTTTTAGAGGTATAGGACTTTGATTGTTGTGGCTTTCTTCTAGCTTGACTAGACTATCTTCTTTCTTGATTTGTGCTTTCATGGTGCGATGTCTATCCTTGGCATCTCTACATAGCATATAGGGTTGTGTCTTGTCACCTTTGGCCTTCGTGGTAGCTTTGCTCCTACAAGTGTTGAGAACCAATCCATCCCATGTGCTTGTTTGTTCATCTACCTTGGATCTTCAAGCCAACTACGTCATTGACTCCGATATAATTCCTTGGGGCAAGCGCTTTCTTGGTCTTATATACACACGAGGATGCACAGATGGATAGAACGAGTCAAGCGTGCAATAATCAAGCATAGGAACACTCACATCATGCACTGACTAAACCATGTAAATCCTTGTATATTAATATTTAATCAGTTTTTACCCTAAGCCCTTGAAAGTGTTATAAGATTTGATGGTACCTTAATAGGTTTCTATTGCCAACTTAGTATTATTGTTCTCCCCTAGTATTGATGAGAGGGCTTATTTCACGAGAAATTATGACACAGTTACAAGGATATTTTCCTTACGATGTCACTTATTATCATGAGCACGACACAATGCCTTTATCAATGCACATACCCCTTTGTTGAATGCACCATCCTTTATCTTCATAGTATCAAATAGAAATCAACTAAAGCAATTGCAAATGTCATTATTCCTATGTAGGTATTGCACAAGTCTAGCAACTCTGTTAAATATTCACATAAGGAGTTTTCAAAGGAGCTTGAGCCTGCTTAAGCATTATTTGGCCTACCTTTGAAAGAATTTAGATAAGTAATTGCCATAGAATAACAATTTTATACTTCATTTCTTTTGTTGCTATTAGTTGTACTTATGTTGTCGATTGGACATGTTCCTTTAAAGGGTTTTGGTTTTGGACATCGTAATAATACGAAAAAAATATCTTACCAAAGTCCCTTAAAGGCATACAAGTGACTTTTTGCTAGCAAGGCTAATGTTATTGTACCTATCTTGTTAGATGTCCTTTTAAGGAGGCCATTGCTTCTTATCTAGTCGCAATGTGGTCCATCACGTTGCTCCAAGGTTTACTTCACCATACTCAGCTAATAAATTGTTAGATACTAAAGTGGAAAGGTCAAAATCTCTTTGATTGTGGGGAGATTGTTAGTTCAATAATTGCCATAAGTTAAAGAGATTTGCAAGATAGGAGTCTTGATCATGTGCATGACAATGTGTATAGTCCTAGAAAGAAACCATACAAACACCACTAACATGATTCATTTATTTAGTCACTGTACGTGGAAAAGAGTTTGCTTCAATCAAATTAGAGAGCGATTTGAAGATGTATTTGGTATCTAAGTACACTCCAACGCAACCTACACAACGACAAAGGCAGCATAGTAGAGGCATAACTTACTCAAAAAGGAATGCACAAGTGTTGTGCAAGGTGTTGGGTTCAACCTCTCACCTCAGACCCATTGCATTAAAAAGGTGTTACAAAGCAACCAATGGTTCAAGGTGTGGTGTTGATAAACATATATACATATCTGATTTTGTGCTTTCCACTGCTCACATATGGCATGCTAATGAAAATCACTTGTTTACTAAATAAGCCTTATTGGTGATCGGTTCTGCAGCTTTCAGAACAAGGCCTTGTCCAAAATTTGGTTAAGGAATGTAGCCTTTGGTGCAATCCTCTGTATATCAACTCTAGTATGGAATGCTGATTTTCTCCAACTCTGGCCACCACAAAAGCCAGAGCCTACGGTGCTATCTCGGCTTCGTGAAAGAGGTGCCGTTTCCATGAGACATGTTGCTCAAGCAATGCTATACGTATTGATTCCACAGCGTCATGAAGCTGCCACTTTCCTCACTTCCTGAAGAGATGCTATACATACATCGCTCGGGCAGCATCAAAGAGATGCTATTTCCTTTTCTTCCCAAGCAATGGTGCACAATGCACGATTAGCAAACGGCATGTGTTGTTACATACAGATTCTAGGGAGCCGAGGTGATTGAATAGTACAGAAGCTCATTCTAGATGTCCGCAACCCCCGGTAACCACCAATGGCCGCAATCTTGCTGCCGCACATTCAGTTGTTGAGGATGCCAATAGACACTCAGATGTGCATCCTTTCTGTATGCGGAGAGCTTCATAACGTCGAGCACATGAACATGTACTTTTATCATTCCTAGGGATTCTTCTAAAGCTCGCATCTCATTTGGATATGTGGGCAGATCAGACTTGTCGTTTGCTGGCTCTGTCTTGTCTTCACAATGCCCGCCTGAATTCCATCGCCCTCCCCTGGAAGTAGGAAAGAAGATTAATCCATCTTGAATAGAAATGATTAAGATGGGTTTGCACCTATCAGAAGTCACACTGCAAAATAGCTAGTGCAATCCCTATCCTTTACCTATTGACCCATTGAGCCCATGTACAGAGAGCTCGTTTGTAAGCAATCATCACGTCAAGCTGGGTGTGGACCTTGTCACCTTCTTGAAAACGATTCTCTCTGTTTTGCAAAAACTCAATTCACTTCAGAAACCTTCACAATGCCATTCTCTCTCAAAAACACCCACGATGCCCTCACAAAAAGATGAGCACCCCATTCTCGACCTAACACAACAGCTCGCTCGAGATTGTGTCAATAATGTAATCTCGGCAATATGTGCAGTAAACTCAGCACATCAGAGACCACATAGCTACTCAAAAACCTGCATGTTGCGCATTGTACCTGCTATAACATCCCTGCAATGCTGAAATCGGACATGTCTGTGCAGTAAACTCAACACATCAGAGAATCAATAACTGCTCGAACACCTCCCGTGATGCTCTGTACCTGCTATAAAACCCCTACCTTGTGCAGTAATCTCGACACAGATAACCTGTCTGCGCAATAATCTCAACACAAATAACCTGCCTGCGCAGTAATCTCGACACAGATAACCAGAGAAAAGCCCTAAACCTGCATGACGGTGTGTGAGTTGAGGCAAGATCTCTGCCTTGCTGAAAACTGACATGCCAAAAAGTAATCGAAGCAGGCAAACGCAGACAAGCTCACCATGTCAATGTTGAAAGCTTGATGGGAGGTTGAGCATACTTCCTAAACCTGCTTCAGCATGCGAAACCAGCCCCTGGGCACCATTGCAATTGTGTGGCCTCCCCTTGTGATTGACTCTGAAGGTGCTATCTCTACGCAGTAATCTCGACACAGCTCGAACACCTCTCGAGACTGTGTGTAATTTTCTAGTGCTGCGCAAGGGCCAATTGGAGTCAAGGCACGCTTTGGCACACACAGGTCTCTTGCAGCTGCGCCACTTTCTCTCCCTGCACAGGTTAGTCCCTGCCTCGCATCGCTTTCGCTAGTGCAGGCCTTTTTCGGCGTCAATAATTAACCTGCGCAGAGCCGCCTGCACCCAATATTTGGTAGGCCATAAAAAAATCAACTGCTGATTTCACTCTCACCTTTGATCCCTTGAGTTGGACCCCGTGTTACATATAGACGAGGTTCGCCGGTCGCCATGCAGTCGCCTGCATTATAGAGAATGATCACAAGTTCCTACCCCATCAAGGTTGCTGGTCGGGGGCACTGCATCCTAGCTGTCGATCTGGACTGCATTATTGTGAAGAATAAACCTGTAGAGCCTCTTGATGCATCAATGATGACAGGTCTGCGTTCAGAAAGCAATTGATAGTCTGCAACCAATCGACGGGTTCCAACTCAACCACCAGAATGTGAGCTCATTGCTTGCCACTTCCATAGCCAAAATAATTAATGCGATAATCATAGCCTCCCCCTTCAATCTTTTCAAGCCAGCTCAGCACACAAAATACCTTCCTCCTCCCATAGTTGCAAGCCACATCAACGCATGTAATAAACTTCTGCAAAAAAAACTTGCTACTCCGACTGCTCTCGAGTCTCGCCTACTCCCCAGCTACTCTCGCCTTGTTAGAACACATTGCATGCAACTGTCGTACATTCTTAGGTAGCTACTGTGCAGTGCAAGCCACACTCGCTTGGCTGAGTTGCCCCCCCTCCCAAAGATCTTGACAGTCGGGAATGGTCCTGAAGTGACCATTCCCTCATAATATGTGCTCCCACCATGGCTCCCGGCCTCCGCCAATTGTCATGTGGTCGCACATATTACGCAATGAGGTATATATGCGTGCTGCTTTTGACTCTTATTTTTGCACGTTTTATTGAAGTGTTCTCATTGTTATTTCTGCTGGATGTTTTTCATTTGAGCACAAAAATAATGTAACCTATCAAATAGAAAATCACCATTTGTAAACGTGTAATCCGATTTTCTTAGCAAGTGTAAATTTTGTGGGCCTTACATGACTTCCTTGACACTGTTACCTGAATTTGGAAACATGCTTACATCCTATATATTTATACTTCATTCAAAATCTGAAAAATGTAAGATGTCTAGAAAAATGCTTGGCTAATTTGGAGTTTGCAATGTTCTGATCTTTTTTTTTTTTTTTGCAAAACTCATAATTGTGAGTGGATAGTATTAAGAACATCATAAATATACACCAACCTCGAGCTCAGATAGAGCCTTGAGGGTCAAAGGATTACAAGTTTTCTGCTTGATAGAGAGACCACAACTACTCCTAGGCTTTACTTATTACAAGATGTCATGTATTGTTCTAGACGAGTCCTTTGAGGCTTGTTTGCCTCCGATCATGTGGATCGTCACTCTACTCTCTTGTATGATTTCACAAAAGCTTGCCACAGCCAGATCCCCCTAAAACACGTGGCGGTTCCTTGCTTACCAAATATGGTGAAAGAAGTGGTACCTGATTATTTGAGTGCAGATAAGAAGAGCAGGACTTCCCAACCTGTTACTACCAAAGAACAAATCATTCTTGAAGAACTTAATTTTCCATGTCCTTTGAATCCACTTGCATATTTTCCCAGCCATGCCACTGATTGCCTCGCATCCCATGAAAAGGTGGGCTAGGTCTCCACTAGCTATTATGCACCCAGGGAAATGATCGGAGCTGATTTCTCTTTCTTGTATCTTCACGCCCGTCAGCAAAGCACTCCACATCACTTTCCACAGAAATATCTTCATATACTGAAGCCACCTTGGCTTCCAGATGTTCTTCATGACTCCCTTCCACCGTTTTCCAGTCGAGTGCCTCTTCCATAATTTGTTGAGGGGGCTACACCAATTAGCCCTGTGCATTAATACATAGTAAATGCCTTTAGAATGTGGTTTGCAAAAGAGGCTACTCCCTGGCCATCTCCAAGAATCCCATTCAAAGTTGGATTCACAAATTGGCATCACCACCTTATCAAGATCTTTCATCACCATGTAGACTAGTAAGATCTCAAAGCCATTCAGTTAAAATTGGGTGGCTAAAGAGTCAACATTTTTCCAACACTTCCTGTTGCAATCCCAGAATTGCTCAAGTCGAACGAGCCCCTTATTATTCACATTCCTGGCCATTTCTATCCAATAGGGGCTTTGCGACGGCCCCAATATTTTAGAGAGCCAAGGGGACCAGTGCAAAATGGAGTTCTTAAAGTATTTGGTTGCTTCCCCCCATTCCAAAACCTCAGCTGCACTTTTGCACTTCCTCCTCAACTCCCCTAAGAGTCCACCAGATCTAAGATAAGACCACTTTGGGGCAAGAATTTTGTCGTGCATCACAACCCCCTTCCACTTTCCCCCTTTCGATCCCAGTTTTACTGCATCAAGCATTTCATTGGTCATGATAGCCCAAGCTTGGTCCTGCTTAGACAATGAGACCATAAACTTGGCACAAAGTGCCTCAGCATGGGATACAGGGTTAAGAATGCCGAGCCCTCCTTGGTCTACCGTGCGAGCAACTACCTCCCATCTAGCCCACTGCCATGGCTGGGAGGTTTTTGTGTTGTTCTTCCAAAGAAACCTTTCACTAGTTTAACAAATTCTTTCTAGTTACACTTAGACATCTTGAGCACGAGGCTGAGGAAAGCAATACACGGGATCATAAAAGCATTCATCACTCTAATCTGGCTTTGGAAGGGGAGGAGAAAAAACTCTCATCTTCCCTTTTTTTAGCTTATTTTTTCAAGGACCCATTGAAATCTTTGCCTATGGGTTACGCCCACCTCTACGGGGGCTCCCAGGTGTCTGAATACACTCCCTTTTGAGATAATCTCTCCTGTCCAGACTGCATGGTCAAAAGAGTCGTTCTCCGGTAGGGAGATTAGTCCGGACTTCTTTATATTGCACTTGGATCCAGAGGCCACGGCAAATGTTTGTAAAATCTCCACAGCTCTCCTGACAACTTGAGGGCACGCCTTCAAGAATAGGAGCGAATCATCTACGAACATTTTGGCCAGTATTAGCTGGTCGTTGCCTGGTAATGCCAGACCTTGAATCTCTCTCCGCGTAGCACTGACTTCGAGCATCGTAATGAGAGTATGCGACCCAATGGCAAAAAGCAAGGGGACCAGGGGACATCCTTGCTTAATAGAACTTTTAACCTCAAAAGAGCCCACAGTTCTGTCATTAAACAAGAGCTCTGATTGGCTGCCAACGCCTAGTGTGTGTATGAGGTGACAAAGGTGAGGCCCAAAGCCTAGAGCTCCCATGAATTCTTCTATATAGGACCATTCTATTCTATCATAGGCTTTGTCCAGCTGTAGCAAGATGCACTCTTGATTGGCAAAGGATGCATACTCTATTCCTACCATTGCTGCCAAGATATTGTCACATATAGATCTCCCTTTAATGAACCCGTGTTGATGGGGAGAGATGATCCGACTCAGGAGGGGGGCAAGTCTGAGAGCTATCGCCTTGGCAATAATTTTTTATGCTACTGACATCATCGTAATGGGATGCCAATGTTTAAGTTGAGAGCAACAGATCTGTTTGGGGATGGGCTTGATAAGCCCTCTCCTAGCACTTGCATCCAACAACTCTTTGGAAACAGCTTGATTGGCCATCCATGTGACTGGACCCTTGAGATCATCCCAAAATTCCGTGAAGAATTCAGCCGTTAGTCCATCCCAACCAGGGGCCTTCTCATTGCCAAGAGTTTTTAGTGCCGCTGAGCATTCCTCCTCAGAGAAGGCCTTTTCCATGCGATTGGCTTCCTCTTGGGGAACCTTCTTTTCAACACTCCCAAGTAAAGACGCTCGGGCTTCTTCCACTTCCCGAGATTGGGTCTGTGGCTGACCGATAATATGGCTGAGATACTTGAGCATAAGTCCAGCCATCTCATCTTGGTTTTGAATTGTATTCCCTTTCTCATCATCGAGCACTTGCAGGCGGCCTCGACTCTTCCTCACTTTCAGAGCCCTAAAAAGGTCTCATTCCACTTTATGCACATACAATACACAATGAAAACAACTAAAATACCATGGTTTCAATCAATTGGATTATTAAGAGACGAGTATATTGCATCCACTATCGTTGTCTATGTTCTACTGTCCTACCTACAACTTATCTCAACATGGAGAGCTTGGTTTCTAGGTCCACCACTTGTCCAAGTTAATGTAAAAGTGACTCAAGGTTCACAACTTGTGAAATCAAGGATCCATTGAGGAATACAATCCACTTGGCTATTTTTCCTTAATTTATTGCATGTGACATTCAAGCAAGGTCCACTTCTAATCTATAACTTCTTAATTTGAGGCATGGGGAATACATAAAATATGTAGCATATGCTCTATTGCCTCATAGGAAGGTTGGTTTCAAGGTGCACTTATCCATGCTAGCCTATCTTGGAGAAATGATGGAGCTTGCTTCTCTCCTTGTTTCAATGGAGACTAGCTTGGACAAGTGGTGGACCTTTGCTTCTCTCTATGTTTCAATAGAGTTAGCTTGGACAAGTGGTGATCTTGGAACAAAACCCCCATGTAAAACATATCATGGGTATTCCAAGTGATTAGAAAGATTACCATTTAAGATATAACCTTATAGGTTGGAGAAATGGAGCTTGGCTTGGAGAAATGGTGGACCTTTGATTCTCTCCATGTTTCAATGGAGCCTATCTTGGAGAAATGGTGGAGCTTGCTTCTGTCCATGTTTCGATGGAGCCTAGCTTGAACAGTTGGTGGACCTTTGCTTCTCTCTATGTTTCAATAGAGTTAGCTTAGACACGTGGTGGATCTTCAAACTAAGCCAACTACTATCAATGTTTCCTAGCTTGGACAAGTGGTGGAGTGTTTCTCTACTCCATGTTTCAATGGATCTTAGCTTGGACAAGTGTTGGACCTTAAAACAAAAACCCCATGTACAACATAGAATGGATTTTCTAGATTTCAATGGAGTCTAGATTTAACAAATGGTGGAGCTTGTCTTCATCCATGTTTCAATGAAACTAGCTTGGACAAGTGTTGGACCTTGTAACAAACCCCCCATGTACAACATATCATTGGTTTTCTAAGTGATGGGAAGGA
This sequence comes from Adiantum capillus-veneris, assembly GCF_014529385.1. NCBI lineage: Eukaryota > Viridiplantae > Streptophyta > Polypodiopsida > Polypodiales > Pteridaceae > Adiantum > Adiantum capillus-veneris. The sequence continues at coordinate 8,825,473 of NC_140934.1, forward strand.
ATACCATTCAAGATATAAACTTATAGCTTGGATAAGTAGTTGACTTTAAAACCAAATTCATCATAATACAATGAAATACAGGTTAGCCAATTCCGAAATCTTGAGACCAAACCTCCCATGCTATTAGAGATAATATATTGGATAAGTGGTGGACCTTCTATTATTTTCCCATGCCTAGTTTAGACTACCGGTACACTTTGCAGCTATATAGGTTGGACGAGTTGTGGAGCTTTGTTTCTATCCATGTTTTAATGGATCCTAGCTTGGACAAGTGGTGGACCTTGGAAAAAAGCTTCCATGTACAACATATATGAGGTTTTCCATGTTTTAATGGAACCTATCTTGGACAAATGGTGAAGCTTGCTTCTCTCCATGTTGATTTTGGAACTACCTTAGACAAGTGGTGGAGCTTTGCTTTTCTACTCTTCATAATACAATGAAGTATAGGTTGGTTACATGGTGAATCTTAAGACCAAACCTCCCATTTTACTAGAGATGATAGGTTGGACAAGTGGATCAACCTTCTATTATTTCTCCATGACTATATTGGACAATTAGTAGACCTAAGATCTCTCTATGTTGTCTAGAGATAAGCTTGGACAAGTGATGGACCCTGCTTCTCTCTTCCCTTGGTTTACTAGTTTGAAGACTCAGTATATATACTTTCTTAGATCTAGCTTGAACAAGTGGTGGACCTTGTATCCACAATCTTAATTCATTACAAAAAAGTAAATGAAACAATAACATAGGAATCTTGGTTTGAAGGTCAAGCAATTAGGTTCCAAATGCACATAATAATATATTTTCCACCCATAATAAAAGAAAGTTAAATATGTTATTACCAAATTGACAAAGGTAATGTCCAAGAATTCTAGCTTTGCATCTTGTCAGATCTAAATCTTCATCAAGGCGACATGCATGTATACATCAACTTTCAAGCCATTCAAGAATACATGCACTTAGATTCCATAGTTTTGTTTTCAAAGTCTTTTAGGTTCTAAAACTCTTTCACGTAAAGTATGTAATGACAAAATTCTTGAAGCAAACATTTGTGCCCAAGAAAAAGATCCCTCTCACATATTTAAAGTCCATGAATTCTCTAATCCATACTTACAAGTTTTATTTTGACATCAAACATCAATTCTCTCATAGTTACAAATAAATGCAACCTCGATATGAATTGACAAAAAATGAATTTCTTTTACTATATGACCCAACATAGGCCCCAATCAAATAAAAAATGAGTCTCCAAAAATTTGGGTGCACTCTAGCAATACATCAGAGCCCCCTTACAATAGGATGCACTCCAATAGTACATTGAAGTCCCCTTAGAGTAGGGTGCACTCCATTCAAGTGTTCATAAAATTGACACACCTTTGTTTTTTTATAAAAAAGACTATATCAAATTATACAAATGTTGAAAGATACACACTAGAATAAAAAAAGCATCTTATGGCCATATTTATTCAATTCTTTCGTGTTGACAAGTACAAACCAAGGACATAATTTGTCTCAGAATCACTATACTGATTTACAATTGTGTTGTATGTATAGACTCTCTTATCTCTTGCATACAACCATCCTACCAACCATGGAATTATGGTTCTCTGCAAGAAGTTTTGAAGTTGCTCGGAAGTTTGCCTCCACATCTTTGGAAATATAAGATATGTCCCTGGCATGTTCCATATCACCCTATATGGAGTGTCATCAAAAATTAAGGTATTGTTTGCATCCAAATCCTCAAATATCTTCCAAATATCACTCAAATTTTTGTGATAAACCCTTGTAAATCCTAACATAATATTTGGATTTTGGCAATTTTTGTTACTCATAAACACCTTGAACTTGGTATACTTCTCAGGAAAACATTTTTGTGTGATGCGTTGCACCCTTGTTAAGTTATAGCAACTCCATATCCATAGCTCAAAGTATTCAGCACAAAAATCCAAAAAACTTTGTGCGTCTGGTCGCACCACATGATAAACTTCATCTTTATCCTCCACAAGTCGCATGTGTTGAGCCCAAGATGGCATAGAATCTCCATGTTTCATTTCAATTGTCTTGAGAAGTAACCCCTCTAGATCCAAGATAAGTACTCTTTTGATGTCCTTGAAAGCAAGTGGTAGGTGATAAGCAGGTGATTCATTCTTTGGACAAGGTCTTGGAGGAGGTTGGATGGGTAATTCAATAGTTTTCTTCAATTTATGCCAGCATATAGCCAATCCATTTTTCTGTAATGGTTCTGAAATTAAAGAACAAGAACACTTAATGCAAACATAACAATAGACATGAGTTTTACATTGTCTACCCTAAGGTTTTATTAGACACCAAAATCCATCTATGATCTACTCATTAATAGAAAGAAAGTCAAATTAAAATCCTGACTCTTTTTTATGCTACACTCTCTCTTAGTCTCAATACCATGGAGGTCAACTAGACTTAAGTCAACTAATAACTACTACTTGTTGTTAAAGGTATGCTTGAAGTGCATAAGGCTTAACCAATGCTCTAGTGTAGAATGGGTATTTAGGTCTCAAGGTCTACCACTTATCCAAGCAAAGATCCATTTAGATATGGAAACCCAAATTTTCTTAATATAATGATATAGAGTGGACAAGTGGTGAATCCGAGACCAAACCACTCATGCTACTAGGGATAATAGGTTGGACAAGTGGTGGACCTTGGACCTTGAATGTAAACCCCCCATGTACAAAGTATCAGGGGTTTTGGGTATTTCAATCGACTCTAGCATCTTCGAGACATGGTGGAGCTTACTTCTTTCCATGTTTCAATGGAGTCTATCTTGGATAAATGGTGGAGCATCATTCTCTCCATGTTTCAATGGAGCCTAGCTTGGACAAGTGGTGGACGTTTGTTTCTCTCTATGTTTGAACAGATTTAGCTTGGACAAGTGGTGGACCTTGGAACAAAATCCCCATGTAAAACATATCATGGACATTACAAGTGGTGAGAAAAAACACCATTCAATATATAACCTTATAGGTTGGACAAGTGGTGGACCTTAACACCCAATTATTATTAATATAATGACATAGAGTGGACAAGTGGTGAATCTTGCGACCAAACCTACTAGGAAAAGTAGGTTGGACAAGTGGTGGACCTTGAATGCAAACCCCTCATGTACAAAATATCACTCATGCTACTAGGAATAATTTGGTATTAAGGTCCATGTTTCAATGCAGCCTAGCTTGGAAAAGTGGTGGACCTTTGTTTCTCTCTATGTTTCAATAGATTTAGCTTGGACAAGTGGTGGACCTTGGAACAAAACCTCCATGTAAAGCATGTCATGGGCATTACAAGTGGTGAGAAAAAATACCATTCAAGGTATAACCTTATAGGCTGAATAAGTGGTGGACCTTAGCACCCAATTCCTCTTATTATAATGACATAGAGTGGAAAAGTGGTGAATTGTGAGACCAAACCTACTAGGGATAATAGGGTGGACAAATGTTTGACCTTGAATGTAAATCACCCATGTACAAAATATCATGGGTTTTGCGTATTTCAATGGAGCCTAGCATCTAGGAGACATGGTGGAACTTACTTATGTCCATGTTTTAATGGAGCCTATCTAGGAGAAATGGTGGAGGTTCCTTCTCTCCATGTTTCAATGGAGCCTAGCTTGGACAAGTCGTGGACCTTTGTTTCTCTCTATGTTTAAATATGGTTAGCTTGGACAAGTGGTGGATCTTGGAATGAAACTCCCATGTAAAACATATCATGGACATTTCAAGTGGCGAGAAAGGATACCATTTAAGATATAACCTTATAGGTTGGACAAGTGGTGGACCTTAACACAATATAATGACATAGAGTGTACAAGTGGTGAATCTTGAAACCAAACCACTCATGCTACTAGGGATAATAGGTTAAACAAGTGGTGGGCCTTGAAATAAAACCCCCTAGAGTGTTTCAATGGAGCCTAGCTTGGAAACATGGTAAAGCTTGCTTCTCTCCATGTTTCAATGCAGCCTATCTTGGATAAATGGTGGAGCATCATTCTCTCCATGTTTCAATGGAGCCTAGCTTGGGAAAGTGGTGGATCTTTATTTCTCTCTATGTTTGAATAGAGTTATCTTGGAAAAGTGGTGGACCTTGGAACAAAACCCCCATGTAAAACATATCATGGGCATTACAAGTGGTGAGAAAAAATACCATTTAATATATAACCTTATAGGTTGGACAAGTGGTGGACCTTAACACCCAATTATTCTTAATATAATGACATAGAGTGGATAAGTGGTGAACTTGGGACCAAACCTACTAGGGAAATAGGTTCGACAAGTGGTGGACCTTGAATATAAACCCCCCATGTACAAAATATCACTCATGCTACTAGAAATAATTTGGTATTAAGGTCCATGTTTCAATGCAGCCTAGCTTGGAAAAGTGGTGGACATTAGCTTGGACAAGTGGTGGACCTTGGAACAAAATCCCCATGTAAATCATGTCATGGGAATTACAAGTGGTGAGAAAAAATACCATTCAAGCTATAACATTATAGGTTGGACAAGTGGTGGACCTTAACACCCAATTCCTCTTAATATAATGACATAGAGTGGACAAGTGGTGAATCATGAGACCAAACCTACTAGGGATAATAGGTTGGACAAGTGGTGAATCTTGAATGTAAACCCCCCATGTACAAAATATTATGGGTATTGGGTATTTCAATGGAGCCTAGCAACTTGGAGACATGGTGGAGCTTATTTCTCTCCATGTTTCAATGGAGCCTATCTAGGAGAAACATTGGAGGTTCCTTCTCTCCATGTTTCAATGAGCTTAGCTTGGACAAGTGGTGGACCTTTCTTTCTCTATATGTTTTAATAGAGTTATCTTGGACAAGTGGTGGACCTTGGAATGAAACCCCCATGTAAAACATATCATGGGCATTTCAAGTGGTGAGAAAGGATACCATTTGAAATATAACCTTATAGATTGGACAAGTGGTGGACCTTAACACATAGTTCTTCTTAATATAATGACATAGAGTGTACAAGTGTTGAATCTTGAGACCAAACCACTCGTGCTACTAGGGATAATAGGTTGGACAAGTGGTGGACCTTGAATGTAAACCCCTCATGTACAAAATTATGGGTTTAGGGTATTTCAATGGAGCCTAGCTTGGAGACATGGTGGAGATTGCTTCTGTCAATGTTTCAATGGAACCTATCTTGGAGAAATGGTGGATCATCCTTCTCTCCATGTTTCAATGGAGCCTACCTTGGACAAGTGGTGGACCTTTGCTTCTCTCTATGTTTCAATAGAGTTAGCTTGGACAAGTGGTGGGTGTTGGAACAAAACCCCTTTGTAAAACACAGCATGGAAATTACAAGTGATAAGGAAAAATATCATTCAAGATATAACCTTACAGGTTGGAAAAGTGGTGATGGACCTTGACAAGTGGTGAAGGATACCATTTAAGATATACCCTTATAGGTTGGACAAGTGGTGGACCTTAACACCCAGTTATTCTTAATATAATGACAGAGAGTGGATAAGTGGTGAATCTTAAGACCAAACCACTCATGCTACTAGGTATAATACGTTAGAGAAGTGGTAGACCTTGAATGTAAACACCCCATGTACAAAATATCATGGTTTTAGGGTGTTTCAATGGAGCCTAGAATCTTGAAGACATGGTACATCTTGATTCTTTCCATGTTTGAATGGCACCTTTCTTGGAAAAATGATGGAGGTTACTTCTCTCCATGATTCAATGGAGCCTCGCTTTGACAAGTGGTGAACCTTTGCTTCTCTCTATGTTTGAATAGAGTTAGCTTGGACAAGTGGTGGACCTTTGCTTCTCTCTATGTTTGAATAGAGTTAGCTTGGACAAGTGGTGGACCTTGGAATGAAACCCCCATGTAAAACATATCATGGGCATTTCAAGTGGTGAGAAAGGATACCATTTAAGATATAACCTTATAGGTTGGACAAGTGGTGGACCTTAATACATAGTTCTTCCTAATATAATGACATAGAGTGTACAATTGGTGTATCTTGAGACCAAACCACTCGTGCTACTAGGGATAATAGGTTAGACAAGTGGTGGGCCTTGAAATAAAACCCCCCATGTACAAAATAAAATGGGTTTAGGGCATTTAAATGGATCCTAGCTTGGAGACATGGTGGAGCTTTCTTCTCTCCATGTTTCAATGAAGCCTATCTTGGAGAAATGGTGGAGCATCCTTCTCTCCATGTTTCAATATAGATTAGCTTGGACAAGTGGTGGATCTTTGGTTCTCTCTATGTTTTAATAGAGTTAGCTTGGACAAGTGGTGGACATTGAAACCAAACTCCCATGTAAAACATATCATGGGTAGTTCAAGTTGTGAGAAAAAAAACCATTTAAAATATAACTTTATAGGTTGGACAAGTGGTGGACCTTAACACCCAATCCTTTTTAATACAATGACATAGAGTGGACAAGTGGTGAATCTTGAGACCAAAGCTATCAAGCTACTAGGGATACTAGGTTGGACAAGTGGTGGATCTTGAATGTACATCCCCTATGTAGAAAATATCATGGGTTTAGGGTGTTTCAATGGAGTCTAGCATATTGGAAACATGGTGGAGATTGCTTCGCTCCATGTTTCAAGTGGTGGACCTTCAATTATTTTCCCATGTCTAGTTTAGACAACCCATACACTTTGCAACTCTAAAGGTTGGACGAGTGGTGGAGCTTTGTTTATTTCCATGTTTTAATGGATCCTAGCTTGGACAAGTGGTGGACCTTGGAAAAAAGCCCCCCCTATACAACATAGCTGAGTTTTTTCATGTTTTAATGGAAGAGAGATTTGACAAATGGTGGAGCTTGCTTATCTCCATGTGGATTTTAGAACTAGCTTGGACAAGTGGTGGAGCTTTGCTTATCTACTCTTCATAATACAATGATGTATAGGTTGGTTACATGGTGAATCTTAAGGCCAAACCTCCCATCTTACTAGAGATGATAGGTTGGACAAGTGTTCAACCTTCTATCATTTCTCCATGCCTATAATTAGACAATTAGTAGAACTAGCATCTTTCTATGTTGTCTAGAGCTGAGCTTGGACAAGTAGTGGACCTTGCTACTCTCTTCCCTTGGTTTATTAGTTTGAAGACTCATTATATATACTTGCTTAGATCTATATAATTACTCATTAGTTAGGTTACAAGTAGGTATGTAATTTGTTAGCCTCAAGGGACTTTGAATATTGAATAGTAAGAAAGTCAAGTGCTGGTTTGAAGATCTTTTGCTTATCTAAACTAGACTCTAACTCAATAATAAGTCTCTTAAGTTCCACAAATTGTCCTATCTAGGCTCCAAAAGAGTCTTAATTGGTTTGTGCTAGATTCTAACTTCCTTGATGGGGTAGAATCCTAGAAAAATGAGGCACTATAAGTTTTACCTTAGCTCAAATGGATTTTCACTTAAACTAAACTGCAATTTGGCACTCTAGTATCTTTGTCTTGATGGAGTTTAACACTAGATACATAGTAGTGATATTTAAGCTTCATGTCTCTTCACTTGATCGAGATATGAGACCATACTTTCAAGGTCACCACTTGTCTTACCTAAAGACCAATGTGAGACATGGGAGCAAGAAAGCCATCCGATATTGTTTTAAGGACTATTACATAGACAATCAATAACTTAAGTAAAGCAAAAAGACTTGGATCTTTCACAATTAATAACTTAAGTAAAGCCAAAAAGACTTGGATCTTTGACAGTTTTTTTCAAACTAAAAAAGCACAATCTCATGCTAACAAAACTATAAATCACAATTGAAAGTTTTGAACGAGAAAAAGATCAGCAATCTTATAAGAAGGATACTTTTCATTTCATTTGATGATTACAAACTAAAAGAAAGTCTCTCAAGAAATTGATAAACAAAAAATGTAGGTGACTGCTTCATTATTTTGAGCAAACATATCAAAATCTCTATTGATTGAGCTCCATCTAGTAGTATCCTTTGTAAGATCCTGCAGGAAGGAATAAAAAGAAAGATTTGTTAGATACCATGCACATGAGTGTTCAAGTATGTGTATCAAGAATATATGACATGTCACTAGTACCTTAGGGTTGCTTTCTATCCAGCCTTAGAAGATTGTTCTCAGCTTTCACCTTATTTATATAAGCCTTTGCTGTGGTTGCCTTCAAAACTCCTTTTGTGTTACAACCCAATTGCCTAGCTAAAGTGGTCAATTGTGACGCCTTCATGCTTTCAATGGGTGTACGCTCCTTTGCTAAGATCTCTTGTATTTGGGCTCTTCTCATTTCATTGCGGTGGCTTGTGTCACTTGCATTTTCAATGATAGTTTCATCCCTGTCACCTTTTGCAGGTGGTATTCTTCTTGTAAAGAACACCTTAGCTGACCAAACATCATTTTTCTGCTTCCAATACTCCATGATTTGTTTGTATTCACTATCATTTGTCACTATAGGTTGTCCATAACGATTAGAAGCAATTAAATCACGCACATCCCTTCTCTCATCAAGCTGAATCAAGTATGGCAGTAGCTCCTCCAAGAGCATATTGTCAACCATCTTCTCAGCATCAAATTGTGGTGGAAAAATGCAATTGTTTTCTGGTGAAATACATCCCTTGTAAGGAGAGTCATCAATAAGCACTGTTCTTTGTGGATCACATTCAAACCCCATGGCAATTTTGGCTAGAGGCTTGAACATTGCCTCAACGTTTGGATTGTCGGGTCTAAACAATTTTTGAGTTTGAGCGGTGTAGCAAACATCTTGCGACCAAATTGCAAAGAAAGGCAATGTATCCTCAGCTAAGTTGTTTAGTGCTGCAAGGATTTGATACACATTATTCCTAGTAGCTGTCGACCAAATTGCAACATTAAACCTCTGTAAAATAGTCTTCAAGAATTGGATGCAACCTGGCCTGAGTATAATATATTTTTGAATCCATTTGCACTGAGTTGTGGTGTGAGGATGGTTGAGGGGACGTTTCAACAATAGACCATTTAAATCCAATATAATTGTAAGCATGGATTTCTCAACATCTACGCTACATGACGTAGTACCAATTGGCAATAGCTCGTGAGTGGACTTTTCAGTCTCTTTTGATGTATGTTGCATTTTTGAAGCATCGATTTCTTGGTTCTCATTATTGGAAGCTTGCTCAAGTTGCACAACACTAGACTCTAGTATAGAAATATCATCCATCTTGGGCACTTTAGAAACCATAGAATCTATGGATTCTATAGTTGTTGAATGAACCATAGGAGCATTATCCATCCCAGTTTGTGAATCTAAGAAAACACACACACAAATGGTATCTCAAAACCACTAGAATTTTATTCACCATATTTATATGTAGAACTCCTAGTAAGAAATTTATTTAAGGTAAAGTCGTTGTTAGAATCCTTGCAACCATTTTCAGCATTCGTACACCAAACACCACTTGTCTAAAATACAATCTACTAACTCAACATTTTCCATCCTACACTTTATTAAAGATGAGTACTTAAAGTGAAAACTAAAAGCCACCCTTGTTGAGGAAACATGGATACAAGGTCCACCAAATGTCCAACCTAGACTACAAGCAAACAATTAGAGATTTGGCTTAGATTTGGATTCAAAGGCCACCACTTATTCAAGTAAGATAACTCCACTTGTTTAAGACAGTAATGTTTGAAGCCCCACCACTTGTCCAACCTAGACATTGATTAAATTTTGGTAAGATTTATCACAAATCTAGAGTAGAATCAAGATTCTATGGCCAAGGTAGTCAAATAAGTTAGACAACACACAAAGCATAAGAGCACTTTAGATTCTCGTTGAGCATAAACTAAACAATAATCAAATGTTATATTCACTTGAGATTTCATCCATGAAAAATGAAAATGATGCATGTACTTGAGATTTCCATCCATGTACAATACTTTACAATGTCAAGTAAAGTTATAGTCAGCAAACAACTCTTCTCCTGCTTCAACTTGACAAATAGTCTCAATGCATACATGGCCATATTCTTCTGACTTGATGTGTGAAGAGGTGCATTTATGCCAAGGTGGAAAATTTGGATCAAATGTATAGCGTACGTTGGGACAGACATTTGTACTGTGAGAACTATTTATATAGCCCGACACGTTTCCTTCTTCTACACAACCAATAATGTATGATTGATCTTCCTCTTCTTCTATGTTTGGATCCTCTAGAAGAGAATATTTATAAGCTCTTGGAAAAATTTTATATCTTTTTCCAGTCTTGAAATCTATACTTATGCCCTCCATAGTTTAGAATAGTCAAACCACTTTCCAGGGTAGTATGCACAAATAGCCCATAACCAGCTCCTTCATTACATGAAAGTCGCACTTCAAAATCCACACCGTTAATATGGAAAATTACATCTTTGGGAATAGGAAAAGTTAGTGTCCCAAAAGGATCTTCATGCCAATCATAGTGTGAAATACATCTAGTTTTTATATCACTTAACTCCTTTGTGTCTGCAAAAAGAAGAAAATATTATGCATAAAATAATGACAATATCAAAGAAAGATATCATTATTTTATAGTCCAATAGGTCTATTGTATGGAAGACTTAGAGTGCCTCTTACATGGTGCCTCCAAGTTTTCCAAAAAATAAAATCATTGGAAAAAAAAGGCCATTGTGTCTTCAATCTATTGCCCATTTGAAGCATAGAGAGAACCAAGGTCCACCACTTGTCCAAGCTAAACATGGAGCATTGACACAAGATCCAACACTTATCCAAGAACCCTATAGTATATGTGGTAACATGGGATGCATTGATGCAACAAAAGTAGTCTCGCCTCCTCATCCATCTCTTTTTTCTTGTAGCCTAGAGGGATTAGTTTCAAGGTCTATAACTAGTCAAAAACTACACATAGAACATTGATACAAGGTTCCACCACATGTGAAACCTATCATCTCTAGTAGCATGGATGGTTTGATATCAAGGTTCACTGCGTGTCCTACCTATACTCTATTGTAGCATAGAGATTCTGGTTTGGTGGTACTACACTTGTCCAAACTTGGCTTGTTGTTGATATCTGGAGGTAATCAAGGGTCCTCCACTTGTCCAAGTTAGGCATATATAACAATTGCAAGGTCCACCATGTGTACAACATATGATTGATTATATCATGCATGGTCTTATTTCATGGGCAACCATCTTCTCTTCGACATGTGTCCAAACTCGGCTCCATTGAAGCATGGAGAGAAGCAAGGTCCACCACTTATCAAAGCTATTATTTTCTCCCAGTGCTTTCAAAACCCATAATACGTTGTACATGGGGGGGGGATTCTTGTTTCAAGGTCCACCACTTGGCTAAGATTGGATCCATTGAAACATAAAGAGAAGCAAGCTCTACCATTTTTCCAAGCTAGGTGCCATTGAAACATGAAAACCCCATAATATGTTGTATACGGGGGGTTTTTTCACGGTCTACCACTTGTCTAAGCTATGGTCCATTGGAACATGGAGAGAATCAAAGCTCCACCACTTTTCTAAGCTAGGATCCATTGAAACATGGAGAGAAGCAAGCTCCATTGTTTGTCTAAGCTAGGCTCCATTGGAACATGGAGAAAACAAGCTCCACCACTTGCCTATTATTGCATAGAGATTCTGGTTTGAAGGTCCACCACTTGTCCAACCTTGCCTTCATGTATGGAGATAATAAAGAGTGCAATGCTTCTCTAAGCTAGGGACATAAAAGAGTTTCAAGGTCCACTACATATACGATCTATGATGGGTTGTAGCATGGGAGGTTTCATTTTAAGGTTGACCACTTCTCCAGCTCCGCTTGTCCAACCTCAGATCCATTGAAGAATGGAGAATAAAGGTGTACCAACTCTCCAAAATAGGCGAGAAAATATCTATAAAACCCATGAATTATTAATATATGCTATGCTGTGGAGTTTTGTTTGAAGGTCCACTCCTTATCCAAGCTACAATCCATTGAAGCATGGAAATAAGTAAGATATATCTATAGTCCAAGATAGGATCCATTGAAGCATAGAGAGAATCAAGGTCCACCACTTGTCCAAGCTATGCATGGGTAATTAATATAAGGACCACTACGTTTTCACCTATACTATGCTCTATCATGGATGGTTTCATATACCACCAATTTTCCAACCTATTTAGTAGGTTGTATTATGGGGGTTTGGTTTCAAGGTACTTCACTTGTCTAAGGTGGGTTCCATTGAACCATGGAGAGAAACAATGTCTACCACTTGTCCGAAATATGCTCCTTTAAAACATAAAAGCAAGGTCCACCACTTGTCCAAGCTAATGTTTCTCTCCATTGAAGCATGGAGAGAAAAAAGGTCGCACCTGTCCAAAATATGCTCCATTGAAACATAAAAGCAAGGTCCACCACTTGTCCAAGCTAATATAACAAATGGGTGTTGGTTACAAGGTGTACCACACTTGTCTAAACTAGTCTCCATGCAAGGTCCACCACATGTCCAAGCTATATGATCTTGGTTTGAAGGTCTACCACACCTCTTGAGATTAGGATCCATGTAAGTTCCACCTTTTGTCAAGATATGCCTTTAGTGAGTACTAAAACTAAGTAAATTTCAGTACTTAAATACCTTTCCAAGCTCATTAAGATTTTGGTCTCTAAGGCCACCACCACATGTCTAATCTATGCTCTAATTGATTACTTATGCTAGTTCTCAAAGTCCAAACATAAGCTCCCTTCTAGCAAGGTTAGTTTAAAGTTAGGCTCCAACACCTGTCTAAGCTAGGTTCAATTTATGAAGCATCACCATTTAACCATGCTACGATCTAATGTATCATATCAAGGGGGTATTGATAAAAGATCCAAAACTTATTGAGTTCAAGCTCTTAAGTAATTAAGTCTTTGTGAGTATTAAATGTTATAGTTTTAGTCTAAAGATCCACCATTCAAAAACTCAAGTAATTTATTATTTACATTCAAACCTTGAATGCTTGAGATAAAAAATACAAACTCAATCAATACTATATAAAGCAAAATCTAACATTAAGAGTATCAAATCAGTAACAAGAAACACTAACATGCACAAGAAACTCAAAACATACGTGGCTCCATTTCCAAAAAGTCCTCCATTGACAGAGGATGTTGTTGTTCTTCTTCTCTTTGTGGAGAGCACTCCTCTGTAACAGGCACAATGTCATCTGATTGCGAAGTGGATTGTTGAAGTCCAACCCATTTTTCTATATCTTCATGAGACCTAGCAAAGTCTAGCAGCATGGTCTCCACGTTTTTTGCCTCCTCCACACTATCAATTAACCATATAACTTCTTTTTTCTGTTGTATTCCTTCTTGTGCAACCAAGGAGCCATCACCAAAAACATCAACAAGCTTGCGGTCTTCAAAACAATATGTACGAATGTAGTGCTTGACCAAAGCTCTTTTTTTGGCCTCCAAATATTGCAAATCTGACATATCGTTATCTGCTACTTGAAGAAGAGAACAATCAATTGGCATGGGATGTTCCTCTGATCTTCTTCTCAGGTCTTCAAATGCATTGCCTTGTCCCAAGAAGGCAATAACTGTTGGGAATTGAATTGCTCCTTTGCAAGGAGCTGATGGAAAGTGATGCAATGCACCACAATAATGGTAGCTCACATTATCTCCCATGGCGTGAAAGGCACATTGCAATTTTGTGAAGTTAGTGAAATCCACAAATGCAAGAAAGACAAATCCAGGATCTGTTGACCCTCCAGCAATAGCCAAGATCCCATCCAAAGCATTGTTAAATGTCTCCTCACTCCACTTCAAATTGCCTCCAACGTTTTTTGTCATATCTAAAACACATAAGCCAATAGGCACTTTATTATTGAAGTGGCGCATCAAGTAGAGATTGCCTTCCATTTGTAGGCTCACCACATAGATTGACCATGGCAAATCTCTAGGATCATTTTTCTCCTTTTGAAGGTGAATTGCCCATTGCATGTATTTTATTGCTCCATCTGGAAAAGCCATTTTCTTTGTTCCACGCGTCAAACTAGATTTGATCCATTCCTCGCATAGCATTAAAATTGTTTTATAAACAACATCATTGATGTTATACATTTTGACCACCTCCTCCCAGTCTTTACATGGTGAAGACTCATTCAAATTTTTGAAGCCTTCAAGAAGTGCATCTTGAATCAATTTGTCTTGCTTCAACTGCTTGATTCGATCATACATGTCTGTTGCATCACCATCCTTTGCACTCTTTGACAGTAAAATCTTCTCATCTCTAATCTCTTCTTGAATAGTCTTTACCTCTGATTCCTCAAGGCCACAAAGGTATCTAAATACAGTTGTTGGGGGTTTCTTATTCTCCTCTTCTAGATTTTCAATGATTTCTATCCAGCAATCATAAACTAAAGGGAAAATTACCAAAATACCCCTCTAATTTGAGGAAATTCCCAAAATACCCCTCAAATTTCAAAAATTCCCAAAATACCCTTGTATCTATTTTGGTTGGAATGTTCAAGATTTTCTAATCTTCATTGGTTTTTGACAATTGAGATCCTTTTTTGAGTGCTCAGCATGTAATTTTTCACCAGTTACCATCGCAAAAAAGGCAATTATGTCTAAAAATAATGAAGCAATTCATCTCCAAAGCCTACGTAACCAACTCAAATTGTAGTTTTAGCATCTTGTACGATAGACAATCACTCTTCTTGTGAATACCTACAAAAAAAATTATTTTTCGAGAAATTTAGTCTCACAACCAGGGGTATTTTGGGAATTTTGGAAAATTTGAAGGGCATTTTGGGAATTTATGACAAATTATTAGGGGCATTTTGGGAATTTTTGAAATTTGAGGGGTATTTTGGGAATTTCCTCAAATTAGAGGGGTATTTTGGTAATTTTCCCTAAACTAAATCAGAGTACGTGACCATGTGTGCCTGTTTAGCAATCCAACTTGTTGCTGCACTCATTCTTGCCAATTGAAGAAAAGCCTAAAAAGAAATAGAGAAATAATTAAACTATTGAGCAAGATTTGTTAATTAAACACTATCAAAAAGACAAAGAAAATAACTTACATCCCATCCGGCACGAGATGCATGTCCCTCTGCAATTCCACTTGCTGCCTTTGGTGGTCGTCCTGAGAAGATCCATTGACTCCGTAAATGTCTCAATATTTGGCTGTAAGGTTGCTTGACATACAATGCCTGAGCCTCCTCATTTGCAATGGCAGATATAGCAGTTGCAACAAATGGAGGAGCATTCACAACAATGCGAGCCTTTCTAAATTTATACACGCTAATCAGTCTTTCAAATATCTCTTTGTTGTTTTGTTCATTGTGAAGCAAAACTTTTGTAGCATAGATTGAATGCTGCCCATCAAGAATCCAATAATGATAATCTTTAATTTTTTGCTCCTCTACCTCTTCTACTGCCAAAGGAGTACCCTTCTTTGATTTTGCATTTCGAACAGGCATCAAATATGCACATGCTGCAGGCTTGGTCGTACTCCGTGAAAATCCAAATAACACACTTTCAGCGTGTTTTTTATCCATAATATGTGCATTATAGTGATCAGGAGCAAGCCAACAATTTTGAATAGGGATATCAAATTCCCTATATTGGAAAGGAAAATAATTTATGTACTTATTCATTCCACCTATATCTTTTTCTTGTCCTTTCATGGCCTCAGCTTCTAAAACATCTGGATCCACAATTCTCATCTTTGACATTGAACCCTCTGTTGATGAGGATGCCAAAGATGCCTTGTCTACATCCAAAATGGAACTAGTTCGCTTAGCTGCTACTTTTTGCACTTTTGCTTGCTTCTTTGTGGATGGTGGTCGTGAAGCTTTCACCTTTTTTTGTTGTAGTGTGGCAATGATGGAACTTTGAAGTTGATCTGCTGTGATGTTTGGATTTGATTCTGTAAACTTCCATCCTCGAGAAAACATTGTCTCTTCTTTGTTTCTAGACATGCGCTCCAATGCATATGCTCTTGGAGATAGTTGAAATTCTAGATTCATTGGAACTAGAATGTCAATGCATTCCACCTCCGGATGACTATCAACTACAGAGACAGATGCTTCCACAACTTGTCCAACATCTTCAAACAAGCTGTCATTCTCCTTTTTGGCAATAAATAGATGCACCTTATGAAATTGTGCACCCTCTATACCATGTATGTTCAAATACCATTTCCTAACATCATTGCAAGTATAGTCAACTGAGACAGCAACCCTTGCAACCTGTTTTTTTGGAGCCATCTTTCCTGAAACAAAAAAAACCAAATGTTATTTTAGCATATACTTTTTTGTAATGAATTAAGTTTGTGTGAATACAAGGTCCACCACTTGTTCAAGTTAGATCTAAGCAAGTATACATAGTAATCTTTTAAGCTAGTAAACTAAGGGAAGGGAGAAGTAAGGTCCACCACTTGTCCAAGCTCAGCTCTAGACAACATGGAGAGATTCGAGGTCTACTAATTGTCTAATATAGGCTAACTATATTGAAACATAGAGAGAAGCAAAGGTCCACCACTTGTCCAATCTAAGGTCCATTGAAACATGGAGAGAAGGATGCTCCACCATTTGTCCAAAATAGGCTCCATTGAAACATGAAGAGAAGCAATATGCACCATGTCTTCGAGATGCTAGGCTCCATTGAAATACCTTAAACCCACGATATTTTGTATATGTGGGGTTTAAAATCAAGGTCCACCACTTGTCCAACCTATTCTCCCTAGTAGCATGAGTGGTTTGGTCTCAAGATTCACCACTTTTCCACTCTATGTCATTATATTAAGAAGATCTGGGTGTTAAGGTCCACCACTTGTCCAACCTATAAGGCTATATCTAAAATGGTATTATTTACCACCACTTGGAATGCACATGATAGGTTTTACATAGGGGTCTGGTTCCAAGGTCCACCACTTGTCCAAGCTAACTCTATTCAAACATAGAGAGAATCAAAGGTCCACCACTTGTCCAAGCTAGGCTCCATTGAAACATGGAGAGAAGGATGCTCCACCATTTGTCCAAGCCAGGTTCGATTGAAACATGAAGAGAAGCAAGATGCACCATGTCTCCAAAATGCTAGGCTCCATTAAAATATCTTAAACCCATGATATTTCCTACATGGGGGGTTTACATTCAAGGTCCACCACTTGTCCAACCTATTATCACTAGTAGCATGAGTGGTTTGGTCTCAAGATTCACCACTTTTCCACTCTATGTCATTATATTAAGAAGATCTGGGTGTTAAGGTCCACCACTTGTCCAACCTATAAGGCTATATCTTAAAGGTTATTCTTTCTGACCACTTGGAATGACCATGATAGGTTTTACATGGGGTTTTGGTTCCAAGGTCCACCACTTGTCGAAGATAACTCTATTGAAACATAGAGAGAAGCAAAGGTCCACCACTTGTCCAAGCTAGGGTCCATTGAAACATGGAGAGAAGGATGCTCCACCATTTGTCCAAGATAGGCTCCATTAAAACATGAAGAGAAGCAAGCTGCACCATGTCTCCAAGATGCTAAGATCCATTGAAATACCTTACACCCATGATATTTTGTACATGGGGAGTTTACATTCAAGGTCCACCACTTGTCCAACCTATTATCTCTAGTAGCATGAGTGGTTTGGTCTCAAGATTCACCACTTTTTCACTCTATGTCATTACGTTAAGAAGATCTGTGTGTTAAGGTCGACCACTTGTCCAACCTATAAGGGTATATCTTAAAGGGTATTATTTCTCACCACTTGAAATTTCTGTGATATGTTTTACAGAGGGGTTTGGTTCCAAGGTCCATCACTTGTCCAAGCTAACTCTATTGAAACATAGAGAGAAACAAAGGTCCACCACTTGTCCAAGCTAGGCTCCATTGAAACATTGAGAGAAGGATGCTCTATCATTTGTCGAAGCTAACTCTATTGAAACATGGGGGGTTTACATTCAAGGTCCACCACTTGTCCAACCTATTAACGCTAGTAGCATGAGTGGTTTGGTCTCAAGATTCACTACTTTTTCACTCTATGTCATTATATTAAGAATATCTGGCTGTTAAGGTCCACCACTTGTCCAACCTATAAGGCTATATCTTAAAGGTTATTCTTTCTCACCACTTGGAGTGACCATGATAGGTTTTACATGGGGGTTTGGTTCCAAGGTCCACAACTTGTCCAAGATAACTCTATTGAAACATAGAGAGAAGCAAAGGTCCACCAATTGTCCAAGCGAGGGTCCATTGAAACATGGAGAGAAGGATGCTCCACCATTTGTCCAAGATATGCTCCATTGAAACATGAAGAGAATCAAGGTACACCATGTCTCCAAGATGCTAATCTCCATTGAAATACCTTAAACCCATGATATTTTGTACATGGGGGGTTTACATTAAAGGTCCAACATGTTGAGATGTCGAGCTCTACACCTTGAGCTGGCATCCACTACGGGTCTTGGCCGCTTACGGCATTTACTCACTGGCGCGTTAGGTGACCGACACGGAGGATCTCTGCCAGTGATTCTACAGCTGGACTACACTTATAGTGCCAGCCTAGTACGCTTCTAGCGAGTTCACACTTAGTGACCGCATGTACATATGTGCTACTTTTCAGCTTTAGCACTTAGTCATTTTGTACTCTCTTTTCTGTGAAGAAGAAGAAGAAGCTTTCCATCTCTGTGTGCTTTGTGCTTGTCTTGTGTAGCTCTCTTGCATCCTCATTCTTTACATGGTATCAGAGCCTGGTGCAGGCAAGAGAGGCTAAGAGAGCAAGAGCATCACAATCCCTTCGTTCGCAATCCACGACCAGATCCCTTTTTCGCACAAGTTTCTGAACAGGTCTCCAAAGTGCAGTATACAAAGATTTACTGTACAAGTACAGTGGTTGTATGTACGCTTGATTGTGGACACTCGTTGAGTGTAGAAAACGTTACAGGAACCATGATAGAAGGTTCAGCAGATTTGCAGGTTTTTGCAGATTGCAGCTATTTTGTCTTAGTGCTTCAAGATGTCTGACGATTTCAGTTAGATTGTTACTGAGAAGCTTGAGAAAAATAACTACCCTGCATGGAAGTTCAGAATAACAAATTTCCTAAAAGGAAAAGGTTATTGGGACTATGTAGAAGGAGACAATGAAAAGGAACCAGAGATTCCCGAGGCAAATGCTACAACAGAACAAAGGAAAGCTTTGAGGGACTGGCAACAAGGCCAGAGCAAAGTGATGTATTGGCTGTCTATGAGCATCACAGATGGCATGATGGGCTATCTACAGGATGTTGAAACCCCCGCCATTGCATGGTGAAACTTAGGCAGAGTGTTCGAGGTGAACACCAAGGCCAGGAAGCTTCAACTAAAGTCGGAGATAAATCAGGTTAAGAGGAACAACCTCTCAATCAATGATTATGCCTTGAAGATCAAGAGTATCATTGAGGCTCTTGGATCTATTAAAGTCTCAGTGGAAGACGATGACATTGTCCGTGCATGCTTGGATGGTCTAGGAGATGAGTATGTACATTTTAGGTCTTCCATGAATACAAGAGACGACATCCCCGTGTTCCAAGATTTGATTTCTATGCTTATTCTTGAGGAGAAGAACCTTGACACATCTTCTTCTCATGGCAGAAATAATTCTGAACAGGCCTTCTATTCTAACTCCAACAGAGGTAGAGGTAGAGGTCGTGGTCGAGGCCCAAGGGGTTGCAGGGGCCAATTTCTGGAAGGTCAATCAAATCAAAACAATACAGGTGGCAGGGGAAACCAGTCTCAAGGCAGGGGGAGTCAAAGAGGTCGTGGTGCAGGATCAAGCAGGCAGCAACATACTCCAGATAGTAGAGAATGTTGGACTTGTGGCGAAAGAGGTCACATGTCACGTGATTGTCCAAAGGGAAAAGCAAGTAGAAAGAGAGAACAGGGCAACTATGCATCTACTAGCAGAGATGCAGATGACAGCAAAAACGAGCGCATGTTTGTTATGCAACATGTAATGAATACAATGACTGCAGAGAATTCCACCCAAGATGATGTTTGGTATGTGGATTCAGGTGCCTTTAATCACATGACGTCTCGTGGAGAGTGGTTTAGAGATATGCTCAAACCAGATGTGTCAGGCTATGTGCAGACAGGAGATGATACAGCTCACCCCATTGCTCATGTAGGGGACATACCTCTAAATACGAAGAGTGGGAAATCAAAGTACTTAGCAGATGTACTTCATGTCCCAAACATTACAAAGAATCTTGTTTATGTTGGACAAATGGTGGAGCAGGGTTTGCAGGTTCGCTTCAATCCAAATGGCTGTTATGTAGAAGATTTCCAGAATGGTTGTAAGCTGATCACAGAGGGAAAATGTGTGGGCAGAATGTTTACGCTGAATGTAGACATGCCTGAGGTAAAAGCTGCATTATTTGGACAGGGCACAGGTGTTGTGGCTGATGTTGACATTTGGCACAAACGCATTGGCCATGTCAATGAGCAGAGATTGCGCAGCATGCAATCAAAACAGATTGTAAAAGGTTTGCCCAAATTCAAGGTGGATGGTATGCATAAAGTGTGTGCAGCATGCCAGTTTGGAAAACAGTCAAAGGGCTCATTTCCACATGAGCGCAATGTATGCAAAAGGCCACTTGAGGTGGTGCACACAGATGTTTGGGGTCCAACCGATACTGCAAGTATACATGGTTGCAGGTATTATGTCTCTGTCATTGATGACCATACAAGGAAAGTATGGGTTTACTTCATGCGTAACAAAAGTGAAGTGTTTGGTCACTTTCAAGACTTCAAAGTCATGATTGAGAAGGAGACAGATATGCAAATCAAGACATTGAGGTCAGATGGAGGGGGAGAGTACTTCTCCAATGATTTTTTAGATTTTCTGTGAATGCATGGTATACACAGGCAGTTTACATGCAGATATACTCCACAGCAGAATGGGGTCGCAGAAAGGAAAAACAAGCACATTGCAGAGGTTGCACGTGCATTGATGAATGAGAAGAACATGCCTCATCATTTCTGGGCTGAAGCTGTAAATACAGCTGTGTACATTATGAACAGGACACCTACAGCTGCGGTGCATGATGTAACACCTGAGGAAAAGTTTACAGGTACAAAGCCTGATTTGGCACACTTGAAAGTGTTTGGCTGCATAGCTTACGTGCATGTACCAGATGAGTTGCGTAGGAAATTGGATCCTAAAGTAGAGAAATGTATTCTTGTGGGATATTCCCTTGAACAAAAGGGGTACAGGTGCTACAATCCTACTACACGAGAATTACGAGTGAGCAGAGATGTAGTCTTTGATGAGATGAGCAGCTGGTACAGTAATGCACATGGCACTATTGGGGCTGATGTAAAAGATGATGTGGTTGTACAAAATGTGAGGCCACCGTCACCGGTTTTGAGTGGACCACAAGAGTCCTCTTCTCGTGGCTCTGTTGAGAAACCATGGAATGGTAGACTACATACGCAGGTTACTCCACCAACAGGTACAGGGAATGTATCACGAAAAGGAAAGGAAAAGGTTGATGAACCTCCCTTTATGGTTGATGCATCATCAGGTTTTTCACATGTAGACATGGATTCAGATGGTTCTGAACAAAGTCTTGATGAGGAATTTGGAATTCCGGCTGTCAGGACACCTGGTGTAAGGAAAGTACAAGAAGATGCTAGAGGGCAAAGGAGTGACCCAGGACCGCGCAGATCTAATAGAGTCAGAAATCCAGTTCAGAAATTGACTTATGATGGGTATCTAGCGCATCACCAAGCCTACATGGCTAAGGTGATACAGGATGTGGAGCCCACATGTTTTGAGGATGCAGTTGGAAATGTGCATTGGGATGATGCAATGAATAAAGAGATGGCTGCATTGGAAGCAAATGACACATGGGAGTTGGTGCCATTGCCAAGTGGCAAGAAAGCTATTGGCTGTAAATGGGTGTATAAAACCAAGAATAAGGCTGATGGTAACATTGAGCGTCACAAGGCAAGGCTGGTCGCAAAGGGTTATGCACAGACGTATGGCATAGACTATGAGGAGACCTTTGCTCCAGTGGCAAAGATGACGACAGTGAGAGCTGTCATAGCAGTGGCTGCATCTAGAGGATGGATTATGCATCAAATGGATGTAAAGAATGCCTTCTTGAATGGTGAGTTGCAAGAGGAAGTGTATATGGATCAGCCACCTGGTTATGTCGATCCCGGTTACCCAGATTATGTATGCAGACTTCTCAAAGCTTTGTATGGTTTGAAGCAGGGCTCTAGAGCATGGTATGTACGTGAGAGTGATGTGGGGATTGTGGTCATTACCATATATGTAGATGACCTTATTATTGTTGGTGACAATGCTATGGAGATTGACCATGTGAAGGGTCTTCTCAAACAGAAGTTTGAAATGAAAGATTTAGGCGAGTTGCGCTACTTTCTTGGCATTGAAGTGATCAGGACTCCAGAGGGTGTATGGCTATCACAGAGACAGTATGCTTTGGACATGTTGTCAAAGTATGGTATGGCTGATTGTAAGCCAATTTCTATTCCCTTGGATGTGAATGGAAAGCTGAGTGCAGAGAAGGGTGATGTTGTTGAGGATGTCAACATGTACAGGAAGATTGTGGGTAGTCTAATCTACTTGACTATCACGAGGCCAGACTTGAGCTACACAGTAGGCTTGGAGAGTCAGTTCATGCAACTTCCGAGGAAGCCACATTTGGATGGAGTACGACGCACACTTAGGTATGTGCAAGGTACTCTTGACTACGCATTGTTCTATGCAGCAGATGCACCATTAGCATTGTATGGGTATACAGATGCAGATTGGGCAGGTAGCATTGTTGATAGGAGATCTACGAGTGGCTTCATGTTCTCTTTTGGGAGTGCTGCTGTTACTTGGAGCAGCAAAAAGCAGCCTACGGTTGCTTTATCGAGCACAGAGGCCGAGTACAGAGGTGCAGCAGTAGCGGCGTGCGAGGTAGCTTGGCTACGCACATTACTTGAGGACTTGGGAGTGCAGGTGGAGCAGCAGATTTTCATCCATTGTGACAACCTCAGCAGCATGCAGTTGGCTAGGAACCCAGTGTTCCATGCCAGGACCAAACACATAGAGGTCCATTACCACTACGTTCGAGAGCGAGTGTTGGCGGGCGACATCGACTTGGTCTACGTCAGCACAGAGGAGCAGATAGCGGATATCTTTACCAAGGCCCTCGGAGCCAAGAAGCTTCGACGTTTCCGGACTATGCTTGGACTCTGCGACATGCAGAGCTCGAGGGGGAGTGTTGAGATGTCGAGCTCTACACCTTGAGCTGGCATCCACTACGGGTCTTGGCCGCTTACGGCATTTACTCACTGGCGCGTTAGGTGACCGACATGGAGGATCTCTGCCAGTGATTCTACAGCTGGACTACACTTATAGTGCCAGCCTAGTACGCTTCTAGCGAGTTCACACTTAGTGACCGCATGTACATATGTGCTACTTTTCAGCTTTAGCACTTAGTCATTTTGTACTCTCTTTTCTGTGAAGAAGAAGAAGAAGCTTTCCATCTCTCTGTGCTTTGTGCTTGTCTTGTGTAGCTCTCTTGCATCCTCATTCTTTACACAACACTTGTCCAACCTATTATCTCTAGTAGCATGAGTGGTTTGGTCTCAAGATTCACCACTTTTCCACTCTATGTCATTATATTAAGAATATCTGGGTGCTAAGGTCCACCACTTGTCCAACCTATAAGGCTATATCTTAAACTTTATTCTTTCTCACCACTTGGAGTTACCATGATAGGTTTTACATGGGAGTTTGGTTACAAGGCCCACCACTTGTCCAAGCTAAATCTATTGAAACATAGAGAGAAGCAAAGGTCCATCACTTGTCCAAGCTATGGTCCATTGAAACATGGAGAGAAGGATGCTCCACCATTTGTCAAAGATAGGCTCCATTGAAACATGAAGAGAAGCAAGTTGCACCATGTCTCCAAGATGCTAGGCTCCATTGAACTACCTTAAACCCATGATATTTCATACATGGGGGGTATACATTCAAGGTCCACCACTTGTTCAACCTATTATCCTTAGTAGCATGAGTGGTTTGGTCTCAAGATTCACCACTTTTCCACTCTATGTCGTTGTATTAAGAAGATCTAGGTTTTAAGGTCGACCACTTGTCCAAGCTATAAGGCAAGATCTTAAAGGGTATTATTTCTCACCACTTGGAATGAGAATGATATGTTTTACATGGGGGTTTGGTTCCAAGGTCCACCACTTGTCATGGGTAGGCTCCATTGAGACATTTAGAGAAGGATGATCCCCGATTGGTGGAAGATAGGCTCCATCGAAACATGAAGAGAAGCAAGCTGCACCATGTCTCCAAGATACTAGGCTTCATCAAAATACCTTAAACCCAGGATATTTTGTACATGGGGGGTTTACATTCAAGGGCCACCACTTGTCCAAGCTATTATCACTAGTAGCATGAGTGGTTTTGTCTGAAGATTCACCACTTTTCCAGTCTATGTCATTATATTAAGAATATGTGGGTGTTAAGGTCCACCACTTGTCCAACCTATAAGTCTATATCTTAAAGGTTATTCTTTCTTACCACTTGGAGTGACCATGATAGGTTTTATATGGGGGTTTGGTTCTAAGATCCACCACTTGTCCAAGCTAACTCTATTGAAACAGAGAGACTCAGCAAAGGTCCACCACTTGTCCAAGCTAGGCTCCATTGAAACATGCAGAGAAGGATGCTCCACCATTTGTCCAAGATAGGCTCCATTGAAACATGACGAGAAGCAAACTGCACCATGTCTCCAAGATGCTAGGCTCCAACGAAAAACATTAAACCCACGATATGTTGTAGATGAAGGGTTTACATTCAAGGTCCAACACTTTTCCAAGCTATTATTGGTAGTAGCCTAAGTGGTTTGGTGTCAAGATTCACCACTTTTCCACTCTATGTCATTATATTAAGAATATGTGGGTGTTAAGGTCCACCACTTGTCCAACCTATAAGGCTACATCTTAAAGGTTATTCTTTCGTACCACTTGGAGTGACCATGATAGGTTTTACATGGGGGTTTGGTTCCAAGGTCCACCACTTGTCCAAGCTAACTCTATTGAATCATAGAGAGAAGCAAAGGTCCACCACTTGTCCAAGCTAAGCTCCATTGAAACATGGAGAAAAGGATGCTCCACCATTTGTCGAAGCTAACTCTATTGAGACATGGGGGGATTACGTTCAAGGTCCACCAATTTCCAAGCTATTACTGCTAGTAGCATGAGTGGTTTTGTCTCAAGATTCACCACTTTTTCACTCTATGTCATTATGTTAAGAATATTTGGGTGTTAAGGTCAACCACTTGTCCAACCGATAAGACTATATCTTAAAGGTTATTCTTTCTCACGACTTGGAGTGACCATGATAGGTTTTACATTGGGGTTTGGTTCCAAGGTCCACCACTTGTCCAAGCTTACTCTATTGAAACATAGAGAGAAGCAAAGGTCCACCACTAGTCCAAGCTAGGGTCCATTGAAAAATGGAGAGAAGGATGCTCCACCATTTGTCCAAGATAGGCTCCATTGAGACATGAAGAAAAGCAAGGTGCACCATGTCTCCAAGATGCTAGGCTCCATCTAAATACTTTGAAACCCACCATATTTCGTAGATGGGGGGTTTACATTCAAGGTCCACCACTTGTCCAACCTATAAGTCTATATCTTAAAGGTTATTCTTTCTTACCACTTGGAGTGACCATGATAGGTTTTATATGGGGGTTTGGTTCCAAGCTCCACCACTTGTCCAAGCTAACTCTATTGAAACAAAGAGAGAAGCAAAGGTCCACCACTTGTCCAAGCTAGGGTCCATTAAAACATGGAGAGAAAGATGCTCCACCATTTGTCCAAGATAGGCTCCATTGAAACATGACGAGAAGCAAGCTACACCATGTCTCCAAGATGCTAGGCTCCATCAAAAAACATTAAACCCATGATATGTCGTAGATGAGGGATTTACATTCAAGGTCCGACACTTGTCCAAGCTATTATTAGTAGTAGCCTGAGTGGTTTGGTCTCAAGATTCACCACTTTTCCACTCTATGTCATTATATTAAGAATATGTGGGTGTTAAGGTCCACCACTTGTACAACCTATAAGGTTACATCTTAAAGGTTATTCTTTCTTACCACTTGGAGTGACCATGATAGGTTTTACATGGGGGTTTGGTTTCAAGTTCCACCACTTGTCCAAGCTAACTTTATTGAATTATAGAGAGAAGAATAGGTCCACCACTTGTCTAAGCTAGGCTCCATTGAAACATGGAGAGAAGAATAGGTCCACCACTTGTCTAAGCTAGGCTCCATTGAAACATGGAGAGAAGGATGCTCCATCATTTCTCGAAGCTAACTATATTGAAACATGGGGGGTTTACGTTCAAGGTCCATGACTTGTCCAAGCTATTACCGCTAGTAGCATGAGTGATTTTGTCTCAAGATTCACCACTTTATCACTCTATGTCATTATATTAAGGATATATGGGTGTTAAGGTCCACCACTTGTCCAACCTATAAGGCAATATCTTAAAGTTTATTCTTTCTCACGACTTGGAGTGTCCATGATAGGTTTTACATTGGAGTTTGGTTCCAAGGTCCAACACTTGTCCATGCTAACTCTATTGAAACATAGAGAGAACCAAAGGTCCACCACTTGTGCAAGCTAGGGTCCATTGAAACATGGAGAGAAGGATGCTCCACCATTTGTCCAAGATAGGCTCCATTGAAACATGAAGAGAAGAAAGGTGCACCATGTCTCCAAGATTCTAGGCTCCATCTAAATACCTTAAACCCAAGATATTTCGTAGATGGGGGGTTTACATTCAAGGTCCACCACTTGTCCAACCTATTATCACTAGTAGCATGAGTAGTTTGCTCTAAAGATTTACCACTTTCCCACTCTATGCCATTATATTAAGAATATGTGGGTGTTAAGGTCCACCACTTGTCCAACCTATAGGGATATATCATTAAATTTATTCTTTCTCACCACTTGGAGTGAACATGATACGTTTTACATGGGGGTTTGGTTCCAAGGTCCACCACTTGTCTAAGCTAACTCTATTGAAACCTAGAGAGAAACAAAGGTCCCCTACTTGTCCAAGCTAGGCTCCATTGAAAGATGGAGAGAACGATGCTCCACCATTTTTCGAAGCTAAGTCTATTGAAACATGGGGGGTTTACGTTCAAGTTCCACCACTTGTCCAAGCTATTATTGCTAGTAGCATGAGTGGTTTTGTCTCAAGATTCACCACTTTTTCACTCTATGTCATTATATTAAGAATATTTGGGTGTTAAGGTCCACCACTTGTCCAACCTATAGTGCCTATATCTTAAAGGTTATTCTTTCTCACCAATTGGAGTGACCATGATAGGTTTTACATGGGGGTTTGAGTTCCAAGGTCCACCACTTGTCCAAGCAAACTCTATTGAATCATAGAGAGAAGCAAAGGTCCACCAGTTGTCCAAGCTAGGGTCCATTGAAACATGGAGAGAAGGATGCTCCACCATTTGTCCAAGATAGGCTCCATCGAAAAATGAAGAGAAGCAAGCTGCACCATGTCTCCAAGATGCTAGGCTTCATCGGAAAATGCAGAGAAGCAAGCTGCACCATGTCTTCAAGATGCTAGGCTTCATCGAAATACCTTAAACCCAGGATATTTTGTACATTGGGGGTTTACATTCAAGGGCCGATACTTGTCCAAGCTATTATCGCTAGTAGCATGAGTGGCTTTGTCTCAAGATTCACCACTTTTCCACTCTATGTCATTATATTAAGAATATGTGGGTGTTAAGGTCCACCACTTGTCCAGCCTATAAGTCTATATCTGAAAGGTTATTCTTTCTTACCGCTTGGAGTAACCATGATAGGTTTTACATGGGGGTTTGGTTCCAAGCTCCACCACTTGTCCAAGCTAACTCTATTGAAACAGAGAGAGAAGCAAAGGTCCACCACTTGTCCAAGTTAGGGTCCATTGAAACATGGAGAGAAGGATGCTCCACCATTTGTCCAAGATAGGCTCCATTGAAACATGAAGAGAAGCAATGTGCACCATGTCTCCACGATGCTAGGCTCCATCTAAATACCTTAAACCCACCATATTTTGTAGATGGCGGGTTTACATTCAAGGTCCACCACTTGTCCAACCTATAAGTCTATATCTTATAGGTTATTCTTTCTTACCACTTGGAGTGACCGTGATAGGTTTTATATGGGGGTTTGGTTCCAAGCTCCACCACTTGTCCAAGCTAACTCTATTGAAACAGAGAGAGAAGCAAAGGTCCACAACTTGTCCAAGCTAGGCTCCATTGAAACATGGAGAGAAGGATGCTCCACCATTTGTCCAAGATAGGCTCCATTGAAACATGACGAGAAGCAAGCTGCACCATGTCTCCAAGATGCTAGGCTCCATCAAAAAACATTAAACCCATGATATGTCGTAGATGAGGGATTTACATTCAAGGTCCAACACTTGTCCAAGATATTATTGGTAGTAGCCTGAGTGGTTTGGTCTCAAGATTCACCACTTTTCCACTCTATGTCATTATATTAAGAATATGTGGGTGTTAAGGTCCACCACTTGTACAACCTATAAGGCTACATCTTAAAGGTTATTCTTTCTTACCACTTGGAGTGACCATGATAGGTTTTACATGGGGGTTTGGTTTCAAGTTCCACCACTTGTCCAAGCTAACTCTATTGAATTATAGAGAGAAGCATAGGTCCACCACTTGTCTAAGCTAGGCTCCACTAAAATATGGAGAGAAGGATGCTCCATCATTTCTCTAAGCTAACTCTATTGAAACATGGGGGGTTTACGTTCAAGGTGCACCACTTGTCCAAGCTATTATTGCTAGTAGCATGATTGGTTTTGTCTCAAGATTCATCACTTTATCACTCTATGTCATTATATTAAGGATATCTAGGTGTTAAGGTCCACCACTTGTCTAGCCTATAAGGCTATATCTTAAAGTTTATTCTTTCTCACGACTTGGATTGACCATGATAGGTTTTACATTGGGGTTTGGTTCCAAGGTCCACCACTTGTCCAAGCTAACTCTATTGAAACCTAGAGAGAAACAAAGGTCCACTACTTGTCCAAGCTAGGATCCATTGAAAGATGGAGAGAACGATGCTCCACCATTTGTCGAAGCTAAGTCTATTGAAACATGGGGGGTTTACGTTCAAGTTCCACCACTTGCCCAAGCTATTATCGCTAGTAGCATGAGTGGTTTTGTCTCAAGATTCACCACTTTTTCACTCTATGTCATTATATTAAGAATATTTGGGTGTTAAGGTCCACCACTTGTCCAACCTATAAGCCTATATTTTAAAGGTTATTCTTTCACACCACTTGGAGTAACCATGATAGGTTTTACATGGGGGTTTGAGTTCCAAGGTCCACCACTTGTCCAAGCAAACTCTATTGAATCATAGAGAGAAGCAAAGGTCCACCACTTGTCCAGGATAGGGTCCATTGAAACATGGAGAGAAGGATGCTCCACCATTTATCCAAGATAGGCTCCATCGAAAAATGAAGAGAAGCAAGCTGCACCATGTCTCCAAGATTCTAGGCTTCATCGAAATACCTTAAACCCAGGATATTTTGTACATGGGCGGTTTACATTCAAGGGCCGATACTTGTCGAAGCTATTATCACTAGTAGCATGAGTGGATTTGTCTCAAGATTCACCACTTTTCCACTCTATGTCATTATATTAAGAATATGTGGGTGTTAAGGTCCACCACTTGTCCAACCTATAAGTCTATATCTTAAAGGTTATTCTTTCTTACCACTTGGAGTAACCATGATAGGTTTTACATTGGGGTTTGGTTCCAAGCTCCACCACTTGTCCAAGCTAACTCTATTGAAACAGAGAGAGAAGCAAAGGTCCACCACTTGTCCAAGCTAGGGTCCATTGAAACATGGAGAGAAGGATGCTCCACCATTTGTCCAAGATAGGCTCCATTGAAACATGAAGAGAAGCAAGGTGCACCATGTCTCCAGGACTCTAGACTCCATCTAAATACCTTAAACCCACCATATTTCGTAGATGGGGGGTTTACATTCAAGGTCCACTACTTGTCCAACCTATAAGTCTAGATCTTAAAGGTTATTCCTTCTTACCACTTGGAGTGACCATGATAGGTTTTATATGGGGGTTTGGCTCCAAGCTGCACCACTTGTCCAAGCTAACTCTATTGAAACAGAGAGAGAAGCAAAGGTCCACCACTTGTCCAAGCTAGGGTCCATTAAAACATGGAGAGAAAGATTCTCCACCATTTGTCCAAGATAGGCTCCATTGAAACATGACGAGAAGCAAGCTGCACCATGTCTCCAAGATGCTAGGCTCCATCAAAAAACATTAAACCCATGATATGTCGTAGATGAGGGATTTACATTCAAGGTCCAACACTTGTCCAAGCTATTATTGGTAGTAGCCTGAGTGGTTTGGTCTCAAGATTCACCACTTTTCCACTCTATGTCATTATATTAATAATATGTGGGTGTTAAGGTCCACCACTTGTACAACCTATAAGGCTACATCTTAAATGTTATTCTTTCTTACCACTTGGAGTGACCATGATAGGTTTTACATGGGGGTTTGGTTTCAAGTTCCACCACTTGTCCAAGATAACTCTATTGAATTATAGAGAGAAGAATAGGTCCACCACTTGTCTAAGCTACGCTCCATTGAAACATGGAGAGAAGGATGCTCCATCATTTGTATCCATGCTCATTGATGAATCAAGTGTTGGAATTTGTTAGTGACATGTCTCTTAATTCTTTGCATCAAGTAGTTGCAAACTATTTGATTTATTTTCTGTACATGTTTAGTAATATGTTTCTACTTTCTCTTGTCGTAGATAATCAAGAAGCTGTAAAAAGAGGAACTTGCATGAGACGCACTCGCTCTTTAGGGTTTCTAGATGAGGGGTCTGTAGGTTCACTGGCTCAATCTTATCCTGTGAAGAATCCAAGAAGGGGTGCTACAGCTTCCAGGGGGGTTACAGGCAAAAAAAAAGTGTCTTTTGATACAGTTGAGGGGTCTGTAGGTTCACTAGCTCGGTCTTATCTTGTGAATAATCCAAGAGGGGGTGCTACAGCTTCCAGGGGGGTTACAGGCAAAAAAAAGAGTCTTTTGATACAG
The DNA here is from genome assembly GCF_014529385.1 of Adiantum capillus-veneris. Taxonomy (NCBI): domain Eukaryota; kingdom Viridiplantae; phylum Streptophyta; class Polypodiopsida; order Polypodiales; family Pteridaceae; genus Adiantum; species Adiantum capillus-veneris. The sequence goes on from NC_140934.1 coordinate 8,856,602, forward strand.
TTCATCCCTGCACACCTACTAGTACTGTTGAATTTGTTCCAAATGTGCCTAATGCAGTTGATGTGCAGGTTGTGCATGATGATGTGCATACAGATGTTGACCATGCTAAACGTGAAAAGGGTACATTACCCACCCCCACCACAGTTGAATCTGGCACAGATGCCATTGATGATGCTATGGTATTTGATGCCTACACAGATGCCATTCCTGATGCTACGCTAGTTGAGGCTTGCACAAATGACATTGTGGATGCTATGGAAGTTGATGCTCACACAAATTCTGTTGTTGATGGCAATGTTAATGATGGTGGAACAGAAAGTATTGTTCATGCTGTCATAGATGCACTTCTTGATGTAGTTGTGGCTATGGGTACAGATGCCACTGTTGAATCTGGCACAGATGCCATTGATGATGCTACCACAGTTGATGCCTGCACAGATGCCATTGTTGATGCTACGGTAGTTGATGCCTGCACAAATGACATCGTGGATGCTATGGAAGTTGATGCTCGCACAGATGCTGCTACTGATGGCAATGTTAATGATGGTGGAACAGAAAGTATTGTTCATGCTATCATAGATGCCCTTCTTGATGCAGTTGTGGCTATGGGTACAGATGCCACTGTTGAATCTGGCACAGATGCCATTGATGATGCTACCACAGTTCATGCCTGCACAAATGCCATTGCTGATGCTACGGTAGTTGATGCCTGCACAAATGACATTGTGGATGCTATGGAAGTTGATTCTAGCACAGATGCTGCTGTTGATGGCAATGTTAATGATGGTGGAACAGAAAGTATTGTTCATGCTGTCATGGATGCCCTTCTTGATGCAGTTGTGCCTACGGGTATAGATGCCACTGTTGAGGATACCAGAGGCATGGGTGAGGAGGTACTCATTGAGAGAGAAGCTGGAACACGTGAGGTAGTGGGTGAAAGTGATGTCACAGCTCAAGCCCAGGTGGTTTGTCCAAGTGATGCAGTTGATGACATTGTTGATGCAGAGGAGGCAAAGGGTACAGATGTCGCTGTTGAAGATATGGGAGGCTTGGGTGAGGAGGACCTCACTAAGAGAGTACCTGGAATAGGCTTAGCAGTGGGTAACGGTGATGTGCGGCTTCTGCCGACACAGCTGAGGCATACGACAGAGCAGTTCAATCGGGAGAGGCAATGGGAGAATTTCTCGTGGCTGCTACGGACATGAAAGAGGCAAATACACATAATAAAACTGAGGCATGTACAGAGCAAAACAATGAGGCAAGGAAAGGCGCAGAGGTGTCCACTGGCAGAGCAGCTCAATCGGGAGAGGCAATGGGAGAACATTTCATGGCTGCTGTGGACACAAAAGAGGCAGTTGCACATGATACAACTGAGTCTTGTACATATCCCACTGTTGGGAATACCAAAGGTAAAAGTCCAGAGGTCCCTATGGGTCGAGCGGCTGCTACAGATACAGATGAGGCAGGTACAAAGAATGCTGATAAAGAGGCCAAAAATGGACATGAATGAGAGGCAAGAGAGGCCGTGTCTTGTGGTAATGCCAGTACAGATTTTTGCACTACCTCCTGCGTCTTTTGAGGACAAGAAGAGAAGGGACAATTTATGCATCGTACTGGATGTGAATGGGATTCTCATAAGGAGGTATAAGGTCTCCTTCTACAAAGGAATAGCAAGAAGCAGTATTCCTGATTGGGCAAGATCAAGGTATCAGGTAGTCACTGCGCCAAATACTACAGGAAAGATGCAATTTGAATATGTGGTCAGGCCCAATGCATCAATCTTTTTGCATGCATTGTTGCAAAGAGCACAAGTTGCACTATGGAGCTACATGACCCAGGACAATCTAGCACTTGCTTTGAGTGCATGCTTTCCTAGGCTGAACAAACAGCATTTCCTCGATATTATCGGTCAAGAGGGGTGTAGAGAGGCGATATTCAATCTAAATGAAGTTCATGGGATCCCTCCATGTAGAGATAACGCAAAGCCCATATTTTTCAAGTGTTTGAAATACTTTTGGAAGCACCATCCTAAGTTCAACTCTGATAATACAATGGTGGTGGATGACACACTCTACAAGTGTCTGCTCAACCCTCTCGAGACTTGTGTCTGTCCTACTTCATTTGAACCAGCAGATATTTGTCAGTCCCCAATTTACCTAGTTAGCACATTGTTCCCTTGGTTAGTCAAGTGGACAGTCTCACCCAGCCCTAATGCTTATGCAAAGATGAACCAGTTTGAAAATCCTTCGGACAGTGTGTCTGCTCGTGTCATCAGCCACTATAGAAGTCAACGAGAAGTATGTAAGGAAGGTTGATTGTGGTTATGGAATCATGTATACAGCATTTTGTGCACTGAATGTACTTGCGATTACTATACAAAAAACTGACCTGTTCAAAGTTCTCTAAACTTAATGATTGAATGATGTAATTTTATTTTGGTGATATGATGTAATTTTATTATGCTGATATGATGTTGTCATACTCTGATAGAGTCCTGCTACATGGCACACATAATAGCATAGACAGGACCATCGGGCTATTATTACACATAGTTATGCTATATAGCACTCATAGTGCAAGAAATACTATGACATAATAGCATAGATAGGGAGATTGGCCTCTTATTACACACACTTATGCTATATGGCACACATAGTGCTCTCAATATGTAATATAGCTCTTTCACATACCACACATCATATCATAGACACGAACATTGTGCTATGTGATACACACACTTTTACTGTATAGCACACATGTTGCTATCTTACTACAATAGAGTCCTTTTATAGCATAGACAGGGACATTGGGCTATTATTACACACACTTGTACAATATAGCACACATAATAGCCGAGGTAGAGACAATGGACTATCTTGACACATTACTTGGCTACATATTACATATAGTAGCATGTACACAACTCCATAACACCCAATGGGTAGCTATTCATAAGAGTGAGATGATTGTAAGAATGAGACATGTTTACCTGAGATTCATCAAGAAAGTGAATGGGATGCTCTTGATAATGTTTTTTTCTTCCCAATCGTTTCCAACAAATATCTTGGCTAAATTTTTTCAAGGTGCAACATGTTCACAATAGTAACCTCATTATCTGAAATGTGTGTGATTCTATGCTATGTGCTCTGTGTGGTTGTGTGCTATGTCATACATAGCACAATGGACATGTGTAAGGAGGTACTGAATGGTGAAGGCTATATAGAACATAATATAAGCCTGTTAAATAGGTATCATGATGCTTCATAGGGCATGGCATTGTAAATGGTTTCATGTAGTTCCAGAGATAAATAATATGTCTTTGAGGTAGCATCTACCAAAGGCATGTCAAACTTGATTGCCCGAACAAGGTGAGAGTACAGGTTAGTAACTCCCCTATCATCAAGTAGAGTGTAGTGATTTGGGTCCCCCTCTTGCTGTTGATAGTAACACCATGTGACAACATAAGTGTTTTTATCACATTTGCTTTTCCACTTATCTCTTAAGATGCAATCTGTCATCCATTTTCTCTTTGTACATCTCAAAAGAAAGAACTCTACACCTTCTGCATTGCCAGCGTCTGCATTGACTGCAAAGTTATCACCTTCAATGAGATACCCACTCAGCATATCCTGGGATCCCTCAAACATTGCATCTTCATCTTCTGGTACCTCAGTCTCTTCTGCTACCTCAGAGAGTGGTTTCAATGCCTTATGTGTCCACTTGCCTGCATATGATTTGCTGGAACAAGTCCTCCAATGGCCCTTCATGCAAGCATCACAAAAACAAGAAAGCCACCTGGTCCTTAATTGAGTAGGATCATGACGACAAAAGCCTGAAATCCAATGGAGTGATCGAGATCCTAGTACTCTCTCACAACCCCCTAGATTAGACCTGTCCACTTCTGTCTCTTTTACTAGCCAAAATTTCATGTTTATAGTAGGACCTGCTTTAGTGGATTGTGCATAAGAGCTACATGCAGCATTGGACATTGTTATCATCAAAAATGCAACCACGTCTGCAGCTTGCCTAAGAACAACTCCATTACTCTTGAGTTGTTCATGTGTAAGGGATCTCTTTATCACAGTGCCAGCGCCATCATGCTCCCCCTTTCCATGGCCAGAGCCAAAAAAATTCCATGTCATCTCTGTACCTATTAGTTGGTAATATCTAGCAACAAAGTAAAATGGCCTTGCAACCTTGAATTGCGAGGCTGGACCATCTGACCACACCCAGTGCTTCTTCAAATTCAGCCCCTGGTCTTTAAGCCACTGATCACAAAGAAGAAAACAATGATGGACAAATAGCGTATCATGTTGCCTATCATCAGAGATGTAGACATGAATATGCTTGATAATACTGTCATCTTTGTCGTCACGCATGTACGTTATGTGAACAAGGATGGTGCATTGATGTGTATGCCAATGCATGGATTGTACTTCATTTTGCTCTATGAACGAGTAATTTTCAGCAAAGTCTACTACATATATAATGGTATCTGAACGAAACACCTTCAAACATTCTCTGTATTGATGTGCCTGCCATCTGTAAGTGAAATTGTGCTCGATGAAGATTCTGATGTCATCTTTTATCCTCCCTATCAGCTCACTTAAAGCCACCTGTTTGAGTGACATCTTTCTCTTACTTATACCATGCTTAGTTTGAACTTTAATGTCCTCGAAGACTTGCAGTGGAACTGTCTTTGTCATCTCTGCAAGTTCTCGTGGACAAAGGCTGAGCTTTTCCACACCACAGTTTTTGCATTGGCCCATCAAGCAGGTGTGTTTATGGAACATATCCCCCTCAGCCTTTGTACATACGCATGATTCCCACAAATTCGTGATCCCTGAAAACGAGTGCTCAACAGCAAGACATTCTGCATTCACCCCATCTGATTTGCAAACATTGCATTTACATGTACATGACCTCCCATGAAAACCAAAAGCAGATGAGCGCATAACATTAAATGCATCTTTGAGATACATCAGTTTGATATGATAAACACAACAGCAAGTATTTCGATCTTTCAACTTTCGCACGAACCAAGGCTTCAGCTTCTCAAAGGACCTTTGCCCAATTGTCACATGTGGGTGGCTATCTTTAAACTTCAAGAAATACTCTATCTGCTTGAAAAAAAAATGCATTAGATTTACATTTTGCTATATATCACACATAATAGCATAGCTACAGATGCATTGGTATAAATACACATAGCTATGCTACATAGCATAGATAGATAACTCAGCTTTCAATACATGCTCAATTTTGTTATATAACACGTAATAGCATAGATAGGGATTTTTAGCTGTTATTACACACACATCACATATAGTACTTAGCATCGGATTGAATTGTTATCCGCTTTTCCACTTGACTTGAATGCAACTCCTGTCAAGCTTTCAATTCCTTGCTTGCAACTAATCAAGTTAGCTATTCTTTCACAAAGACTCTACATTTTTTTTTGCTGACTATTGTGACTGGTCTATGTACATCACTTCAATTTGAGCTAAGTGCATCAGCAATTGAGACTTTTAGATTCTAGTTTTGCAAAAAGCCAAAGGACTTATCTGCAACGTAGAACTTGAGTGAACATGTACTAATTTGGATCCGATTGAACCCAAACTTGACCGCTAGCCTTGTATTATGTTGTTCTAACACTGTACAAGCTCAAAAGTCCAAAATTTTGTCTCTATGTCTCAGAAGTAAATAATCATGATTATTTACTTTTCTCAGTTTTTTACACTTTTTAGGCTTGTTTTGCCAGGTATTCAACTTGTTATGGTCTCTGGACAAGTTTCACTGAGTTTGAATAAAATTTGTCTAAGTTATCCACTGTTTCGTATCCACAGACTTAGTTTTTGAGAATCTGGCTTAAGTCTCACTTTTGTGTTCCAAATTTCACCAAATTTGATTTGTGGACTCTACTTGATATGCTTGTCCTTGAGGTATGCTCAAATGTGCAAAAATGTCCAATTTTGTAGCAGGTGTAAAAAATCACGATTATTTACTTCTGAATATTTTTGTGCAATTTTTTGCTACAATGTTGACAAAGAATGGTTAAGTAGCTCAACTTAAGCTCCCTAGCCAAATTTCATCAAGTTTGGATGATCCCTATTCAATTGGTTAACAATTTTGTGTCTACAGATTGACTTTACAAATTTGGCCACAATTGTCACTTCAATGATCCAAATCTTACCAAATTTGATTTGTGCGCTTAATATAACATGCTAAAACTAGTGGTATGTTGGGTTGGTAAAAAAAGTTGAGAAATGGGACAAAAGTAAATAGTCGTGATTATTTACTTCTCACAAATTTTTACATCTTTTTTGTCAACACAGCATGTACACTTTTTTAACACTTCAATATAAGCCTCTGAGTCAAGTTCCACTAATTTTGAACAAGATTTTCCCAAGTCACACTTAAGTTATCGACAATCAGTACAGATTTCAAGTTTTTATCAAGGTTTTGGTCAGTTTGGTGATCCAAATTCTTTGGGCCTTCACAAAAGATGTTTGTACACATCCATAGAGTCTCTGGTATCAACCTTGGTCACTTTTGAGCTGAAAGTAAATAATAGCGATTATTTACTTTTGGCCCAAAATGAACATTTTTTTCCACTTTTTCAGTGGACAATCTTTTTATGATCTATTTTAAGCCTCTGAGTCCTATCAAAACTAAATTTGGCCTAAAATGTAAAAAAAAAGTAAATAATATGAGTTTTTGCAAAGTCTTGAAAATTTACCTCAAATGCGTCCTTAAGCTTATCCACTAGTTCATACAACTTTTAAAGCATAATCTCTAGCCAGATTCAATGGTTGAGAGTCTTTTGGTGTTGTTTCAAGTCGTAGATAAACCTGAAATTCTGCAACTTCACATAAACAACTCACAATTGATTATTCTGGAGAGAGAAATGTTTTGAGATCCCACCTTGGATTCTACTCACCTACGGACTGACACGATTTGGATAATCCATGAATCTGGTAGCTGGCAGTCGACCTCCTATACCTTTTTTGGGCATGTTTGATATCTCATAGCTCGAACACCAAAACTGGGAGATAGTTTGCCTATCTAGAGCAACTTAGCTCAAGCCACCATGATTGCCAAAATGGAATGAGTTGGACATTTCAAACAGCTCTTCCAAGTTGGTAGTTAGAGTTAGTTCAAATCAAACAAGAGACTTCAAATCAGACTTAAGTAAAAATGAAAGACAAAACTAGAACTGAAAGGAGAGTGACACTGAGACTGAGAACTGAAACTGGAATTGTATTATTCAGACCAAAATGTTGTATAGAAATGAAGTCACGGTAACAAGCTTCCACCCAATGAGATTTACAAAGTACAAATAGCTCTTGGCTATACATGTGTAATGATATTAGGGTTGCAATTGGGAACTCAGGGATTGAATTAATGGGCCCCTATTTATAGGCCTCCTAAATGATTGTTCATAGTATCAGTTATTGTGGTAACTGTCCGTAATTTATTGCTTCTAGAAGCTCTCAATCCAGCCATCTTTCAGCTGCTTGCTAAAGGCCATTCCCGTCAATCACACCCTTTTTGAGAATGTGAAAACCATATTTGAGAAGGAAAGTCTATATAAAATTGAACTTTTCAACTAAAAATCTTGAAATCTGAGCCAACTTCAAATCTCCCTTGCCAAATTTTGAGGCTGCCATGTTTTCATTTGAGTAGGTATTGGATGAAGCGAACCTACCTTTTCCGGAGCCCTACTCATGAGTCCTCATTATCTCACACAGGGTCATGTCAAAGGGGATCTAGGGCCAAGGTTAAGGAGAGACGTGTGGCTTTGATCTTCATCATCCAATCACCACTATGAACTAGGGACAAAAACAATGCTCCAAATTCACCCTTACTTAATTCATCCCAAGTTCACTGCTAGTTCATCGGCATTGTGAAGTGTGGGTTGAACCCAAGACCTCTCAGGTACCACACAAAAACCCTGTCATCACGCTACCACATGTGGGTGCTAGCGTGATGACAGGGGCACATGTCAGTGCCCATGTCGGTATGATAAATGGTGACCATGTTGGTTCACAAGTTAAAGCATGATTTGTATGTGCAAAAAAAGACAGATCTACCACTGAAAAAGTGGGACCATTAATTTTCTTGTGGTTTGGGTATCCCTTTCTCTAAAGGTTCTCCCTGAAAGCGATACGTCATGATTACTTGGCAACAACTAGCTCATCTCAAGTTGCAGATATTCATGGACTGGATCAAGTAATGATATAATGACATTGTTCAATCATGATGTGTTTTTATTTTAGTTTTCTATTTTTCACAATAAAGATTACTTAAACTTTGATTTTTTAAGTCTATTGGGCCTTAATTACTTAGGTTACGAGGTTGATTTCTCTTTGATGTCATAAAAGTGATCATTGTGCAAGCACAACATTCACATTTTGTGATTGTAGTTGGATTTTTGAACATTTTTATACTCCAAGACACATGTTTTACATATATAAATTGTATTAATTTATTTCACAAACAATTTATAAGGGTGCACTTGTGAAACTCCTCAAATATAGAAGAGTAGCAGCGTACCTGAATTTGGTGTCAAAGGTTGATTCCAAGTTGTTATAAAGTTTCTCAAATATATAAACTCTTCAACATTGGAAAGTTGGGGAGTTAGTACATATCAATGGTGATAAAAGTTTGCTAACATGGTTATCAAAAGACCATGAGAAATCCATTACATTCTTGCATGACGTGCCCACACAAAAAGAAAAACCATGTGTATGTATGGCTCACATATGGCAGGTAGGTAGCACCATCCTTACCCATTTATTATAAACCATGGGGAGAATGCCCTTCCTCCATTGTCATGTCGCTCTGCTTCCATGAGTGGAAATAGTGTTAAAAGATGCATATTAAACTTAATTGAAGTGTATATATTAGTTGTGCAGTATCGAGATCTAATGCTTTTAAAAAAAGGATTGATAAAGGAAAAGCCTCTTAAAACATGTGAGTCAAGTTGGGTAGTTGAAGGCCATGTGGTCAGCGATACAAAAGGAAATTGGGTGAGAGACTAAATGTACTGCATGAGGGAGGTCAAACATTGCTATTCTATAAAAAAATTACAAAATTCATCATTTTCAACATCATTGCATCTCACACACATAAACCAATTCTGCACCGATTGAGAGATATTGAAGTTTTCATGCTATGCTATTTTCAAGGGGGCTGCAGGAATAAACAAAAGGTGAGGAAGGGAGAATAAAGGACAAAGAAAGAGGGAATGTTATCTCTCTCTCTCTCTCTCTCTCTCTCTCTCTCCCTATATGCCTAAGCTTCCATAGCTCTAAACTCTCTCTATCTCACCCTCATATTCAAGATCTCTAAGCTCTCTCTATCTCACCCTCATATTCAAGAGGCATAATCTCTCTCCCATATACCCAAGATTCCTTAACGCTCACTCTCTCCCTCATAATCAAGCTCCATAGCCTGCCATTAAGATTTCTCTAGTGGAGGTTTCACTAGAAACGTGACCTCCAGCTAATCGAGCATGTGCTTGTTCTATAATGGGAATATATTCATCTTCATTTGCACAAAGATGCAAATGTTGATCCTTTTCTATTTGATACAATTGGTTTCCAATAAGAGCATAGTCTCTTGCTTGGGTTTCAATTGCTCTTTGGTGACATTTACTCATATACTCAGGAAATGTTTGGCTTGATAAGTAAGTAGCTAGATAGCTACTCCACTTAGGAACAAGTGATATTTGGAACAATGTCACATGAGGTATGGGTGCTGAGGATATTTTTTTACAAATGAGTAAAAATCACTCCTCATGGTTGGCCAGAATACTCCAAGTCTTAAGATCCGATGCATGTGCATCTATATACATCAAAAACTGTGTTCTACTAGAGACAGATGGCATGGGTTTAGATTTCCAGTTTTTGGTGTCTTTTTTTCTTTTATACCATTTTTGTCTTCTCGGTTTTTGGTTTGGAAAGTCAAAAAACTTTTCCTCCCCTCCTTTCATGAGTAGTTTTGCTCTCATATGTTCTTTTTCCGACCCAAATCATCAGAGGTAGCTGAATGTTCTTCTAGCTCGTCTGTTGCATCATAGTAGATTTGTTAAGATTTCATTAAGTCCTGGGTTCTTGAATTTTGTCTTTGATGTGAAGGGTTGAAATCATTGTATGGGAGTTATGTCATAGCCATCCTCATTGCAAAATTGAGTAGGCATAGACATATTCACACATACTGTTGGCTTCTTCTTCTCTTGGTCTTTTGAGAGGAAATTTTAGTATTCTTCGAGTCATCAGAGGAGTTATATTTCTTTTTCTTAGCTTGGGCTCTAGTGATTACCTCGATCGAAACAATAGGTTCACTCTTCGATGAGCTACTAGGTATCACTTGGACTACGTTCACTACTGCTTTACCCTTGTTTAAAGGATTTTTTGGACAATCTTCAGGGAAGTGTCCTCGCTTTTTGCAAAATTGTATACAAAAAGATTCCACTGGCTTAATGTTCTTGTCCGTCTCTGGGCATTCATTTTTCCAAATGATCATCTGCACCACAGTTATGGCAGTTTCCAGTTCTTGGCTTAATCATGGGTCTTACCGTAGAGGGTCTAACATCTTGATTAGCTACATAGTACATCGATGCAAGCTCTGGTGTAGCATAAGTCACAGGTTCTTCCATTGGTGGTGGATGTGAAACATACCACTCTCCTTCTATCATTACTATAGAAGGACTAGGCTCAACATAGGGTGTAACAGGCACTAGTGCACTACATTATGTGTAGGATATAGAGGTTGTTGACCCAACAGTCGTTGAGGTCTTTTCTTAGCCATCGGTGGTCTTTGAGATAGGGCCATATTAGGATGATATCTATACATGGGTTGTCCTTGTGGCCTCAAAGGCACATAGAACATTCCCATCGTACTTTGGTTGGTAATAGCACTCATTGGTCTCATGGTTGGTCCATTTACCCTTGATTGCATACCATTTTTGCGGCCTAATTGGTTGTCCTTGTTGAGGTATCCCTTGCCCTAGTCCCCTCATAGGTGCTTTTTGCATATTATTCATCATTTCATCCATCGTTTGGAGCATATCTTCCATGGCTATAAGCGGTGCTGCAATAGCCGTCCCACTTGTGTTGGTTTGGTGGATGTTGTTATCTCACTCTGAGTATCCTTAGGGGCATCTTTCTCATTGAAAATATCACCATTGTCTCCCAAGTCAATGGCATCCGATACACACTCTTCTAGGGTCCTATGTATTTTCCTATACAATATAGCATGAAGTTCTTTGTGTAGCAGTTCCTATAGAAACAAAGATACTAATACTTCTTCTGCACGTATTTCTAGTTATGGGCATCTTGCAATGTATTGCTTCATTCTAGTTGAACAATTCCTAACAAACTCAACTTGTTTCTATTTGAAGCTGTAGATTTGAGCTACCGTATTATGTTTCATCCCCATTTTGGAACATGCAACTACAAATACGTGAGTAATGTATTTAAGTCCATGATTGACCTCGGTGGAATGTTTTAGAACCATGTCAATGTTTTTCCTTCTAATGTCATTCCAAATCCCTCAAATTGAGTGTGGAAATCAAATATGCATTCTGCTCTTAGCACTTGCTTCAAGCTAGCTAAGTGGCCATATGGATCCCTAGATCCACTGCATTTTTTGACCCGTTTTTTAAAATTAGCTGATCTGACACGTTGTCGTGCTGTGGCACATACATAGTGGGAACGCATGCTACAAGATCTATCTTGTATTTTTTTAGATATATAATTATATTTCGTATAGTGTACATATGCATATTTAAGTATAATGATAAGCCTTCTATCTCATCCTATTATTTTTCTCAAGGGTAACATATCCTTACTTTACCATCAGAAAATACTATGGGAAAAGCATCAATAGCTCCGCCTCTTTAACTTGGGGCAAAAAGCATTGATTCTTTATTTCTACTATTTCATTATCATCTCACACCCTAGCTATATCCTATATCTAGGGTAAACTCCAATATATATATATTCTATGTATTTTTTATACTTTTCTTATATTTCTTTTTAAATAGCTACTAGGAGAGAATCAAATCCTAGTGGGACACTAGGTGGCATGATTTCAAAGATACACTTATTTGAATGCACTATTGCAAGCATGATTACAAAACTTTGTCAAGGAGCAATGTCATGCTTTCATATGGCATGAGGTGTCCTTTGGAATTAAATGAAAGTTTAGGCTAAGGAGACCACATGAAGACTTTTGCTGCCATAAATGGACCCTATTTTGATGAATTTTTTACACAAGGTTCCAATCCGAATTGGAAAATGATTTTAAAATGAAAATCGTATCTAATGAGCTGAAGTTTTTGCCTATATTTTTACTTTTTTATTTGGAGCCACGGTTGAGGAGATATGATCAAAATACTAGACCCCAGTCTGCCCACATCATGCAGGGGCAGCTCATTTCCAACTTTTCCAATTCCTGTTCACACTGGCTCCTCTCTTCTTGTGTAAACCCTTGGGGGTTCCCTTCACCTATAAAAGGGGACCTCTTCTTCCTTGGAAGGAACTCAAGCATTCAAGCCATTGATGAGAGGAATTCTTGAGGGAGTGAGTAGTAATGCCTAATTGTACTTAGCCATTAACATAAGCCCAAGCCTACACTTTCTCCTAGAGGGAGACTAGCCATTCTTGCAACAAGCTAACCTTGGAAGATCAACTCTAATCAAAGAAGGTCTTGCACTTGGTGTATCAATCAAAGTGGAATTATCCACTCTTCTTCTCTCTCCCATCAATAATGGTGCCGAAGGGTTTCAAGAAAGATGTGTTCTACATTGATGTTTTCTTGATTTCTTGTTGTTTTCATTTTTATCTCTAATCCAATATATATATATATATATATATATATATATATATATATATATATATATATATATATATATATATATATATATATATGTATGTATGTATGTATCTAATCTCATCTCCTTAACCAAACCTATCTCTCTCATTCTTAGTAATTCATCCTCCCTAGGTTCTCTTGCTACAGGTACATCTCTCCCCGCAGTATCCTTATTGCCTACGGGCAAGAATAGGGCTTGGGAGGGAAACTTCTCATCTCTTCACTTCTCTCATATCTACATTTCTCACATACTATCCTAGATGAATAACCCACATGATGATCATTTCTATCGCTTTCACTTTGTACGATCTATTAGAATTAACGTATGGATTAGCCGTAAAATACACTTTCAACAACGTATAGTGTTTCTCTTCGGCCCTGAAAGGCTCAATGAAATACTTCTATCACCGGATCCCATCATACTACCTCTCATAGACTATAATTTTTCTTTTGATGTAAGCGTAGTTATCTTGCTATGAACCAAGAGGATTTGTACACACAATTAATCCCAATCACTAGACAAAATATATATATTATGGTAAGCACAAAACTACAATTCCAAAAAACAATTCGTAGTCTATTTGGTCAGCCAAGATTGAATGCCATTAACTCATCCATTAACCCTTTCATATTACCCATGATACGATATGACCATAGCCTTGATGTTTTCATCTTCGTATTGTTTTGACATTCTCTTTGCATTCTTTCTTTGTGTGTGTGAATGCAAGAGAGAAAGAGTGAGTCTTATTTGATTACACTTCTTTCCAAACCCTAGTCTTCATGGCATCTATGGTTTAACTCCTTCATATATTTTTTGTTGAGTTCTCTCACAAACTCTCACAGCCATAAGCCCGGTGCTTTCTTGGCAAGACCGCAAATTTCTCGACAACGTCTATTTGGTTTGGCTCCAACTCTTCTAGCAGTCGGTCCTGTCTTGAGTGCTTCAAACCAATCTGTTGGAAATAGTGACTCATGTAGCCCTGGATTGGCTTTAGTGTCACCCGATTTTCTTTGTGATGAGGTAGGTTCGGGTTTTTTGATATTGCTCGCAGAAGATCTCTCATGAAGTTCCTCTCTTGGAATAGTTTCTGGTCCTTGGCCCAATATCCAATCCCTTATGGAGTACCCTTGGTATTTGGTCTATTCTACCTCCTCAGGACTCATCATAACAAAGTTATTGTTATAACAATCCCTAAATGATACGTTGCTAGATTTGTTGAGCCCTTGTCTTTGATTATGAAGATATAGATGATTTTCATGGGTGTTAACTGCCCTGATTTGGCATGACAAGTCCATAAGAGATCCTTGACGCTCCTATCCTCCCAACAATACACTCCGATCCTAGGATTATCCGTACTAAGCCGTTTCAAAGGTTTAAGATCAACTTGATTGTATCCCTTGAATTCTAAAGTTGGTGGACCTTCTTTTGCTACCATATCTGGAATTATGGTATTTACTTCTAACCCCCATTTGTCTATCACATCAGGGTTTTCAACTTTTAAATATTGAGTCTCGTTCTTATCCATATACATTTTTCCTTGTTTGCTCTCCGTGATTTCCTCTTCAAACACTATGTCATGGTCATCAATGCGAATGGCATACTCTTCATTAGGATCCAGGTAAAATTGAGCTCATGTGCTTATATCGCACTATCGTTCCAGTTCTTGAATGAGTCAAATAGGAAGACATTTCAAATGTTCAATCTGAATAAGTGTCTGAGACTTCTTTAAAGATAGTGTCCAAATGATCACCTTGGTTCATACTCTCCTTGGTGGATACTCTACTAGCAGTCTCTTCAAATATGCTTTGATTTGCTAGTATACGACCAGATCTAAGGTTCATATAGACTGGTTAATCCTTGGATATAGTACTTACCATCGGATTGAATTTTTATCCGCTTTTCCACTTGACTTGAATGCTACTCCTGTTAAGCTTTCAATTCCTTGCTTGCAACCTGATTCTTGTATCAGTTTAAATTAAGCTAGCTATTCTTTCACAAAGACTCTACATTTCTTTTTGCTAGCTACTGTGACTGGTCTGTGTATATCACTTCAATTTGAGCTAAGTGAGTCAGCAATTGAGACTTTCACATTCTAGTTTTGCAAAAAGCCAAAGGACTAATCTGCAACCTAGAAATTAAGTGTACATGTACTAATTTGGATCCGATTGAACCCAAACTTGACCGCTGGCCTTGTATTATGTTGTTCTAACATTGTACAAGCTCAAAAGTCCACAATTTTTTCTCTATGTCTCAAAAGTAAATAATCGTGATTATTTACTTTTCTCAAATTTTTACACTTTTTCGGCTTGTTTTTCCAGATGCTCAACTTGTTATAGTCTCTGGACAAGTTTCACTGAGTTTGAACAAAATTTGTCTAAGTTATCAACTGTTTCGTGTCCGCAGACTCAATTTTTTAGAATCTGGCTTAAGTCTCACTTTTTTGATCCAAATTTCACCAAATTTGATTTGTGGACTCTACTTGATATGCTTGTCCTTGAGGTATGCTCAAATGTGCAAAAATGTCCAATTTTGTAGCAGGTGTAAATAATAACGATTATTTACTTCTCGTGTTTTTGTGCAATTTTTGCTACAATGTTGACACAGAATGGTTAAGCAAGTCAACTTAAGCTCCCTAGCCAAGTTTCATCAAGTTTGGATCATCCCTGTTCAATTGGTCAACAATTTTGTGTCTACAGGACTGACTTTACAAATTTGGCCACAATTTTCACTTCCATGATCCAAATCTTACCAAATTTGGTTTGTGGGCTTAATATAACATGCTAAAACTAGTAGTATGTTGGGTTGGTAAAAAAAGTTCAGAAATGGGATAAAAGTAAATAATCATGATTATTTACTTCTGGAAAATTTGTACATCTTTTTTGTCAACAGAGCATGTACACTTGTTTAACACTTCAATATAAGCCTCTAAGACAAGTTTCACTAAGCTTGAACGAGATTTTCCCAATTAACACTTATGTTATCGACAATCAGTATAGATTTCAAGTTTTTATTAAGGTTTTGGTCAGTTTGTGGATCCAAAATCTTTGGGCCTTTACAAAAGATGTTTATACACATGCATACAGTCTCTGGTATCAACCTTGGTCACTTTTGAGCTGAAAGTAAATAATTGCGATTATTTACTTTTGGCCCAAAATGAACACTCTTTTTATGATCTATTTTAAGCCTCTGAGTCATGTCAAAACTAAATTTCACCTAAAATGTCAAGAAAAAGTAAATAATCTCAAAAGCGTCCTTAAGCTTATCCACTAGTTCATACAACTTTTAAAGCATAATCTCCAGCTAGATTCAATGGTTGAGAGTCTTTTGGTGTTGTTTCAAGCCGTAGACCTGAAATTCTGCAACTGCACATGAACAACTCACAATTGATTCTTCTGGAGAGAACAATGTTCTGAGATCCACCTCGGATTCTACTTACCCTACGGACTGACACAATTTTGATTATCCATGAATCTGGTAGCTGGTAGTCGACCTCCTATACCTCTTTTGGGCATGTCTGATATCTCATAGCTCGAACACCAACTGGGAGATAGTTTGCCTACCTAGAGCAACTTAGCTCAACCCACCACGATTGCCAAAATGGAATGAGTTGGAAACTTTCAAATAGCTAATCCAAGTCGGTAGTTAGAGTTAGTTCAGATCAAACAAGAGACTTCAAATCAGACTTAGGTAAAAATGAAAGACAAAACTAGAACTGAAAGGAGAGTGACATTGAGACTGAGAACTGAAACTGGAATTGTATTATTCATACCAAAAAGTTGTATAGAAATGAAGTCAGGGTAACAAGCTTCAACCCAGTAAGGTTTACAAAGTACAAATAGCTCTTGGCTATACATGTGTAATGATGTTAGGGTTGCAATTGGGAACTCAAGTATTGAATCCCTGAAAGTGAAGTAATGGGCTCCTGTTTATAGGCCTCCTAATTGATTGTGCAGAGTATCAGCTATTGTGGTAACTGTCTGTAATTTATTGCTTCTAGAAGCTCTCAATCCAATCATTTGTTAGGTGCTTGCTAAAGGCCATTCCTGTTGATGACACCCTTTTTGAGAATGTGAAAACCATATTTGAGAAGGAAAGTCTATATAAAATTGAACTTTTCAACTAAAAATCTTGAAATCTGAGCCAACTTCAAATCTTCCTTGCCAAATTTTGAGGCTTCCATGTTTTCATTTGAGTAGGTATTGGATGAAGCGAACCTACCTTTTCCGGAGACCTACTCATGAGTCCTCATTATCTCACACACGGTCATGTCAAAGGGGATCTAAGGCCAGGGTTAATGGCAGACGTGTGGCTTTGATCTTCATCATCCAATCACCACTATGAACTAGGGACAAAAACAATGCTCCAAATTCACCTTACTTAATTCATCCCAAGTTCACTGCTGCTAGTTCATCGGCTTTGTGAAGTGTGGGTTGAACCCAAGACCTCTCAGTTACCACACAAAAACCCTATCATCACGCTAGCACATGTCGGTACGATAAATGGTGGCCATGTTGGTTCACAAGTTAAAGCATGATTTGTTGGTGCAAAAAAAGACCGATCTACCACTGAAAAAGTGGGACCAATAATTTTTTTGTGGTTTGGGTATCCCTTTCTATAAAAGTTCTCCCTTAAATTGATACGTCATGATTACTTGGCAACATCTAGCTCATTTCAAGTTGCAGATATTCATGGATTAGATCAAGTAATGATATAATGACATTGTGCAATCGTGATGTGTTTTTAATTTTAGTTTTCTCTTTTTCTTAGTAAATATTACTTAAACTTTGATTTTTTAAGTCTAGTGGGCCTTAATTACTTAGGTTACAAGGTTGATTTCTCTTTGATGTCATAAAAGTGATCATTGTGCAAACATAACATTTACATTTTGTGATTGTAGTTGGATTTTGAACATTTTTATAGTCCAAGACACATGTTTTACAGATATAAACTTTCTTAATTTATTTCACAAACAATTTATAAGGGTGCACTTGTGAAACTCCGCAAATATAGAAGAGTAGCAGTGTACCTGAATTTGATGTCAAAGGTTGATTCCAAACTGTTATATAGTTTCTCAAATATCTAAACTCTTCAAGATTGGAAAGTTGGGGAGTTAGTACATATCAATGGTGATAAAATTTTGCTAACATGGTTTTCAAAAGACCACAACGAATCCATTACATTCTTGCATGACGTGCCCACACAAAAAGAAAAACCATGTGTATGTATGGCTCACATATGGTGGGTAGGCAGCACCATCCTTACCCATTTATTATAAACCATGGTTATAATGCCCTTCCTCCATTGTCATGTCACTCCACTTCCATGAGTGGAAATAGTGTTAAAAGATGCAGATTAAACTTAATTGAAGTGTATATATTAGTTGTGCAGTATAGGGATCTAATGCTCTTAAAAACAATATTGGTAAAGGAAAAGCCTCTTAAAACATGTAAGTCAAGTTGGGTAGTTGAAGGCCATGTGGTTAGTGATACAAAAGGAAATTGGGTGAGAGACTAAATGTACTGCATGAGGGAGGTCAAACATTGCTATTCTATAAAAAATTTACAAAATTCATCGTTTTTAACATCTTTGCATCTCACACACATAAACCAATTCTGCACCGATTGAGAGATATTGAAGTTTTCATGCTCTGCTATTTTCAAGGGGGCTGCAGGAATAAACAAGAGGTGAGGAAGGGAGAATAAAAGACAAAGAAAGAGGAAACGTTCTCTCTCTCTCTCTCTCTCTCTCTCTCTCTTCCCCCCCCCCTCCCCGCCCCATATGCCCAAGCTTCTAGAGCTCTAAACTCTTTGTATCTCACCCTCATATTCAAGATCTTGAAGCCCTCTCTATCTCATATTCAAGAGGCATAAGCTCTCTCCCATATACTCAAGATTCCTTAACGCTCACTCTCTCCCTCATAATCTAGCTCCATAGCATACCATTTTTGCAGCCTAATTGGTTGTCCCTGTTGAGGTATCCCTTGCCCTAGTCCCCTCATAGGTGCTTTTTGCATATTATTCATCATTTCATCCATCCTTTGGAGCATATCTTCCATGGCTGTAAGCGGTGCTGTAATAGCCGTTCCCACTTGTGTTGGTTTGGTGGATGCTGTTATCTCACCCTCATATTCAAGATCTCTAAGCTCTCTCTATCTCACCCTCATATTAAAGACGCATAATCTCTCTCCCATATACCCAAGATTCCTTAACGCTCACTCTCTCCCTCATAATCAAGCTCCATAGCTTACTCTCACACACCCTCTTAAAGCCATAATTCTCTTGCTCTTTCTCAAATTTTTAACGAGCATTGAGGAAGGCATAAAGGAGGGCAAGAGGAAAATCGTAAAGAGCATATAGGAGGGTAGGAGGAGGAAAGTTAAAGCAAGAAGGCCGTCTTAAGGAAAGCATTAAGGAGCAAGGCAATATGTGTTACGAATGCGATTATTTGTTTTTGTAATGGAAATCAATTATTATTTATTTATTGCAACTAACATGTGGCAAAAGCATAAGTGGTCAATGGACTTTGTAGACGGATAACACATTTATGTTTATTAAAGTGCTCTTTATGATCCATGGTCATTGTACCTCCGGGCGGGAAATCTATATTCACTTTGAGCATTCAAGAAATCTATAAATAAACATGTGCAAGAGGAAAATGACCACTCTTGCATGGGGGGAGATTGCACCTAGTGTTTGTGTTACTCTTCTCTCTTCTCTTATCATGCCATCTGCATGAGCTCTCATGCTCTATCTTGCTCTCTACCCTCTCAAATTGTGTTCAATGCTTTTTTTATGTGTATATGCAACTTGCAAGGTATGCAAATTTGCTGATTTATTTGTTATATTCTGTAGTTTTGGGTATCTGTAGGCACGCCTCAACTTTTGACTGTAGCAGTGGTATCAGAACATAGGATATACTCCAAAAATTTGATAGTCAATAGCTAAATATTTTGTTTCTTTTTATGTCTATAGATGTTATTAGTTGCTTCAACTTGTTGCAATTAGTCTTGATTACCATCAGATGGTCAATGTTTTTTGGAATTAAAGAGAGTCCCTTCCTTATTGTCATGGTATCGTGATTATTAGTATAATTATGTTAATTAAACACAATAATAAAATAGATTAAACTTAATCTATGAGGATACTCAATAATAGAATAGCCTTCATTACCATGAGATGGTCAATGGTTTTTGGAATTAAAGAGAGTCCCTTCCTTATTGTCAAAGTATAGTGATTATTAGTATATTATATGGGAATTAAGCACAATAATAGAATAGGTTAAACTTAATATTATGTGGATACTCAATAATGGGAAGGAATAGTATGTGGCCTTACACAGGATGTTACAAAAATAGAATCTCCTTCATAATATGAAGGTTGAACGACTCACATCATAGGATGAAGGGTGAGAGAAGTTTGTAATCAACAAGTGGGATCTTAATTAGAGAGGTTTGATATAGTATTGTTAAATTTCAATTACTTATAGCTGATAAGAAACCCACCAGAGAATTTGGCAAAGGGAAATAAGGAGAAGAAGAATAGTCTTATGCTGAGGAAGTAGCTGGAGTTTTAGAAGAACGAGAAGTAGAAGAAGAAAACTTATCTTCTTTTTGTCTCTCTGCGTAGGAAACTACCCCAAAAGGGCACATGTAGCAAAGAAAGCATGAATGTCGATTATACACTTTCTTTGTAGGAAACAATCCCAAGGGAGTTCAATATATAGCAAGGAACTGTGAGCTCAAAACCCTACATTTAGGAAGTTATATCGCCTGACCATGTGAACATTCCCTGAAGGGTGAATAAAACCCTGACGGGTGATTAAATGGAAAACCCCACTTTAATAAAATGAGTAGCCCCCTAATGAGCTAAAGAGAAGCCCATACATCAACAAGGCTACTTCTTAGTCAAACAGTGCTCATTCTCTCTCTCTCTCTCTCTCTCTCTCTCTCTCTCTCTCTCTCTCTCTCACACACACACACACACACACACACACACACACACACACACACACACCAACTGTAGTCCAATTGACTCTCTCTCTCTCTCTCTCTCTCTCTCTCTCTCTCTCATCCAATTGTTTCTCTCTTTGACTCTCATCACCAACCGCTCAACCTCTTTATCTATCTCTCTCACTCCTACTCCTTGCTTCTCCCAACCACCATACAGTCCCTCGAGCATCCATTGCACCTACTCCCTTAGACACCTAACAACATTCAACCACCCCAACCATGATGTGAACTCATCCTCACTACCACACCCCACTCTCAAAATCAAACCCTTACAACCATGTACACATGCCATGCAAGGCTGCACTCTCTAACTTTGGGTCGCTAATTGCCATCGCTCTTTTTTTCCCTCAATTGTGAGCCACACAACCAACTACCCTAGTCGGTGCCAAATTATGTATATAGTATGGCAATGTTTAGGTGTTTATTGCCGCCATGTGTACCATGTGGAGATGATCAAGGATCAGATATTTTATATATGCATGCTCAATGACACATGTTAGAGGATGTGAAAATTCAAAGGGAGTGAATGCTTGTTCCATTTTGTGGGCATGGTGAGAAAAAAATTGGAAGTCATTTATGTAGTTCTTGCATATTTGATAAAGTTTAATGATTGATGAGTCTACCATATGTGGACAAGAATTATGGGTTTGACTAATTCTTATGCTAAAAATGAGTCCCATTGGGTAGAGATTGTTGCTGAGATCATGCCAAATGTTTTCAACTTTGATCATAATCAAAATAGACCAATTATGTAGAACTTTGATGTGAAAGGGACCAATTATGTGAAACAGACCAATTATGTGAAATGGAGTTAAAATTTTAGGTTTTGACCGACCTTTGGGATGCATTTTTGATTGGAAAAATGATAAGTTTTTTTTCAATTTGAGCGGATATTTTAGTCCTCTGATGATTCTTGGAAAACTCTTGCTATCATAAGCCTGAAAATTGCAAACTCTATCCACTACTTAAATCCAAAAGATAAGTGCAATGTATTATGCTTCTTTATTGGTACGCACGTTATAAGACTTGGAAAACACCAACAACTCTACCACCTCCCCTTTGTACCACTCTCTTGTATGCACCATCAGGCCACCTCCCCTTTGTACCACTCTCTTGTATGCACCATCAAGCCACATCACAAATGCTCCCTCCATCTCTCGCTCGACTTCACTTGTTTCTTCTTGCATGGGTACATAGATAGATCTACATCCCTGTTTACCAAAATTTCAGGTAATTTGGACTTGGTAGTATGATCAACTTGAACATTATTCTTGTAATGGGCCACAAACGTGGTTGAAGCCACTAAAGTGACTCATGCCTAGATGCTAGTATTTTAAACATAACTTTTGCATATGACATCAAAACTCCATGAAACTTCTTGAGCATCTTGTTAGGATGTGTCCAAGACTCCGAGAGTCATATTTGAGTTAAAAATGCTAAAAATATCCTACTTTCTTTAAGAGAGACTTTTTTGCATAAAATTGTACTTATCTCTCAAATTGTCACAAGCTCTCTCTCTCTCTTGGACACAGTCGACCAACATGGGGGGTAATACACTCGTTGCTTTGCAAAAATCAAGAAAATATAGAGTTGGAGATAGAGATGACACAAAAAATAGGAAAATTGATGACTACGGCGAGTACTTTTGTATTAACTAAGAGTGTACAATGAGGGAGCAATCCACTCCGCAAGAATCGGTTCCTGCTTCTCCCAAAACAATCAACATTGTTCTCCTCACAAGCTTTGGAATTTTCCTTCTTCTTGTCACACAGAGAAAGGGAAGCTAGAGTGTGTGGAAAGCTTCTCTTCCTTCCCCCTTGCTTGAGTTCTCCTTGTCAAAAAATCTGAAGAAACACCTTCCCTTCTCTTTGCGCTACTCAGCTCAAGAACTACCTTTTTTCTTTTTTTAAAAACCCCTCTTTTTCTCCTCAAAACTGATTTTTGTTTTCTACTTTGGAACTAGACCATCCATCCACCATCCACCCATGCAACATGAACTCAAAATTGTCTTTCACATTGGGTGAGCCACCCGTGTGCACAGCACTTACATAAGGGTTGGCCCCTCGCGATGACCAACCAAGTATGATTACTCAGAACCATGAAGCCTATGTCAACAATGTCAACGATCCTTCCACCATCAATAGCATCCCCTATGCCAATAACGCCACTCACATGTGTGCATGGCTATGAGAGGGGGGATAAGCCATAGCTGCAAGCTCATGGAGGTGAAGACGGGTCACTCCCTCTCTTTGGAGCCCTCAAAATTCATAAAAAGCCCCATACTCTGTGATTTGTTTCACAACCTTCGACTAGTAACAATCCCTAGCTCAAAGATTCAATCATCGAGCCGTAAAGACCGGCCCAAAAGTTGTATCGTAGGCTTTGAGGGCAAGATGATTCATAAACATTTTGCATACTTTAAGTTAAGAATTTTTTTTGGTCATGTAATCCATTCATCTCTCTCCCCCCCCTCTTCGTCTCTCTAATTTTGTGAAACATGCTAAATTATGTTAATCAAGTGATAATAGTGATTAGTTTAGTTGTAACCAAGAGTAATCCTAAATAGCTAACTATTGCTTCATGTTTTCATATCTCTTTGAAAGCATGCTCAATTTCACGCATGCTGTAGTGATTGCATACGGACAAAAGTACTGATGCGAGGTAGAGTTCCACTCCCGCCCATGCAGACATGAAGCTTTGCGAGATAGAGCTAGCCCATAACAAGAGTGTTCTATCTTTTTCTGCTACTAATGGGGACAAAGCCTTTATTATCATTTCTTTTCAAAATCATAACATGCCCGTGTAGACTTTTGATGCCGCAGTCACAAGAACTTTCAAAAAAAATTGCTTAAGCAAAAAGAGATCTTTTCATCGTTCTCTTCACACCAAAAAAATGTGAAATAATCAAGCAAAAAAATTCAGTCAAGAGATTAAATGTGCGGAAAATATCACACATGAGAAAAGCTTTTTGAGGTTCATTCGATAACCCAAAAGAATGATCCTTTCTTTCTAGAAAAGTGGCGACACTAGAAGAATTCCTAGTACTGTGATCATAGCTTCTCCCCACCGCAAGCATACAACATCCTTCAACCCATATATGACAACACGAAGAGCAGATTCGCACGGGCAGGGTTGAACCCCTGCCCGCTTGCGCAAGCAAATGCTGTCAGGTGGTCTCAACTATGCTGATTTTTGTAGGGTTGGAATTCGAGGCTTCTACCTCCACTCTTTGAAAGTGTGCTCGATTTCACGCATGCTGTAGTTATTACATACGGACAAAATTGCTGACGTGATGCAGAGTTCCACCCCCGCGCGTGCGGACGTAATTTTTTTAATTTGCATGTTCGATGCTCTCAATTAAAGTTTAGGATTTATTTTTTCGCTTTTAGAAAGGTGAAAACCTTACAACCAATGATCACTTGATAAAACAATGTCCTAAGTATAAGGCCAAAGAGGCCAAAAAGAAAGAGGTTGGATCTACTACCAGTGCAGGTATTGTAGAATATTTTTTTAATGGAGATTGTGATATTGATTAAGATGCAGACTATGAATTTAGTGCAGAGTATACTTATGATCCTTTTGTCCATGATGCATGTATGTCAGTTGCTATGGAGTCACATGTTTGATACTTCGATAGTGGTGCTACAAAGTACATTACTTCACATCATGATTTGTTTACCTGTCTTGAGGTTATCCCTCATGGGAATATTGCCACTTGTACCAACAATGCCTCTTTTCGGTCAAGGGAGTTGAAATGCTTGTGCTTACTACTCCGAATGGTAGCTCTTTTACACTTGTGGATGCATTTTATGTACTAGGGATTAAAAAAAACCTTTTGTCTATCTTTGCACTTGTGATACTTGGTCTTGCTGTCAAATTTGTGGATGGCAGATATATAATTCATGATCCCTGTTTTGGTGATGAAATTGTTCATCTGGCATGTTGTGCCTTGGGCTGTATAAGCTCACTTTGTATGACAATTGTTGGCAAAATTTTACAAATGTACTTGTGGATTCAAAGGCTATTTTAGATGCCAAACTTTGACATGCACTTTTTGGGCATCTAAATTTTACCAGTTTGCTGCATTTGTAGAAATTTGATATGGTTGCTTCTTTACCACCTCTTGAAGCACTTTTTAAGAATGTCTGTGAAGGATTTATTTTAGGTAAGATGCAGCGTTCGAAGTTTCCAAAGGATGGTTTAGTAAAGGCTACATGTAGGTTGCAACTTGTGCATAGCGATATTTGTGGGCCTATGCAAACTCCATCCTTGGGGAATTACTTGTACTTCATGACTTCATTGATGATTACTCTCGACAGGCATAGATGGTACCTTCTTAAAGCTAAGTCCAAAGTATTGGTGTGTTTCAAGAAATTTCTAGTTATGATTAAAATTGTCTCTAAATATACTATGGGCACCCTTTGTTTGCATAGGCCCACAAACATCACTATACACAAGTTGTAACATGCATGTAGCCCTGATTGAACCATCCTTTGGAAACTTTGAATGTTGCATCTTATCCATAATACAACCTTTAGAAACATATCAAGAAGGTGCTTCAAGAGGCAACAAGGAAGAAATAATATCAAATTTCTACAAACATAGCAAACTCGCAAAATTTAGATGCCCAATCGAGGGGGGAGTTTATGTCTCATGAATTTAATGCATTTATGTCTAGTTGTGGGATAAAGCACCAATGTACATTGCCATATACATCGTAACAAAATGGTGTTGGTGAAAGAAAAAAAGAGGCCGCTTACATAGATAGCATGATGAATGGTCAAGGTTCAAACTTTACCACATTTGTTTTGGCTTGAGACTATCATGTGTGCTTCTTTTGTATTTAACAAATGTCCTACCAAAGCCTTGTAGTTTATGACTTCTTATCAAGCATGGCATGATAAGAAGCCATCTATTGATCACATATGTGTTTTTTTTTGTTTAGCTTATGATTGGTGCCATAGATGCAGCCTGAAAATTGGATGATAAGACTGTCAAATGCATTTTTATTGGTTACAATCCTAAAATAAAGGGTTACAAGATATACCATCCCCAAACAAAACATATCTTGGTTTCATGGGAAGTTGTACTTCTGGAAGAAATGTGTGCAAATTCTCCTCAATTTCAGGGTTGACCTTCCCAAGCCCTAATCTAACTTCTAGCAACACTTTGCCTAATTTTGAGTTTTTGGGGGACATGGATCGTGATCCATGCTAGACTATATTTTTCTATTGTTTTTGTAGTAGTGGCTAGGCACAACCTGTGGCATGCTATTGGTGAATTTTCTATGTGATTGGTTTCTTGGGAACATGGATCGCGATCCATGTTCTACCACCAAAGTAAATTGTGATGACATGGCCTGGATCCTCTTGGCTGAATGAGTATTCTGGCCAAATATGTTTGAATTTGGAACATTTTTACTCTCTCTCTACAAGACTTTGATACTTTACAAAAATCTCAGCTTGATTTTGTTTTGTGTGATTTGATTGGTGTTTTTTGTGTTGTATCGATCACATAAACTTGTCGAGTAGATCATACCTATCAACTCTAGTGAAGAATTATAGCCCCGAGTGCATGTAATATGCAAAAACCCGTCTCATGCTCTAGGTTGCCAGAAAGCTAAGAGCTCTCTCTCTCTCTCTCTCTCTCTCTCTCTCTCTCTCTCACACACACACACACACACACACACACACACACACACACACACACACACACACAATGAAAATGAGGCCTATCTTGCCCTACTTGGATATATATATCTAAATTTCCAAGTATCTCAAGTGCACTCTTACCTCCTTTGCCTTGATTGTGCATGGCATATTACATATGGCTCAAACAACTTATTATTTGGACATTATGTTGCTGCTTACCCTCAATTCTGCAAATTTGATTCTTGTCGTAAGTTGGCCAAAAAATTTATTTGTACCAAATATTTCAAAGCTTGGCATGCTCTATTGACGATCCGACCTTTTTTTTTGAGAACTCGATTTTGGCTCTCCTGGGTAATTTTATCAAATTTTTATCCTTGTTAGCTAAAAATTAAAAAAATTTATTGAAAATTATTCTTATTTGATTAAAAATTAGCCAAATTTATTTCTCATACTCATGTATATATACTCTCACTCTGGACATTATTGTTGTTGTAAATTGGTCATTATGGCTCAATATTGTGCGGTAAAACCAAATAAAAAGCAAAAATTAAGCAAAAAACACACTCTATACACTACACACATGAATACTCATCATGTTGTAGCTTATCATCTTGTAGTAGGTTGTTACTTCCCCCTTCCCATTCAAAGTCGTTATGGATGAAAGGTTGTGTAAGGTGCACGGGCAATCACATTGTGTCTACACAAGCCCGTGTAATGTGGCCTTATCATGTTAATGAAAGATATGCATGGGGTAACACTATGTTGTGCAAGATGTGGATATTAAACTATGTGTTTATTCGTTTTTTTTTGAGGATGCTCCATCTATACTAGATGGAGCCATTGTCCAAACAAAAGGGATTGAAGATGCCACACTCTTTCTTTAATTGTTAGGTGTTGGAGTATCTTTGTAATGATTTTTGTTGTCTTTGGCTTCTTTTGTACCCACCTCTACTGTAGTTGTCGAGTCGGTTGTTTCGGTCTCCATTGCCAGGTTGTCTTTGTTGTTTGGGGTTGTTTGTGTTTGCTTTGGAACCCATTGATACTTGCATGGGCTTGCTTTAAATTTTTGCTTTTGTTTTGGTTGCCAATGCCAAGTATAACTGCATTGAGGTTGTTGAGATTTGGGTGCACGACTCGTCCGTTTTTCTTTGGTTGCCACTTGTGGGTTGATTGGCTTGGGTTTTTAGGTCTTCTTAGGTTTGTTGGCCATGACTGATTTCTTCATCCATACCTGCCTAGTCGTTTATGCAATGAAGTGTCGTGTAGGCATGGTCATTATCATTGGCATTGGATGGATATTTGCAACAATGGGTTGTACCTCTCACATGAGATCACTTTGTGCCAATGAGTGACATAAGAGGTGTTGTTAAGTTAGAACTCTAAAGTATCCTCCTAGCAATCTGGAACTGCTTTGTATATCCACATCCAAGGAATACCTAGGATGAATACTTTGTTGAGATATGTGTCGCCTATCACATGAAATTGATGTGGGCATTGATGGCCATCGATATTGTTTGAAATATTGTCTTGGCCTAAGATGGAAAAAGTTTCCACCATTCGCAGCTTTGAGCTCTATCTGATTTTTTGTTAATGGTACGTCCTTCATCTTCATGTATGCAGAATATTTGAAGACATTGGCTCAAGCTCCAGTGTCCACAAGTGCTCACTCTAACAATCCATCTAAAAGATGTATTTTGATGCGTATATCCATATATCTATGTCAATTTTACTATGTCTCAATTGCTTCAATTTGAGGAGGTGCCATAGCTGATTGTCGTTGAATTTGCAAGTTGTTATGTCATCCTTGCACTTTAAAATCCATAACTCAGCTTCCTGCTAAGCTTGTGTTTGATTAGCCTCTAAGTTGCATTGTACTTTATATTGGATATGTATAATGCAATTTATTAAATCATATTATACAGCACCATCAATTAAATGGATGTATAATATGGTGCCACATTGGCAAAATCACTGTTTCATTTAATTTCTTTGTAGTTTGATCAAAATATATTTTGATCAAACTATATTGCGATCTAAATATAATATTCTATATTAAAATGATCCATGAGCCATTCACCATTGTGGGCTTCTTTATTGAAGAAATTGCCTTGAGTTCAACTTAAAGGTGAATTTTAAAACCCAAAAGCAAAAAAATATATTGTTTTGATGATTGAGCTTCTACTTAGAAATAAAGTCTCTTTAGTTTAAAAAATAAAGAATAAAAGATTAAGTTTAAATTTTGATATCTAGATATATTGGTTTATATTTTATGTTGAGTAAATTAGTTAGAGTAAATTTTGTGAACGCTTACCATGTGTAGTAAAAATTCACACTTGGAAGTAATTTAATTTAACTTAAATCAATAGTTACTTCTTTGTGTAGAGCCATGCTCACAGTTTAAAGTAACTTAGGTAGACTTAGTTAGTGGTTGCTTGCCAAGTCTAGAGCAATGCTTACAGTGGAGGTGACTTTTGTAAGCAGAATAATGATTGCTTGCCTTGTATAGAGTTTGAATCACATTTGGAAGTGATTTAGGTAGGGTAAATAAAAAATACCTTTCACGTGTACAGATTGATGCACACCTAAAGTTTGTTTAAATAGATTTAAGAGAATGTCATTTATATGTAGAGTTTACTCACACTCGAAAGCTATATAGATGTAAATTAGGTGATTTTTTGTCATGTGTAGAGTGAAAGCTCACATTGAGAAGAATTTTGTTGACCGCTGGGTCAACAACACAACATAACTCAAGTTTCGTACCAAAGTCTTATCTTTTGCGAGTTATGAAATGCTGTGGATTATGGCTATAAACATCATTTGTAATCAGTAGTTATTCTAGTTTCAGAAGCCGGGGTGGAATGACAACGCCAAGCATTCCACGCGAGAGGAAGCGCACACGTCGATGCATCTACGAGCTATTTGTGGCCGTAAGTGTATCAAACGATGTCTGTTTTCTGCGTGCTAGTAGTCTATAGAGTCGTGGCGACATAAGCTACGCATTGATACTCATAAAATTTAGTTTCGGGCACTTTCAAAATTCTGCTCTGTCATCCTACGCGTTTTCCGCAGATGGGTTTAGAGTGAGGGTTTTGAGTGTAGAAGCTAAGGGACAAGTGTATCGTAGTGAGGGGATGGTGTTCCTTAAGTTTCGTACGAATCTGGCATGATTAGGTGAGTTACCTTCCGTATGTGTGTATGTGGCTAGGTGGTGTAGTTGAGAGCAGTGAGGTTCTTGATTGTGGTTTAGTTGACCTTCCAAAGTGTTGTATGTGTAGGATGGTCTCAGCCTGACAAGCTAAAGAGATTTC
The DNA here is from genome assembly GCF_014529385.1 of Adiantum capillus-veneris. Taxonomy (NCBI): domain Eukaryota; kingdom Viridiplantae; phylum Streptophyta; class Polypodiopsida; order Polypodiales; family Pteridaceae; genus Adiantum; species Adiantum capillus-veneris. The sequence continues at coordinate 8,886,452 of NC_140934.1, forward strand.
CTCCGTGTGCCTATCGTGTCATCTGTGTCCTCGCTTGACATTATGTTGATCTAGGTAGTGTTTGCATGCAGTTCATGGGTGTGTGAGTCGCTCGTCCAACATTGGCGCCCCTGCCGCGGACACAAGGAACTAAGTAGGTTTCCTACTAACACTCGTGTCATGGTTGCTTGATTTAGTTTCAGCTAAAGAAAGCGTTTCTTAATTGGATTGGGAAGATGATATTCCGCGATCAAGTGGATATCCAGGAAGCGTGTGTCTTGCCGAGGGTCTGCGACTAGATAGGTTTAGTTAGGATCTGTGGATTAGAGTAGTTGTTGGTGGTCAAGTGATTTGTGAGGTGATAAAAGCGTTTACTAGTCCGTGTGTGGCAGTGAAGCGTTTTTCTGCTCATAGATGCAAAACCCCATATGATTTGTAGGAGTAGCTTTAGGTAAGTGATCCGATTCTGATCTAGAGCTTTTCAACACTGAATTATTTGCTAAAATTCTTGATTGCATTTGAAATCACGGAAAAGTGTGCTTTTGAGGGTAAAAATGCATTAAACAAGCTTTTGTGGATATTTTTGTATGACTGACTGATGTTGTGCATATAAAAGAAGGTGTAAGGGGGTGTTAGGGGCTGTAAGGGTGGTAAAGTGTCAAAGGCAAAGGCGAAGATGAAGGGTGTTACGAGGCAAGTGAAGAAACGGACATGCAGTTCGTGAGAATAAACCGGGTAACTTGAGGGCTTAGGCGCGCGTTGACTGGGTTGTTTAAGGACGTAAGCGTGAGTTATTTGGGTTGTTTGAGGTAAAAGTCGGAGTGGGGGTCGGGTGGTGGTACCAAGGGCAGAAAACTTAGAGGTTGTCCGTATTAAACCTCTTAATTGACAAGGGTACTATATTAATGAGGCCACAGTGTTCGGAAAAATGCAAGCCACTATGCTTCGGAATTTACAACACCAATAGGGAGTTTAGGTTTCAAAATTTATTTTACCAATATGGAATATGGTTCGCGGGGTTAATCCAAGGGGATATCGGATAATTCTTATAAAAAACCGGGTTCTAATGGGTTGAGAACTAGGGTTTAGGTAGACAAGTAGGGTTCGGGTTCGGGTTGACAAGCGGGGGACACGGAAGATACACGGCGGCAGTCGCGACGGGGGAAGAAGCCAGCGGATGGAAAAGGTAAAAGGCGGAAAAGAAAAAAGGTGGTGAACGTGGCGAGGGGGGAAGGGGGGGGGGGGACAGGAAAGATAAAAGGCGACGGTCGTCACGGCGGGAGAGGGAAAAGTGGAGGACGGGAAGGATAAAGGGTGGTGGTCGGGGGGGAGGGGGGGGGGGGGGGGGGGGGGGGGGGGGGGGGGGGGAAGAAAGGAAAGTACGCAGTGGTTATGTTTTCAAAATTGTGCAGCAATTGTAAAATTATGCCAAGCGTGCGTAGCACTTGAATTTAAGCATAAGGGAAAAAGGGTTTAAGACTTTAAGGCTGGGGTTAGGTTAAGGGTTGAGAGAGGTTGACCAAACGCATTTCGCTCCGGGAGGAGCTCATCAGTGGTAGGAGGTGGTAGTAGGTTTAAAAGGGAGTTCAAAAGAGGGAGGGGGAGTTTATATAGGAGGTGGGTTGGGGAATGCCAAGGTGGGTGGGGGGGGGGGGGGGGGGGGGGAAGTTTGTTTGGGAAATAGTGTCAAAAGTGGTTTGTAATTTAGAAGATTTGTAGAGAGGTTAAGGGGAAGGGGGTGAGGGCATAGGCTAGTATTAAGGGAGAGGCCTCCCCCCAACAAAAGAAGGGGAAACCGAGGAGGGGGGATCGAGAAAAAATATGTGGGAAAAATTTATTTTTATTTTTGGAGGGTAAAATTTATTACCGTTGATGTTGAAGGTAGCTTGGTTTGATTGTATTGTAAGTGAGCAAGTGAGAGAGGGGGAGACCGTTAAGTTAAAGGCAGTGTGGTTTTTCAAGGGTTCTAGTGTATTGCAACTAGAGCGAAGGGGAGTGAGGGGAGGCTGCGGTGGAGTGGGAAAAATTTATTACCGTTAATCTTGTATTGCAAGTGAGCAAGTGAAAGAGGGGGAGCCCGTTAAGTTAAAGGCAGTGTGGTTTTTCAAGGGTTCAAGTGTATTGCAGGTAGAGCAAAGGAGAGTGAGGGGAGACTACAAGGGTGTGGGTTAGCGTGTGTAATATAGGGAGATGGGGGTGCATGGGGGGTTTGAGAGAGAGAGAGAGAGAGAGAGAGAGAGAGAGAGAGAGAGAGAGAGGTAGGACAATATTACCATATCACAATGTTTGGGTAAAAAACACTTATAGTGCAATGTAGGTAGGTGGTAAGGGGTTATCTTACATCAACAGGTTATACCAAAAAGTTTTAATGGAAAAGGGTAGAGGGTAGTTGATGGTATGGGGGTTTTATTTACATCATGAGATCAACGCAAAGAAGGGAGTACAATGACCCGAGGTATGTCGAGGTTCCTTGTCGAGGGAGGCTCAAAAAAGACTAGGAGAAAGGGGGAGAGGAAAAGGCCAAGAAGGGGTTGCCCAAGTATGTGAAATCTTTGGGCGTATTCCTGCAAAACACAAAAATGGGTGTTAGGGTAGGGTAAAATATAAAGGGAAAGAGATGCTCTTCAATGCGGTTTTAAGGCTCTAGTTAGGATAGAGCTTAAATAAAGGCCATTAGTCCAACAAAGGGTGGGTTTGTCAAGATTGCAAGGGAGGGGGAAAGGCTGCATGCTAGCTGGAGAGGTTTTTCAATGGTTCGGGTAGGCTTGAGTTTCCGAGTTTCTGGTGAGAAAGGAAGTTTAAAGATAATGGGGATAACTTTTTTGATTTTTGGAATTTTGCTTAAAAGAGAAGGTCTCTCCTGGTAAGAGATTGCGCAAAAGACTTTAATTAGAAACCCTCTAGGATATCCCCTGTAAAGGAGCCTTTGGAAGAAGAGTTTTCTTAGGCTTGAGAATCCCTTTGAGGTGCTCTCTCTAATGATATATCGTCTGAATTCTGCTTTTATAAAAGCCAACTTTTGGTCGAGAGGGTGCCAAGAGATCCAAGGTATGTATTTGTAAGAGTTTAGTGGCTTTTCGTGGCAGTTAGAGTTTAGAATGCCACATTGGCTAAATCAATGTCCTTTATGAAAATGGACATCCAGGATAGTGGCTTTGAAGGTGGAGATGACATGGGTGATCACTATATGCCTTTGTAGAGGGGCGGCATAGGAGTCTAGTGTTTTGGAGAGTGTGCTAAGTGTGCCTGTCGAGATTCCAAACGCATCATCTATGAATCTTTTATAATACGCCAAGTTGGGGTTGTGGATAATAGGGGAGTGGTTTTCTAAGTGACAAAGAAATAGGCAAGCATAAACTACTGCAAAGTTTGACCCCATAGCCGTGCCTTTTATTTGTTTCCACACGTTATCTTTGAAGCAAAGATAATGGTGTGAGAGGATTAGGGTGGCAAGTGAGATGATGAATTCCGTTTTTGGATTATCAAAATGGTTAGTGATAGAACTTCTAAGAGCTAGACATACTTGGGATATAGGGATGCTAGGGTAGAGAGAGGTCACGTCAAAAGTGAAGAGGAGACTGTGTGGAGGGAAGGTTTTATTTTGGAGATCTATGATGACGGATAGGGAATCTTTTAGGTGTTGTTTTTGTGTAAGGAGGATAGGGTAAAGTTGGTAGTGTAGCCATTTGGAGGCATTTTCTAACATGTATCCTCGATAGGAGCAAATAGGGCGGGCTACAAGGGAAGGTTTATGAATCTTTGGAAGGAATTGGATAAGGCAAGGTTTGCAGGGTTTGGACATCGGTGTAAGAATAAATGTTGATTCCTCTAGAGTAAGGAGAGTGTATTTAATGGTGATGGAGTAGAGTAAGGAGGCGATGTAGTTGTGTGGCGGTATGGTAACGGGCTGATAAGTGGATTTGTCATTGAGTTGCCTAAGGGCCTCCTGGTCATACCACTCTCTAGAGAGGATGGTGAGGCCTAGGTTTTTATCGTCCGGTTTAATGATTATGGAGGAGTCTTTAGAAAGGGTTTTGAGTGCTTGTTTGACAAAATTAGGAAATTTAGAGCTTGAAGCGTTATAGCCTGAAAGTGTAGAAATTAGATTTAGGTGGTTTTGAAGTGTGATGTTTTTTAATTGAGGGTTCAGGGAGGGGGGCATCCAAGAGGGGTTAGGGGATTTGAAAAGGGAAGGTGGGTTGAAAGGTGAATATCGAAAGAACACTTTAAGTTGAAGGCTTCTAGACAAGGCTTCGTGGGCTTGGAGGATGAGCTTGGGTGGGGGGTTGGAGGGTGGGGGAATGTATTTAAGCCCTAACTCTAAGCATTTACTTTCGTTGAAAGAGAGGGGACGAGTGGTAAGATTATGTACAAAACAAGAGGTATGGTTAGTAACAAGTGAGTGTGAGGGAAGCTTACCAAAGAGCATGAGTTGGTAAGCATGCGGATTAGTGAGGAGAAGCCAAAACTTACGCCTGCTTCTTTTCCTTCTCTTCATATGCTCATGGATAGGGGTGGGGGGAATTTGTGTGGAAGATGGTGAGGTAGAGAGGGATAAACCAATCCAAAGGTTTGGGAGGAGGGGGGGCTTACTAAAAAGCAAGTGGATCCAAGACAAAGGATGTGAAGGCCCTAATCCCTCCTCCCTCTCCCTTTTTCCAACTCCTTGCCATTATGATTGTCATCACAGTTGTCCTTCAGGTTGTCATTACCGGTGCCATCATTGTAGCCCTTGTGGTTGCCTTCATTGTAGCCATCTCGCTTGCAAACTCCAAAACGGTTGATATCACAATTGAGGTTTAGGTTTATGTTGGTGGGTTTGTTGTATTTTGAAGGTTTGGTAAATTTGTTGTAGGGAAAAGGTTTGGCGATGGAAGGAGGAGGGATTTTGGGTGAGAAGAGGTTATGAATGTGATTGAGAGGATATTTAGGAGCTAAAGTAGGTTCTTTGGGCATGGGGTGCTTAAAAGGTCTTTTAAATGGTGGGGAACATGCTGGAGAGAGAGATTGTGGGTTTTTGGAAGATTGGTTAAGAGGTTTGGTAGGGGATAAGAAGGAGTGTGTAGGATGGGGGGGATGGGAGAGATCCTTGGATGGTTTGTGGGTATGGTGTGAGGATCTAGGGGGGCAAAAAGGGGCTTTGGAGGGAGGGTGGTGACTTGAAGTTTTGGGGTAGCGGGGATTCGTGGAGGTTGCAATAGTAGGGGGTTTGGAAAATGGGAGAGATTTTAAACGTTTATGGAGTTCAAGTTCCACAAGCTCTTTGATAGTTTGCTCCTGTGGGAGGTGTAGGATGCCCTCCTTCATGGTATCAATAGAGCGTTTCCTAGATTTGTAAGCTTCTTCTTCCTTTGAGGAGGCCAAGTGAGAGTTAACGATAAAGGATTGCATTAGGGAGAGAAATTGTTGAAGAGAGGATTCCTTCCAAACCCTTAGGTATTGGTGCCAATCGCAAGAGGCTAATCGGGGCAAGGTGATACAAGAAAGATTTTTCACAAGATCGGTGAGGCGGCTTTCTACTTCGAGGTGATATCCTTCAACTTTAGATTGTAAGTTTTGCACTAGAAGCTTTTGCGCTTGGGTAAGGGCTAGAGTACAATCCATTTGATATTGGATTGTAAGGGCGGTGAATTTGGCATTAAGGAGAGCTTGGGCTTGGGTATCTTCCAAATGTAAGCATGGTGGTTTCCTATTGAGGCTATTGGGATTGGCATTGTTTTTATGAAGTTCTACCAAGTGAGTGGTGTACAAGGAGGCTTTGGTTAGCTTATTATGTAACTTCTTGAATTCGACTAATGAGAGGTTAATGATGTCTTCAAATTCCTTGGGTTTTGTGGGGGAAAGGGGATGTGATATTTGCAAAGCGGAATTGGGGGCCTTGGGTGAAGAGGAGGAGGTGATTTTTGTAGTTGGTGGAGGTGGGTGAGAGGAAGGACTCGACCCGTTAGGTGAGGAGGTTTGGCATTGGATGGTGGAGAGGGTGATGTGAAGGTTGGGTTTGGTTTTCTTAGGAGGATTATGGTTGGGTGAGGTGGGTTCATTGTCTAGATTTGGCTCGAAGCGATTGGGTGAGTCTTCAACTCTAAGAGTGGCTTCGTGAGGGTTGGGGGAGAAGTCGAAGGACTCCTCAGAGAGATAGTCGAGTTCGTCGGTGTTGTTCTTGTAAGGGTCAAGTCTGAGGTGATCCATTGAGAGATTGTTTTCCACGAAGAGGTTGTTAACGTGTGGCTCCTCGATCGGGGAAGCGGGATTGTTGATGATTGTGGTGCCGGAAGGTGTTGGAGTTGGTGAATCCATGCTTAATCAAGTTAGGATAATAGATATTTGTGAAGTCGGGGGTTGGTATGGAGCTATTGGCTTAAAAACCACTTGTAATCAAGCTAGCTCGTCTCGCCTCATACACCAAGGCGTGGGAATCTTGCCTTCACAGTGACACGCGCGCCTGTTACTTCATGGCGTGGGAATCTGGCCTTCACAGTGACACGTGTGCATGAGGTGGAGGTTGAAGAGGTTGACGGGGTTCAGCAGGGGTTGCAAGAGGATGACGATTGGGCGGTCATTGGACAGTATTGCCGCCTCTCATTGGGCAGTTATGCCCCCTGGTAGCAAGTCAGGAAGAGTCGGGTTCGGCTGGAGTGGCCGCTTCAGGGTCTGATAACCGGTGAGTAGACGGGCTAGGTAGTGTGCGGGCTAGGCAGTGTGCGGGTGTGACAGGCTAAGAAATGAGTGGCGTGCTGGTTTGCTGTGGTGTTTGCGTATACGGGCAGCTATGGCGTGCTGATTTGCTGTGGTGTTTGCCAAAACGGTTGCTATCACGATTGAGGTTTAGGTGTATGTTGGTGGGTTTGTTGTATTTTGAAGGTTTGGTAAATTTGTTGTAGGGAAAAGGTTTGGCGATGGAAGGAGGAGGGATTTTGGGTGAGAAGAGGTTATGAATGTGATTGAGAGGATATTTAGAAGCTGAAGTAGGTTCTTTGGGCATGGGGTGCTTAAAAGGTCTTTTATATGGTGGGGAACATGGTGGAGAGGGGGATTTTGGGTTTTTGGAAGATTGGTTAAGAGGTTTGGTAGGGGATAAGAAGTAGTGTGTAGGATGGGGGGGATGGGAGAGATCCTTGGTTGGTTTGTGGGTATGGTGTGAGGATCTAGGGGGGCAAAAAGGGGCTTTGGAGGGATGGTGGTGACTTGAATTTTTGGGGTAGCAGGGATTGGTGGAGGTTGCAATAGTAGGGGGTTTGGAAAATGGGAGAGATTTTAAACATTTATGGTCTTCAAGTTCCACAAGCTCTTTGATAGTTTTCTCCTTTGGGAGGTGTAGGATGCCCTCCTTCATGGTAATTGCCAAGTATCTCAAGTTCACTCTTACCTCCTTTGCCTTGATTGTGCATGGCATATTACATATGGCTCAAAAAACTTGTTATTTGGACATTATGTCGCTGTTTACCCTCGATTCTGCGAATTTGATGCTTGTCGTAAGTTGGCCAAAAAATTGATATGTACCAAATATTTCAAAGCTTGGAATGCTCTATTGACGATCCGGGTTTTTTTTTTTGAGAACTCGATTTTGGCTCTCCTGGGTAATTTTATCAAATTTTTATCCTTGTTAGCTAAAAATTAAAAAAATTTATTGAAAATTATTCTTATTTGATTAAAAATTAGCCAAATTTATTTCTCATACTCATATATATATACTCTCACTCTCGACATTATTGTTGTTGTAAATTGGTCATTATGGCTCAATATTGTGCAGTAAAACCAAACAAAAAGCAAAAATTAAGTAAAAAACACACTCTATACACTACACACATGACTACTCATCATGTTGCAGCTTATCATCTTGTAGTAGGTTGTTACTTCCCCCTTCCCATTCAGAGTCGTTATGGATGAAAGGTTGTGTAAGGTGCACAGGCAATCACATTGTGTCTACAGAATCCCGTGTAATGTGGCCTTATCATGTTAATGAAAGATATGCATAGGGTAACACTATGTTGTGCAAGATGTGGATATTAAACTATGTGTTTATTGGTTTTTTTTGAGGATGCTCCATCTATACTAGATGGAGCCATTGTCCAAACAAAAGGGATTGAAGATGCCACACTCTTTCTTAGATTGTTAGGTGTTGGAGTATCTTTGTAATGATTTTTGTTGTCTTTGGCTTCTTTTGTACCCACCTCTACTGTAGTTGTCGAGTCGGTTGTTTCGGTCTCCATTGCCAGGTTGTCTTTCCTGTTTGGGGTTGTTTGTGTTTGCTTTGGAACCCATTGATACTTGCATGGGATTGCTTTAAATTTTCGCTTTTGTTTTGGTTGACAATGCCAAGTATAACTGCATTGAGGTTGGTGAGATTTGGGTGCAGGACTCGTCCGTTTTGCTTTGGTTGCCACTTGTGGGTTGATTGGCTTGGGTTTTTAGGTCTTCTTAGGTTTGTTGGCCATGACTGATTTCTTCATCCATACCTGCCTAGTCGTTTATGCAATGAAGTGTCGTGTAGGCATGGTCATTATCATTGGCATTGGCTAGATATTTGCAACAATGGGTTGTACCTCTCACATGTGATCACTTTGTGTCAATGAGTGACATAAGAGGTGTTGTTAAGTTAGAACTCTAAAGTATCCTCTTAGCAATCTGGAACTACTTTGTATATCCACATCCAAGGAATACCTAGGATGACTACTTTGTTGAGACACGTGTCGCCTATCACATGAAATTGATGTGGGCATTGATGGCCATCGATATTGTTTGAAAGATTGGCTTGGCCTAAGATGGAAAAAATTTCCACCATTTGCAGCTTTGAGCTCTATCTGATTTGTTGTTAATGGTACGTCTTTCATCTTCATGTACGCAGAATATTTGAAGACATTGGCTCAAGCTCCAGTGTCCACAAGTGCTCACTCTATCAATCCATCTAAAAGATGTATTTTGATGCGTATATCCATATATCTATGTCAATTTTACTCTGTCTCAATTGCTTCAATTTGAGGAGGTGCCATAGCTGATTGTCGTTGAATTTGCAAGTTGTTATGTCATCCTTGCACTTTAAAATCCATAACTTAGCTTCCTCCTAAGCTTGTGTTTGATTAGCCTCTAAGTTGCATTGTACGTTATATTGGATATGTATAATACAATTTATTAAATCATATTATACAACACCATTTAGTTAAATGGACGTATAATATGGTGCCACATTGGGAAAATCAATGTTTCATTTAATTTCTTTGTAGTTTGATCAGAATATATTTTGATCAAACTATATTGCGATCAAAATATATTGTTCTATATTAAAATGATCCATGAGCCATTCACCATTGTGGGCTTCTTTATTGAAGAAATTGCCTTGAGTTCAACTTAAAGGTGAATTTTAAAACCCAAAAGCAAAAAAATATATTGTTTTGATGATTGAGCTTCTACTTAGAAATAAAGTCTCTTTAGTTTAAAAAATAAAGAATAAAAGATTAAGTTTAAATTTTGATATCTAGATATATTGGTTTATATTTTATGTAGAGTAAATTAGTTAGAGTAAATTTTGTGAACGCTTACCATGTGTAGTATCGTACCAAAGTCTTATCTTTTGCGAGTTATGAAATGCTGCGGATTATGGCTATAAACATCACTTGTAATAAGTAGTTATTCTAGTTTCAGAAGCCGGGGTGGAATGGCACTTCTAGATTGTAAATACAAAGCCATTTGACCCTTTCAACCCCATTTTTGGTTAAACCTAAGGTAGCCTTAGTATATAAGGTACCTAGGTCATTTTGTAAAAAGACTTTAATCATAATCAAAACTTTAGCGCTGCCGCCTACTGTGTGTGAGAGAGAAAGAGAGTAAGCATGAGCTTTATCCTCTTGCTATGCCCGGCTTGCTCAACACATTGGAGATCTGACTGCACCATTGCTGTAGGCTCGAGGAGACCTACACGACAACGCCAAGCATTCCACGCGAGACGAAGCGCACACGTCGATGCATCTACGAGCTATTTGTGGCCGTAAGTGTATCAAACGATGTCTGTTTTCTGCGTGCTAGTTGTTTATAGAATCATGGCGACATAAGCTATGCATTGATACTCATAAAATTCAGTTTCAGGCACTTTCAAAATTCTGCTCTGTCATCCTACGCGTTTTTCGCAGATGGGTTTAGAGTGAGGTTTTTGAGTGTAGAAGCTAAGGGACAAGTGTATCGTAGTGAGGGGATGGTGTTCCTTAAGTTTCGTACGAATCTGGCATGATTAGGTGAGTTACCTTTCGTATGTGTGTATGTGGCTAGGTGGTGTAGTTGAGAGCAGTGAGGTTCTTGATTGTGGTTTAGTTGACCTTCCAGAGTGTTGTATGTGTAGGATGGTCTCAGCCTGACAAGCTAAAGAGATTTCCTCCGTGTGCCTATCGTGTCATCTGTGTCCTCGATTGACATTATGTTGATCTAGGTAGTGTTTGCATGCAGTTCATGGTTGTGTGAGTCGCTCGTGCAACATTGGCGATGCTGCCGGGGACACAAGGACCTAAGTAGGTTTCCTACTAACACTCGTGTGATGGTTGCTTGATTTAGTTTCGGCTAAAGAAAGCGTTTCTTAATTGGATTCGGAAGAGGATATTCCGCGATCAAGTGGATATCCAGGAAGCGTGTGTCTTGCCGAGGGTCTGCGACTAGATAGGTTTAGTTAGGATCTGTGGATTAGAGTATTTGTTGGTGGTCGAGTGATTTGTGAGGTGATAAAAGCGTTTACTAGTCTGTGTGTGGCAATGAAGCGTTTTTCTACTCATAGATGCAAAACCCCATATGATTTGTAGGAGTAGCTTTAGGTAAGTGATCCGATTCTGATTTAGAGCTATTTAACACTGAATTATTTGCTAAAATTCTTGATGGCATTTGAAATCACGGAAAAGTGTGATTTTGAGGGCTAAAATGCATTAAACAAGCTTTTGTGGATATTTTTGTATGACTGGTTGATGTTGTGCATATAAAAGAGCATTTGCAAGGGTTCTGTGAAGAAAACCTGCAATTCTGTAAACATAGACATCCTACGTGTAGGATGTCTCAAGGGTGTTCTGGAGACCAAATTTGAAAATTCTGACTGCACCATTGGGTTCAGTGGGTAGGTTTTACCCTAGCAACATATTGACTTGGGTGTTTTTTCCTATTTTTGTTGACCAAAAGCCAAAAGGCAGAGTAAAAAAAAACGTAAAATTTCAAAAAAGGCTTAAATTGAGTGAATTTTGCATGTTTTTTCAATTGTGAAGCTTACTTGCACTTGCTGAGAGCATAAGGAAGCATTAGGGACACTTCAGTCTCAAAAAATCAGTAGTAGACATCCTACGCGTAGGATGTCTACAGGGTGGTTACCAGTGTGTTTAGAAGGTAGGTTTTACCCTATTTTCACCTGGAAAGTGGAAATTTTACCATATCTTGACAGGATAAGACCAAAAGACAAAAATTGCCAGACATGCTACCCAAATTGTGCCCAAGGCATAATTTTTGAGGCCAAACCATAGGGTGACTTCATGTGCATGTTATGCATGATGTTTTGAGTGCATGTGAGAGTTTTCAGCTCATTTGGGTGAGAAAATTGGGTTTTAAGCAGACTTTGGTATTTGTGACTAAAAATGACAAGGATAGCTAGTTTTGGGGTCTTTTGACATCCAAACTCAAATCTAAGCATAGCATTGGGTTGCTGACTTCAAGGGGAAGCTGTGGCTCAAGTTTGGGGCAATTCTGAGCAGTTAGACATCCTACGCGTAGGATGTCTTCACCATGATTTAGCACTCCAAATCAACCTCTGAGCATACCACAGTGATCAGCACCATAAGGAGAGTCTCTGGTTCAAGTTTGGGTTCACTCTAAGCAAAAAGACATCCTACGCGTAGGATGTCTACTGCACAATTCTGAAACCAAAATTCTACTGTGACCATACCATGCTGTCATATAGCCTTAGATAAGCCTCCTAGGCAAATTTGGTCCAATTTGGAGTTGATTTGACTTAGGAATTCATCAGGACAGACATCAGGATTTTGGAGCAGATTCTTGATCATTTGACCAACCTATAGGTGCCAAAATAAAAAAGTAAAAATAGCTGTGAGTTTAGCACATCAAGGGGAAGCTACAGTGCAAGTTTGAGCTGAAACAGAGCAAAAAGACATCCTATGCGTAGGATGTCTCCAGGGTCATAAAGTGGTCAAAATTCTACTTTGGCCATATAGGGAGGTTCTAAGTGTCAAGGATTCCAGAACTTTTTTCAAAAGTGAATTTGAACCTTGTTTGGCCTATTTACCAAGCAAAGACAAGAATTGTCAGACATCCAACTCTTGGAGTGTACTAGAAGCTCTTGCACCCTAAATCTTGACCTACTGGCATCCAAATTCAAATCTAAGCATACCATTGGGTTGCTGATCCCTAGGAGAATCTTGGGATCAAGTCTGGACAAAATCTGAGCAGTTAGACATCCTATGCGTAGGATGTCTCCAGCTTGATTTAGGACTCCAAACCAACCTATGAGCACACCACTGTGATCAGCACATCAAGGAGAATCTGGGGTGAAAATTTCAAGTCATTCTGAGCAAAAAGACATCCCACGCGTAGGATGTCTCAAGGCCATTTTTAGGTCCAAATGAAATTCTGAGCATACCATTGTGTTGCTGGACTTAAGGGGAGTCTCTGGACCAAATTTTGTTAAATTCTGAGCATATAGACATCCTACGCGTAGGATGTCTCTAGGCCACTTTTAGGGTCCAACTATACTTTTGACCATACAGAAGTGTTCACAGTGTCACAGAGATCCCAAATCTTCTTTTAAAATTGAATCTGGACTCATTTTGACTAGTCTAAACTGCGTTTCACTATTTTGGCCATAACTTTCACAAACAATATCGGATCAGAAAAGTTTTTATATCAAAACGTAGCCTGGGAGCGGCTCTACAAATCTCAGAGAAAAACTTGAACTTAATGCATGCCTTTGGAAACCAGTTAGTTGAACTTTGAAAAAAAACATCGTTTGAGGCCTCAAAATACATCCGCAAGTTAGGGGTGTCTAAAAGCGACAATTTGCGAGAATTGTGATGAAACGGTTGCGGTTTTGGACATAGTTTCGACTTTTCCCTAACCAAAGCACTTGAACAAAGTGGACTAAGTTTACTTGAACCAAGCAAAAACTCTTAAGCCCAGAAATCATGTCTACCCTAGATTCAAACGCAGCTTACACAAGCTTGAAGATCCCGACGATAGAGGAATATCCTCCCACAATGGAACTTCCAAACTTGCAATTGATAAAGATCCATCTTGTTGAGAGAGTTTGGATGATTGGTCATGAGAGTGAAGGACTATATAGATACATTGACGACAATGAGTTCAATCTTTATAGGTGCTCAGATCCACACCTAGAAGAGATAACGTATTACAAGCTCTTATATGTCTACACATACGAAGTCGACTGTCAATGGAGATCTATAGTTGTCCACAAGTATGGACGAGAATACAGAGTTGTAGAAAGCACAAATCCACATACTGTACTAGAAAGAGGTGGATATTTGGTCAATAAAGGACCACAAATGCCTCCACCAAACACGAGAATTCCTATAGGAATTCCAAGAAGAGAGCCACCAGGATTCCCTTCAAGAGCGATAACGAGAGAAGGAATGGGAGAGTCTCTGGTTTGACTTGTAGACAATCGACGAGTTAGACCATCCCAAGTCCAGAAATGGGTAAACATAAAATACTCCGGAGATAAAACAGAAAGAGGAATTACCTACGCAAGCACGGCTGATGCTGATCTTTATCCAAGGAATGAGACATGCGGGCCTTCAAAAGGATCTGCATATGATAAGGAGGATGACGCCAAACAAGCTGATCAAAGAATCTCTTTTATCTAGTGAATAACTGTGAGGCATACAAAGAAAAGGACTCAAAGAGTCAAGGAGATGACACATCCTCTCATCATAGTGTTTCACAGATAAGTGAGTCCATTGCCAAGCCAACGACACCTATTGAACAAGAAAAGCTTATCGACGACTTGGTCGAGAGGTTGATTCCCCTTGTAAGGTCTGATTCAGGAGAGCCGAAGTGGTGTGAAATTGAGAGAAAATGGACGAACCATACGGGGGAAGAGTGCTATTATAGCATGGAAAATGCTAGGGAGAGGTATGTACAACCAATTCCAGAAGCACCTACTCCACCTAGATACATTGCGGGGAATGCGCCAAGACCAGTAGGAGTTTTAAGGCCACAGCTTGTCTTAGGACAACAACCTCTGCTACCAGGTGCTAGAATGCGGATAGACATGAGATACATTCCAATGATGGAAGCATCAAATAAACCAACGCCAGTACCAGCTACAATGTGGTATAGCAACCAAAGTGAGTACTACCCTTCGGAGCAACAAAATGTGAGGGAAACACATGGAGTGGTGAGGCCGGTACAACCTCCACATCCTGGGTTTCAATCGAAATAAAGAAGGTATGAAATGGACGAAAGGACATTGCGATTCGTTGCAAATAGCGGCTTATCTAGGTCAAAGCTTGCTTATAGCCAAGAGGAAATGCTAAAAGAATCTCCTCAACCAGAGACAGATTGTCACAAAAGTCATGACAACCACTTGGTCAAACAATGTCCTCATACGGAGATCACTGAAGTAAATGCCTATTGTCTTGAGTGTGGCATCACTCACTTGATCCCCGATTGCCCGAAAAAACCAAACCAAATCAGGAAAATCATGGCAAATGTATTAGGGATTGTTCAGCTCCCTAGTAGCTCTGAAAATGAAAATGTCGTACCAGTTCAAGTGGTTACGAGAGCATAAGCTCAAAAGAAAGTTGATGAGAATCCAGAGACAAAGAACACTGAAAGTGTCACGAGTCCAAAGACAGATGATGGACCAAAGACAGACGCACCTAGACGAAAACCAAGAGCAAACGAAATAGTTGGAAAGCTAGAAAGACTAGGATGAAAGCACGCATGGAACGAGAGCAAAAATCCCTAGCTGAGAAGCTTACCGAAGCTGAGGAGAAGATAAAACAACATGAGGAAAAGGAGGCACCTTCTCTTACACAGATGGTTAAACCTCTAGAAGAACCATCCACGGATGAGAAACCGAGAAGTGCTAGTTCAGGAGGATCTGTGTTGGCAGAGAAGGTTAATGATACATTAGATGCCCTATTGAAAGCCTATGATGTGAGGCTCAAAAACAACCAAACCCAAGAACACAGGTGGATGACATATCCCTATGCGGAACTAGAAAAGCACATGTTTGAAATGTGCTAGAAAATGATTCAAACAGCCCAAGCTTTACTAGAACCACCAGTTGCAAAACCTGAGGATGTGATCCATGTCATGCCCACACAAGTAATCCCACCAAACCAGGAACTAAAAGAGCTAGATTCTAGTCATGAGCACAGACCAAACCCCAAAGACCCAGCATTAGAACCAAGGATAACTGAATACCACGGATAACTCTTTCGAGGGATTTCACCAAGCTATACCTGAGGATTGTAAAGAGATAGATGAGTACTGAATACCACGGATAACTCTTTCGAGGGATTTCACCAAGCTATACCTGAGGATTGTAAAGAGATAGATGGTCTTGACAAATTGTGGAAACAAGTCAGAGAGGCCAATGAAGCCGATGACCTAAGAAGATGAGTACACAAGACTGGTGATGAACGAGGAGTGTTTCTACCACCAATAGAGGAATTTGAGACTGGATCTCAAATAAATCTAGACGTGAGATCGTACTGGGGCGACAAAGGATCTGTACAATCTATGGATAGTCAACCCCATTCTCTAAGAACACTACTGTCCTACATGGGAGAGTACGAGACCAAGTCAGATGTGGTTGCAGTCCCATCACAGAGACTGTCTCCCAACAAGGCCATCAATTCAAAGGGGCTAGTAGGTATTCTATCTACCCCAGTCACCTGTACAATAATGTTAGCCGAGTTGCTCAGAATAAGACCAAACATGTGGGCTAATGTGGGTAAATGTCTAGAGAACTTTGATGTAAAAACCCCAATGACTCGAATTGAGGAAGGCATCAAAGAGCTTGAAATTCCTCAACTAAATACTAGGCCAGTGCCATTAAACAAGGTAGGTGAGTATTACATGGGAGAAGAGGGAAACACCACCCTTCCTGTGGAATTCAATAATGTAAAAACCATGGCCATCCTTGACAGTGGAGCTGGTGTGGCCATTGCAACCAAAGAGGTTTGGAAAAAATGGGGAAAACCTGCCTTGATATCCACACGAATGACCCTGCAGCTTGCAGACGGACACAAGGGAAAGGGATATTGTGCTATTATTACACATATCACACTCTGCATAGCACACATAATAGCATAGACATGGATACCGTGCTACTATTACACTAACATCTGCTATGTAGCACACATAGTGCTCTCATAATATTATAAAATCTGATAGCACACATAATACCATAGATAGTTATATTGTGCTATTGCTATATAGCAGACATGATGTTGTCATACTCTGATAGAGTCCTGCTACATGGCACACATAATAGCATAGACAGGACCATCGGGCTATTATTACACATAGCTATGCTATATAGCACTCATACTGTAAGAAATACTATGACATAATAGCATAGATAGGGACATTGGCCTCTGATTACACACACTAATGCTATATGGCACACATAGTGCTCTCAATATGTAATAGAGCTCTTTCACATACCACACATCATATCATAGACAAGAACATTGTGCTATGTGATACACACACTTTTACTGTATAGCACACATGTTGCTATCTTACTACAATAGAGTCCTTTTACATGGCACACTTATAGCATAGACAGGGACATTGGGCTACACTTGTGCAATATAGCACACATAATAGCATAGGTAGATACAATGGACTATCTTGACACATTACTTGGCTACATCTCACATATAGTAGGATGTACACAACTCCATAACACGCAATGGGTAGCTATTCATAAGAGTGAGATGTTTCACTTGAGAGTTATACATTGTAAGAATGAGACATGTTTACCTGAGATTCATCAAGTAAGTGTATGGGATGCTCTTGATAATGTTTTCTGCCCAATCGTTTCCGACAAATATCTTTCTTGTTTGGAGACACCCTACTGTGCTCTATCCAAAATGTCATAATTGTCTGCTTCAATTCCTCCGATAAGGACCCAGCATTTCCAGACTTCCTTTTGCATGAGTCGAACCTCAGCGTACTTGACATAGGATCACTGTCAAGTCTACCCAAAGCTGAATATAAATTCCTTGGATGAACATTTAATAGCTTTGACACTTTATGTAGAGTAACACCTCTACCTTGGCTCCCATTATCATGCAGTAATCCATTCACCAACATGCTAAATGTGCTTCGTTTTAAAAACATCTCGTCAGCTGATTTTGGAATCTTTAATTCCTGTAAGGAGACCTTGAGTGCAGAAATAAGGCCATTTGCAGGAAGATACAAATCTTCACAGAATGGAAAGATTCTATCATCATTAAAAACACCTTGAAGAATTGCATTCTTATCTTCTTTCCCGTAGCTATGCAACTGTCTCACAATGTGATGAACAATATTCTGAATACTATGTTTCTTCTTGTCTTCCTTTGTGTGTACATCGACGTCCTCCCTATGACAATCTTCCCTGTGACAATCTTCTGCTCCAATGTTGACCCTTGGCTGTACTTGCTTTCTTGCACGACATCGCTTTCTGTACTCACGTTTAGCCTGTGCTTCATACTTCCTCACTACAATAATTTCACCCTCATTTAGACAAGCCTTTCTCTTGGAGTGCACCTGCGTATGAATGGTGTCTATTCCATGTGCCTCATCATAAAATCCGTCGTGCACCATCCTGGAACAGTATGCAGTAGTTTGAAATGAATGAAGTCGTACAAAACTTTCTGATTGTAATAGTGAACTGAAATCCAGTTGTGCTGCATTGTTGAGTTCAAGAAGCTCCATTGCTGCTTGTGAGGAGGTATGAGCTGGAACCAAAGCAAGAGGAAGGGAGTCTCCATCATCCATATTCTGAAGAGGAGAGTAGGAGAGAGAGAGAGATGGAGATGGGCATTGGAGGCCATCTGAGAGAGAGAGAGAGAGAGAGAGAGAGAGAGAGAGAGAGAGAGAGAGAGAGAGAGAGAGAGAGAGAGAGAGAGAAAGGGAGAGAGAGGGAGAGGTCCACGCATGCTAACCGCTCCATGTCTTTCAATCCGAGTAGTGGATTCGTGAAGTCAGTTATCTTACCTATATTCTTTTAAGAATTATTGACTTAAAAGCCCAGCTATGGTTCCATCCATAGCATCATACTTGGTGTCCATGGACACCAAGTATTTAGACACCATTCTATGCTTTCACCATAGATGCATTAATTGAATTACTAATGTGGATAGTTTAGTAACATTTTCATTTAAAGCTTTAAAATTTTCATCCATGACTGTCATGCGTGTTTGAAGTGCACGGAATTCTTGAATATCAAGCAATTCGTAAGTATCCTCTCCTGCCGTAGCATCGCGGGTACTCTCCTTGAGAGGATCCGGCCGCGGGCCATCATTGGTAGGATCAAGAGTACTTTGCTCAAAATCGAATGTCATATTGATATCCGAATCCATGGCTACACAGTGCGGTGAAAGAAGTACTCAGAAAAAAAACCCTGATAGTGAGAGCACTCGCAAAGTATAGAAGCCTTGCTAACTCCGTCAAAATCGAGAGTAATCCAGTGGAAAATGATTTAAATTGTCCATCGTATATGGAATTCCACTAGCTCTTGATAGTTGAATCAATTAGGCTTGAAAGCAGTAATTGATGCCAACAAAAACATGTACTGCAACTTTGCCAAATTGGTTGTCTTGAAATTTCTGAGTTTCTGCGTAATATGCAGGAAATTGTTGTCGGAATGCGTGCCGGATTTGTTGATTCCACCTAGCTCGGCCTTGCCGTACTCGCACGTAGTGGGGGGGGGGGGGGGGGGGGGGGGGGGGAGGGGGTACCCACTGTGGGTACCACCCTTTAAGATTAAAATTGTTGTGTATGGCCACTACCCCTAAGGGGGTGGGCGCCCTTCAAGTGGGAAAAAGAGATTCATTGTTGGCTATGGCGCCAAACAGGCAGCGCACAGAGGCTTTGAGAGCCTGGGGCGGTCGATGCAAAGCCCAAGGGGCTTTGGCCCTTTGTCGTAAAACTCCCAGCACGGCCTTGCGCGGCTAACAAGCCCAAGCGCCTGCGCTTTGGTGCTCTTGCACCCGGCGGCCTCCCTTGCCAAGGTCGGGTGCCCACGGGCTGCGGCTTCATCGATGACCTTGCTAAGGGGTGATCCCCACTGTGTATGACCCCGACATGCAAGCCTTGAGTGGCCATAAAGCACCACGCCCTCCCCCCTTTCCCAAAATAGACACAAGCTTTGATACCAGTGTAAGACAAGGGAAGCTAGAGCCTGAGAGTCCACCACCCAACCACCCATTATATAGGCAAGCCCATGGCCCTTTTCCCTAGTTGGACTCCCCGTTCCACACCGCCTAGCCCGGGCCTGCCCTTGTCTAGTCCGGCCTTGCCGGTGTCCTGACATGTTAAGCATTCAGAAGCACTTTAGAGCAGTTAAATGTGCTCTCAAGTGCTTAGACATACTTACAAGATTTAATATGCACTTTGAAGCACTTTTATTAGCACTTTGAGAGTTTTCAAAGTGTGTAGAAATGTGCTTCAAAGTGCCCTTATTAAGCACTTTAAATATCACCTCAAGTGCTAAGTGGTTTGAAGTTTTCTTCGAAGTGCTTCAAAGTGATTAGAAGTACTTCCAAATGCTTAACTATTGATGAAAATTCATGTAATTGGTAAACTGTACCTTCACAGTAGTGACTTCCTCCTTCATATTTTCAGCATTTGATGACACACCACTCAGGGTTAGCACCCTTGTGAGTACTCCATTCTTAGCTTCTTTTTGGAGGACAAGAGATGCATTCTCTGTTGCAGCTGCATTCAGTGCCCGCAGATCTGCTCTCAGCCGCTCATTCTCCAAAATAATTGGATCATAAGCACTGTGGTTGCCTTTGTTACGCATCCATAAATCACGTTTCTCAGCCAAGATGGCCTTAGCGGAGGCGACCTTGCCTTCAACTTTATTGGCTTGGCGATCAAGGTCATCTGCAATTCGCTCAACCCACTCTTTCAAGACAGAGGTAATGTCATAAAATATAATATCTAACCAACTCAAATTATTTTCTCATATTAAACTGATCATTTAATGTGGCAAAATGAACTGGAACAAGGGTTAAGATATAGACATGTGCTTATAGATCTATCTCAACATGGGGCCAATGGTAAAGGGGCCCAAATGAGATATGGTCTATCAAAGAGCAAGGCTAACTAATGGAGCATAAGACCTTAGGGTTAGCTTCATTGAAGAACTCCAATAATTAGTATAAAAGTCATTTGAGCTTAGGTAAGCTAGGGTTGAGCTTGAGGTGGGAACCCAGCCCAAGATGAAGGTGCTTGAGGTGCCTGTCGTGCTTGATGACTAAGGTGCTTGATGTGTCTGATGACTGAGATGCTTGAGATGATTGAGGTGATTGATGATTGAGATGCATAAGGTACTTGTGATGCTTGGGATGTTAGGGTTGTACTTGAGGTGAGAACCGAGCCCAAGCTTGAGGGGCTTAAGGGTCAAGCTTGTGGTGAGAACTAGGCCCAAGGTTGAGGTGCTTGAGGTGGCACAAAAGTCAAAGCTAATCCCTACAAGGAGGGGGCGAGCCCTACAAGAGGGGGGATGAGAGAGAACACACACACACACACACACACACACACACACACACACACACACACACACACACACACACACACACACACACACACACACACACACACACACACAAGGCATGCTTGGTACAAAGAAAGCAAAAGGGACACTTGTCAAGTTCCTCGTCATGTTGCCCTCATGGTGTTCTTGAAGCCTATTGGTTGGCCACCCAAGGGGTCCAATGATAAATTAGAAGATTTAATTAATTTTTTCTACATTTATCAAGTCCTCTCTCTCAAAGGGGAAAGGGGGACACTTGTCCCAAGGCTACCATTGTTACTTGATTTACCTCCTACTTGTGATTGGCTAGGCTTGGAGGGGTCCAATGAGCTTCAAGCATGAGCTACAAAGGGGGGTCGACCAAGGAAGCTAGGGGCTTGCTTAGGGGGTATACTTTCCCACACACACTCTCATTGTGTGAAGTGCAAAGTGCAAGAGCTCCCTCTTCTTCTCCAAGCAAGTAGAGAGGTTGAGAGCCTACACCAACACTCTTGGCTATGGAGTGCAAATCCAACCAAGAGCCATGCTTCAATGCTTTAGCTTGACATCTTCTCCATCTTCATTTCTATGCTATTATGTATGCTAGCAAGAAGAGTAATGATAAGTGAGGAACTAATTCTTTCTCCTATGAAATGTTTCTTCTTCCTCTTCCTTACCTTCATTCCCTGCTAGCTCTCTCCACCTTCAAAGGTTTTTGAGGTCTTGGGACTGAGGCTTGGGATAGTTAATGCTTTCCACAAAGTATATGTTATTCTCATGATGCATGAATCTTTCCATATTCATTGCATCACCTAGGTCATAAGGAACACAAAGATTGTATTGTAGCAAGTCTCCCTGGTGGGAGAAATCATAATAATGGAGGGGGGACCGGCTCCACATAAATCCGGTCCTCAATTGTTGTTATGTTCTCTAAATTCTCTCTCTTGCAAAAGTATTGTTCATGCCAAGTTAACTAAATGCTATGTTTATGCTGCTACCATCATTTATGTCTACCTGCTATGCTCACAAAGTAATTTCACAAAAGTACTCTCTCTAATTTCCGCTACTCTCAAGTTAATAGGCCAATTACATTACACAATTGCCTCCATCACCATCACAGCGAGTGCCATGTCACCCCTCAAAATTCCCGTGCTGATGTTCCCCATGCCTAGGTCTATGAGGTTTTCCTCCCATTCCTCTCTGTAGTGTTCCTTGATGAGCTCTTTGATCACCCTACCCAATGTAAAGCGGGAACTATTGTCTTATTTGAAGGCGTGCTTGAGGAGATCAACTGGCATCCACAAACCTTCTTCGTCTTCAAAATTAATAGAGTACTTTTCTATGTGTGTCTCCATGTAGGATGTAAGCGCTTCAAATGCATCACCATGTAGTTGATGGTAGTCTCCATGTTGATGGATACCTAGAACATGACGCTAAGATTCTCCATCATGTGTCCTAGGTCATGCACAAGGAGTTGGTCAATGAAGTCTTGATTAGCAGCATCCATTCTTACTGGCAGAGTGCAAAGGACAATGGTACGTGCTTGGGGATGGATAGAGCAAGGAAGCATTGAAGAAGATGAGAGAAACTTAAAAACAAGAAAGTGACTTTAAAATGGGCCTTGCAAGTCACTTATAAAGGAGACAATTAAAAATAGGATACTTTTATAAAACATAAAAATTCAACGATGATTAAAATTTAAATGTTCTCTTTTGCAAAAATCTCAGGCTATAATGCATAGTATTTTCGTCCAAACACCATAGTTTGAAACATTGTAAATTCACCACCCACCATGACTCTAAAGTCACTTAACGGTTCTAAAATTAAAAATTAGACATTCTCGGATCACAAAATTAGACAAAAATGTATTGTATTAATATGAGAGTATTACATCACAATGGTAGTTTCCTCCTTGATATCGATACATCTAGGGAAGGGGATACTCTTACAAAAAAAGGCCCTCTCCTTTATCTAATGCAGAGGGTTGCCACTGATTACAAATGAGTAGTCCTTCTTGAGCTCAAACCTAAGCGCCAAGTGCTCAATAAGATTTTCCACATTCCAATTAGCATTGACGGTCACGTTCCACACTTCCTCCTGCTTTCACACATGCACTTCAACTTGCTTCATATGAGTGATGTCCTAATCGAGTGCTTACTATTCACCTTGCGTCTACTTCCACCGTCGGTAAGGGAATATAATGGATATTTTTTGTTTCACAATGTGGTATCGGATGATAATTTTTTATATCACAACAATGCACTTTATGGTATCCCCATTGTGGTGAACAATCTTTGAGTCCCAAGTGTAAAGAATGAGGATGCAAGAGAGCTACACAAGACAAGCACAAAGCACACAGAGATGGAAAGCTTCTTCTTCTTCTTCACAGAAAAGAGAGTACAAAATGACTAAGTGCTAAAGCTGAAAAGTAGCACATATGTACATGCGGTCACTAAGTGTGAACTCGCTAGAAGCGTACTAGGCTGGCACTATAAGTGTAGTCCAGTTGTAGAATCACTGGCAGAGATCCTCCGTGTCGGTCACCTAACGCACCAGTGAGTAAATGCCGTAAGCGGCCAAGACCCGTAGTGGATGCCAGCTCAAGGTGTAGAGCTCGACATCTCAACACTCCCCCTTGAGCTCTGCATGTCGCAGAGTCTAAGCATAGTCCAGAAACGTCGAAGATTCTCAGCTCCGAGGGCCTTGGTAAAGATATCCGCTATCTGCTCCTCTGTGCTGACGTAGACCAAGTCGATGCCGCCCGCCAACACTCGCTCTCGAATGTAGTGGTAATGGACCTCTATGTGTTTGGTCCTAGCATGGAACACTGGGTTCCTAGCCAACTGCATGCTGCTGAGGTTGTCACAATGAATGACAATCTGCTGGTCCACCTGCACTCCCAAGTCCTCAAGTAATGTGCGTAGCCAAGCTACCTCGCATGCTGCAACTGCTGCACCTCTGTACTCGGCCTCTGTGCTCGATAAAGCAACCGTAGGCTGCTTTTTGCTACTCCAAGTAACAACAGCACTCCCAAAAGAGAACATGAAGCCACTCGTAGATCTCCTATCAACAATGCTACCTGCCCAATCTGCATCTGTATACCCATACAATGCTAATGGTGCATCTGCTGCATAGAACAATGCGTAGTCAAGAGTCCCTTGCACATACCTAAGTGTGTGTCGTACTCCATCCAAATGTGGCTTCCTCAGAAGCTGCATGAACTGACTCTCCAAGCCTACTGTGTAGCTCAAGTATGACCTCGTGATAGTCAAGTAGATTAGACTACCCACCATCTTCCTGTACATATTGACATCCTCAACAACATCACCCTTCTCTGCACTCAGCTTTGCATTCACATCCAAGGGAATAGAAATTGTCTTACAATCAGCCATACCATACTTTGACAACATGTCCAAAGCATACTGTCTCTGTGATAGCCATACACCCTCTGGATTCCTGATCACCTCAATGCCAAGAAAGTAGCGCAACTCGACTAAATCTTTCATTTAAAACTCCTGTTTGAGAAGACCCTTCACCTGGTCAATCTCCATAGCATTGTCACCAACAATAATAAGGTCATCTACATATATGGTAATGACCACAATCCCCACATCACTCTCACGTACATCGAGTGAATGATCATCATGAGCTCTCCTAAAACCAATACTGACAAGATACTTGGCAATCCTGTCATACCATGCTCTAGAGCCCTGCTTCAAACCATACAAAGCTTTGAGAAGTCTGCATACATAATCTGGGTAACCTGGATCGACATAACCAGGTGGCTGATCCATATACACTTTCTCTTGCAACTCACCATTCAAGAAGGAATTCTTTACATCCATTTGATGCATAATCCATCCTCTAGATGTAGCCACTGCTATGACAGCTCTCACAGTCGTCATCTTTGCCAGTGGAGCAAAGGTCTCCTCATAGTCTATGCCATACGTTTGTGCATAACCCTTTGCGACCAGCCTTGCCTTGTGATGCTCAATGTTACCATCAGCCTTATGCTTGGTTTTATACACCCATTTACAGCCAATAGCTTTCTTGCCACTTGGCAATGGCACCAACTCCCATGTGTCGTTTGCTTCCAATGCAGCCATCTCTTCATTCATTGCATCATCCCAATGCACATTTCCAACTGCATCCTCAAAACATGTGGGCTCCACATCTTGTATCAACTTAGCCATGTAGGCTTGGTGATGCGCTAGATACCCATCATAAGTCAATTTCTGAACTGGATTTCTGACTCTATTAGATCTGCGCGGTCCTGGGTCACTCCTTTGCCCTCTAGCATCTTCTTGTACTTTCCTTACACCAGGTGTCCTGACAGCCGGAATTCCAAATTCCTCATGAAGACTTTGTTCAGAACCATCTGAATCCATGTCTACATGTGAAAAACCTGACGATGCATCAACCATAAAGGGAGGTTCATCAACCTTTTCCTTTCCTTTTCGTGATACATTCCCTGTACCTGTTGGTGGAGTAACCTGCGTACGTAGTCTACCGTTCCATGGTTTCTCAACAGAGCCACGAGAAGAGGAATCTTGTGGTCCACTCAAAACCTGTGACTGTGGCCTCACATTTTGTACAACCACATCATCTTTTACATCAGCCCCAATAGTGCCATGTGCATTATTGTACCAACTGCTCATCTCATCAAAGACTGCATCTCTGCTCACTCGTAATTCTCGTGTAGTAGGATTGTAGCATCTGTACCCCTTTTGTTCAAGGAAATATCCCACAAGAATACATTTCTCTGCTTTAGGATCCAATTTCCTACGCAACTCATCTGGTACATGCACGTAAGCTATGCAGCCAAACACTTTCAAGTGTGCCAAATCAGGCTTTGTACCTGTAAACTTTTCCTCAGGTGTTACATCATGCACCGCAGCTGTAGGTTTCCTGTTCATAATGTACACAGCTGTATTTACAGCTTCAGCCCAGAAATGATGAGGCATGTTCTTCTCATTCATCAATGCACGTGCAACCTCTGCAATGTTCCTGTTTTTCCTTTCTGCGACCCCATTCTGTTGTAGAGTATATCTGCATGTAAACTGCCTGCGTATACCATGCATTCGTAGAAAATCTGAAAAATCATTGGAGAAGTACTCTCCCCCTCCATTTGACCTCAATGTCTTGATTTGCATATCTGTCTCCTTCTCAATCATGACTTTGAAGTCTTGAAAGTGACCAAACACTTCACTTTTGTTACGCATGAAGTAGACCCATACTTTCCTTGTATGGTCATCAATGAAAGAGACATAATACCTGCAACCATGTATACTTGCAGTATCGGTTGGACCCCAAACATCTGTGTGCACCACCTCAAGTGGCTTTTTACATACATTGCGCTCATGTGGAAATGAGCCCTTTGACTGTTTTCCAAATTGGCATGCTGCACACCCTTTATGCATACCATCCACCTTGAATTTGGGCAAACATTTTACAATCTGTTTTGATTGCATGCTGCGCAATCTCTGCTCATTGACATGGCCAATGCGTTTGTGCCAAATGTCAACATCAGCCACAACACCTGTTCCCTGTGCAAATAATGCAGCTTTTACCTCAGGCATGTCTACATTCAGCGTAAACATTCTGCCCACATATTTGCCCTCTGTGATCAGCTTACAGCCATTCTGGAAATCTTCTACATAACAGCCATTTGGATTGAAGCGAACCTGCAAACCCTGCTCAACCATTTGTCCAACAGAAACAAGATTCTTTGTAATGTTTGGGACATGAAGTACATCTGCTAAGTACTTTGATTTCCCACTCTTCGTATTTAGAGGTATGTCCCCTACATGAGCAATGGGGTGAGCTGTGTCATCTCCTGTCTGCACATAGCCTGACACATCTGGTTTGCGCATATCTCTAAACCACTCTCCACGAGACGTCATGTGATTAGAGGCACCTGAATCCACATACCAAACATCATCTTGGGTGGAATTCTCTACAGTCATTGTATTCATTACATGCTGCATAACAAACATGCGCTCGTTTTTGCTGTCATCTGCATCTCTGCTAGTAGATGCATAGTTTCCCTGTTCTCTCTTTCCACTTGCTTTTCCCTTTGGACAGTCACGTGACATGTGACCTCGTTCACCACAAGTCCAACATTCTCCGCTATCTGGAGTATGTTGCTGCCTGCTTGATCCTGCACCACGACCTCTTTGACTCCCCCTGCCTTGAGACTGGTTTCCCCTGCCACCTGTATTGTTTTGATTTGATTGACCTTCCAGAAATTGGCCCCTGCAACCCCTTGGGCCTCAACCACGACCTCTACCTCTACCTCTGTTGGAGTTAGAAAAAAGGCATGTTCAGAATTATTTCTGCCATGAGAAGAAGATGTGTCAAGGTTCTTCTCCTCAAGAATAAGCATAGAAATCAAATCTTGGAACACGGGGATGTCGTCTCTTGTATTCATGGAAGACCTAAAATGTACATACTCATCTCCTAGACCATCCAAGCATGCACGGACAATGTCATCGTCTTCCACTGAGACTTTAATAGATCCAAGAGCCTCAATGATACTCTTGATCTTCAAAGCATAATCATTGATGGAGAGGTTGTTCCTCTTAACCTGATTTAGCTCCAACTTTAGTTGAAGCTTCCTGGCCTTGGTGTTCACCTCGAACACTCTGCCTAAGTTTCTCCATGCAATGGCGGGGGTTTCAGCATCCTATAGATAGCCCATCATGCCATCTGTGATGCTCATAGAAAGCCAATACATCACTTTGCTCTGGCCTTGTTGCCAGTCCCTCAAAGCTTTCCTTTGTTCTGCTGTAGCATTTTCCTCGGGAATCTCTGGTTCCTTTTCATTGTCTCCTTTTACATAGTCCCAATAACCTTTTCCTTTTAGGAAATTTGTTATTCTGAACTTCTATGCAGGGTAGTTATTTTTCTCAAGCTTCTCAGTAACAATCTGACTGAAACCGTCAGACATCTTGAAGCACTAAGACAAAATAGCTGCAATCTGCAAAAACCTGCAAATCTGTTGAACCTGCTATCATGGTACCTGTAACGCTTTCTACACTCAACGAGTGTCCACAATCAAGCGTACATACAACCACTGTACTTGTACAGTAAATCTCTGTATACTGCACTTTGGAGACCTGTTCAGAAACTTGTGCTCTTGCTCTTGCTCTCTTAGCCTCTCTTGCCTGCACCAGGCTCTGATACCATGTAAAGAATGAGGATGCAAGAGATCTACGTAAGACAAGCACAAAGCACACAGAGATGGAAAGCTTCTTCTTCTTCTTCACAGAAAAGAGAGTACAAAATGGCTAAGTGCTAAAGCTGAAAAGTAGCACATATGTACATGCGGTCACTAAATGTGAACTCGCTAGAAGTGTACTAGGCTGGCACTATAAGTGTAGTCCAACTGTAGAATCACTGGCAGAGATCCTCCGTGTCGGTCACCTAACGCGCCAGTGAGTAAATTCCGTAAGCGGCCAAGACCCGTAGTGGATGCCAGCTCAAGTTGTAGAGCTCGACATCTCAACACCAAGAAGATGGAAGGAAGGCATTCATTGTTGTTCCACCCTTAGTAATCTACATGGTAGGTGTGCGATGAACATCCTCTACCTTGAACAAAAAAAAAACATCAAAATACATAAAAGACATTAGTGTTGCTTGATGTGACCCGTGCATGCATTGAAGATTTCATTTTCAATCCGTTACAAGATGTATGTGAATCCCCAAGATGAGAATGGAGAATGGGTGAAAGCATGAGAGGAAGGCCTCCAAGAAGGGGAAAATGGATTGTTTTACAAGCTATACATAGTCATAAAGGAACCAAAACTAAGAACTACACTTGGGAGAGAAGGGGAAGGTAGATAGGAGAGCGAGGAGACCAGAAAGGTACTCTTCCGATAAGAGAGAGAGTGAAAAATAAGATTTCTAGAGAAGAAGTAAGTGCCCAAGTACTCTTTGTGTCCCAAGCTAAGCATAATGACTCCCATAAATCTTTTGCAGTAGTCTTATCCATAATTGTAAAGAAAATGGGCTCACAAAGGTGCACGCAAATGGTCTTCATAGCATAAGAATCAAGCTCCTCCCACTAATCATCAATGTAAACACCCTCTCTGCGCTCTTTCCAAGACATCAAGCATACACTAATTCCATATCGTGAAGTTTGTGCCATCAAACTTCTAGATATAGTATTCTTTCTCAAAACATCCAGCCATAATTAACTGACAAGAGCAAAAACAAGAGAGTGAGACTACCAATTTATGGCAAAATTTCTATGAAAATTGGAAGAGTCTTCTTTATATAGAGTTCAAATTCTCAACCTTAAAACAAGAAAATCAACACATAAATTAAAAAAAGTGCTAATAGGTTATCAAATTGCATATACTGCCAAAAAAATCAATGTCAAAATACTCCTAACTATGCGTCACAGACCTCTATACATGTGCAATGGCGAGGTCACGATTAGGGGGATTTCAAGCAAACTATATCACTGAAGGTATCTCATATATCCGAGAATATCCTAGCTCAATCGAACCTCATGCAAGCTTCAAAGACTCAATGAAATAGCCACAGTCTTGAAAGGGCTCTTCCAGACCAAGTCTCAAAAACGGCTAAGTAACTGCCAAATCAAGCTAGAATAGGCTCCACAATGACATACATAGGAAGTATTTGCAGCACAACATACATGAGTTGTATAGATCACTGCAAGATGTAAGGTATGTGTATAAGCAAGCACTAACATGTATGCAAACAAAACAGATCCCTGAGGGGATAACGCTCTCAAAAGAGCTCACAACACTAAAGTTGTTCTATCACACACAAAAAACCATACGCATGGAACTTACAATAGAATTAAGATAATGCAAAAAACTATGTCCATCTACTGTAGACCTACGAGTATAAGAGAGCTATAAATTTGGAGATATGGAGATCGCAATCTCAAAAGTAAACCACAAGCATAGACATCATGCCCAAAACATGTATGGCACAACCAAATCCTTCTCAAGCTAAGGGACAACAAACTCCATTGAATCACAACACGTATGCCTACATATATGTGTCCTTGTCTCTATCTCTAGCTTGTAATGAGGCTGAAGAGCTATGCTCACACTCTCTATGTGTAGTTGCAATCAGACAACTACACTTTCACTTTGTCGAAGTTGTCGATGTCAAAACTGTTTGAGAGTTTGATCCTCTCTCTCTCTATCTCTCTCTCTCTCTCTCTCTCTCTCTCTCTCTCTCTCTCTCTCTCTCTCTCTCTCTCTCTCTCTCTCTCTCTCTCTCTCTCTCTCTCTGCTCCATTGTCTGTGTCCTTGAGGCATACAATGTTGAAGTTGAGATGAAGCTATCTCTTTGTCTCTCTAGATTCTATCTCGTCTCTATCCAACTCGAATACACAATCGGTCTTGAGAAAATAGCATCTTTGTTTTCTAGTTTAGACATACTGCACTTCAAATCAGTTGTCAAGCTCTTCTATAGAGACATAGAGTGCAAAGAAAGCTTCATTTTGATGAAAAAAATTATTAAATTTGAGACTTGTAGCTCAAGTCATAAGCAAAACAGTGACCTACTGTCAATCTTCTCTGAATTGAGCAATTGTTTTCTCTAGACTTTCTCTCTTTGAGCTCATAGAAAACTCAATCTCTCTCCTCTTTTCGCTTGTGGAGTTCATTCCCTTGTCACCTTGATATGTGAGCTCTATGTTGCGATCTCACAATGCTTCCATAGCCATGGAATCTCCTAGCTCCGATGCATTGCCGATGTAGCTGATGTGGAGCTCGCCGGGAAGAGGAAAACCTGGAGAGGAGTAGCATCACAACCGTCGAATTTGATACCACTTGAAAAATATGTGATGCGTATGGAGTGCAAGGGAGGAGAGGGGTAGACACACGATGTAGGTAGAGCTCAGTATAAGAGTTATCCTCTTACACTCCTTATTCTATATTCAAGCAAGGATTAAGTGAGTTAGTAATGATGGTTTCATAGCGGGCGTCCACCACGAATTGGCATGAACCCCAACAACGATTATGTTAAGATGTCAAAGCAGATATACAAGCCCAAGTACAGGGATTTGATGCTTGCAAAAAAAGAGTGTTGATGCTTGCAAAAAAAGAGTTTTCATGTGAAAAGCCTCTTAAACCACACAGAGGAAAATGGGTGAGAGACTAACTCTTCTCCATAAGCGAGACTAAAAGTGTTAGTTTGTAAAATTCCTGTAAAAACGGTCCTTGAAGAAGGCCATCTTGAACATTTTTGCATCTTACACACATAGGCAAAGTTCATGCCAATTAGAAGATTTTCAAGTTTTGGTACTCTACTAGTTTTCTAGAGGTAGGTAGAACAAGGAAAGAAGAGAAGCTCATGAGGGACAAATCTTCGATTGATCTTGGCGAGTTAAAAACAAGAAGGAAGGAAGATTCAAATGGGTCTCTACATTGATTCATGGTTCGCAAATAGGTTGCTTCAGACAGGGTTGAGATTTTTCTTTTGGAAATCTTCAGTTCGAGGAGTGCAACCAAATTGTAAGAAGGGGCTTGCACGAGAGGGGAGTATGCAAGACAAGACATGTTGGGATGGATTTGATTGAAGTTTTCTCATGCCCTCACATAAGAGGGAGGGGAAAATGCTAACTTTACCTCTTTTAGGTCAAGTTATTTGGAGGGATGAGGGTAACTCAAAAACACTTAACCCTTCCCGTGGGGACCCCATCTAAATAGGGATAATAGTGCTGATAATTTAAAGTTTTGTTGAGAGCCATCATGAAATCTATATCGTTTTCTTGCTTCCTACTACCATCAGTCATCTTTTTTTATATAAACCTTAGTGATCTCTCACAATTAATATCTATTATGTATTACACTCTTTTATTATCACTAAACTAGCACTCATTCAACCACAATATGCAATAAACACATTGACAAGAGAAGAGTAAATCTCCAAGAAAATGGTGTCAGCAATGATTGGAAGGAAACGTACATGTTATTCTTTTTTTTATCAACAATAAGGCACATTGAATTTATATTAGAGAGAAAATAATATATTACAAGCGAGGTAGGCAAGGAGGCCTACAGGGATAATTACATCAAAGGAGCAGTGTACTGTTACTGTAGTGCTACACAAAAAACATCCCTGACTAATGATCATCGATACAAGGCTGTCTGGGAGATCATGCACTTCCCGAACCGAATACTGAAGTCGATCAAGGAATCTGTCCGCATCTTCAACTTTAGCGATTGTGAGGCTACCTTCCTGCAGCATCTCTTCAGTCCAGCCGTAGAAAGTGTTGAATTCTTCTTCGGTAAGAGGGGAGGTAGGCAGGTAAATATCATTATGTGCATGGAAGGCTGTGAGGATCCTCCCAAAGATAATGAGCCTGCTCCTCCAAACCACTTTGCATAATTAGCTTGTCTTTCCTGCAAAGAAAGATCGGAGAACAACACTTTCAGGCTAGGTGCCTGGTTAACTCCTTCAAAAAAGGAACTGGTTCTTTGCTTCCATATTGCCCAGAAAAAATCTGCATGGGCCTTGTTCCAGGCCTCAGAGAGAATGCCTATATTATCACCCAGAAGCCATTGTTTCCAGGACAAGGGTTTGCCTAGCAATTTGTTAAGAGGAGATAGGACAGGCTTATTAAATTGACAATCAATGAATAGATGATGAACAGTTTCATCAGAACTTCCACATCTG
Source organism: Adiantum capillus-veneris (assembly GCF_014529385.1). Lineage (NCBI taxonomy): Eukaryota > Viridiplantae > Streptophyta > Polypodiopsida > Polypodiales > Pteridaceae > Adiantum > Adiantum capillus-veneris. Next base: position 8,918,829 of record NC_140934.1, read on the forward strand.
CAAAAAATCTCATTGTTTAACCCAGCCTGAAGAGATCTCTGGCCTCTCCATATGGCCTTGTGGAGAAGAAGCCATAGAAGAAGGGACTTCTTTGGGGGGATCATCGGACTCCATAGCTGTTGAAACTTAAAACACCATTGCTTCCTGTCAAAGTTAGTGCACCACCTTCTATTAAGTGAGATGTGAAGAGGTGGATTAGTTTCCGGGAGAATAGGTTGAGGATGTGTTAGTTTGAACTACCCTCGCCAAACAAAGTTGAAGAAAGAGGGTGATTCAGCTAGCTGTACAGTCCAAGTCATTTCCTTTGGGAAGGAGGATATTCTTACAGTGATAAATTGAATCTCCCAAGGGGAGATCTCGTAGGCAATCAGGAGCTCATCCGGAGAAAGCCATCTGTTCTCAGTGGAGTTCCAAAGATCTTTCCACTTTCTAAATCCTTTTTTGGAAAGTTTGACTGCCTTGATGTAGTCGTTCGAGGAGGTCTGTTCTGTGTAGTGAAGTGGCCACCAGGGTGAATCATTCGAGATTAAGTTGCCCCAGTCTTTGGATTGCCAATTGATTTCAAGGAGGTCCCTGTATGTGTTCCAAACCTTCCAAATGGAGAGGAAGAGATCGGAGCCTTTGCCTTTTACTTTTTTCGGCCCAAAAAAAAATGGTTGAGACCGGCAAAGGGGCAGAGGCCTTAAGCCCTTCTAGGTAGAAGGAGTTGCGGTTTCTGAGAAGTAGGACAGCCCAGGGCTCTAAGGCGTGCTGAAGAGCTCGAACCATGAGTTTGAGGGCCAACAGGTCAGCTTTGACCTAGATGTTGACAATGCCCAAGCCTCCAAGCCCTGTTGGGAGCGTCACCAACTCCCACTTTACCTTGGGTGTTTTATTTCCTCGAGGGTCCCCTGAGCATAAAAAATTCCTGCAAACTTTGGTAATGTCTTTAAGATGGGAGTTAGGAGGTCTCCAGCATGAAAGAAAGAAAATGAGGGTAGGCTGTGATGAAGTGGTTGCTGACGATTATTCTCCCAGCTATTGAACCTTGTAGACCATTCCACCTCTGTAGTTTTTTACGGAATAGGTTGAGAATCCATTCAGGTTGACCTGAAACCCCATGGGGATGCCCAAAAGCCTGAAAACTTGGCCTTCTTCAATTTGTGTGCATCCTTGGTCGACAAGGAGTTGAGGAGGATTAGAGAAAGCCATCATACCTGTTTTGGTGTGATTAACAACAGAACCTGAAGCTAAGCAGAAAATCTCTAGAGCTGCCCAAAAGTGCTGAAGAGATTGACTATCATTATGAAGAAGAGAGTTAGTGTCATCAACAAAGATAGAAAGGCACATCTATTTCCAGTTGGGGAGGTCCATCCCTCTAATCAATCCCTCATCTATTTTCATGTTGACTAAGCAGTTGAAACCATCTGCAACTATAGCAAATAGCGGAGAGCAAGGGGGCACCCCTGTCTGATAGATTTCTGCATGTCAAAAGGGTCAGAGAGAGCACCGTTGATGCAAACCTTGGCATTAGCATTACACAGCAATGACGTACATGTTATTCGATAGTGTGGCTTTTTTCTAAACAACTATTAGACAAGTTTGTAATCATATATGCATACACACATGTTGCAAAAAATGGTGAGCGATAAAGATTCATCAGCTTTACAGCAGCTAAGATTTTATAATAACAAAAAATTATCACTCTTTTGCAAAGTAAAAAAGCATTATCGAAATACTTCTCTAGAAAAATTAGGTGAACAACGTGGTACTCATAGAGAAATGACAAAAGCAAATATATATATTGGGTGTATGATAAGAGAAGTACTTTTCACATTACACATTCTCACTCTAAAGATTGGCCTACAATCAGATCAAAACGAGGTTGTCCTTCAGGTTGGGTTGGGTCAAAGCTCTGCAAGGTGTGTGTGGGGTTGCCCCAACGAGGTGCATTGGGGTGGCTAGGTAGCTCCACAGTTCTCAACGCTGCTTGGGAGGGCCTACCAAGAAGATTTAGAAATTGGGTTTCAATGTTGAAGGCGGACTTGCCGCTTGTGGTTCTTTGAGGCGCTCAGAGCCGGTCTGAAGTGCAGCACGTGCGGTGCATCCCCCCCCCCCCCCCCCCCCCCTCAGCACGCCTGAGTACAACAATTATTAGCTTTTGCGATTATTATCTATTGGGTCCTTGCAATTATTATCTAAAAAAGTATTGCAATTATAGCTTTTGCGATTATTATCTATTGGGTCCTTGCAATTATTATCTTTTTGTTAGGGTGATTATTATCCCCTTGAAACCCTATTGTGACTTGTTGTCGGTGAGGCCTTTCACCGTGCCATGGCGAACTCCTCTAAGCCGTCCTACGCCAAAGCAGTGTGGCAGGCAAAGAGCAACCCGACACTCTGAATGCTATCGAGCCGACAGGCGACTTTGCGAAACCGGGCGCCGATGATAGCGGTCAAAGCTCCCTTACGAATATGAGTAAGGAAGGAACTGAAACAAAGAAAGATGCATGTGGAGAAAGACCTAGCGACAATCCTTTGTGCACTATTATTGAACAAAAGGTTGCGTGAAGATTCGCCAATGTAGGAGGATGCTGCTGAAGTGGCCAAAGGGGACAGAGCTTTCCAAGCACTCAAGAAGGCGCTCGCGCAGCGCGTCGAGGTGGAAGATGCCGTTACGGTGGTTGGTCCCCCTGCCATTGTGAAAAGACAACTTGCAGAGGTTGCAAATTCCACTTTGGTCTTCGGGTTTATGGGGAGAGTTCCCAATAGAATTGAGCTTATTAACTAGCTCTGCAGTCCACTGGTTTTGTACGGCTCGGTAATGTTCACTCAATATATAGCAAAAGAATTCGTATCAGTTCAATTCAACGACAGTGCAATGGTTGAGAGGGTTTTGGCGAAAAGCTCAATGTTCTTCAATCGCGCGCCGGTGTGCGTGCTCCCTTGGGACCCTCTGTTTGAATCTAACGAGGCATTCAAGGATCTCTGCCCAGTATGGGTAGAGGTTGTCAACCTCCCCGTATGGCTTAGGAAGAACTTGAAGGACCTTGCAGCTTCGCTTGGTGATCCACTTTTTGTCCCATCTCCCAGAGCCTTCGGCGTAGCAACAAACAAGGTTTGTATCTGGTGGGATCTGCGAAAAACGCAACCAAAGAACTTGGTGGTGAATGTTGGGGTAGGACTAAAGATCACTCTTCTTAACTTTAACACCTTCTTTGGGGCTTGCTTCAAATGCAACAAATTCGGGCATTAGGGTGTGTCCCGCTAAGGTGCTAAATCTTTTTCTATGACATCTGTTTGTTAGCATAAATTTCTTTTGCTATGAGCTCCCAGATCTCCATAAGTTCTTAAGGGAAGCAAGGCTTCTAGTTCGGCATCTTGCATTGAGATTTTCCAGTCTGGCTTATGCTACGAGCATAAAAACTTGGAGGAATTTGTCATTTTGTCTGCATGTTATTTCATTACATGCAAAGAGGGTGTATATGATATACGCGACAAATCTCTCTTGCGCAGCAGCTACAGCGAGTTTGTCCTTTAGAATTTCAAGACAACTGGTTACAACAGGATGACCAAGTTAGACAATTTTAAGTCCTGCTTGTTTTTCCATTTTTCCACATTTATTTTGGAAATTATTGTATGTTGTGCAAAGCAAAGTGCTTTGACAGTTTCCCGTGAAGCAAGGCTTCTACCGTGTACACCGATACCGCCCATGGACTTCAAGTCAAGGGAATTGGTATACACGTTTGCAAAATTGGTAACATTTTACGTGTGGCAACATCAAGTTAGGATGTCTCCCTAACAGTACAGGCTACTATGCAAGGCACTTTTGTTTTGGCTCTCACATTTGAGGCCATCACTCTCGGCAAGGGCTTACAATTTTGCATGCAAGGCATGCTAGCTAGGTGGATTCAATTCTACTGTCTCATGAATTACACTTCCGCTATCACACCCGCAACTCTGTCAAGGAGAGACTCAGTGATAGATTGTTTAATATGGTTGTTGGTTGCTATCAACACACAAAAACACTTAAAGGAACCTAGATTTAGGACTTATTTTATGGGCAAAGTGCCAATGCTAAGTCGTCCCCGATGCTTACCTTCACTTCAGAAACTTCATGTACGAGGCTCTAAAAGAGCTAAAGCTAGACACCCCAAGTCATCTGCTCTCTAATTTAAGTGCTTCTAAAGGCATCAAACATATCCTATCCCTTCTTAAACCTTCTCTAGATGCAGAGGAAACCCCTAACCTCAAAAGGCCTTTATTAACTAGTTCTCCTTCTCACTCAATCACATCGTTTTTATCCCCTACTTCTACACCAGGGTCTTCTGAAGGAAGAAATAAATCTAGAAGCTATGTCAAAGGTAGGGGGAAGAATCTCCCTATCAAGAAAATGTTTAACTCTTGATTGTATTGCTCTTTCAGATCAATCGGACTACTTCTGGAAAGTTGTTTTTATGCAAGGGAGAGAATCAAAGGAAGCAAATTATTCATTGTCATTTTTCGAATCAGATCTTTGATTTGTTTACTCCAAAGAGTTTGATACAATATGCATTTTTACATGTGTTTAAAAACACCAACATGGTGGATGAACTAACCTTTGGTTGGACCTTTGATCCTCCCTTGAAAAACTTTGTGTATTCCAGTGAATTTCTCACTGCAGGCGAACAACCATCTTGTATATGCTCTATGTTTAGAAGATTTTGTTCTGATTTCCAAGAGTTCGGACAACACGTGTGTACTACGGATCTGTCTCTTATTAACTCAAAGGATATCAAGGACTTATTATGCAAAGGTTTGAATCATATCCCACTGCAACCACTAAATTCACACTTGGCTTTTGCCGCATTGCTTACTTGCCTGACTAACATAGTCAGGTTACTGAATTTAGACAATCTACAACATGCTAGACTTGCTGATTCTATATCTACTCGCTTTCAAACGTGTATTGAGTCAATCCCTCCTGCATGGATTAGTCGGGAAGCAACATGGCTTTCCTCCTCACTATCCTCTCTGATTCATAAACTCAAAAAGGATTGGTTTGTGGGAGGACTTGACAAAGCCCCTCATATACCTACTATCGTCTATAAACACTTAGCCTAGGTGATGGCTCAGGCAAGGCTTGCAGGACCGGAATTTTTTCTTTTTGAAAGGAGTCTTGAAGAAGCCATTCATTATCTAGATTCCTCCCTGAGGTACTTTAAATTAGATACTCAGAGTTCGAAACTACCTGTACTTTTTCCCACTTACAAAATCCACAAGCATAAGTTCAGATGGATTTCAGATGCCTCCAACTGTATAATGTTACAGGCCACGAATGTGATCACTGCTTGCCTTAATCTTATTCTTACTGACTTTAATACCATTTGTGAGGAAAAGTTTCTGGCGGTGAAAACCTTCACTGGACTTATGATTAATAACTTCTGGCTAGTGAAGAACTCTTCTGAGGTTTTCATTAATCTTTCGCAAAACATTATTTCAATGTTCTCAGGTGATATCACACAATGCTATGAAAAAATATCCCTCCTTGGCCCTTCTGGGATTTTGTTTGTTCTATAATAGATCAGCAAAATGGTTTTCGCAAGGAGGAAAGAGATGGGACACCAAACGATTTCACTGGCTAGAAGCCCAAGATGGGTAAAAAACATACAGAAAGGACCACCCACCCATTATAATCTCTTTAATCTAATGGAGATTATTGAATGTCTTTTTCGGAATTGCTTTGTTAGGCTAGGAGAGCAATGCTTTCAACAAATACATGGTATCCCGATGGGTTTCTCATGTTCACCAGTGATGGGCAATCTTTACCTGGCTTTTTTTGAGTATAAATGGATACTTAAACAGTTAGAAACAACTGTTACTACCATAGATCTTACACAATTTCAACACACTTTTAGATATATGGATGATCTTCTTAGGTTAAACAATCCCAGCTTTGCAGAATGCTTACCATTAATCTACCCTGATACTCTTAAGATTGAACCCACCTTTATGGAATACCTTAGTATTCACGACAAAATTGTTGTTACTAAAACTGTATTTTTGAATCTAGAGTTAACACTCTATTCCCCGCTTACTGGGAGATATATCACGGAATTCTCTTGGAAGAGAGACAAGCTACAAATAGGCCTGATTGAATTTGTCAGGAAAAAGAGTAATTGTCCGCAAAAGATAGCAATCAAAACTTGTCTGCGCATGATATATCTCATTATGTATTCATCCTCAGATTCTTTCATTGCATTTCAAGCAATATGTCATCTTATGAAGAAGTTTGTAGCAAATGGGTTTGCTATGAAGGAGCTGCTTGGCACTATTAGGCACTTTCTTAATAAAAACTCTTGCCCCTTGTGCTTAGCTAAAAAAGAGACGGTGATTGAACTTATGGAACTTATTCACTGATACACTGGTTGTAGGGGAGGTCTCACCACCTAGTGATGACCCTCCTCACCATGTGGTGGACCTTTCCCTGGGTAAGGGTGGGTCTCTCTCTCTCTCTCTCTCTCTCTCTCTCTCTCTCTCTCTCTCTCTCTCTCTCTCTCTCTCTCTCTCTCTCTCTCTCTCTCTCTCTCTCTCTCTCTCTCTCTCTCTCTCTCTCTCTATGCTTCTAGAAAATATAAGACTCTACATCCATAGGTTTATCCGATGGTTTGCTTTCACCTTTAGGAATCATTGACTGAGAGAATTGATTCACCTGCTTGTAATCCTGCTCTCAATATACCATCCAACCATGGCAATTGGTGGTTTTAGGTGGGAAAAGCCACTTAGCTGTAGTTGCCTTGTACATTCCTTTTTTCAATATAATTTTACATCATTTAAGCTGGCCAGGCGTGACGGGTAGTATTGAATGCCATTATGAATGAGAATGAGGGGTTCTTCTCAAATCTAACGTGCGCTACTTTTGGGCATTTTCTAAGCTGTATCACCGCCCGGATTCATGGGGGTTTGGTGGAGTTTGATGAGGGCTCTGCTGCGGTGAATCGTTTTTCCTAGTTAGCTGCTTTCATGGTGGGCTCCGCGGCCAGCTGGGGGTGGCTCTAGGATGAATGGAATCTTCTGCAATCTATACATAAGGTGAGCACTTGCTCACCTTAATTAGTTTTCATTCAGCATTTTTTCTTTGTTTTATCCTTGGTAGTATCTGTTGATCTGTTTCGACTCCCTGCCCCTATCAAGTGCACTCAAGCTTTATGGCTCCCAGCAAAAAAGCCACTGCTGAATCATCTGAGGTAGCATTATACTCAGTTATTGGTTTTTTCAAATTTGTCATTATCAATTGCCTCTTGGAAATTTCTATAGGACTTATGATGGTCTTGTTGTTTCTGGATGTTTAAACCATACTGTTGTAGTAAAGAAAGAAACTATGTCACTGCTGCTCTTTTTGAGGTTTTGGTTTGGAAAGAAGAAGATGTTACAGTAATGGTTTTTGTTAAAATCGTACTGGCCGATTGGTCCTTAGACAAAAGCTAGCTCAAATCTCTTACTAATGTTACTTTGGTTTTGATTATTTTCGGCCGGTTGAAGGTGACTGGTGTTCTTTGCTGGCAGCTAGTTCTCACTTTACGTTTGATATCTTGATGATTCCACATTGTTTTACCGTATCATGGTAATGATGGTACCATTGTTTTATGGCTACAACAAGAGCCGGTAGTATTAGGAATGAATGGATTGAAGAAAATAGATTTAGGAAATGAGTGATATTAATTTCATACTGCTGCTTTTTAAGCTCTTTTCCATGAAAATAAGCTCAATGGAGGGGTTGAGTTGGGGTTGTCTTGCCAACCAATCTATTGCCAATTAACTTGGGAGTATCTAATTGGTCACTAATTTGTTGGGCTTTTTTTTGTCTCTGGTGCTTCTTAGAGATAATGCGAGCTGGCTCACATGCTATAGTTATTATTGATAAAACATGTCGGCTAGGAATGGATGGATATGGATATAATATGGTAGCTAGAGCTGTGTATAACAAATTATGTTTGGTTATTGGAATTGATCTCTTTTGCTGGTGCTATTTTTGAGGTTTCGGTTAGGGCTTGACCTACTGTTCAAAGCAGTGACTGATGTCGGTTAAATATCTCACCTATGCTCTTTTTATACTAGCCTTCTCAGAATTTTGGAGGTAAGTATACTGGCTGTTCTTTGGTGGATGACAAAAATGTGTTCTAGTTGGTAATACCCATTACTGACCTGATATTGGTGGCCTTTGAATATGGGTATTGGGTGGAGTAGTATCGGGAACTATGATATATTGGATAGGGCTTTATTGTTGCTGTTCAGGGACTGGGAACTAGCATCATTTGCTGTTGCCTCACTTGAGAAGGATGATACATCTTGTACTTAGATACGGTATTCGGCCGGAATTTGAGAGGGGATTAACCTTGTATCCAGCCATGTTGGGTAGATTTGACCCGCCCATTATGCAGTTCTGCTCCTACTTTTGGCTTACAGGTGCTTGGGTGTAGCGGTTCTACACTCCATTATATGATAAATATGGTAAAATAATTGGGTTGGGGTTTGTTATACCTCCTGCTTGGTATATAAGCAACTTAAATACTTTGTTGTTGATGCTATAGCTAGTAGTGATTTTTTAATGGATGTATATGTTAGATTGGGTCACTTTTTGCAAATATCTACCACCTATATGTATTTACATCTCCTGGTTATGGGCTATATGGGCTCGTAATCAATCTAGTGTGTAATTTGAAACTTGTGTTAATGAACTACTCTATGTTGGTTCACCTGGCTTGGAATACCAGGGAAGTATTACTCATATGTATTGGTTTGCAGGTCGGTTGGATAACTTACTCACAACTCAGATCGAAGTGAATCTCTTTTATTTCTTATCTAGGAGATATTCTCTTTACTGCTGATGATATAGGTGATTTTTTACTAGATATATATGGTTTGGTTCGGTCACTTTTCGTTAATATCTATCGCCTATATGTATTTACATCTAATTGGCTACTAATTAGTGTGGCTTTTTTTGTCTCTGGTGCTATTTAGAGGTAATGTGAGCTGGCTCACAAAACTATAGTTACTATTGGTAAAACAGGTTGACTAGGAAATTGATGGCTATGGATATAATATGACAACTGGAGCTCTATATTACAAATTGTGTTTTGATTATTGGCATTGATCTCTTTTACTGGTGCTCTTTTTGAGGTATCGGTTAGGGCTTGACCTACTGTTCAAAGTATTGACTGATGACGGGGAAAGCTCTCACCTAAGCTCTTTTTATACTAGCCTTCTTGGAGCTTTAAAGGTAAGTATACTGGCTGCTCTTTGGTGACTGACAAAAATGTGTTGCAGTTAGTAAATACCAATTACTGACCTAATATTGGTGGCCCTTCAGCATGGGTATTGGGTGGTGTGATATTGGGAACTATGGTATGTTGAATAAGGCTTTATTGTTGCTGTTCAGATATCGGCAACTAACATTATTTGTTGTTGCCTCACGTGGGAGGGGTGATACATTTGGTACTTAGATACGGTATTCATCCTGAATTAGAGAGGGGATTGAACTTGTATCCAGCCATGTTGGGTAGATTTGACCCGCCTATTGTGTAGTTCTGCTATTTTAGGCCTATTATCGGACATCGCCGGTTCTGACCCGATTGACATCTTAAGGATAATTGTCTGATGGTAAAATACAAAATGCCTAAAATTTGAAAGAGTATTATCCTGTTAGTCTAAGGAAGACTTTGACTTCAAAAACTGCATTAACTCACTTTCAAAAAAAAGTTTTTAAGGGAGAATGAGCTCTTTTATAAGATTGAATGTAAGGAGCAATTGAAAAATAATCCTTTTTGGCCTAATTTCACAGTGAAGTAACAAACTTTATACTGGGAATTAAAATATACGTTTCAAAATTTTGAGCTAAAACTTTGATTATATCTGGTTCTTTAAAATCAAAGAAAATTTACACATCATTATGATTTGCACAACATGGTTTTCTTCTTAGGATAGTACAAGGCTGACATGGATGACAACTAGGTCACCCCAGTTACCTGTTATGCGGTTTGAAAACTAACGAACAGTTTGTTTTCTTCCTTTGGATGCAGGTAAGGGTGTCCTTTCCTTGGCTGCTGTTTGAGGGGATGTTATGCTGTACACTGATATTGTAACACTAATCAGGACCTTCTTTCCCTAATATGGCCTGATACTATGATGCATTGTTTTTTATATTCAGTCAAAAAGGAATACATGATTTGTACTATATACTGTAGAAATAGGTCTTTGAAGTTTGTCTCATGTGTTATGTATATTGTAAATAGTTTAAACTCTCTCTCTCTCTCTCTCTCTCTCTCTCTCTCTCTCTCTCTCTCTCTCTCTCTCTCTTTAAGGGAATAATGAAAATCTTCTAATTTGATAATGTTTTGCTCGTAAGTCAGCCTAAGCCAAGGTGCTCTAACCCTCAGCTAACACGTGGATAAGATGCTACTCACATTAGTCTTCATCGGTTTCCATTGAACACTAATTTACATAAGGGCTATGAGCTACACTGGCTAAGAGACATTGTCAGGCCAAGGTAAGACCTAACTATTGGCATTCTTTGGGTGATTGTTTTCAAGATAGAACAGATCTTCCCAGGAAAGTACACATCGACGTTACTGGACAAGCAAGAGTCTTGTCATTACGGATGTCTAGAGTGTGATTTTTGCACTACATGTTTTTAGTGCAACACTCAAGTGGAGTTTTTGATATTCTTCAACTCACAACAGCTGATCTCTACAAGGAAGTATCGATGTAGCAATCAGTTGAGACAACATGGTTGTCCATAAGAGCTAGGCATTTCACTTTTATTGATTTCTTGCTCCTTCTATAGCACTACGGAGTGTCTATGGACATACTGTTTTGGGGTACGACTTGGCAGGTGATTGCTAAATCTTCCCATAGGCATTGAGGATCACAGTTTGATCTATGCCCATTATACTTTCAAGGAATAAATTCCGCAATTTACCATGCAGTAGTGGGCAAATTCAACTTTTCAAGTTGATTCCAATCATTCTGTACATGGTTGACTATGTTGTTTACCATTACCTGCTAGTTGAGCAGTTTCTACAAAGGGTCTTACCAAGGGGTTGACTACATAGATTCTACCCAATGGGATTGGATTGCGAAGGCAACACCCAGGGTTTCCAATGCAATGTTGCTTGGTTTTTCACAGGTGGGAGACGTACTCTTGTGCATTTGCATACCGGTAACTGAACTTTCAGTGCAATCCCCAGGCCATGCCAAGGGCAGGTCGGAACAAGTATTTTGGGCCGTAGTATCCAATGTACATTATGCTTTTATGCACCCACTTGTCAGATTTGATTTGGCACATGTTGTCACATGGGATACAACATGGTCTAGGGAATCAAGTAGTTCGGTTTAGCCAATGTGGAGCAAGGCTAATGAGGGTCCCTCTCACTCCCGCCATAGAGTGTCTGCAATTACCTCCACACACAAGTACATCTTGTACTCGTAGGATGTTCTTTTTCTAGACATCCTTAGTTGAGACATATTCCACGTGTGGAAAATATGAGTCTCTGGGACGGACACTTGCGCTACTATTTCAAGATGTGTCACGACAAGGTCCCTAGGTGCTGGTCAAATCTGTTTTCTAGACCATTTTCAGCACGACGTATCGGGAAAACTTTCGGTGGCCAAAAATTGTCGGATACTTAGAATGACTTGTTCAGGTACAAGTATTGCTAAACAACATTGTAGATGGTTGTTTATACATATAGCAAGGCTCTGAGTGGTTAATGAAAAACGTTTCATTGTTGTCCCTAGAAGTGATTAATGTTTCATCTTCTATTATGATTCAAACATTTCACCAAGGCTTGAAAATGATTACCATGGAAAGTATTTATTTTCTTTTTGGAACTACTTACATTCCTTTTTACTGTGTGCTACGCACATCACATTCGCCATAAGTATTGGCATGGATGAACAAGGATGTATAGGTTCGGATTTGTTTTTTGCTAAATGCATGCACACTAGGTGTTATGGGCCCTAGTGTTTAGCAAAGGCTGATTTGGAACGGCATGCGTATTCATCCAGTTGTTGCTGAAGCATTTTGTACTCTATGTGCAGTATCTCTATGAGATTATTTTTGAGTCTACCAATCACCAACAGAGGTCATGGCTCGGTTTGGGTGCTTGTGGATTTTTCAAGTTAACAACGATGGTACATTGTTGATTCTCAGTCATTTGGGACGACTGTCTATAAACCGTGGGGGAAACACACCTCAGTACTGTCAGTTATCGAAGGGGATAGGAAAATTACAAAGTGTAATCTTGTGCTGAAGGATATGCAAAGTGCGTACATTAGCATCACGCAATCCACTTAATAAGAATTTATTGCTCTACTTGGAGTTTGCTTACCATCAGATAAAGCATGTTTGCGATTAGATTTAATCTCTTCGTGTTTAAATTAGGTTCTCAAACTTGAACACTAGTTATGGTGGGGTTGTTTACTGATGAATTTGAGAACAATTCAAGGACTTATACTTGGCTGATGAGTTATGTCCGCAAGTTACTTTCACGGAAAGTAAAAATCGGTACTCTTTCAGGTACATCTTTGTTGTGATAACTCGTTTAAGTAATATGCTCATGTGTATTCTAAATGGAGTCTACACACTAGATGGTTCCAAAAGGACAACAATGTGCACACTCCCGATGTTATTCTTGATTTCATTGAACCTCCTATTGTACCGTATTTTGATCAAACATACGGCTGGATCCATGACGGATGCCACTTTAGAAAACATTAGTGTTCTTATGAAGATCTCACCACTTTTGCTTTCGCGACGAAAACGCTTCTCCAAGGGGGGAGTAATGTCATAAGACCATATTAGGTATTTTGGTAAAAATCTCACATTATGGGAATCTCCAAATTGACTAAATTCATGTAATTTGGGAATTTTCCACTTAAAGTGGGAAAAATTGAGGTGTGTGGTTAGTAAATAAAGTGAAAATCTCATAGGATTGTGGTGTTGATAAACACCAAAAGTCAAGAGGATGTACAACACATGGATTTGAATAATAACTATAAATTACATAAAACAAAAGAAGATACAAAAAAGATTTTGTTTACAAACTGACTAGTATAGTCACAATAGAAGCTCCACATAATTCTACTCCACATTTGATACCATATCTGAACTTTGATCCAAGTGTGGTTGATGTGCACGAGTGAGACCTTCTTTGGCTTTTAGAGCATGCCTTTCTGGAATCTTTATTCTAGAAAATGGTCCTTCTTTGTTGGGTCTCCAGAACCAAACAATTGCATCTACAGTTTCCCACACTTGTGGGTCCTTATAGTTGACATCCCAATAACCCTTCCAACAATTGCTGTAAGCTTGAGTATCTGTCATCCCACTTTTTCTCGCGCAAGGTGCCCAATATTGAATCAAGAGTTTTCTGTAGTTTGGTGATGTAGGCTCATTATCAATGTCAGATAAAGCCATTGCAAGCCACACTGGATAGATTTCTGTGTCACTCGGAACAAGCATAAGAAAGTCACCTTGGTGCACATCAGACATAGGGTCAAACTCTTCCCTTGGCCTATCTCGTTGAGGCCCACAAAAATGATCGTTCAACTCTTCAAGGCCTAGGAATCTTTCTACTCCTTGTTGCAAATTCATTGTAGTGCTTTGTAGGTGAGAATATTCTTGAGTTTTTGGCCAAAACATTTCATACAAGACTCCCTCTGATATGATTGCTTTTCCAATCTCTTCAATTACCTTACTCCAATAATCTATCATGGGTCTATAATATCGCGGAATACTTGAACCATTCCCTAAATTTTTCCAAAATTTTATATAGTTCTTTAGCCCCAAAATGACTTCTTCGTGGGCCTTGACATACTCCGCCATTTGTACTAAAGGTGGATCTCCATGTGGTAACATTGGCTTGCCTTTTGTGTCTGTTTTCCAAAGGCGAATACTTCCACTCCAACTTGATACACCTACATGTGCCTTATATTGCATCATTGGTGTCTCATCCTGCATAAAGAACCTGAACTGAAGCAGTTTGGAATGTCCAACAAGTATGTCTTGTCCATCACAAAGATAGCCATCACAATATTGCTTGAAATCGGGGATCTTTGTGAGAAAAAATGGAGCTGGAGATGAAGATGAGCTGTTTCGTAATGTATCCATCAAATGTGGCAAAGTATAGGTTTGTGTAACTCACAGCTTCTCTGAAAACCTACTAAACATGGCGTCTATGTCCTCATGTGTATACCCAACCATTAAAAATCCCAGCTGGATGGTTTTGAAAACACCCCTTGCAACAAGCATTGACAAATAGGCAAATAAGTATCGATTTTTGTTTTTCCCTGCACAATTATCCAATTGTAGCAACAAGTTCTCTGGCAATCTGCGAAATGTTGACCCCAATTCCTCTTCTGCAATTTCTGACGACTGCACAATGGGCTCTTTTCCATCACTCAAGTTATGGTAGTCCAAAGCATCCCTTGAGTTCAAAGCATGTAGTAGTGATATATTGCTCCTTGGAAGTCCATTTGTTACTAGATCACCAAGAGGATGCTTATCTATCCTCTCTAGGTTATGTAAACAATTAGCAATTGAGCCAATTGTAAGATTTGGATCAGCTGGCCACAAACCATTCAAGACAAAGTGTCCGTAATGACCTTCTCCATGTCCATGAGTGATCATGCCAATCAATGCCACCTGCAGATTATATCCTGAATCCACACCCTTGGGAACAATGCGTAATCTAGGAATGGCAGTCTTCTTTTGATCCATCTTATCATGGATTATGCATACATATTTTTGTGGTTGAGTTTCTGAATACGTGCGCCATGCATAATATAGGCTTCTGCAACTCTTTTGTTGTGCCATGTGAACTTCTCTCTCCCTCAAGAGAAGAGATCTCTCTTCAAGATAAGGTTTAGCTTCTAACCTTGCCTTGATTGAGCTACAAATATTGCACTTAGAGAACTCACTCGTCTTTGTTAAAGTGACATGTGGGTACTCTTTGTTCCAAATTCTACCAAAAGAAGATTGGGATAGCTTCTTCTCATAGCCCATTTGGTCAAGTGTCGTGTTGATTTCACATAAAATATCCACTTGTTTGTATGTTGATGGAATCACCAATTGAGTCTCTCTTGAGCCATCTAGCAGTGCTCTACTTCTATGTGGCATCTTCTCAGAGTTGTTTTCCACAAACTCATTTAGTAGTGCTCTTGCTAAACTAGTATGTTGAAGTCCCCTTCTCAATGTACATGTGTTCCCATGTACATATTGGCGCACACCATTTTCAAAGTTCTCCTTGTATCGATAAAATGATGTCTTTGGTATTCCATGTAGCTCATACCATGCTCTACAACAAACAATAGAGCCATTTAGCCTGAATTGGTATCGTGACTTCTCATCTTTCTGATAACATATAGAAAGAACATCATAAACATAATTAGTGCGTGATTTTTGAGACTCTCCCCAAAATTGTTGTCGTAACCTTGTCACCATATCACGATCTGAAAATTGGCAGCATTTTTGTGCACAACAATCAATGCATGATACCCTTTGAATTGATTTGTTTGAAAGGTAAAAAGTCGAAGCCGGTGCTGCTTTTGATTTTTGAGTCCTGTTCATGAAAGTGTATCGTCTCTTCCTTGACAACTGGACAACATTACTCCCATCAAGTTTTTTTCCAACATTGCCATCGTTGGATACATCCTCATATGTAGCATGCATGCCATCAACAGGAACAAAGCATTGTAATGGGCTCCCATTCAACATTGTTGTCTGCTTGATGGGCCACTTTAGCAAAGTGATGCTACCCACTTCAACCACATCATCAATGCTTGCATTTTCTCTTTCAATACCCACACCCACACAATCAGGACCAAGTTCCTAAAAGTTGACATAATCATGTGGAAATACATATAAGATGGTCCCTTCATTCATGGTTTGCATCATTGTGTCATCTTTTAAAAGGACCCTCTGATTTCTCCAAGACTCTCGAATCATTGCTTCAAATTCTGGGCTTGTCATATGTATTGCATCTGTAACTAGAGGATCAGAATGATCATGTTCTTCATCACCATTGTAGCTTTCCTGTGGATCAATTAAGTTCCCATTTAATACAAAAGATTGCAAAAGAAGCTTTGACCATCGAACAACACTCCATAATGAGCCTTGGAGAGATGAAGTATCCATTGTAGGAAAAGGTAGGACCACATCCTTCAAGCATTCCTACACTAGTATGGAGACATTTCCTTGCCCTATCTTTGTACCACCACAAGTGGAATCTGGATCTCTTCTACACACATAGCCAATACCAACAATTTCATTGTCAAGTATCATATGTACTTTCTCCCCAGATTCAAAGTCCATCCTGTAAGTAAAAAAGATTACATTGTTAAATCCATAGTTATAGAAAAATACTCTTCAAACAAAAAATCATGCTACAACATGGAAAAGGTTTGCATAGGTTCGACAAGTGGTGAACCTTGAGACCAATTTCTCCTTGCTATATTAATGGAAGCAAGGTTGGAAATTATGGTGGATCTTGAAACCAAAGCATCCTTGCTATATTAGAGCATAGGTTGGACAAGTGATGGACCTAGTTGTAATACCCACTGCCACCTATCAACTACTATAGGACTATGATTTCCAATGTCCAAGTATCCCTTGAGGCTTTCAAGGTTGAACACGTGGTGGACCTTGAAATGAAAATCCCCTTTCTATATCAGAGCATAGCTTGGACAAGTGGTGGACCTAGTTATAATGCCCAATATCCAAGGTGAAATACCTTAGGACCTTTCTACCTTGCTTGCCAATGTTTACGTAGCCCCTCATTTCTTTAATGGAATCAAGGTTGGACAAGTGGTGGACCTTGAAACCAAAGCCTCTTTGCTATATGAGAGCATAGGTTGGACCTAGTTGTTATACCCACTGCCACCTATCAACTACTATAGGACTATGCTTTCCAATGTCCAAGTATCCCTTGAGTCTTGCAAGGTTGAACACGTGGTGGACCTTGAAACGAAAATCCCCTTTCTATATTAGAGCATAGCTTGGACAAGTGGTGGACCTAGTTATAATGCCCAATATCCAAGGTGAAATACCTTAGGACCTTTCTACCTTGCTTGCCAATGTTTACATAGCCCCTCATTTCTTTAATGGAAGCAAGGTTGGACAAGTGGTGGACCTTGAAACCAAAGCCTCTTTGCTATATGAGAGCATAGGTTGTACCTAGTTGTTATACCCACTGCCACCTATCAACTACTATAGGACTATGCTTTCCAATGTCCAAGTATCCTTGAGTCTTGCAAGGTTGAACACGTGGTGGACCTTGAAACAAAAATCCACTTTCTATATCAAAGCATAGCTTGGACAAGTGGTGGACCTAGTTATAATGCCCAATATCCAAGGTGAAATACCTTAGGACCTTTCTACCTTGCTTGCCAATGTTTACATAGCCCCTCATTTCTTTAATGGAAGCAAGGTTGGACAAGTGGTGGACCTTGAAACCAAAGCCTCTTTGCTATATGAGAGCATAGGTTGGACCTAGTTGTTATACCCACTGCCACCTATCAACTACTATAGGACTATGCTTTCCAATGTCCAAGTATCCCTTGAGTCTTGCAAGGTTGAACACGTGGTGGACCTTGAAACGAAAATCCCCTTTCTATATTAGAGCATAGCTTGGACAAGTGGTGGACCTAGTTATAATGCCCAATATCCAAGGTGAAATACCTTAGGACCTTTCTACCTTGCTTGCCAATGTTTACGTAGCCCCTCATTTCTTTAATGGAAGCAAGGTTGGACAAGTGGTGGACCTTGAAACCAAAGCCTCTTTGCTATATGAGAGCATAGGTTGGACCTAGTTGTTATACCCACTGCCACCTATCAACTACTATAGGACTATGCTTTCCAATGTCCAAGTATCCCTTGAGTCTTGCAAGGTTGAACACGTGGTGGATTTTTGAAACCAAAATCCCCTTTCTATATCAGATCATATCTTGGACAATTGGTGGACCTAGTTATAATGCCTCTCCTTTCTTTAATGGAAGAAAGGTTGGAAAAGTGGTGAATCTTGAAACCCAAACCCTTTGGCTATATATAGAGGATAGCTTGGACAAGTGGTGGGCTTAGTTGTAGTATCCAATGTCCAAGGTCCAAGGTGAACTATGTAAAGACCTTACTTCCAAAAACAAAGTCGTACAAGTGGTTCTCCTTCAAACCAAAACTTCCTTAGTGTATTAGAACATAGCTTGGAGAAGTCGTGGACCTAGTTGTAATGGTGAATGTCCAAAGCAAACTATTATAGGACCTTGCTTCCCAAATCAAGTTTGGACAAGTGGTGGATCTTGAAACCAAAACCCCCTTACTGTATTAGAGCATAGCTTAGATAAGTGGTGGAGATAGCTGCCATGGAAAATGTTCAATGTGAACTGCTACAGGACCTTGCTATTAAATGTCTAAGTAGAGCTAGCTTCTTTAATGGAATCAAGGTTGGGAAAGTGGTGCATCTTGAAACCAAAAGCCCTTTATTGTATTAGAGCATAGCTTGGACAAGTGAGGGACCTAGTTTTAATGTGTGATGTCCAAAGAAAAGTATTACAAGACCTTGCTTTCCAATATTTGAATTGGTCAAGTGGTTAAAACTAAGTATAAAACTTTGACCATTTTCTTCTCGAATTGCCAAAAAGCTAGTTTTAGACACCCCTAAATGAAAATGGTTTAGGGTGGCCTTAAGCAACTTTTTTTCAAAGACTTGAACAAAAGGGTTGCCGAAGAGTAATGAAAATTTATTATGGCTTGAAGTGCCTGAGTATGTGAAAACAAGCCTAGGTTTTCCACGAGGCAAAAGGTGACATAATAAGAACATTGGAAACTTAGGATTGACCATGTGGCCTAAACTTTGGCAAGTGAAGTGGTGGCCAAGTTTTGTGGCACAGTTTGCACTTGGTCCTATATATGTTGACCTCTTGGGTAAATCTAGGACCATAAGGCCAAACCTTTGGCACCTTAAATATAGTATGGGACATAATCTAGAACTGCTATAGTAAATTAGTAGTATAGTTAATATGTTAATATTTGTATTATATTTAAGTATATGCTAAATATAATTTATGTTCAAAATTTCACTAATGAAGAATGTTCCCATTTAGCACTCCAGATGCGGGGTCGTAGGGCAATGCCACAATGGGGTGACAAGGCAGCGCTTCCACGTGAGGTTTGGGGGTAGCGCTCTTGATGGGGATGTGGAATATAGCACTCTCGATGGCGAGGCTTGGGAGGTTGATTTTGGGATATTGTTCCGGGCGGAGTCCTGGGGAAGCGCTGCCATGATTTTCAACCATGATTTCTTTAATTTTGGCTGTGTGAATTGGTTAATGTTTTATATTTCTTTTGTTTTTTTTAATCGTATGATAAAACATGGACTTGTAGCATACGTGGCATTCTAATAAACCCTATCAAGATTAGGCACAGAGAGAGCGCACGAGCAACGCACACAGAGAAAGCAGGCGAGCAGCAAACACACAAAAAGCGCACACGGATCGTACACAGTTGGAGTATACGCGCATGTAGAGGAGCAAGCCCGGCATCATACACAACACACGGGTGGAGCGCACAGGATTGAAAGTTTGCGCACAAGATAAAGAAACAACAGCGTACGCAACGCTTTCCAAAAGGGCAGGATCGGGCATAGCTTCTTCTCAGGAGACATTGCACACCTCACGAATAGAGAAAAAACAGGTATTTCTCTCTCTCTCTCACTCTCTGTCTTTCTTCATATAGAGAAGATGGTTCTCTGTAACTCTTCTTGCACACACACTCTCTCGTCAAAAGACAGAGATACGTAGTTTAAAAATATCCCCGCACACATACACATATTCCTACACATCGTCTTCCTCTCTTCCACATACATAACCACAGTGAAATCTGTTATCTTGTTGTCTCTCTCTTGAAAATACATGCACATATTCCCACACATCGTCTTCCTCACTTCCACATACATAACCACAGTGAAATCTGTTATCTTGTTGTCTCTCTCTTGAAAATACGTGCACATATTCCCATACATCGTCTTCCTCTCTTCCACATACATAAACACAGTGAAATCTGTTATCTTTCTCTCTCTCCTCTCTCTAGAAAACAGGTATTTCTCTCTCTCTCTCTCTATCTATCTATCTATCTCTGTATCTTGCTATCTCTCTCTTGAAAATACATGCTCATGTATGTGTGCGTCTGTGTTATCTATGTGTATGTATGTATATTTGTGTTATTTCGTTGTAATACTCATACATAATGCAGATACACAATTACACTTAATTACGATATGCACACATAGTATATATACATACATAAATATCACAAATAACTAACACATTGTAATACTAGTAAACTTGAATGGAAGACTTACTTGCGTGATTTGTTAAAGTCGATTCTTGTAGCGAGTTCTGGATGTATGCTGAGCTGATTTTCCTCTAATCCATTTGTAGATATGATTGTAACTTCTGTTTCTCAAAAATAGTAATGTTGTTTAGTGATACACCTAATGGACATAAATGGTTGAAACTAGGACATATAGACCAAAAAGACGTGTATTTCTTTGGATGAATATATACACTTTTTAGTGACCTTTACCACAAGTGGTGGACCTTGAGACCAGTGGACTATAAGGACCTCCAAACAATACCTTGTACACTCAATCCTTCTTGGTATCTAGGTTGGACAAGTGGTGGACCTTGTTCAAATTCTCTAACCACTCTCTCTAACATGGTGACATAATTTAGGTGTGATAAATTCATATCTATGCAAACTAATATCAGTTTAGGCTTGTTAATTTGAATTTGTTTGAATTTATGTACAATATAATGATTTGAGGTTTGCATATTTGAATTTAGGTGGTACAATGATATCTTTTTGTGGTAAACTTGAATTTAAAATCAATTTCGCGTGGAATATTTTAAATTTAAGTGGTAAAATTTAAATTTTTATTAAAAAGTTTGAATTTTAAAATTTGGGTGGGATATTTTAAAATTTAGGCGGGATATTTAAAATTTGGGAGGGATACTTTAAATTTAGGCAATTAGATTTTGAATTTTAAATTTAGGTGGGAAGGTTTTGAATTTATAGCGAGATCTCCCTTACATAAGAGAGTATAGGTTGGACAACTGGTGAGCCTTAAAGCTACAGCATCCATGCTACTGGACATGATAGGTAGGGAATCTAGTTGAATATTGTATGTATAATATATATGTAATAGATCTAGCTTGGACAAGTGGTGGACCTTGGAGCAAAACCCCATGTAAAACATATCATGCACATTCCAAGTGGTGAGAAAAAATATCATTTAAGATATAGCCTTATAGGTTGGACAAGTGGTGGACCTTAACACCAAGATATTCTTAATGTAATGACATAGAGTGGAAAACTGCATGGTGAATCTTGAGACCAAACCATGCTACTAGCGATAATAGCTTGGACAAGTGGTGGACCTTGAAAGTAATCCCCCATCTACGAAATATCGTGGGCTTAAGGTATTTTGATGGAGCCTAGCATCTTGGAGACATGGTGCAGCTTGCTTCTCTTCATGTTTCAATGGAGCCTATCTTGGACAAATGGTGGAGCATCCTTCTCTCCATGTTTCAATGGAGCTTAGCTTGGACAAGTGGTGGACCTTTGCTTCTCTCTATGATTCAAGTGGTGGACCTTGGAACCAAACCCCCATGTAAAACCTATCATGGTCACTCCAAGTGGTGAGAAAGAATAACCTTTAAGATATAGCCTTATAGGTTGGACAAGTGGTGGACCATAACACCCAAATATTCTTAATATAATGACATAGAGTGAAAAAGTGGTGAATCTTGAGACAAAACCACTCATTCTACTAGCGATAATAGCTTGGACAAGTGGTGGACCTTGAACGTAAACCCCCCATGTTTCAATAGACTTAGATTCGACAAATGGTGGAGCATCGCTCTCTCCATGTTTCAATGGAGCCTAGCTTGGACAAGTGGTGGACGTTTGTTTCTCTCTATGTTTCAATAGAGTTAGCTTGGACAAGTGGTAGACCTTGGAACCAAACCCCCATGTAAAACCTATCATGGTCACTCCAAGTGGTGAGAAAGAATAACCTTAATGATATATCCTTATAGGTTGGACAAGTGGTGGACCTTAACACCCAGATATTCTTAATATAATGGCATAGAGTGAAAAAGTGGTGAATCTTGAGACCAAACCACTCAGGCTACTACCAATAATAGCTTGGACAAGTGTTGGACCTTAAATGTAAACCTCTCATCTACGACATATCGTGGGTTTAATGTTTTTCGATGGAGCCTAGCATCTTGGAGACATGGTGCAACTTGCTTCTCTTCATGTTTCAATGGAGCCTATCTTGGACAAATGGTGGAGCATCCTTCTCTCCATGTTTCAATAGAGCCTAGCTTGGACAAGTGGTGGACCTTTGCTTCTCTCTCTGTTTCAATAGAGTTAGCTTGGACAAGTGGTGGACCCTGGAACCAAATCCCCATGTAAAACCTATCATGGTCACTCCAAGTGGTAAGAGAGAATAACCTTTAAGATATATACTTATAGATTGGACAAGTGGTGGACCTTAACACCTACATATTCTTAATATAATGACATAGAGTGGAAAAGTGGTAAATCTTAAAACAAAACCACTCATGCTACTAGCGATAATAGCTTGGACAAGTGGTGGTACTTGAATGTAAACCCCCCATGTACAAAATATCGTGGGTTTAAGGTATTTCGATGAAGCCTAGCATCTTGGAGACATGGTAGAGCTTGATTCTCTTCATGTTTCAATGGAGTCTATCTTGGACAAATAGTGGAGCATCCTTCTCTCCATGTTTCAATGGACCCTAGCTTGGACAAGTGGTGGACCTTGGAACCAAACCCCCATGTAAAACCTATCATGGTCACTCCAAGTGGTGAGAAAGAATAACCTTTAAGATATAGCCTTATAGGTTGGACAAGTGGTGGACCTTAATACCCAAATATTCTTAATATAATGACATAGAGTGAAAAAGTGGTGAATCTTGAGATAAAACCACTCATGCTACTAGAGATAATAGCTTGGACAACTGGTTGACCTTGAACGTAAACCCCCCATGTTTCAATAGACTTAGCTTCGACAAATGATGGAGCATCCTTCTCTCCATGTTTCAATGGAGCCTAGCTTGGACAAGTGGTCGACCTTTGTTTCTCTCTATGTTTCAATAGAGTTAGCTTGGACAAGTGGTGGAACCTGGAACCAAACCCCCATGTAAAACCTATCATGGTCATTCCAAGTGGGAAGAAAGAATAACCTTTAAGATGTAGCCTTATAGGTTGGACAAGTGGTGGCCCTTAACACCCACATATTCTTAATAAAAGTGGTGAATCTTGAGACCAAACCACTCAGGCTACTAGCAATAATAGATTAGACAAGTGGTGGACGTTGAATGTAAACCCCTCATCTATGAAAAATTGTGGGTTTAATGTATTTCGATGGAGCGTAGCATCTTGAAGACATGGTGCAGCTTGGTTCTTGTCATGTTTCAGTGGAGCCTATCTTGGACAAATGGTGGAGCATCCTTCTCTCCATGTTTCAATAAACCCTAGCTTGGATAAGTGGTGGACCTTTGTTTCTCTTTATGTTTCAATAGAGTTAGCTTGGACAAGTGGTGGACCTTGGAACCAAACCCCCATGTAAAACCTATCATGGTCACTCCAAGTGGTAAGAAAGAATAACGTTTAAGATATAGCCTTATAGGTTGGACAAGTGGTGGACTTTAGCACCCACATATTCTTAATAAAATTGGTGAATCTTCAGACTAAATCACTCAGGCTACTCGCAATAATAGGTTGGACAAGTGGTGGACCTTGAATGTAAACCCCCCATCTACGAAATATGGTGGGTTTAAGGTATTTAGATGGAGTCTAGCATCTTGGAGACATGGTGCACCTTGCTTCTCTTCACGTTTCAATGGAGCCTATCTTGGACAAATGGTGGAGCATCCTTCTCTCCATGTTTCAATGGACCCTAGATTGGACAAGTGGTGGACCTTTGCTTCTCTCTCTGTTTCAATAGAGTTAGCTTGGACAAGTGGTGGAGCTTGGAACCAAACCCCCATGTAAAACCTATCATGGTCACTCCAAGTGGTAAGAAAGAATAACCTTTAAGATATAGATTTATAGGTTGGACAAGTGGTGCACCTTAACACCCACATATTCTTAATATAATGACAAATCCACTCATGCTACTAGTGATAATAGCTTGGACAAGTATCGGCCCTTGAATGTAAACCGCCCATGTACAAAATATCCTGGGTTTAAGGTATTTCGATGAAGTCTAGCATCTTGGAGACATGGTGCACCTTGCTTCTCTTCATGTTTCAATGGAGCCTATCTTGGACAAATTGTGGAGCATCCTTCTCTCCATGTTTCAATGGACCCTATCTTGGACAAGTGGTGGACCTTTGCTTCTCTCTCTGTTTCAATAGAGTTAGCTTGGACAAGTGGTGGAGCTTGGAACCAAACCCCCATGTAAAACCTATCATGGTTACTCCAAGTGGCAAGAAAGAATAACCTTTAAGATATAGACTTATAGGTTGGACAAGTGGTGGACCTTAACACCCACATATTCTTAATATAATGACATAGAGTGGAAAAGTGGTGAATCTTGAGACAAATCCACTCATGCTACTAGCGATAATAGCTTGGACAAGTATCGGCCCTTGAATGTAAACCGCCCATGTACAAAATATCCTGGGTTTAAGGTATTTCCATGAAGCCTAGCATCTTGGAGACATGGTGCAGCTTGCTTCTCTTCATTTTTCGATGGAACCTATCTTGGACAAATGGTGGAGCATCCTTCTCTCCATGTTTCAATGGACCCTAGCTTGGACAAGTGGTGGACCTTTGCTTCTCTCTATGATTCAATAGAGTTTGCTTGGACAAGTGGTGGACCTTGGAAGTCAAACCCCCATGTAAAATCTATCATGGTCACTCCAAGTGGTGAGAAAGAATAACCTTTAAAATATAGGCTTATAGGTTGGACAAGTGGTGGACCTTAACACCCGAATATTCTTAATATAATGACATAGAGTGAAAAAGTGGCGAATCTTGAGACAAAACCACTCATGCTACTAGCGATAATAGCTTGGACAAGTGGTGGAACTTGAACGTAAACCCCCCATGTTTCAATAGACTTAGTTTCGACAAATGGTGGAGCATCGTTCTCTCCATCTTTCAATGGAGCCTAGCTTCGACAAGTAGTGGACCTTTGTTTCTCTTTAGGTTTCAATAGAGTTAGCTTGGACAGGTGGTGGACCTTGGAACCAAACCCCAATGTAAAACCTATCATGGACACTCCAAGTCCTGAGAAAGAATAAACTTTAAGATATTGCCGTATAGGGTGGACAAGTGGTGGACCTTAACACCCAAATATCCTTAATATAATGACATAGAGTGATAAAGTGGTGAATCTTAAGACAAAACCACTCATGCTACTAGCGGTAATAGCTTGGACAAGTCGTGGACCTTGAACGTAAACCCCCCATGTTTCAATAGAGTTAGCTTCGAGAAATGATGGAGCATCCTTCTCTCCATGTTTCAATAGAGCCTAGCTTAGACAAGTGGTGGACCTATTCCTCTCTCTATAATTCAATAGAGTTAGCTTGGACAAGTGGTGGAACTTGAAACCAAACCCGCATGTAAAACCTATCATGGAATCTCCAAGTGGTAAGAAAGAATAACCTTTAAGATGCAGCCTTATAGGTTGTACAAGTGGTGGACCTTAACACCCACATATTCTTAATATAATGACATAGAGTGGAAAAGTGGTGAATCTTGAGACCAAACCACTCAGGCTACTACCAATAATAGCTTGGACAAGTGTTGGACCTTGAATGTAAATCCCTCATCTACGACATATCATGAGTTTTATGTTTTTCGATGGAGCCTAGCATCCTCGAGACATGGTGCAGCTTGCTTCTCGTCATGTTTCAATGGAGCCTATCTTGGACAAATGGTTCAGCATCCTTCTCTCCTCGTTTCAATGGACCCTAGCTTGGACAAGTGGTGGACCTTTGCTTCTCTCTCTATTTCAATAGAGTTAGCTTGGACAAGTGGTGGAGCTTGGAACCAAACGCCCATATAAAACCTATCATGGTCACTCCAAGTGGTAAGAAAAAATAACCTTTAAGATATAGCCTTATAGGTTGGACAAGTGGTGGACCTTAATACCCAAATATTCTTAATATAATGACATAGAGTGAAAAAGTGGTGAATCTTGAGATAAAACCACTCATGCTACTAGCTATAATAGCTTGGACAAGTGGTGAACCTTGAACGTAAACCCCCCATTTTTCAATAGACTAAGCTTCGACAAATGGTGGAGCATCGTTCTCTTCATGTTTTAATGGAGCCTAGCTTGGACAAGTGGTCGACCTTTGTTTCTCTCTATGTTTCAATAGAGTTAGCTTGGACAAGTTGTGGAACTTGGAACGAAACCCCCATGTAAAACCTATCATGGTCACTCCAAGTGGGAAGAAAAGTGTCCCTTAACACCCACATATTCTTAATAAAAGTGATGAATCTTGAGACCAAACCACTCAGGCTACTAGCAATAATAGCTTACACAAGTGGTGGACGTTGAATGTAAACCTCTCATCTATGAAATATTGTGGGTTTAATGTATTTCGATGGAGCGTAGCATCTTGGAGACATGGTGCAGCTTCCTTCTCATCATGTTTCAATGGAGCCTATCTTCGACAAATGGTGGAGCATCCTTCTCTCCATGTTTCAATGGAGCCTAGCTTGGACAAGTGGTGGACCTTTGTTTCTCTCTATGTTTCAATAGAGTTAGCTTGGACAAGTGGTGGACCTTGGAACCAAACCCCCATAAAAAATCTATCATGGTCACTCCAAGTAGTAAGACTGAATAACGTTTAAGATGTAGCCTTATAGGTTGGACAAGTGGTGGACGTTAGCACCCACATATTCTTAATAAAAGTGGTGAATCTTGAGACCAAACCACTCAGGCTACTAGCAATAATAGGCTAGACAAGTGGTGGACCTTGAATGTAAACCCCCCATCTACAAAATATGGTGGGTTTAAGGTATTTATATGGAGTCTAGCATCTTGGAGACATGGTGCACCTTGCTTCTCTTAATGTTTCAATGGAGCCTATGTTGGACAAATGGTGGAGCATCCTTCTCTCCATGTTTCAATGCACCCTAGCTTGGACAAGTGGTGGACCTTTGCTTCTCTCTCTGTTTCAATAGAGTTAGCTTGGACAAGTGGTGGAGCTTGGAACCAAACCCCTATGTAAAACCTATCATGGTTACTCCAAGTGGTAAGAAAGAATATCCTTTAAGATATAGACTTATAGGTTGGACAAGTGGTGGACCTTAACACCCACATATTCTTAATATAATGACATAGAGTGGAAAATTGGTGAATCTTGACACAAATCCACTCATGCTACTAGCGATAATAGCTTCGAAAAGTATCGGCCCTTGAATTTAAACCGCCCATGTACAAAATATCCTGGGTTTAAGGTATTTCGATCAAGCCTAACATCTTGGAGACATGGTGCAGCTTGCTTCTCTTCATTTTTCGATGGAGCCTATCTTGGACAAATGGTGGAGCATCCTTCTTTCCATGTTTCAATGCACCCTAGCTTGGACAAGTGGTGGACCTTTGCTTCTCTCTATGATTCAATAGAGTTTGCTTGGACAAGTGGTGGACCTTGGAACTCAAACCCCCATGGAAAACCTATCATGGTCACTCCAAGTGGTGAGAAAGAATAACCTTTAAAATATAGGCTTATAGGTTGGACAAGTGGTGGACCTTAACACCCAAATATTCTTAATATAATGACATAGAGTGAAAAAGTGGTGAATCTTGAGACAAAACTACTCATGCTACTAGCGATAATATCTTGGTCAAGTGGTGGAACTTGAACGTAAACCCCCCATGTTTCAATAGACTTAGCTTCGACAAATGGTGGAGCATCGTTCTCTCCATCTTTCAATGGAGCCTAGCTTGGACAAGTAGTGGACCTTTGTTTCTCTCTAGGTTTCAATAGAGTTAGATTGGACAAGTTGTGGACCTTGAAACCAAACCCCAATGTAAAACCTATCATCGTCACTCCAAGTCGTGAGAAAGAATAACCTTTAAGATGTAGCCTTATAGGCGGGACAAGTGGTGGACCTTAACACCTAGATATCCTTAATATAATAACATAGAGTGATAAAGTGGTGAATCTTGAGACAAAACCACTCATGCTACTAGGGATAATATCTTGAACAAGTGGTGGACCTTGAACGTAAACCCCCCATGTTTCAATAGAGTTAGCTTAGAGAAATGATGGAGCATCCTTCACTCTATATATCAATGGAGCTTAGCTTAGACAAGTGGTGGACCTATGCTTCTCTCTATAATTCAATAGAGTTAGCTTGGACAAGTGGTGGAACTTGAAACCAAACCCCCATGTAAAACCTATCATGGTCACTCCAAGTGGTAAGAAAGAATAACCTTTAAGATATAGCGTTATAGGTTGGACAAGTGGTGGACCTTAATACCCAAATATTCTTAATATAATGACAAAGAGAGAAAAAGTGGTGAATCTTGAGATAAAACCACTCATGCTACTAGCGATAATAGCTTGTACAAGTGGTGGACCTTGAACATAAACCCCCCATGTTTCAATAGACTTAGCTTCGACAAATGGTGGAGCATCGTTCTCTCCATCTTTCAATGGAGCCTAGCTTGGACAAGTAGTGGACCTTTTTTTCTCTCTAGGTTTCAATAGAATTAGCTTGGGCAAGTGGTGGACATTGGAACCAAACCCCCATGTAAAACCTATCATGTTCACTCCAAGTGGTGAGAAAGAATAACCTTAATGATATATCCTTATAGGTTGTACAAGTGGTGAATCTTGAGAGCAAACTACTCATGCTACTAGCGATAATACGTTGGACAAGTGGTGGACCTTGAATGTAAACCCCCCATCTACGAAATATCGTGGGTTTAAGGTATTTAAATAGAGCCTAGCATCTCGGAGACATGGTGCACCTTGCTTCTCTTCATGTTTCAATGGAGCCTATCTTGGACAAATGGTGGAGCATCCTTCTCTCCATGTTTCAATGGACCCTAGCTTGCACAAGTGGTGGACCTTTGCTTCTCTCTATGTTTCAATAGAGTTTGCTTGGACAAGTGGTGGACCTTGGAACCAAACCCCAATGTAAAACCATTATGGTCACTCCAAGTCGTGAGAAAGAATAACCTTTAAGATATAGCCTTATAGGTTGGGCAACTGGTGGACCATAACACCCAGATATCCTTAATATAATGACATAGAGTGATAAAGTGGTGAATATTGAGAAAAAACCACTCATGCTACTAGTAGTAATAGCTTAGACAAGTGGTGGAAATTGAACGTAAACCCCCCATGTTTTAATAGAGTTAGCTTCGAGAAATGATGGATCATCTTTCTCTCCATGTTTCAATGGAGCCTAGCTTAGACAAGTGGTGGACCTTTGCTTCTCTCTATAATTCAATAGAGTTAGCTTGGACAAGTGGTGGAACTTGAAACCAAACCCCCATGTAAAAACTATCATGGTCACTTCAAGTGGTAAGAAAGAATAACCATTAAGATGTAGCCTTATAGGTTGTACAAGTGGTGGACCTTAACACCCACATATTCTTAATATAATGACATAGAGTGGAAAAGTGGTGAATCTTGAGACCAAACCACTCAGGCTACTACCAATAATAGCTTGGACAAGTGTTGGACCTTGAATGTAAACCCCTCATCTACGACATATCATGGGTTTAATGTTTTTAGATGGAGCCTAGCATCTTGGAGACATGGTGCAGCTTGCTTCTCGTCATGTTTCAATGGAGCCTATCTTGGACAAATGGTGGAGCATCCTTCTCTCCATGTTTCAATGGAGCCTAGCTTGGACAAGTGGTGGACCTTTGCTTCTCTCTCTGTTTCAATAGAGTTAGCTTGGACAAGTGGTGGAGCTTGGAACCAAACCCCCACATAAAACCTATC
This sequence comes from Adiantum capillus-veneris, assembly GCF_014529385.1. NCBI lineage: Eukaryota > Viridiplantae > Streptophyta > Polypodiopsida > Polypodiales > Pteridaceae > Adiantum > Adiantum capillus-veneris. The sequence continues at coordinate 8,948,850 of NC_140934.1, forward strand.
ATGGTCACTCCAAGTGGTAAGAAAGAATAAACTTTAAGATATAGACTTATAGGTTGGACAAGTGGTCGACCTTGATACCCAAATATTCTTAATATAATGACATAGAGTGAAAAAGTGGTGAATCTGGAGATAAAACCACTCATGCTACTAGCGATAATAGCTGGGACAAGTGGTGGACCTTGAACGTAAACCCCCCATGTTTCAATAGACTTAGATTCGAATCGTGGAGCATCGTTCTTAATATAATGACATAGAGTGGAAAAGTGGTGAATCTTGAGACCAAACCACTCAGGCTACTACCAATAATAGCTTGGACAAGTGTTGGACCTTGAATGTAAACCCCCCATCTACGAAATATCGTGGGTTTAAGGTATTTAAATGGAGCCTAGCATCTTGGAGACATGGTGCACCTTGCTTCTCTTCATGTTTCAATGGAGCCTATCTTGGACAAATGGTGGAGCATCTTTCTCTCCATGTTTCAATGGACCCTAGCTTGCACAAGTGGTGGACCTTTGGTTCTCTCTATGTTTCAATAGAGTTAGCATGGACAAGTGGTGGACCTTGGAACCAAACCCCAATGTAAAACCTATCATGGACACTCCAAGTCCTGAGAAAGAATAAACTTTAAGATATTGCCGTATAGGGTGGACAACTGGTGGACCTTAACACCCAAATATCCTTAATATAATGACATAGAGTGATAAAGTGGTGAATCTTGAGAGAAAACCACTCATGCTACTAGCGGTAATAGCTTGGACAAGTCGTGGACCTTGAACGTAAACCCCCCATGTTTCAATACAGTTAGCTTCGAGAAATGATGGAGCATCCTTCTCTCCATGTTTCAATAGATCCTAGCTTAGACAAGTGGTGGACCTATTCTTCTCTCTATAATTCAATAGAGTTAGCTTGGACAAGTGGTGGAACTTGAAACCAAACCCGCATGTAAAACCTATCATGGAATCTCCAAGTGGTAAGAAAGAATAACCTTTAAGATGTAGCCTTATAGGTTGTACAAGTGGTGGACCTTAACACCCACATATTCTTAATATAATGACATAGAGTGGAAAAGTGGTGAATCTTGAGACCAAACCACTCAGGCTACTACCAATAATAGCTTGGACAAGTGTTGGACCTTGAATGTAAACCCCTCATCTACGACATATCATGGGTTTAATGTTTTTAGATGGAGCCTAGCATCTTGGAGACATGGTGCAGCTTGCTTCTCGTCATGTTTCAATGGAGCCTATCTTGGACAAATGGTGGAGCATCCTTCTCTCCATGTTTCAATGGAGCCTAGCTTGGACAAGTGGTGGACCTTTGCTTCTCTCTCTGTTTCAATAGAGTTAGCTTGGACAAGTGGTGGAGCTTGGAACCAAACCCCCACATAAAACCTATCATGGTCACTCCAAGTGGTAAGAAAGAATAAACTTTAAGATATAGACTTATAGGTTGGACAAGTGGTGGACCTTGAATGTAAACCCCCCATCTACGAAATATGGTGGGTTTAAGGTATTTAGATGGAGTCTAGCATCCTGGAGATATGGTGCACCTTGCTTCTCTTCATGTTTCAATCGAGACCCAATGGAGCTTTTGGAAAAGTGGTGGACCTTTGCTTCCCTCTCTGTTTCAATAGAGTTAGCTTGGACAAGTGGTGGAGCTTGGAACCAAACCCCAATGTAAAAGCTATCATGGTTACTCCAAGTGGTAAGAAAGAATAACCTTTAAGATATAGACTTATAGCTTGGACAAGTGGTGGACCTTAAAACCCACATATTCTTAATATAATGACGTAGAGTGGAAAACAGGTGAATCTTGAGACAAATGCACTCATGCTACTAGCGATAATAGCTTGGACAAGTATCAGCCCTTGAATGTAAACCGCCCATGTACAAAATATCCTGGGTTTAAGGTATTTTGATGAAGCCTAGAATCTTGGAGACATGGTGCAGCTTGCTTCTCTTCATTTTTCGATGGAGCCTATCTTGGACAAATGGTGAAGCATCCTTCTCTCCATGTTTGAATGGACCCTAGCTTGGACAAGTGGTGGACCTTTGCTTCTCTCTGATTCTATAGAGTTTGCTTGGACAAGTGGTGGACCTTGGAACTCAAACGCCCATGTAAAACCTATCATGGTCACTCCAAGTGGTGAGAAAGAATAACCTTTAAAATATAGGCTTATCGGTTGGACAAGTACTGGACCTTAACACCCAAATAGTCTTAATATAATGACATAGAGTGAAAAAGTGGTGAATCTTGAGACAAAAACACTCATGCTACTAGCGATAATAACTTGGACAAGTGGTGGACCTTGAACGTTTACCCCCCATGTTTCAATAGACTTAGCTTCGACAAATGGTGGAGCATCGTTCTCTCCATCTTTCAATGGAGCCTAGCTTGGACAAGTAGTGGACCTTTGTTTCTCTCTAGGTTTCAATACAGTTAGCTTGGACAAGTGGTGGACCTTGGAACCAAACCCCAATGTAAAACCTATCATGGTCACTCCAAGTCGTGAGAAAGAATAACCTTTAAGATATAGCCTTATAGGCTAGACAGGTGGTGGACCTTAACACCTAGATATCCTTAATATAATGACATAGAGTGATAAAGTGATGAATCTTGAGACAAAACCACTCATGCTACTAGCGATAATAGCTTGGACAAGTGGTGGACCTTGAACATAAACCCCCCATCTTTCAATAGAGTTAGCTTAGAGAAATGATGGAGCATCCTTCTCTCCATGTTTCAATGGAGCCTAGATTAGACAAGTGGTGGACCTATGCTTCTCTCTATAATTCAATAGAGTTAGCTTGGACAAGTGGTGGAACTTGAAACCAAACCCCCATGTAAAACCTATCAAGGTCACTCCAAGTGGTAAGAAAGAATAACCTTTAAGATATAGCTTTATAGGTTGTACAAGTGGTGGACCTTAACACCCACATATTCTTAATATAATGACATAGAGTGGAAAAGTGGTGAATCTTGAGACCAAACCACTCAGGCTACTACCAATAATATCTTGGACAAGTGTTGGAACTTGAATGTAAATCCCTCATCTACGACATATCATGGGTTTAATGTTTTTCGATGGAGCCTAGCATCTTGGAGACATGGTGCAGCTTGCTTCTCGTCATGTTTCAATGGAGCCTATCTTGGACAAATGGTGGAGCATCCTTCTCTCCATGTTTCAATGGAGCCTAGCTTGGACAAGTGGTGGACCTTTGCTTCTCTCTCTGTTTCAATAGAGTTAGCTTGGACAAGTGGTGGAGCTTGGAACCAAACCCCCATATAAAACCTATCATGGTCACTCCAAGTGGTAAGAAAGAATAACCTTTAAGATATAGACTTATAGGTTGGACAAGTGGTGGACCTTGAATGTAAACCCGCCATCTACGAAATATGGTGGGTTTAAGGTATTTAGATGGAGCCTAGCATCTTGGAGACATGGTGCACATTGCTTCTCTTCATGTTTCAATGGAGCCTATGTTGGACAAATGGTGGAACATCCTTCTCTCCATGTTTCAATGGACCCTAACTTGGACAAGTGGTGGACCTTTGCTTCTCTCTCTGTTTCAATAGAGTTAGCTTGGACAAGTGGTGGAGCTTGGAACCAAACCCCCATGTAAAACCTATCATGGTTACTCCAAGTGGTAAGAAAGAATAACCTTTCAAAAATAGACTTATAGGATGGACAAGTGGTGGACTTTAACACCCACATATTCTTAATATAATGACATAGAGTGGAAAAGTGGTGAATCTTGAGACAAAGCCACTCATGCTACTAGCGATAATAGCTTGGACAAGTATCGGCCCTTGAATGTAAACCCCCAATGTACAAAATATTCTGGGTTTAAGGTATTTTGATGAAGCCTAGCATCTTGGAGACATGGTGCAGCTTGCTTCTCTTCATTTTTCGATGAAGCCTAGCATCTTGGAGACATGGTGCAGCTTGCTTCTCTTCATTTTTTGATGGAGCCTATCTTGGACAAATGGTGGAGCATCCTTCTGTCCATGTTTCAATGGACCCTAGCTTGGACAAGTGGTGGACCTTTGCTTCTCTCTATGATTCAATAGAGTTTGCTTGGACAAGTGGTGGACCTTGGAACTCAAACCCCCATGTAAAACCTATCATGGTCACTCCAAGTGGTGAAAAAGAATAACCTTTAAGATATAGGCACTATAGGTTGGACAAGTGGTGGACCTTAACACCCAAATATTCTTAATATAATGACGTCGAGTGAAAAAGTGGTGAATCTTGAGACAAAACCACTCATGCTACTAGCGATAATAGCTTGGACAAGTGGTGGACCTTGAACGTAAACCCCCCATGTTTCAATAGACTTAGCTTCGACAAATGGTGGAGCATCGTTCTCTGCATCTTTCAATGGAGCCTAGCTTGGACAAGTAGTGGACCTTTGTTTCTCTCTAGGTTTCAATAGAGTTAGCTTAGACAAGTGGTGGACCTTGGAACCAAACCCCCATCTAAAACGTATCATGTTCACTCCAAGTGGTGAGAAAGAATAAACTTAATGATATATCCCTATAGGTTGGACAAGTGGTGGACCTTAACACCCAGATATTCTTAATATAATGGCATAGAGTGGAAAAGTGGTGAATCTTGAGAGCAAAGTACTCATGCTACTAGCCATAATAGGTTGGACAAGTGGTGGACCTTGAATGTAAACCCCCCATCTACGAAATATCTTGGGTTTAAGGTATTTAGATGGAGCCTAGCATCTTAGAGACATGGTGCACCTTTCTTCTCTTCATGTTTCAATGGAGCCTATCTTGGACAAATGGTGGAGCATCCTTCTCTCCATGTTTCAATGGACCCTAGCTTGCACAAGTGGTGGATCTTTGGTTCTCTCTATGTTTCAATAGAGTTAGCATGGACAAGTGGTGGACCTTGGAACCAAACCCCAATGTAAAACCTATCATGGACACTCCAAGTCGTGAGAAAGAATAAACTTTAAGATATTGCCTTATAGGTTGGACAAGTGGTGGACCTTAACACCCAGATATCCTTAATATAATGACATAGAGTGATAAAGTCGTAAATCTTGAGACAAAACCACTCATGCTACTAGCGGTAATAGCTTGGACAAGTCGTGGACCTTGAACGTAAACCCCCCATGTTTCAATAGAGTTAGCTTCGAGAAATGATGGAGCATCCTTCTCTCCATGTTTCAATGGACCCTAGATTGGACAAGTGGTGGACCTTTGCTTCTCTCTCTGTTTAAATAGAGTTAGCTTGGACAAGTGGTGGAGCTCGGAACCAAACCCCCTTGTAAAACCTATCATGGTCACTCCAAGTGGTAAGAAAGAATAACCTTTAAGATATAGCCTTATAGGTTGGACAAGTGGTGGACCTTAATACCCAAATATTCTTCATATAATGACATAGAGTGAAAAAGTGGTGAATCTTGAGATAAAACTACTCATGCTACTAGCGATAATAGCTGGGACAAGTGGTGGAGCTTGAACGTAAACCCCCCATGTTTCAATAGACTTAGCTTCGACAAATGGTGGAGCATCGTTCTCTCCATGTTTCAATGGAGCCTAGCTTGGACAAGTGGTGGACCTTTGTTTCTCTCTATGTTTCAATAGAGTTAGCTTGGACAAGTGGTGGACCTTGGAACCAAACCCCCATGTAAAACCTATCATGGATACTCCAAGTCCTGAGAAAGAATAAACTTTAAGATATTTCCTTATAGGGTGGACAAGTGGTGGACCTTAACACCCAAATATCCTTAATATAATGACATAGAGTGATAAAGTGGTGAATCTTGAGACAAAACCACTCATGCTACTAGCGGTAATGGCTTGGACAAGTCGTGGACCTTGAACGTAAACCCCCCATGTTTCAATAGAGTTAGCTTCGAGAAATGATGGAGGATCCTTCTCTCCATGTTTCAATAGAGCCTAGCTTAGACAAGTGGTGGACCTATTCCTCTCTCTATAATTCAATAGAGTTAGCTTGGACAAGTGGTGGAACTTGAAACCAAACCCGCATGTAAAACCTATCATGGAATCTCCAGGTGGTAAGAAAGAATAACCTTTAAGATGTAGCCTTATAGGTTGTACAAGTGGTGGACCTTAACACCCACATATTCTTAATATAATGACATAGAGTGGAAAACTGGTGAATCTTGAGACCAAACCACTCAGGCTACTACCAATAATAGCTTGGACAAGTGTTGGACCTTGAATGTAAATCCTTCATCTACGACATATCATGGGTTTAATGTTTCTTGATGGAACCTAGCATCTTGGAGACATGGTGCAGCTTGCTTCTCGTCATGTTTCAATGGAGCCTATCTTGGACAAATGGTGGAGCATCTTTCTCTCCATGTTTTAATGGACCCTAGCTTGGACAAGTGGTGGACCTTTGCTTCTCTCTCTGTTTCAATAGAGTTAGCTTGGACAAGTGGTGGAGCTTGGAACCAAACCCCCATATAAAACCTATCATGGTCACTCCAATTGGTAAGAAAGAATACCCTTTAAGATATAGACTTATAGGTTGGACAAGTGGTGGACCTTGAATGTAAACCCCCCATCTACGAAATATGGTGGGTTTAAGGTATTAAGATGGAGTCTAGCATCCTGGAGACATGGTGCACCTTGCTTCTCTTCATGTTTCAATGGAGCCTATCTTGGACAAATGGTGGAGCATCCTTCTCTCCATGTTTCAATGGACCCTAGATTTTGGACAAGTGGTGGACCTTTGCTTCCCTCTCTGTTTCAATAGAGTTAGCTTGGACAAGTGGTGGAGCTTGGAACCAAACCCCCCAATGTAAAACCTATCATGGTTACTCGAAGTGGTAAGAAAGAATAACCTTTAAGATATAGACTTATAGGTTGGACAAGTGGTGGACCTTAACACCCACATATTCTTAATATAATGACCTTAATGCACTCATGCTACTAGCGATAATAGCTTGGACAAGTATCGGCCCTTGAATGTAAACCACCCATGTACAAAATATCCTGGGTTTAAGGTATTTTGATGAAGCCTAGAATCTTGGAGACATGGTGCAGTTGCTTCTCTTCATTTTTCGATGGAGCCTATCTTGGACAAATGGTGAAGCATCCTTCTCTCCATGTTTGAATGGACCCTAGCTTGGACAAGTGGTGGACCTTTGCTTCTCTCTCTGATTCTATAGAGTTTTCTTGGACAAGTGGTGGACCTTGGAACTAAAACCCCTATGTAAAACCTATCATGGTCACTCCAAGTGGTGAGAAAGAATAACCTTTAAAATATAGGCTTATCGGTTGGACAAGTATTGGACCTTAACACCCAAATATTCTTAATATAATGACATAGAGTGAAAAAGTGGTGAATCTTGAGACAAAACCACTCATGCTACTAGCGATAATAGCTTGGAAAAGTGGTGGAACTTGAACGTTTACCCCCCCATGTTTCAATAGACTTAGCTTCGACAAATGGTGGAGCATCGTTCTCTCCATCTTTCAATGGAGCCTAGCTTGGACAAGTAGTGGACCTTTGTTTCTCTCTAGGTTTCAATACAGTTAGCTTGGACAAGTGGTGAACCTTGGAACCAAACCCCAATGTAAAACCTATCATGGTCACTCCAAGTCGTGAGAAAGAATAACCTTTAAGATATAGCCTTATAGGCTAGACAGGTGGTGGACCTTACCACCTAGATATCCTTAATATAATGACATAGAGTGATAAAGTGATGAATCTTGAGACAAAACCACTCATTCTACTAGCGATAATAGCTTGGACAAGTGGTGGACCTTGAACATAAACCCCCCATCTTTCAATAGAGTTAGCTTAGAGAAATGATGGAGCATCCTTCTCTCCATGTTTCAATGGAGCCTAGATTAGACAAGTGGTGGACCTATGCTTCTCTCTATCATTCAATAGATTTAGCTTGGACAAGTGGTGGAACTTGAAACCAAACCCCCATGTAAAACCTATCAAGGTCACTCCAAGTGGTAAGAAAGAATAACCTTTAAGATATAGCCTTATAGGTTGTACAAGTGGTGGACCTTAACACCCACATATTCTTAATATAATGACATAGAGTGGAAAAGTGGTGAATCTTGAGACCAAACCACTCAGGCTACTACCAATAATATCTTGGACAAGTGTTTGACCTTGAATGTAAATCCCTCATCTACGACATATCATGGGTTTAATGTTTTTCGATGGAGCCTAGCATCTTGGAGACATGGTGCAACTTGCTTCTCGTCATGTTTCAATGGAGCCTATCTTGGACAAATGGTGGAGCATCCTTCTCTCCATGTTTCAATGGAGCCTAGCTTGGACAAGTGGTGGACCTTTGCTTCTCTCTCTGTTTCAATAGAGTTAGCTTGGACAAGTGGTGGAGCTTGGAACCAAACCCCCATATAAAACCTATCATGGTCACTCCAAGTGGTAAGAAAGAATAACCTTTAAGATATAGACTTATAGGTTGGACAAGTGGTGGACCTTGAATGTAAACCCACCATCTACGAAATATGGTGGGTTTAAGGTATTTAGATGGAGCCTAGCATCTTGGAGACATGGTGCACATTGATTCTCTTCATGTTTCAATGGAGCCTATGTTGGACAAATGCTGGAGCATCCTTCTCTCCATGTTTCAATGGACCCTAACTTGGACAAGTGGTGGACCTTTGCTTCTCTCTCTGTTTCAATAGAGTTAGCTTGGACAAGTGGTGGAGCTTGGAACCAAACCCCCATGTAAAACCTATCATGGTTACTCCAAGTGGTAAGAAAGAATAACCTTTCAAAAATAGACTTATAGGATGGACAAGTGGTGGACCTTAACACCCACATATTCTTAATATAATGACATAGAGTGGAAAAGTGGTGAATCTTGAGACAAAGCCACTCATGCTACTAGAGATAATAGCTTGGACAAGTATCGGCCCTTGAATTTAAACCCCCAATGTACAAAATATCCTGGGTTTAAGGTATTTTGATGAAGCCTAGCATCTTAGAGACATGGTGCAGCTTGCTTCTCTTCATTTTTCGATGAAGCCTAGCATCTTGGAGACATGGTGCAGCTTTCTTCTCTTCATTTTTCGATGGAGCCTATCTTGGACAAATGGTGGAGCATCCTTCTCTCCATGTTTCAATGGACCCTAGCTTGGACAAGTGGTGGACCTTTGCTTCTCTCTATGATTTAATAGAGTTTGCTTGGACAAGTGGTGGACCTTGGAACTCAAACCCCCATGTAAAACCTATCATGGTCACTCCAAGTGGTGAAAAAGAATAACCTTTAAGATATAGGCACTATAGGTTGGACAAGTGGTGGACCTTAACACCCAAATATTCTTAATATAATGACGTCGAGTGAAAAAGTGGTGAATCTTGAGACAAAACCACTCATGCTACTAGCGATAATAGCTTGGACAAGTGGTGGACCTTGAACGTAAACCCCCCATGTTTCAATAGACTTAGCTTCGACAAATGGTGGAGCATCGTTCTCTCCATCTTTCAATGGAGCCTAGCTTGGACAAGTAGTGGACCTTTGTTTCTCTCTAGGTTTCAATAGAGTTAGCTTAGACAAGTGGTGGACCTTGGAACCAAACCCCCATCTAAAACGTATCATGTTCACTCCAAGTGGTGAGAAAGAATAAACTTAATGATATATCCCTATAGGTTGGACAAGTGGTGGACCTTAACACCCAGATATTCTTAATATAATGGCATAGAGTGGAAAAGTGGTGAATCTTGAGAGCAAAGTACTCATGCTACTAGCGATAATAGGTTGGACAAGTGGTGGACCTTGAATGTAAACCCCCCATCTACGAAATATCTTGGGTTTAAGGTATTTAGATGGAGCCTAGCATCTTAGAGACATGGTGCACCTTTCTTCTCTTCATGTTTCAATGGAGCCTATCTTGGACAAATGGTGGAGCATCCTTCTCTCCATATTTCAATGGACCCTAGCTTGCACAAGTGGTGGACCTTTGGTTCTCTCTATGTTTCAATAGAGTTAGCATGGACAAGTGGTGGACCTTGGAACCAAACCCCAATGTAAAACCTATCATGGACACTCCAAGTCGTGAGAAAGAATAAACTTTAAGATATTGCCTTATAGGTTGGACAAGTGGTGGACCTTAACACCCAGATATCCTTAATATAATGACATAGAGTGATAAAGTGGTAAATCTTGAGAGAAAATCACTCATGCTACTAGCGATAATAGCTTGGACAAGTCGTGGACCTTGAACGTAAACCCCCCATGTTTCAATAGAGTTAGCTTCGAGAAATGATGGAGCATCCTTCTCTCAATGTTTAAATGGAGCCTAGCTTAGACAAGTGGTGGACCTATATTTGTCTACATGTTTCAATGGAGCCTAGCTTAGACAAGTGGTGGACCTATTCTTCTCTCTATAATTCAATAGAGTTAGCTTGGATAAGTGGTGGAACTTGAAACCAAACCCCCATGTAAAACCTATCATGGTCACTCCAAGTGGGAAGAAAGAGTAACCTTTAAGATGTAGCCTTATAGGTTGGACAAGTGGTGACCCTTAACACCCACATATTCTTAATAAAAGTGGTGAATCTTGAGACCAAACCACTCAGGCTACTAGCAATAATAGCTTAGACAAGTGGTGGACGTTGAATGTAAACCCCTCATCTATGAAAAATTGTGGGTTTAATGTATTTCGATGGAGCGTAGCATCTTGGAGACATGGTGCAGCTTGGTTCTCGTCATGTTTCAATGGAGCCTATCTTGGACAAATGGTGGAGCATCCTTCTCTCCATGTTTCAATGGACCCTAGCTTGGACAAGTGGTGGACCTTTGTTTCTCTCTATGTTTCAATAGAGTTAGCTTGGACAAGTGGTGGACCTTGGAGCCAAACCCCCATGTAAAACCTATCATGGTCACTCCAAGTGGTAAGAAATAATAACGTTTAAGATATAGCCTTATAGGTTGGACAAGTGGTGGACCTTAGCACCCACATATTCTTAATAAAAGTGGTGAATCTTCAGACTAAACCACTCAGGCTACTCGCAATAATAGGTTGGACAAGTGGTGGACCTTGAATGTAAACTCCCCACCTACGAAATATGGTGGGTTTAAGGTATTTAGATGGAGTCTAGCATCTTGGAGACATGGTGCACCTTGCTTCTCTTCACGTTTCAATGGAGCCTATCTTGGACAAATGGTGGAGCATCCTTCTCTCCATGTTTCAATGGACCCTAGCTTGGACAAGTGGTGGACCTTTTCTTCTCTCTCTGTTTCAATAGAGGTAGATTGGACAAGTGGTGGAGCTTGGAACCAAACCCCCATGTAAAACCTATCATGGTTACTCCAAGTGGTAAGAAAGAATAACCTTTAAGATATAGACTTATAGGTTGGACAAGTGGTGGAACTTAACACCCACATATTCTTAATATAATGACAAATCCACTCATTCTACTAGTGATAATAGCTCGGACAAGTATCGGCCGTTGAATGTAAACCGCCCATGTACAAAACATCCTGGGTTTAAGGTATTTCGATGGAGTCTAGCATCTTGGAGACATGGTGCTTCTTGCTTCTCTTTATGTTTCAATGGAGCCTATCTTGGACAAATGGTGGAGCATCCTTCTCTCCATGTTTCAATGGACCCTAGCTTGGACAAGTGGTGGACCTTTGCTTCTCTCTCTGTTTCAATAGAGTTAGCTTGGACAAGTGGTGGATCTTGAAACCAAACCCCCATGTAAAACCTATCATGGTTACTCCAAGTGGCAAGAAAGAATAACCTTTAAGATATAGACTTATAGGTTGGACAAGTGGTGGACCTTAACACCCACATATTCTTAATATAATGACATAGAGTGGAAAAGTGGTGAATCTTGAGACAAATCCACTCATGCTACTAGCGATAATAGCTTGGACAAGTATCGGCCCTTGAATGTAAACCGCCCATGTACAAAATATCCTAGGTTTAAGGTATTTCGATAAAGCCTAGCATCTTGGAGACATGGTGCAACTTGCTTCTCTTCATTTTTCGATGGAACCTATCTTGGACAAATGGTGGAGCATCCTTCTCTCCATGTTTCAATGGACCCTAGCTTGGACAAGTGGTGGACCTTTGCTTCTCTCTATGATTTAATAGAGTTTGCTTGGACAAGTGGTGGACCTTGGAAATCAAACCCCCATGTAAAACCTATCATGGTCACTCCAAGTGGTGAGAAAGAATAACCTTTAAAATATAGGCTTATAGGTTGGACAAGTGGTGGACCTTAACACCCGAATATTCTTAATATAATGACATAGAGCTAAAAAGTGGTGAATCTTGAGACAAAACCACTCATGCTACTAGCGATAATAGCTTGGACAAGTGGTGGAACTTGAACGTAAACCCCCCATGTTTCAATAGACTTAGCTTCGACAAAGGGTGGAGCATCGTTCTCTCCATCTTTCAATGGAGCCTAGCTTCGACAAGTAGTGGACCTTTGTTTCTCTGTAGGTTTCAATAGAGTTAGCTTGGACAAGTGGTGGACCTTGAAACCAAACCCCAATGTAAAACCTATCATGGTCACTCCAAGTCGTGAGAAAGAATAACCTTTAAGATATAGCGTTATAGGCTGGACAAGTGGTGGACCTAAAGACCTAGATATCCTTAATATAATGACATAGAGTGATAAAGTGGTGAATCTTGAGACAAAACCACTCATGCTACTAGGGATAATAGCTTGGACAAGTGGTGGACCTTGAACGTAAACCCCCCATGTTTTAATAGAGTTAGCTTAGAGAAATGATGGAGCATCCTTCTCTCCATGTTTCAATGGAGCCTAGCTTAGACAAGTGGTGGACCTATGGTTCTCTCTATAATTCAATAGAGTTAGCTTAGACAAGTGGTGGAACTTGAAACCAAACCCCCATGTAAAACCTATCATGGTCACTCCAAGTGGTAAGAAAGAATAACCTTTAAGATGCAGCCTTATAGGTTGTACAAGTGGTGGACCTGAACACCCACATATTCTTAATATAATGACATAGAGTTGAATAGTGATGAATCTTGAGACCAAACCACTCAGGCTACTACGAATAATAGCTTAGACAAGTGTTTGACCTTGAATGTAAATCCCTCATCTACGACATATCATGGGCTTAATGTTTTTCGATGGAGCCTAGCATCTTGGAGACATGGTGCAGCTTGCTTCTCGTCATGTTTCAATGGAGCCTCTCTTGGACAAATGGTGGAGCATCCTTCTCGCCATGTTTCAATGGAGCCTACCTTGGACAAGTGGTGGACCTTTGCTTCTATCTCTGTTTCAATAGAGTTAGCTTGGACAAGTGGTGGAGCTTGGAACCAAACCCCCATATAAAACCTATCATGGTCACTCCAAGTGGTAAGAAAGAATAACCTTTAAGATATAGCCTTATAGGTTGGACAAGTGGTGGACCTTAATACCCAAATATTCTTAATATAATGACATAGAGTGAAAAAGTGGTGAATCTTGAGATAAAACCACTCATGCTACTAGCTATAATAGCTTGGACAAGTGGTGGACCTTGAACGTAAACCCCCCATGTTTCAATAGACTTAGCTTCGACAAATGGTGGAGCATCGTTCTCTCCATGTTTCAATGGAGCCTAGCTTGGACAAGTGGTCGACCTTTGTTTCTCTCTATGTTTCAATAGAGTTATCTTGGACAAGTAGTGGAACTTGGAACCAAACCCCCATGTAAAACCTATCATGGTCACTCCAAGTGCGAAGAAAGATTAACCTTTAAGATGTAGCCTTATAGGTTGGACAAGTGGTGGACCTTAACACCCACATATTCTTAATAAAAGTGGTGAATCTTGAGACCAAACCACTTAGGCTACTAGAAATAATAGCTTAGACAAGTGGTGGACGTTGAATGTAAACCTCTCATCTATGAAATATCGTGGGTTTAATGTATTTCGATGGAGCATAGCATCTTGGCGACAAGGTGCAGCTTGCTTCTCGTCATGTTTCAATGGAGCCTATCTTGGACAAATGGTGGAGCATCCTTCTCTCCATGTTTCAATGGACCCTAGCTTGGACAAGTGGTGGACCTTTGTTTCTCTCTATGTTTAGATAGAGTTAGCTAGGACAAGTGGTGGACCTTGGAACTCAAACCCCCATGTAAACCCTATCATGGTCACTCCAAGTGGTAAGACAGAATACCGTTTAAGATGTAGCCTTATAGGTTGGACAAGTGGTGGACCTTAGCACCCACATATTCTTAATAAAAGTGGTGATTCTTGAGACCAAACCACTCAGGCTACTAGCAATAATAGGTTGGACAAGTGGTGGACCTTGAATGTAAACCCCCCATCTACAAAATATGGTGGGTTTAAGGTATTTAGATGGAGTCTAGCATCTTGGAGACATGGTGCACCTTGCTTCTCTTCATGTTTCAATGGAGCCTATCTTGGACAAATGGTGGAGCATCCTTCTTTCCATGTTTCAATGCACCCTAGCTTGGACAAGTGGTGGACCTTTGCTTCTCTCTCTGTTTCAATAGAGTTAGCTTGGACAAGTGGTGGAGCTTGGAACCAAACCCCCATGTAAAACATATCATGGTTACTCCAAGTGGTAAGAAAGAATAACCTTTAAGATATAGACTTATAGGTTGGACAAGTGGTGGACCTTAACACCCACATATTCTTAATATAATGACATAGAGTGGAAAAGTGGTGAATCTTGAGACACATCCACTCATGCTACTAGTGATAATAGCTTGGACAAGTATCGGCCCTTGAATGTAAACCGCCCATGTACAAAATATCCTGGGTTTAAGGTATTTCGATGAAGCCTAGCATCTTGGAGACATGGTGCAGCTTGCTTCTCTTCATTTTTCGATGGAGCCTATCTTGGACAAATGGTGGAGCATCCTTCTCTCCATGTTTCAATGGACCCTAGCTTGGACAAGTGGTGGACCTTTTGCTTCTCTCTATGATTCAATAGAGTTTGCTTGGACAAGTGGTGGACCTTGGAACTCAAACCCCCATGTAAAACCTATCATGGTCACTCCAACTGGTGAGAAAGAATAACCTTTAAAATATAGGCTTATAGGTTGGACAAGTGGTGGACCTTAACACCCAAATATTCTTAATATAATGACATAGAGTGAAAAAGTGGTGAATCTTGAGACAAAACCACTCATGCTACTAGCGATAATAGCTTGGACAAGTGGTGGTACCTGAATGTAAACCCCCCATCTACAAAATATGGTGGGTTTAAGGTATTTAGATGGAGTCTAGCATCTTGGAGACATGGTGCACCTTGCTTCTCTTCATGTTTCAATGGAGCCTATCTTGGACAAAGGGTGGAGCATCCTTCTCTCCATGTTTCAATGCACCCTAGCTTGGACAAGTGGTGGACCTTTGCTTCTCTCTCTGTTTCAATAGAGTTAGCTTGGACAAGTGGTGGAGCTTGGAACCAAACCCCCATGTAAAACATATCATGGTTACTTCAAGTGGTAAGAAAGAATAACCTTTTAAGATATAGACTTATAGGTTGGACAAGTGGTGGACCTTAACACCCACATATTCTTAATATAATGACATAGAGTGGAAAAGTGGTGAATCTTGAGACAAATCCACTCATGCTACTAGTGATAATAGCTTGGACAAGTATCGGCCCTTGAATGTAAACCGCCCATGTACAAAATATCCTGGGTTTAACGTATTTCGATGAAGCCTAGCATCTTGGAGACATGGTGCAGCTTGCTTCTCTTCATTTTTCGATGGAGCCTATCTTGGACAAATGGTGGAGCATCCTTCTCTCCATGTTTCAATGGACCCAAGCTTGGACAAGTGGTGGACCTTTGCTTCTCTCTATGATTCAATAGAGTTTGCTTGGACAAGTGGTGGACCTTGGAACTCAAACCCCCATGTAAAACCTATCATGGTCACTCCAAGTGGTGAGAAAGAATAACCTTTAAAATATATGCTTATAGGTTGGACAAGTGGTGGACCTTAACACCCAAATATTCTTAATATAATGACATAGAGTGAAAAAGTGGTGAATCTTGAGACAAAACCACTCATGCTACTAGCGATAATAGCTTGGACAAGTGGTGATACCTGAATGTAAACCCCCCATCTACAAAATATGGTGGGTTTAAGGTATTTAGATGGAGTCTAGCATCTTGGAGACATGGTGCATCTTGCTTCTCTTCATGTTTCAATGGAGCCTATCTTGGACAAATGGTGGAGCATCCTTCTCTCCATGTTTCAATGCACCCTAGCTTGGACAAGTGGTGGACCTTTGCTTCTCTCTCTGTTTCAATAGAGTTAGCTTGGACAAGTGGTGGAGCTCGGAACCAAACCCCCATGTAAAACATATCATGGTTACTCCAAGTGGTAAGAAAGAATAACCTTTAAGATATAGACTTATAGGTTTGACAAGTGGTGGACCTTAACACCCACATATTCCTAATATAATGACATAGAGTGGAAAAGTGGTGAATCTTGAGACAAATCCACTCATGCTACTAGTGATAATAGCTTGGACAAGTATCGGCCCTTGAATGTAAACCGCCCATGTACAAAATATCCTGGGTTTAAGGTATTTCGATGAAGCCTAGCATCTTGGATACATGGTGCAGCTTGCTTCTCTTCATTTTTCGATGGAGCCTATCTTGGACAAATGGTGGAGCATCCTTCTCTCCATGTTTCAATGGACCCAAGCTTGGACAAGTGGTGGACCTTTGCTTCTCTCTATGATTCAATAGAGTTTGCTTGGACAAGTGGTGGACCTTGGAACTCAAACCCCCATGTAAAACCTATCATGGTCACTCCAAGTGGTGAGAAGGCCAAAGGACAGAGAGAATCCTTCAAAGTATCAGTCTTCACATGAGGAACACAAAAGTGAATTTACAATTAGACATACAAGATTGAAGATGAGGCCAACACGGGTGGCAGAAGCAATCCCTATCACACGAGCACGAAGAACAATGGAAGAAGCACAGACACAGAGGGAAAGACTTTGCCAAAAACATCATGAGGAAAAGAGAAATCTGGGAATGGAAGCAGATGATGAAAGAGAAGACGAAGAAGATGTGCCTCTACGATTCAAAAAGTCTGAAGTGTTGGAGAGAATCAAACAATGTAGAATAAAGGAGGCAGCAGATAACTAAATGTTTCCAGCAAAATGCGGCAACATATTCAGAATGAACTTAGGCACAAAATGGAGCAAAGAGAAAGAGAGGACACAAAATGTTCACGTGTCGATGATTTTGAATCATCAGACAAATCTACCAAGGCAAGGGAGAAAGCTGAAGGCCAAGAAGAGGAAGGTGATGTGGACAACCTTGACAATCAACAAGAAAACCTCCCATCACCAAAAGAGGAAAATTACCTTTAGATGTTGAAACCAAAAGAAGAGAAAACATCATGGACCCTTCTGAACGAATGAGAGACAAAGTGCTATCACCAACGCAAACAATTCAGGAAACAGAGGTAGAACTGCCAAAGATCACTACAATTTTGATCGCTCGTTAAGTACAAATAAAAAACAAGAAAATGAAGAATAAATCAAGTACTTCAGACCAAGGACAAGAAAGTAAAAAACAACCAAGCTCGCCTCATTTGCAGGCTGTGGTAGAGGAGGAGCACAAATGATTAGGTCCTTTGACATTGACATGCATTTAGACCTGATCAAGCTCTAGTTTCCATGGCAAAGAGCACTCTACAGCATACGATAATTAGAGTTGGAGGACACAAAAAAAGAGGCTGAAAACACACTAAAGTTACAGGTAAAAATAGAGGAGTTGCAGAAACTACAACTACAACTTGAATGAGAGTTACAAAGAGAACATGAAAATGCTACGTATTACTACAAAGAGGTCCAAGCATTTAACAATTCAAACACAAATCTGCAGGTTGAGCAATAGAGGATAGAAGAAGAGCTAGCGAGGGAGAGAAGGAACAGAATGAGAAGCTGGAAGAGTCATATTCAGTGGACATCAAGACTCTAACACAGATATTAGCCTTACAAGAAATGCCAACTTTTGCAAGTACATCAGCTGAACCAACCTCGTTGACAAAAGAGGTCCAAGATCTAAAGGATGCCCTGGCTCAAGAGCAGTACGACAGGCAAATCATGATAGCTGAGCACAGAGCTTTGCAAAAAGCTAAAGACGAAGAGATTGAAAATTTGAGGAAGCAACTGCAGAGGCAAAGGAAGCATTGATTGCTTAGAGTGCAACGCATATGAAGCCAGTACAGACACTCCCTGTAGAAATCACAAAAATAGAAGGACAGGGACAGTTCATTTTCAAAGCTCACCATGCAAATATGCCAAGTACAAGCACAAAAAAGGCAGTGCACAACTTTGAAGATCCAACCATGACGTCTGACACTGCAAAGGATGAAATTTAGCAGTGGATCTCTGAAGTCAAAGACCCTTCACACAAAGAATATTTGCAATATGAGCTCAAGCTATTGGATTGAGCTGCCCTCCTCATGATCACTCCTGACAAGGTGGTAAAAAATCATCGGCATGAAATGATTGCACTCCCACTAATGAGGCAAGGGGCTCTTTTATGGAAAAGAAAAATGCTACCTGCCCTCCAGCCCAACCCAAAAGGAGATTACAGGGATGTTCCTGTCACTACCATCTAGGTACAGACGATTATCGACGATAATCAACCAACCTGGCAAAGGAAATGGTTTGAGTAGCACCCATCGACAAAACCTATTATAGAAATGCTCCCTAGCATCTCCGGATTGACCCCACATATTGTCTCATCAGTAGACGACAATCTTGGGAAATCTTTTATTCATGGCAAAGCAGGAGACCAACAATTCTAAACTACCCGGTCATAACCAAGCCAGGAAATAACATCCTCCCTTTAGAGGAATATATGATTCACATTCTCAGAGGAGTCATCAACATGATGAAAGAAATACCAGATCTTGCATGCCAGATGCTTGTCAAAATTGCAAAGATGCTAATCACATGTATAACGGCATTCAACGATATAGAAGCAGCAGAGCATCCTTGGTAGGTCTTTGTGGAAGGCACAAGAGGACTATGCTAGAATATGGAAACAGAGGTTACCAACAAAACCATCATCATGGGATTGTATGCGAGCGTCATGTTTTTTCCCTCCCACTACATAAACACCTTTGAGTAGGCAGTCATGACAGGATACTTTGAAGTCGAATCCTCCATATTTAATCCCATGACCAAAGATATACCAGCTTGGCATATCGCTTATCAGAACACTCTTAGCAATAATCCTTTTAGAGAGCTGGAAACAAAGATAGAGATTGAGGTAAGGGCAGAAAAATTTAGACGACTCATAGGGACTCTGGAAAAGAGGCTGATCAACTATCAAAGTTGACAGTCAAAAGTAGATTTCACGAGGAGGTGCAATGAATAGGAAGGGGGGAATCATTTTGGTGGATATAGCAGAATGTCACTTAAAAGCCGGATACACACCAAACTTTGTTGTACTCAATTATTTTTCTAAAAGAAGCTATGTAATTTTTCTATTGTTGATTCTCAAATTGTAATATAGTCTATCATTCCCTTTTAGTCTCTCTGAGCCTACAAACCATGTAAGCGGCCAAATGGCTATGAGAAAGGGTCCCAAGTTTTTTAAGTCAAAACCCTTAGTTATGTAAGACACATTATCATTATCTTGGGGATTATTGGACGTTGGTGCAGCCAAAGTCGGCCGGAGCTGGAAAATGGTCTATCCCAAGTAGAGGCAGTAGGTAGATGCAGTGCAGAAGGCTAGGGCAGGTGCGAAGGTCCTGGGCAGCCAAAGGGTAGTGGGAGTGTATGCCCAATGCAGCTTTTTAGGCTAAAAAAATTTCCAAGTTGACTCAAATGGGATGTTAGATGAAGGTGCCCAAAGTGCCAAGTCAGTGCTCTGGAATGTAGTGTTCATTGTGCTCTAGAAGCCGGTCTAGACGGCTCGTCAAATGGAGCCCCGATACTCAAGATATTGCAGTTCAAAATTAGAGGTGTTACAGATCCCCAACGAGCAGGGCAGATGGGGACAGGTGGCCCAGGCTGACGTTAGTGGATGCATGTGTAGATCTAAAATTATGGAGCGTGCCTGTCTTCTTGGATTGCGAATCGGAGCTCTAGATAGCAAGTTATGATCAATTGAAGATTTTCTGGGGGCCGAGTTTGAGCCCACTTGCCCGCATTGGAGGATGTTCCATCTGGAAGTCTTTTAACCTTGCCAAGGTTCTTGGTGATAGTATGCTTCATCTGGAGTGGGCAGGAACTGACTGCATGTCAATCGATTCCCAGGCAACGAGGTACACCAGTTGTAAGTTGAGTGCAGTCGCCCGGAGGAGAGTGGCAGATGCTTTTTGATCTTTTTTGCGGCCTCGGTGACAGCCTTGGAGGTCTCAAAATGTGCCAAGAGGCAGGTGATTTCAAGATGAAAACGGGGAGTTTCAATGGGTCTTTACGGTTTGGAGATCGGGTCCATAGGCTACCGGTGGTAGCTTCGCCAAGGAAGACCAAAAAAATTGGCAAACTGGGAATTTTTTCTGCAATGTCCTCATGGACAATGGGGTCTTTGGAGGCAGCTCACGGGGGACCGCCAAGTGGCGTTGGAGAACTCCCACATGGGCGGATACAGCCTAGGATAAGAGATTATAAGAGCAGGAACGTGCACCCTTCATTAGCATCAAAGGAGGAGCAAGGATCTTAGAGCTCCGTGGGCTATGGCGTGCGTAGGGGCGACGCCTTCAGCCCTGTGCACGAGAGGAGCTAGCGGCTTGTGGGCACGCAGGTGGTTTTGTGGTGGCCGTCTCCCAAGTAGGTACTTTTGTGGTTGTCAGAGACAGTGTGGCAGTGGCCGTAAGTGGTGCGTTGTGGCCGACGGTGGCTAGTGGAGTAGATGACGTGGCAGGGCCTTTTTCCCGCGGCCCTTGGGGGCCAACATCTTTTGAACAGAACCCCCCCCCCCCCCCCCCCCACCACCAATAGTGACATTCCTAATGCCTTGGGGTAGGGAAGGTTTCATATGAGTGTGAGAGAGAGGAGGTAGACTCGGGCAACACAGGCAAAGGGCGCTCGAGCCGGAGCAAATGCCAAGGGGCAGTCCCATGTGAAATAAAGAGGGAGAGAGAACACGAGGAGGCCGCTAGGTGTACAAGGAGCAGACCAAAGAGTCTATTTCAAAGCCGGCCAAGGGTGAGTAAGGGCAGAGGTAAGTGGGAGCTAATCAAAGGTGGTACAAAGGGGAAGTACAAGGTTTAAGTAACCCCAAGGGGTTAAAAATGAAGGAAATAAAAAAAAGTGCCTAGGGGGCAATAGCGACATCGCTAATGTCCCCCCCTCCAAGTGCAAAGAGAGCAAGAGAGAGCAGAGCAAAAAGAAAGGCGGTTCCCCCTTCCAAGAGATGCCAAATCACGGTGCTAGATGGACCAACGAGAGGACAATTTCCAAAATTGAAGGCCCCCCCCCTATAAAGGTCAAATTTTAATCAAATTAAGGGCTTTTTTTGTGTCGTTTGAAGCCTGCAAAGTGGAGTTCTCTGATAGATCAACCCCTTTGTACTTTTTTCCTTGAAAATGGCCATGGTGATGGAAATGCAAGCTTGTGTGTATGCATCTTGAAGTGCAATCAAGCCACCGTTTCACCCTCTTCTTGTTGTTTCCCCTTCCCCCTTTCTCTTTCTTCTGCTTTCATGTTTCCCCTTGGTGCCAGCTGTGTGGAAGTGTGTGCCCCCCCAGACCGATGGTGTTTTGTGTGAGAGAGTGAGATTGAGCGGTTGTGCGTGCGTGCAAGGGTGGAGATAGACCATGGCAGCAAGTGTGCATTGTGTGGTGGATTTGTGGAGTGTGTGAGCTATAAAAATTGAGTGGGCGGTGGTTTGCTACTGTGAAGTGTGTTTTTTGAAGGTGTTTTCCGAGAGGATAGGGGTATTGTGGATACCTTGAGCTATAGAGAGGCCCTTGTGTTTGTGTCAGGCGTGTTCCTCCATTCCCCCTCTCCATCTCCTATTGCCCCCACTGAGGATCACACTGATTGCTCCCAGTTGATCGAAAAGATCCAGTTTTTTGCATTGGAAGTGATGGCCGCAAGAAGCTATGGACCGATTTTCATAGGCGAGGAAGGCAAGAGCGAGTGGATGTTGGATTTTGAGCTATATATGCTATCGTTGCGTATGCTGAACGAGGATATCAAGATGCAAACATTTCCTTTGGTGTGTGTGTAAAGCTAAAGTATGGTATGAAGCGTTGGAAGGCAAGCCGATGCATGCATGGCCGGCTCTACGAGCGAGGTTTCTTCATGACTTTCAGAAGGAGGCTTCCCCAGTCGAGATGGATGTGAAGCTGAAGGCGCTTAATCAAGATGTAAGTGAATAATTCAATATATTTTTGGGTCATTTTGAAGAGTGTTGGACAGAATTTGTGACAGCCATGCAATTGGCTAATGGAGAATAATTTAAACTGGATAAGTTCATGGCGTGTTTGCATCCCAAGGTGAGAGAGAAAGTCAATTTTGAGAGCCCAGAGAATTACAATGGTGCAGTAGCAATTGCACGATCGAAGAGCAAGAAGATAAAGAAAAAGATAGAGCAAGGTGTGTCGGGCTACGAGACAATCGCCTCTATTCAATTGCAGAGTCCGAGGGAGGCTATGCATGAAGAAAATCATAGGAACCGAGGTGTAGGTGTTGTGCCACAAAATTGGGTACGCACGGTGCAAGATTTGTCCGAGAAAATGCAGGAGTTGCGGCTCAGTGTCATGGATAAAGGACAGCCAAGAGGAGCAAGGGGCACGGCAAGGCCGCTACCAGGTAGGTGCTACAATTGTGGAGAAGAGGGACATTATGCACCTGAATGTCCTCAACCAAAGAGAGAGAGTGGAGGAATTTACCCACTATTTGAGGTCGAGGTCAAGGATAGTTCAATGGTCCAAGAGAGCAAGCAGTGGAAAATTCTGTGCAGCCAGCTCCGCCAAACAGAGGCAAAGTTCCAAGAGTGAATATTATCGGGGTGGATAAGCAGGATATCAAGATTTTGGCAAATAAGAGGACGAGAGTTGAGACAGAGATAGAGCGGGAAACCAGAGCTTGCAAAGGCAAAGAGAAGGTGTACGAAGGTAGAGAGCAACTCGAGCCTAGCAAAAGAAGGAGACGTTGCAAAATCAAGAAAGCAGATTTTCAATTGGGGCGTGGCTATCTCGAGTACAATCTGGTAAGTGATGTTCAAAACCGAAAAGCAAACATTACTTTTGGTCAGCTATTAGCTTTGAATCCAAAATTGAGGAGGCAGTAGTCTACAAGTGTTAGCACCAGGCTGCCAAGAGCTAAGGGGAATGTGCAAGCGGTGCAAAATATGGCTTTGAGGGTAGGTAACGCCACTGATGTTCTTCCACTGGTGGATGCCGTTATAGAAAGAGGATGCAATATAGTCCTACATAGACGGTGGAGCATAGGTTTGTGTCATGACAAAAGAAGCCATGAAAGAGACGGGAGTCAAGGCAGTAGTCACGTCGAATGTGCGTATGAGGATGGCTAACCATACTAAGGCCAGATGTCTGGGTGTGGCTCAGGATGTGAAGGTCAAGGTAATGGGCATAGAGTGCCTGATAGACTTTTTTGTGATGAAGGCAGGAGATAATGCTTATTTGATCATTTTGGGTAGGCCGTGTCTTTTGGTGGTAGGTGCTAAGCAAGATTGGGAGCAAAGTGTTCACCTTGCCTGACAAAGAGAGGGGAAGACACATTGTGCTTGATTTGAAGACTAAGGAGAGCAGTTCTTGTCCTATGCTTGATTTGAAGACTAAGGAGAGCAGTTCTTGTCCTATGGCAGTTAAAGATGAGGGAAACATGATGAGCTATGAGTATGAGATAGAGATGGGCTATGATCAAGTCTACACTAGCACAGAGGAAGAGGAGAGTGGGGACGACATGCTGAAGATAGACGTAGACTTGTTTTGAGTCACCATAGATGACTCCCCTCCCAAGGAAAAAGGTATGCAGCCTCAAGCTCATGGTTTAAGCATGGAGGAGGTTTCGAGCATGTTAAGTGAATATTTGACCAAGGGTGAAAAGGAGGGTTATGTTCAACTGTATGAGTCTTATCAAAACCTATTTGCAATGGAATACAAGCATCTGCGTGGTGCAAAAGGGGTAGAGCATAAGATTGTTCTCAAGGAGGGACATGGGCCCAAGGCAAAGAAGCTAAGAAGACTAGGAGAAATCCAAAGGGAGGCCCTTTGGCAGGAGGTCAATAAGTTGTTGGATGCAAGCATTATATACCATGTGAAAGAGTTAGAGTGGGTCTTGTGAGTGGTCATAACCCCTAAGAAGAATGGGAAATGGAGAGTGTGTGTCGACTACAAGCCACAGAATGCAACGACCAAGAGGAATCACTATCCATTTCCATTTCAAGATAAACTCCTAAACCAGGTGGCTGGGCACGAGAGATACTCGATTATGAATGGTTTCTCGGGGTACTTTCAGATAGGGATTGCACTTGAAGACCAGCTGAAGACCACGTTCATATCTCCATGGGGTTGTTTTGCTTACCGCGCAGGATGCCGTTTGGATTGGTGAATGCATATGCCACCTTCCAAGATTGGATGAACAAGGTATTTGGTCAATACCTGGGTTGATTTATCAGGGTCTTCATGGATGATATAGGCTGCTACAGTTCAAGATTAGAGCACCTATCGAAGTTGTAGTTATGCTTTCAAAGGCTTGATGAAGAAGGAGGTCACCTAAACCCCAAGAAGTGCAAGCTAGCACAGCCTCGAGCGCAGCTGTTGGGTCATGTAGTGTTGCAAAATGGTATAGAGGCTGACCCCGAAAAGGTGAAGGTGTTGGTGTTGATGGAGCCACCATCATATTCTCAAGGTTTGGCTTTGTTTGTTCATAAGCTAAAGTATCTATCATGTTTCTTTTGGATGTTGTTGCAATATGTGCATCCTCTTCAAAAGAGAGCTCAACAGGTCCATGGTTATGAGTGGTATGGGGAAGCTCAAGAGGCTTTTGATAGGGTCAAGGAGATTTTTTGTCAGTTGCCAACGGTGTGTCCTCCCAATTGAGAGGACGACTTCTATGTGTTTATGACAGTGGGCACAATTGCTATTGGAGCGGTTCTACTACAAATGGTAGGGAGAAGCTATAAGCCGACATACTTTGAGATCAATGTGATTAGCCCAAGAGAGGCTACCTACATGGAGGCAGAGCAATGGGTGATGGCTTTAGTCTTCACTTGCAGGAAGTTCAAGGTGCATTTAATTGTCTGCAAGTTTTTTGTGTTGACAACTAATAATTTATTTCCAGAGGTAGTGCTACATTTGCAGCTAGGGAGGAGGATTATGAAGTGGGTGTTGGAGCTGCAAGAGTTTGAGCTCGAGTTCAAGGTAGATAACACGCATTGGTCTCACTTGGCAGACATTATTGTTAGCAAGGCCGTCGATTTGCCAGCCTATCCAAGAGTGGTGAGAGATGAATCCAAAGAGGAGCCTGATTTGGAGAATTCTTTTACAATGTGGTTCGACGGAGCGTATCGAAGGGTAGTGCAGAAGGCACAAGGAGGTGTGATGATACGCGACCCACACGACAAAGCTATATTTTTGAAGGCGTATGATGTGGAGGATGTTCATACCAATAACGAGGCAGAGTATCTCACTCTGCATTTGGGTTTGAAGCAGTGTATAGAGTTTGGCATTTCAGGTTGGTGGTGAAGGGAGATGCGTTGCTAGTCATCAAGCAACTGCTAGGCCAATGGTAGGTAAACAACGATTCGTTGAATCATTGGTTCTTTTCCATCAAGAAAATGCTAAAATATTTTGAGGAGGTTCAATTCAAGCATGTGAGAAGAGAGCAGAACCAAGAGGCGGATCAGTTAGCGAGTAGCAGAGTACATGTGCATGTTGCAAGTTTATATGTGGCCCCAGCCACTTATACGGGTAGGGAGACTCTAAAAGAGATTGAAGGGTTTTTGAATACAGGGCAGTGTTGAGAGGGTTTGTCAAAGTTGCAGAAAAGAAGAGTGGTGCAGAAGGCCCGCAAACTCACACTTGTAGGGGAAGATCTCATGAACTATGGGCGTTACGGAGTTCTTAGAAGGGTGATGTACAAAGAAGAGATAGGTATGGTGCTGGAGCAATGCCACAAACAAAGTGGACATCAAGGCAAAGACCAGGTTGTGTTTTGAGTGCTTAGAGAAGGCTTTTGGTGGCCTTCCATCGTGAAAGACGTGCATTACTGGTACAAGACGTGCCATGAGTGTCAGACTAAAGGTGAAAGACGACTGATAGCGGAGTCACAAGGTGCCATCATTGGACAAAGTTCTTTCACGAAGTGGGGTCTCGATGCTATAGGTCCCCTCCCAAATTCTACAAGCGGTAAGAAGTACATGGTGGTAGCCATTTACTACCTTACAAGATGGGTCGAGGCCAAGGCTGTGAAAGAAGTAAATGCTAATATGGTAGCTAAGTTTGTGTTTGATAACATCTGTTGCTGTTTTGGTTTTCCATGGGTGTTAGTTTCTGATAGGTTTCAAGAAGCAATCTCAGGGGTGCATTAGTGGAAAAGCTAAAGATTCAACATCGGTTTTCCTCACCCTATCACCTTCAATGCAATGGTCTAGTCAAGAGTGCCAATGGGCAAATCGTCAAAATGTTAACAAAATACGTGTATAAGCAGGAATCTGAGTGGGAAACAAATGTAGAGAAGTGTTTGTGGGCGTATAGGACATCCTATAAGCTAGCTACAAATTTCACTCCATTTGAGCTAGTCTATGGTAAGGAGGTTGTATTGCCGGTGCATGCGCAGTTAGGTGCTTTGAAGGGTATGTGGCGTGTTAATGCCACTCAACAAGAATTTCTATAGGATCAAATAGCCAGTTTGTAGGCTTTACAGATAGACAGAGAGGCAGTGGAAGACTACTATGTGAAGCAAAGAGAGAAGCGGGATGCCAAGTTTAATCAAAACCTACCAGACAAGAGGATAGAAGAAGGAGACATGGTCATGAAGTACGAAAGCTACCTGGATTTCACATTCCAGCAGAAGTTCAAGAAGAAGTGGACAGGTCCATATAAAGTGCAAATGACCTTTCCGAATGGGACCTATCAGCTGGTAAGAGCAAATGGCAAGCTTCTCAAGAACAGGGTGAACGGTGTGCGGCTCAAGTTGTACTTTGAGAGAAATTTAGTGCCCGAATTGCATCAAAGTGTAAGCAAGGGGGGCAGGAAAGCCACCTAAAGCATGTGATGCGTGGGAGAAGATAAAACTTTTGTACATACCTTGTACATAGAGTTATGGTTTTGCGAGTACTTTCAATTGTCAATTTGGTGTGCAAGTTTTAAAGCTCTGTACATGTGCTTTTGGTTGAACATAAATGTTCAACGAGGGGACTGGGCAATGATGGTACAACCAAATTCGGTCCGAGCTGGAAAATGGTCTATGCCAAGCAGAGGCAGCAAGCAGATGCTGTTGGGGTGTAGGCCAGGTGGCCGTGGGAAACCACCCTTGTACACTTGATTTCACATAATCAATATAGGGAGAAAAAGAGAGAGTGTTGACTCTTCTCTTTCTTCTCCACTAACCCAAAACAGAGGCTGTCTGTGTATCATTCCCTTCCCCATTCTCTTCTTCCCCTCTCTTGCACACACCCCGTACACGAACACATCAAGTGGT
The DNA here is from genome assembly GCF_014529385.1 of Adiantum capillus-veneris. Taxonomy (NCBI): domain Eukaryota; kingdom Viridiplantae; phylum Streptophyta; class Polypodiopsida; order Polypodiales; family Pteridaceae; genus Adiantum; species Adiantum capillus-veneris. Next base: position 8,976,432 of record NC_140934.1, read on the forward strand.
ATAAGAGCTATGGCGGCGACGAACCACGCGTGCAACCCGATTGACTCGGAAACAACGGAGCTCGGAGCTCAAGTTTGAGCTCAACCATGGTTGCATATCTTACACAAATCAAGGCTTGAACGGAAGAGATCAGAGATCTCGGACATCGGTGGTTCAACTCTGGTGTGTGCAGCCCCTCTTGGCTTGGAGGGGATCTTGGAGCTTTTTGGTAGGTCTGTAGAAAAACAGAAGCAAGGCCTTTGAGAAGAGCTTTGGGAAGCTCACCAAGACAGACAAAGAGTCGAAAACAGGCCACAAGAGGAGCAGATTACACACTCAATGGCAAGCAAATTGGAAGCATTGCAAGCTCAAAATCGAAGCTCGTAGCAAGGCAATGTGTGAACAGCCCGTGAGCAGAAGGTAGCATCATCCCAACAACAAATAGAGAAGCTGCAAGGCAGTATCAAAGCTATGTAAAGAACTAGATCTATTTGAATAGGCAATCAAAAGCATTCAAGAGCTTGAAATCGAGGCAGGTCGGCATCGAGCAGTAGATCTTTGAAGAGCAATCAATCGAGTAAGCCCCCTTGTGTGTATTCGGGCAACAAGCATAACACACACACACACACACACACACACACACACATTGTGTGTGTATAAGCAACAAATCGGGTATTACAGCAGTAGCAATGCTAAGCAACCAGGAGAGAACGAGAGAGATTCTGAGAGAGAGTTGAATCTTGAGGCATCAGTAGCTTGCAGTGCTGCTAAAAACGAGCTTGTGTGGTGTTGTTGCTCGCTCACACACACACACACACACACACACACACACACACACACACACACACACACACACACACACACACTCAATTGCAGAAGGGCGAGCAGCAGGTTACAGTGATTGGAAATCGCAAGGCATAGCCATGGCAAGAAGCCGACAACACACCCCTCTCCTCTTGTCAGAACTGCAGCTTGCAGTTTTCGACAGTAAATTGAAATTTTTTGATTTTCAAGTGACTACACAATTTTGATTGTGTGCAAGGGTCTGCTCTTGCCAAAAGCCCTCGATCCCCTTCCCCCGACTCTCCTCAAACCCTAACTCCCCGAGCTTGGAGATAGAGAGACAGGGACACATTCTCTCATTGAGGGAAAATCTTGTGAGATAGAGAGTGAGCGAGCAAGAAAGAGTGAGAGTGAGAGTGAGAGAGAGAGAGAGAGAGAGAGAGAGAGAGAGAGAGAGAGAGAGAGAGAGAGAGAGAGGACACATTGTGTTCGGCTATAGGCGGCGACTACGCTCGGACATCACCCGACATCGGCCCATTTCCTCTGCATTTCTCGGCACCGGAGACTCTCGCCCGGCAGTGGGAGGCGACATCGACATCAGTTTTTGACACTAATTCAACAATTTCCTAGCGTTTCTCCTCCACGGATTCAAGCACCGGCTATTGGCATCATTTTACGACACCATTTCTAGCACACCGGTTGGCATTACTCACTCATTGCGGCGGATCTCTGATATCCGACCCAGACACCGAGCGTTTCCCCAAACGAGCGCGTTCCCACAATCAACGACCGTGCTTGCAACATGCGCGGGTGAGGTACCTCTTTCATAGAGGAGTGACACCGGGCATCGGCACCAAGCGCACCGATTGCATTGTATGACACAGTTTTTGGATGCGATATCTTTGGCGGGTATTTGACTAGCAGGTTACAGAGGGTTTTTTAGCCCATTCACTCACAAATTCTTGAGGTTACCAGACACAATGCTTTCACAGGCAATTTGACAGTCATTTCGACAGCAGATTCTCTACAAACACATGTAGTGACAGATGCATTTTGTTGTGAGCACACCTAGTGCTACTTAGCTCTTTTGAGAGGAGATATCACCGCAGGGATCACTTTTACTACATGCAGTAGTTCTTGGCGCCTGTTTGCGTGCGGTTTCACACCTAGTGCTACTCAACTCTTTTGAGAGCCGATATCACCGCAGGGATCACTTTCACTACATGCAGCAGTTCTTGGTGCCTGTTTGAGCACAGTTTCACTCATGTACGTTGAGTTGCGGACATTGCCCACTGTACTACGTGTGGAGCCATTTTTTGGCTATTTTGGCAGTCTTTCCCCACCGTTTCTGAGACTCAGACCTGAAGAGCCCTTTCTGAGATTGTGGCTATTCCATTTGTGTCTACATTAGCCTTTGGAGGGTTGATAGCATGAGGTTTTCTTTGAGCTGGGGTGTGCTTGAATATTGAGACACCTTCGGTGATACAGGTAGCTGGAGTTCCCCTTTACGGTACCATCGCCATAGAATATGTATCTGGACAGTTTTTTATGATTTTGACGCCGAGTTGGCAGTCACACAACAGTGGTTTTGTGCAGCAGATGCCCAGTTAGTGCAGTTAACACATTTATGTGTATTTTGAGTTGAGTTTTGACTCCTCATACAAAGGAGACTCTGCCGGATTTACTTCCTGTGAGTCGTGACTTTCATTGTTAGCACTTTTGAGTCTATTTTGGTTGACATTTTACTCATGATACAAAGATTATTGTGCCCAAATTTCTACAGCTTCTCGCCATAATTTGGCACCTCTCAAACCCTCTTGTCAGCGATGGCTTCTTCTTCAGAAAAGGAGGAGTATTTCATTCGGAAGTTCGATGGCAGCAACTTCACCATGTGGAAAGAGCGCATGAAATATGTTTTGATAAACAAAGGCCTCTTAGAACCGTTGAAAGAGTGCGCAGAGGATGATGATTATACACAAGCTCAATGGGATCTTTTGGATGAAAAAGCCATGGCTATGATACGTCTACATCTAGCCAAATCAGTGTTCTTCACTATCATAGGGAAGAAAACAACAAAGGAACTTTGGGATAGCTTATGTTCAGCATGGGACAACAAAAGTGCATCTAACAAATTTTTTCTCATGAAAAAGATTATGAAGCTCAACATGAAAAAAGGTAGCACAGTTTCTGGTCACTTAAATGAGTTCAACTCCTTGTTTAGTCAGCTGACATTGCAGGGCTTTAAGGAGTTGGATGACGAACTCAAGTCTATATTCTTGTTATGCTCTCTACCCAGTTCATGGGATATCTTTTGCACAGCCATTAGCAATTCGACTCCGAATGGCAAGTTAGAGTTCAATGTTGTCACAGATGCATTGCTCATTGAAGAGATTCGTCTCGTAAATCTCTCGACGGTGCTAGTCTTGGAGATGCATATATGGCTGGCAGTTCAACAAAGGAAAGAGGCCATGACAGGAACAAATACAAAAGAAAAATTAGAGAGTGAAATCCTCGTAGTCCAAGCAGACACAGGAACCAAAGTAGAGACCGCAATGCCAGAAATGTCAAGTGTTACTATTGCGACAAGAAGGGCCATTATAAAAAGGATTGTCACAGTTTCCTACGAGATCAGAAAAACATGCAAAAGGATAATTCTGGAAAAAGGCAAAAGTACAGTAAAGATTGAGGAGCTCAATGTTGTTGAGTCTCCTATACCTACCATTGCAGTAGAGGATGCTCCTCCTTCAGTGATGATCATTATGCCCACAGAGATTCATGCCGAGGTGACAGAATACCCTACAGATGTTCTCATTTTCACTTCAGATCTCACTCTAGATGATTTAGTTTCATAGGATGAGGGTTATGCACAGAATTGGATTCTTCATTCTGGTGATTCTGGTGCAAGTTTTCATGTCACACCGCATAGAGAGTGGTTTTTCTCTTATGCATCCATGCATGCCATAGTCAAGCTTGGTGATTCCTATGAGCTTGACATTATTGGAATTGGTGATGTTAAACTTTAGATGCATAATGGCACTACTTTTGTGTTGCAGAATGTCAGACATATACCCAAGATTACAAAGAGCTTGCTTTCTATAGGACAATTGGATGATCTTGGCTACACTACAGTTTTTGGTAATCGTTCTTGGATGATCCGCAATAACAACTTTATCATGATGAAAGGTAGTAAAAATGGATCCGTGTACTCTTTGTTTGTTTCAAGTGTCGACGAACACTCTATCTATGTTTCCGAGCTGCCGTCTACTGAGTTGTGGCATAGCCGGCTAGGGCATATTAGCCAAAAGGTAATGAAAACACTTCAGCGTTTTGGCTACTTACTTGTTTTAGATTACACAAACTTTCCATTGTGTGAGCATTTTCTATATGGCAAACAGACTAGATTGACATCCTCGCCATTGAATAAGAAACTAGGCGAACCTCTAGACTTGGTGCACAGTGATTTGTGTGGTCCGATGCCACATAAAACTCTATGGGGGGCGAACTACTTTCTCACGCTCATAGATATTCTACCAGAAAGGTGTGGGTGTATCTCCTTAAGTGTAAGGAAGAAGTCTTTTCGACATTCCAAAAATTCCTCACCATGGTTGAGAACTAAACAAGAAAAAATCTCAAAGATTTTTGCACAGACAATGGTGGAGAATACGCCTCCATGGAATTCAAGGATTTTTGCAATAGAAGAGGCATTCGGCAGCAATTTACTGCTCCATACACACCTGCACAAAATGGGATAGCTGAAAGAATGAATCGTACCATTCAAGAGCGAGTTTTCTCTATGATGTCTATGGCAAAGCTTACTCCAGAGTTTTGGGGGGAAGCTATTCTGACAGCAGTGCACATCATCAACAGGTCACCTAGTTCTCCTTTGAATTTCAAAATTCCAGAGAAATTATGGACTGGCAAAAGGCCAAGCTATTAGCATTTTTGGATGTGAGGCATATGCACATGTGCCCATAGAACTTCGTTGAAGTTAGATCCTAGATCACACAAATGCATTTTTACTAGCTATGGTCCAAATGGAGAGCTGGGATATCATCTCTGGCACCCAGAATCAAACAAAGTCATTCATAGCTCACATGTGATTTTCAATGAATCAAAAATGCACAAGAAGCCCATAAAAGATGTTGAGTACAGGCGTGTTCGTTTGGAGGATGTAGCCTCCTAACCACCTCATTTCAGTAGTGTTGCACCTACTCCTCAAGTGCAAGATACTACTATTGATCTGTAGAGAGTAGAGTCCAATAGTCAGGCACTGAGACGCTCTGAGAGAGTATCACGTGCGCCCAAGCAGTTTGAGCCGGGTATACACCACATTTTGGTCACGGATAGTGGAGAGCCAACCTGCTACAAAGAAGCTATACAAATGGATGATAGCATTAAGTGGGAGCAGGCTATGCAATCAGAATACAATTCGATTGTGGCTAATGAGACATGGGATTTGGTTGAATTACCAAAAGGCAAAAAGGCTTTACCTTGCAAGTGGGTATACAAGAAGAAGTATACAACGGAAGATCCCGAGCCTAGATACAACGCTCGTCTAGTTGCCAAGGGTTTCAAGTAGCAAAAAGGTGTGGATTTCGATGAGATTTTCTCTCCAGTAGTCAAGACGACTACACTTTGCAGCGTGCTTGGCTTGGTTGCTATCAAAGACATGAAACTTGTCCAAATGGATGTGAACACAGCATTTCTTCACGGGGATCTAGATGAAGATGTCTACATGAAACAACCAGAGGGCTTAGTATGTGAAACCCAAAAACCAACAAGGACAGAATTGGTTTGTAGAATTAAAAAGACACTCTATGGCCTCAAGCAAGGTTCAAAGCCATGGTATCAAAAATTTGACAAATTCATGCAGTCTCAGGGTTACATAAGAATTCAAGAGGATCACTGATTATACACAAAAAGATTGAACGATGGTTCTTTAATCATCTTGACCTTGTATGTAGATGATATGCTTATCGCAGGCAAATCAATTGATGAAATCAATCAGTTGAAAAAGATGCTACGCACTCAATTTTCCATGAAAGATTTGGGAGATGCCAATCACTTTCTTAGCATGCACATCAAGAGAGACAAGCAACGTGGAATTCTTGAATTATCTCAAGAAAAGTACATTCACAAAGTCTTGCAACGTTTTATATGCAGGGGGGGAAGTCATTGAGTACCCCAATGCAAGCATACTCCAAAATTAGCAAGGAAGACTCTCCCAAGACAGCGGCGGAGAAAGAGGAAATGGTGAAAGTGCCATATTCTTTAGCAGTTGGCAGTTTGATGTATGCTATGGTATCCACAAGACCAAACATTGCACATGTAGTGGGAGTGGTTAGTAGGTACATGGAAAACCCTGGCAAGAAGCATTGGGAAGCAGTGAAGAAAATCCTCAAATATTTGAAAGGTACATCTAGCAAGTGTTTACGCTTCGAAAACAGTGATGTATCTATTGTAGGTTACAGAGATGCGGATTATGCGGGTTGCGTGGATCGTAGAAGATCCACATCTGGCTATTTGTTCATGTTTGCTGGAGCAGCTATCTCTTGGAGATCGTGTCTCCAAGATTACACGTCTTCATCTACCAATGAGGCAGAATATGTTGCTGCGTCTGACGTCAGCAAGGAAGCCATATGGTTGGCTCGTCTACTGGGAGATTTGGGCATTCACGAGGTTCCGGTACTACATTGTGATAGTCAGAGTGTCATTGCTTTGGCAAAGAATCCGGTGTTTCACTCAAAGTCAAAACACATAGAGGTCAGATACTATGTCATACAAGATGCATTGGCTGGCAAGCGCATCGAGCTTGTCAAGGTTCACACTGATGACAACCCCGCAGATGCTCTCACAAAGAGCCTAGCCTCGGAGCTATTTACACATTGTATAGAACTTATGGGTGTAGGATGAAGCCTCGGCAATGCTTCATCAACTTTGTATAGACTAACTATACTAATGTCACTATTGGCCACCATGACCTTCAAGTGGGAGGTTGTTGGGGTGTAGGCCAGGTGGCCGTGGGAAACCACCCTTGTCCACTTGATTTCACCTAATCAATATAGGGAGAAAAAGAGAGAGTGTTGACTCTTCTCTTTCTTCTCCACTAACCCAAAACAGAGGTTGTCTATGTATCATCCCCTTCCCCATTCTCTTCTTCCCCTCTCTTGCACACACCCTGTACACGAACACATCAAATGCAGTGCAGAAGGCTAGGGTAGGTGCCAAGGTCCCAGGCAGCCAAAGGATAGCCGAAGTGTATGCCCAATGAACCTTTTTAGGCTAAAAACAGCTCCAAGTTGACGCAATTGGGATGACAGATGAAGGTGCCTGAAGTGCCAGGTCAGTGCCCTAGAATGTAGTGTTCAGTGTGCTCTAGAAGCCGGTCTAGATGGCTCATCAAATGGAGCCCCGATGCTCAAGATATTGTAGTTCAAAATTAGAGGTGTTGCAGACCCCTGACGGGCAGGGCAGATGGAGACAGGTGGCCCATGCTAATGTTAGTGGATGCATGTGTAGATCTCAAATTATGGAGCGTGCCTGTGTCATAATAATCAATATCTAATTCTCCTAAATGATTTTCTCATATTAAAATGATCATTTAATGTGGGGAAGTGCCAGGGGAGAAAAAGCTACAATATTGGTTAAGCTAGCAGACCGGCCACAGTAGGGATCCAAAGGAGGGAAAATAGGGATCCAAAGGGGGGGCCATCTGCAAAAGAGCCATGTGCAACAATGGGCTAAAAAGACCCTAAGGTTCAGCCCATTAAGACTTCCAAAATGCTAAGGTTCCAAAATTCAAAGGTTGTGTCCAAAGGTCAACCCTAGGGGAAATTGGATGCTTTGTGTGTAACTAAAAAGTCTTTGCATATCCCTACATGGGAGGGGGCGAGCCCTTATTCTAGGGGATGAGAGAGAAAGTCACACACACACACAGGCTCCCTTTACACAAAGGGAATTAGGGACACATGTCAGTTCCCGAGCCCAGATGCCCACAAGGTGTGCCCAATTCCTATAGGATGGCCTTGGAGGTGGACCAATGAGAATTAGGCTAGAGTAAATCTAGTTTAATTAATTTAAAAAAAATTAATAAAAGAACCAATGAGAATTAAGTCTCCTAGAAGACTATTGGACAGTCTCCCAAGGGGTCCAATGAGCATTCAGGAGCCCAATGGCTTGCCTGATTCCTATTGGCCAGGAGGCAAAGGGGTCCAATGAGAGTTTAGTTTAATTATTAAATTACCTAAAGCTCTCACAAAAGGGGAAAGGGGGACACATGTCAGAAGGCTATCACTTATGCTGCTTAATAGCCATTGGCTTGACTTGGGGAGGTCCAATGAGTAGCTGATGCACTCTCAAGACGGCCGAGAGTGAATGCGGTTTCCATAGAAACTCACAATGATCTATCTTCAATGATAGATGAGTACGCTATTGATCCCGATTTTAGAGATGTGATTTCAGCCCTTGCATTAGGGAAGAAAGAAGAACCATTTACTTTACAAGATGTTTATCCTCTCTATGGCAATAGACTATGTGTTACTAACTCACTACCTGAGAAAGTAATGTATGAATCTCATGCTCCACCGTATGCGGGGCATAGAGGGATTCAGTCTACCTTAAAGGGAATGGAAACATATTTCTATTGGCCTACAATGAAAGTGAACATACAAGAGTATGTTTCTAAATGTGTGGTTTGCCAAAAGACAAAATTTGATAGAGGGAAGCAACTTGGATTGCTTCAACCCTTGCGAATCCCTAATTCACCATGGGAGAGCATATCCATGGATTTTATCTTTGGATTGCCTAAGTCTATCCATGGGAATACGGGAATATGGACGATAGTAGACAGGTTCAGTAAACAAGCTCATTTTATACCTGTCAAAAAGACTATCAAAGCCCATCAAATGGAAACCCTCTTCATTTCACAAATTTTCAAGTACCATGGCTTTCCAATGTCTATAGTGTCGGATAGAGATCCTAGAATGACCAGTAATTTCTGGAAGGGTCTCTATGGCCAAAGTGAAATAGCTAACCTAACAATTCTCGATCTACTAAAAGCCTATGTAACGGAAGTAGATCAAAGATCCCAATGGGAGATGTACTTACCCTTAGTGGAGTATGCTTACAATAACACTGTACATACTTCCACGGGAAAAGCACCTTTCGAGGTAATTGAGGTAAGATCAAAAAGTCCCTTGCTACTTAAGGTACATGGAAGATCTTCGCTCTGCAGATGAGTATAGCCGAGACCTACAAGAATCTTTTCAAAAGATTAAGGATGCTATCTCTATCTCACAGCAAAGGCAAAAGGCTGCTGCTGCTGACAAGCACAGACGAGCCCAAGCCTTTAAAGAAAACGATTGGGTCTTGTTAAAGTTTCCCAAGGCTCTATTAAGGCACACGACGGACAAGAATCCTACGGGCCACCAAAAGTACTATGCTAAACTAGCAAAAAGGTACTATGGTCCCTTCCAGATTCTTAGGCCAATCAATGAGATGGCCTATCAACTCAAGTTGCCCAATCATTGGCTCATACACAATGCTTTCCATGTGAGACTATTAAAGCCTTACAAAGGAGAGCCACCTCAAGAATCAACTATTGAAGACCCACCGGAGATCGAGGACCAAGAGGAGGTGCTGCAGCCCGAGTCCATTCTCCGACATGAAGACAAGGTATTAAGTGGCGGTAAGACTATCCGACGATATCTTATTAAGTTTAAGAATTATCCTTTTGAAGATGCTAGATGGATGCAAGGCATACAATTAAAGGATAATCTAAACCTTGTCAATGCTTATAGTGCTTCCCAAGAGTAAGAAAATGTACAAAATGTTAAAAATGAACAAAGTTTTTTGTCTTATAAGACTCTCTTTTTCTTTATTTTGCACAAAAATGAAGTAGTATGCATGCTTAGATCAAGTTTGCGGAGACGACGTCTCCCAAACACCAAGTAGAGCTTGTCACTCTACTATGGAAGACTGATAGGACTAATGTGCAGACATGCTTGCAGCAGCCTCAGGCTCTCAAGCGCCAAATGGACTAGTCATCCATTGTGGAATGATGTCGTAGGGTAACATAGGGATCCTCTACCCGCTAAGAAAAGGACTCATGAATATACTTTATCTTCTCTACACAATAGTCGAGGACGACTATGATTTCAAGAGAGAGGTAATGTCATAATAATCAAGATCTAATTCTCCTAAATGATTTTCTCATATTAAACTGATCATTTAATGTGGGGAAGTGCCAGGGGAGAAAAAGCTAGAATATTGGTTAAGCTAGCAGACCTGCCACAATAGGGATCCAAAGGGGGGGCCATCTGCAAAAGAGCCATGTGCAACAATGGGCTAAAAAGACCCTAAGGTTCAGCCCATTAAGACTTCCAAAATGCTAAGGTTCCAAAATTCAAAGGTTGTGTCCAAAGGTCAACCCTAGGGGAAATTGGATGCTTTGTGTGTAACTAAAAAGTCTTTGCATATCCCTACATGGGAGGGGCGAGCCCTTAATCTAGGGGATGAGAGTAAAATTCACACACACACAGGCTCCCTTTACACAAAGGGAATTAGGGACACATGTTAGCTCCCTAGCCCAGATGCCCACAAGGTGTGCCCAATTCCTATTGGATGGTCTTGGAGGTGGACCAATGAGAGTTAGGCTAGAGTAAATCTAGTTTAATTAATTTAAAAAAACTTAATAAAAGAAACAATGAGAATTAAGTCTCCTAGAAGACTATTGGAAAGTCTCCCAAGGGGTCCAATGAGCATTCAGGAGCCCAATGGCTTGCTTGATTCCTATTGGCCAGAAGGCAAAGGGGTCCAATGAGATTTTAGTTTAATTATTAAATTACCTAAAGCTCTCATAAAAGGTGAAAGGTGGGACACATGTCAGAAGGCTATCACTTATGTTGCTTAATAGCCATTGGCTTGACTTGGGGAGGTCCAATGGGGAGCCTGCAAGAGCAAATAGCAAGAGGGCTCGCCCAAGAGAGAGAGGGGGATGATTTTTGCAAGGCATTATCACACACACACACACTCACACAATCTCATGTGTGAAGAAAGAGAAGACTATCTCTTCCCAAGCTTTAATGGAGAGCTCATCACCTACTCCAAGCTTGTGAGATAGAAGCCTACATCGACACACTCTTGGCTTGTGGATGCAAATCCAACCAAGATCCAAGCTTCAATGCATGCTCATCTCCTCTAAAAAGCTAATTACTAAGCTAAAGCTATGCTAATATGAGTGATTATGTGAGGAGATGTACATCTTTCTCGTAAGATACTCCTTCTTCCTCTCAATATACTCTCATACCCTGCTAGCTCTCACCATCTTCGAAGGTGTGTGAGGTCTTGGGTCTGAGAACGGGGATAATTAAAGTTGTGTTTACTAAGTGTTTTGCTGAGTGCATAAATCTTTCATCTTCATTGCACTAGCTAGTCTTGAAGGAACACAAAGAATTGTATTGTACAATGTCTCTCTTGATGGGAGAAACCATAATACAAAGCCTTTTGGAGGGGGGACCGGCTCCATGAAAATCCGGTCCTCAACTGTTGTCAATAGCTTAATTTCTCTCTGTTTTGAAAGTATTCTTGATGCTATCTAACTAGGTGTTATGCTTTTTGTTGCTCTCTCCACCCAAGCACTCTTGTAATTCTCATTAGGAATCTATTCTAATGAAATGCCCACTATGTTCATGCTAATTTCCGCTACACATAAGTTTTTAGACCATTAAATGTTACAGCCTGTCCTCTCGGATTGCGAATCGGAGCTCTAGATAGCAAGTTATGATCAATTGAAGATTTTTTGGGGACCGAGTTTGAGCTCACTTTCTTGCATTGGAGGATGCGCCATCTGGCAGTCTTCTGACCTTGCCAAGGTTCTTGGTGATAGTATGCTTCATGTGGAGTTGGCAGGAACTAACTGTATGTCAATTCGGTTCCCGGGCAGCGAGGTACGCCAGTTGTAAGTTGAGTGCAGTTGCCCGGAGGAGAGTGGAAGATGCTTTTTGAACTTTTTCGCGGCCTCGGATGAAAGCCTTAGAGGTCTCAAAATGTGGCAAGAGGTAGGTCATTTGAAGATAATAACAGGGAGTCTCAGTGGGTCTTTACAATTTGGAAATCGGGTCTATAGGCTACTGGTGGTAGCTTGGCCAAGGAAGACCAAAAAAATTGGCAAAGTGGGAACTTTTTTTGCAATGTCCTCGTGGACAATGGGGTCTTTGGAGGCACCTCACGGGCGCCGCCATGTGGCATTGGAGAACTCCCACAGGGGAGGATATGACTCGGTGCCTTTAGCGCTATGCGCAAGTGGAGCGGGAGGCCTGTGGGCATGTAGGCAATTTTGTGGTGGTCGAAGACGATGCGCTAGTGGCCGTAAGTGGCAGGCTCTAGCCAATGGTGGCTAGTGCAATAGATGATGTGTCAAGGCCGTGTTCCCGCGGCCCTTGGGGGCCAACAACTTTTGAAGAGAACCCCCCCCTCCCCCCCCAATAGTGACATCACTAATGCCTTGGGGTAGGGAGGTTTCATATGAGTGTGAGAGAGAGGAGGTAGACCCGGGCAAAATAGGCAAAGGGCACCCGAGCCGGGACAAATTCCAAGGGGTAGTCCCATGTGAAATAAAGAGGGAGAGAGAACCCGAGTAGGCCGCTAGGTTTACAAGGAGCAGCCCAAAGAGGTCGTTTCAAAGCCAAGTGCAAGTAAAGGCAGAGGTAAGTGGGAGCCGGTCAAAGGTGGGCCAATGGAGCAATACAAGGTTTGAGTAACCCCAAGGTGTAAAAAATGAAGGGAAATTTTTAAAAAAATAATGAGGTGCCTAGGGGGCAATCGTGACATTGCTAATGCCCCCCCCTCCAAGTGCAAAGAGAGCAGACAAAAAAGCAAGGCGGTTCCCCCTTCCAAGAGATACCAAATCTGGGTGCCAGATTGACCAATGAGAGGGCAATTTCCAAAATTGAAGGCCCCCCCCTATAAATGTCAAATTTTAATCAAATTAAGGGCTTTTTTTGTGCCGTTTGAAGCCTGCAAAGCAGAGCTCTCTGATAGATCAACCCCTTTGTACTTTTTTCTTGAAAATGGCCATGGTGATGGTAGTGCAAGCTTGTGTACATGCCTTTTGAAGTGCAATCAAGCCACCTTTTCCCCCTCTCGTTGTTGTTTCCCCTTCGCCCTTCTCTTTCTCCTGCTTTCATGTTTCCCCTCAGTGCCGGCTGTGTGGAAGTGTGTGACCCCCCGGACCGACGGTGTTTTGTGTGAGAGAGTGAGATTGAGCGGTTGTGTGTACGTGCAAGGATGGAGACAGACCGTGGTAGCAAGTGTGTGTTGTGTGGTGGATTTGTGGAGTGTGTGAGCTGTAAAAATTGAGTAGGCGGTGGTCTGCTAGTGTGAAGTGTGTTTTTTGAGAGGATAGGGGTGTTGTGGATACTTTGAGCTATAGAGAGACCCTTGTGTTTGTGCCGGGCGTGTTCCCCCTTTCTCCATCTCCAACATCGCCTAAAAGCTTCATTGCTATTGCAAATTGTAATCAATCTTTTTCTTGTCTGGTAATCAAAATTTTATTCTGAACAGTACACTGTGTTCCTTATCTCTTGCTCTTTAATTTAACTGTAATCATTCTCAATTTTTTTGTAGTTTGGGACATCTTTTCTATGAGCTAAATGCATTGATTTGAGGTCTTAAATGGTTATTTTTTGATGTTTTGACCTTGGAAGTGTGTTTCTAAGCTTGAAGGGAATCTTTTCGTGTACTTCTGTTTTAATTTTCTATACATTTTTTGTGATGGATCTTGATTTATGTACCTTCCCAGATGACGGACTGTAGAACTTGGTAGGAATATGCCCTTAGGTATTGTAACACCTCTCCTTAAGTTTCATTGCATTCCAAATTTGTTTGGATGTTGAAAAGGCGTGATGACCTAGAGTGGTGAGATTGGACATAGACTGATTTTCGGACTAGGAAGTGGTTGATTTGCTAATGTAGATGTATGAATAGTCCTTTAGGTTCACTTTGGTGAGATTGACGATCTCATTGAGTCTCCGTGCCCCATGCTGAGCCACTTCCTTACATATTGACATTATGTTAGTACCAAAACGCTGTGTTGTAGACGTCCATCGCGGTGACCCGCTAACAAAGCTTTTCTTGTAACTGTCTTGTCCACTTCTTGTATAGGAACCTCGTCAAAAAGCTTCATGGCCATCAAAGAGATGTCATCACTCTGTTCACCTGGACACAATGAAGAGCCTTTTAATGCCATAATGTTGGCATGTTCCCAAAAGACATTTTCTACTGTGATAAGCACAATCAATGGGGTTTGGGCACAATACAAACTCCCATAGGTCTATTCAACTTGGAAATGTGGCACTTGATGCTATGCACTATGCTATTTCACCATGGGGGATGCAAAAAAGGCACCTACAAAAGCATGACTTTCCATGTAGCCCACATCTTCCCTAGCGCATCTGATTGTGAAGGCTTCCTTAAGGTAAACAAGTTGAACATGGTATTCACAACAGCAAGTGTTGTGGTCCTTTAGCTTGTGTACAAATTATGGGTTTAGAACCTCAAAGCATCTAACGGAGATGCCAATGTTAGCATGAGCCTCTTGGAATCGAATGTAGAAGTATCTTTGCAAGCATAGTAACACACATCCGGGTAGCTATGACATGCTTTTGGAAGTAATTCAAAGCCCTCAAAAGCACTTCAAAGCACACAAAGGCAATCACAAGCATATAAAAGTAATTGGCAACACTTGGAAGAACATGGAAGCACTTCAGAGTACTTCAAATTACTCAAAATCACTCATAGAAGCACTATAAAGCAATTAGAGTCTTTCTAAAGCACTGAAGCGGTCTGGGGCGGGCAACAAGAAGAGTGGCCTCCAAGCACTCTTCTAGGCTCCCATGCTGCTCAATTGGGTTGGGGTTGGAAAAAACAACAAACACACACACAAACCCGCAACCTAACCCTACAAAAATTTGGGGCACCACCTAGTTTTGGATGCGAACTAGGACGCGTAGAGAGAGAGAGAGAGAGAGAGAGAGAGAGAGAGAGAGAGAGAGAGAGAGAGAGAGAGAGAGAGAGAGAGAGATAGTGCTCGAGCTGCTTTGAAACGTATCGGCAATGATCAAGCAAACAAAACTATATATTTAAGAAAGAGAGAGAAAGGGGGAGGGGGTGCTTGTTGCATTAATACCTTCTTACAAATCTATCATGACAAATCAAAGTGAGATTAGTATTTGTTCAACATAGCTTGAGTAAATTTCACCACAACACATCACAAGAAAAGCCACCCCAATCACTGTCGTAAGGCCAGGGGAGTCCTCTCCACCCTGTCGCCCTCTTACAGTATGTGGGATTTATGGCTAGATTGATGACAACACCAGAGACAAGCTATCAAGAACTTAACAAAAAACACCAAGACACTTACACATCATTGTTGTCCATTACTTCACGTTGGAAGGGAGACAAAGTATCCAAGCTTAGCCCAAATCCACCCTCCTTGATTCAGCAAATGTTGGGCTTACACTAGTAGGAGAAATGATAGATTTACTACTCTCAATTGAGTGATCACTCTCTCTCTTACAATGGCATAGAGTTCCCTTGCTAATCTCCTATTACAACACATGCACATGCATAAGACAATGAGCTTCCACTCAAGAGCTCCTTCTAGAGAGGTTGAGCTTGGCTTCTCAAGCTATAGCATAGTGCTCTTGCTTATGGCTCCCCTTTTTGTGCTAGCTACACCCTCCTTTTATAGAAATTTTGAAGGCTAGGGTTACTCCTCTAACCATGGTTGGGTTAGATTTTCAGCAATTTATCTAATTTCTTTTGCTTGGAATTATCAAGAAGTTGGTGGGGAAAGAGAGAGGAGAGAAATGGAGGTGATAGGACTTTTCATAGTGGGTTAGTGTTAGTAGAGTTAGTATTAATTTACACATGGAATTGGATATTTACAATGGGAGTATCCATGTAGGATACAAATAAGAAAGAAAAACTCTTAAGAGGTAAGAAAAGGTGGATTTCTTACAAGGTTGATGCTCCAAGTGTCTTGAGTAGGGCCAATTTTGACGCTTGTTGACGGTCCACTAGCTTTGACGGTACATTTTTTCTCCACTCTTGACCTTCCTTGAGAGACAAGGTAATTGAAGCTGAGTAATCAACCACCATGATGCTGTCTTTTAAGAGAAGAGGTTGAATTTTGTGGTTTTTTTGATAGATATGGGTAAATTGGAGGAGGAAAAATGAGACTAGGTGGTCAATTTTGGAATGGAATTGTGTGTGGGAGGTATGAGTTCACCATGGTTTCTCTTATTCTTCAAGGTTGAGGAGAAGGTGAGTAGGGTGCAGAGAGGAGTGGTGAGAGAGGTGGGGATGATGAGTGGAGAAGTGTGTGTGAAAGAGGAAAATGATAAAGTGGAAGAGAGAGTGTGGCTACATGGCATGGGAAAACTGGGGTCCACTAATAAAATCATAGCTCACAGCTCGTAGCTCAAAAAAATATGAAAAAAATTGAGGCAAAAGTTCAGTCCACGAGCTACAACTTTTGTTTGTATCACCGTTTCAAATTCGGAGAGCAAGTGAACTTTAAAAATTCAGCAAAACCGACCGTTTTTTTCCACTGCACAAGGTCCTTGTGGGGTCCTTCTTTGGATGATTCTTTTGAATAACTCCAAGAGTGAGCCCTCCATAGTGCATGTATGCATGCCACCTACCCTTGACCTTATTTGGTAGGTCTATAATTGAAGATATTGTTGAGATCATGATATAAGTGAATAGTACAACTAAAAAAATCAAATATTGAGGGGTCTAAAAAATATGTACATGTCAAATATAAATAATATAAGTGGAAAAAATATAAAGGGGTCAAAAGAAATCTCTCTCATTATGAGGCTACCATAAAAAGATAAATATTTTTGGTGTTCTAATTTTTTAGAAAAAAAAACAAAATAGATGTAGGAAGGGAAAAATCACAATAGTGAAAAATATACACATAAATAAAACTAGCTTTTTTGGATTTTTGTTGGGGTGGAGTTACACCAAATATAAGAGAAGCTTACATGAAAATATTTCTATATGGAATAAAGAGTATGAAAAATGGTAAGAAAAATTGTGGTAATGGTGAGGCAATGTACAGAGCATAAATAACACACACCTAGGTAGAAATATTTAAATAAATATCAAAATAATTATGAAAAAATCTTTTATTTAGGCCCTATATACAAAGAAATATTTACATACGCATGGGCCGTAATATACTTTTTTTTTTTTTTTTTGTCTCAACTAGCCCAATGACTGGCTAATTGAGGGTTTTTTAAGAAGATATGGGAAAAGTCCCGTGACTCACGCACGCCTATGTACAGTGAAATGGTAGGGATAGCCACAGTGTTTGGGTGATTTTGGTAGGGTGAGGTAACTCACTGTGGCAATTACAAAGAGCCGAAAAACGGCTATCATTAGCCCTCCCCCTGGATGATGGTATATTCATGTACCATCATAGAGCATCTTTTCCAAAGAGAGTGCTTCGGAGTCCTTGACGAGATTTTTATTGTTTGGCCCCTCAGAATTTTGGCTAGAGTTACACTTATGCTTCATGTAACAATACTTACATGAGACAGTGGCCTTTTGACAGATCTTTGGTAGATCCTTTGGTAGAAGGCGACTCAAATAGGGCTTCAAGCGATACCCGTTTACTTTCCTGGAGTGCTCTTTACCATTCAAGTCCATAAGCTGATAGTAACTTGAATTGAAAGCCTTCTTGACTATGTATGGCCCTTGCCATCTTGTTTCAAATTTGGCATCAAAACGATTATCGAGTCGATTGTCATACCTTAACACAAGATCTCCTTCATTGATGCCTTTGTCCTTCAGTTTGTTGTCAAGCTTCTCCTTTGTCTGTGTGGCTTTCCTCTTATAGCACTCGTATGCTGCTTCTCTTTTCCACTCAAGCTCAGCTAAGGTAAGAAGTCGATCCATCCATGCTTCTTGATCATCTTGTGCTGATTTGCCATGAAGTCGCATTGTTGGAATGTTTAGTTCAATTGGCTGTAAAGCCTCTTGACCATAGACCAAGTGAAATGGTGTGAACTCCGTGGCTTCCCTATATGTGGTTCGATACGCCCACAAGGCACCATCCAAGAATTCATCCCACAACTTTGTCTTGTTTTTCACCATCTTTCTAATGATGCCTGCAATGACACCATTAGCTTTTTCTACCAAACCATTTGATTGGGGATAGTAGGGTGTACTGTGACGATGTAGAATGTGAAGTTCTTCACAGAATTCTGTGAGCAATCCCTTTCTAAACCCTGGACCATTATCAGAAACAATCTCCAAAGGTGTGCCAAATCTACAACAAATGTGAGTATAGACGAATTTGCTCACTGTCTTCTCATTTACCTTTGCCACACTTTGTGCTTCCACCCACCTAGTCATATAGTCTACAGCCACTAGAATGTAGAGTTTACCATTTTTTGTCCTAGGCAGAGGACCCATAGTATCAATGCCCCACTTTTCAAACGGTCCATTTGCAAGCACGATTTGCCTTGGACCATAAACCAATCTTCTATTCCCATTTACCTGACAATTGTGACAACTTTTACACCAATGTTGGACATCCACATGCATACTTGGCCAAACATACCCCGCAAGCAAAATCTTCTTCACAGTTAATTCTTGGGCAAAATGACCACCACATGCTTCTTCATGCAAACCTTTTAGAATGGCTGGAATTTCCTCAATAGTTGGGACTCTTCTGCATACTTGATCCCTCCCTCTTTGATAGAGGGAGCCTTGTAGGAAGAGATATGCGCTTGCCTTCTTCATGAGTCTCCTCTTCTGAGCCTTCGTGAAGTCTTGTGGAAACTCGCCCTCCAAAATGTAGCTAATAATGGGAGTCAATGACTCCAATCCCTAGTATCTCGGTTTCTTGACAGTTGCTGCCACCATGATGACCTGCACTTCTTTCTCAACACATGTAACTACTTGCTGTGCAAGTAAATCGGCATCTTCATTTTGTTTCCTAGGAATATAATATAGTTGCACTTCTTCAAATTGATTAAACAATCTACGAATGGCATGAACTTTTGTCCGTAAGCTTTCATTCTTGCATGCCCAAATACCTAAAATCTGTTTAACAATGAGAAGTGCATCTCCCTTTACCATGAGGCGTTGTATCCCTTGGCCAATGCACATCTTCAAACCATGAATTAGTGTGTCATATTCTGCTTCATTATTGCTAGCTGAACTTGGTAGATTGAACTTCTCTTTCATGACCACCTCTCCACTTGGGTTGAGCAACACTAGCCCTCCCCCTGCTTTTCCTGTGGCTCGACAAAAAGCTCCATCAAAGAACAAGGTAAAAGCATTAGGAATACTTTTTGGTGGTGGCAATGGTAGGGTCTTTACTTCAGGCACCTTAATCTCCTTTTCATGCACCCTATAAGTGAGAATCCCTGCCAATTGTGCACGCACACTATCTTCTACCTTGAAAGAGTATTGAAACTCTTGCAACTCCATAATCCACTTTGAGATCCTAGTACTAAGATTCATTTGAGATGACACCCAAGGGAACAAATTCTCTGCAGTGAGAATCACAAAAGGTTTTGGTAGCAGGTAGGATCTAAACTTTCTCACCGCAAACATGAGAGAAAGCATCATGAGTTCTGCTTCTGTGTAGTATCTCTCCAAAGCATTCATGACCCTACTAGCAAAGTAGATGGGTCGCATCCTTGTACTGTGGGGATCTTGTTGTAGCAACACAGCACCAATTGTTTTCCTTCCAACACTAGAGCTAACAAAGAATGTGTACTCCCAACAAGGAGGCATGAGTGTTGGTAGCTCTGACAAAATGGCTTTAATGTTACAAAAGTACTCTTCAAGCTCATCAGACCATGCAAATTCTACTTGTTGTGTCAACTTTTGCAAAGGATGAAGCAACTCCGAAGCTAATTGAATAAAGCGTGACATATACTTCACTTTTTGAATGAATGATATGACCTCTTTGAGATTCTTGGGTGAGGGGAGCTCAATAAGAGCCTTTGCCTTTGAAGGATCCACCTCAATGCCTTTATAGGAAACCTTGTGACCAAGCAAGATCACTTCATCCTCAGCTATGTGACACTTGTCGGGGTTGAGTTGACCTCCCATGTCGTAGAGCTTCTTTAAACCTTCTTCTACCCTTTGTAGATGCAATGATTTTGAGCTATAAATACAGAAATCATCAATGAACACCCTAATTGACTTTCCAAAGAATGCTTGAAACACCATATTCATGAAACGTTGGAATGTTGTAGGAGCATTTGTCAGACCAAATGGCATGACTCTAAAAGCATAACAACCCCAAGGAGTGATAAAGGTTGTTTTCAATTGATCCTCCAATGCAATCCCTATTTGAAAGTAACCTGAGTAGCCATCGCACACAGTGTACTTCTCATGACCAGCTACCGCATTTAGTATCTCATCCTGAAATGGGAGGGAAAAGCGATCTCTTTTTGTTGCCTCATTGAGTGGACGGTAATCCACACACACCCTCCACTTTCTGTTTTTCTTAGGAGTGACAACAACGGGAGAGACCCACTCTGAATTCTCCACTGGATAAATGAAACCTGCTGCTAGAAGCTTTCTTACCTCCTTGAGTAAAGCTTGCTCCTTGATGACTCCTAGCCTTCTTAGCTTTTGAGCCTTAGGTGTGGCCTCTGGCTTCAACTCAATCTTGTGTTGAACAACATCTACTCCACGCACATCGGTGTAGTCTTTAGCAAAAAGCCTCGGAAATTTCCTTAGCACACATTTGAACTCCTCTCTTTCATCCTTTGTAAGTGTTGTAGACAACATACCTTCTAACATTCCTTCATCTTCCACCTTTTGGTTCTCTTGGGAAACTACCTCTTCCAAACCTCGACAAGAGGTCTCTTGGTTGCTTGGCTTAAACCTTACCCCCATGACTTCGATGGAAGACTCCTCTTCAGTAATGCTGCTGCTACTTTCTTCTTCTGAAGTGCTATCGGTCCAACCTTCTTCCGTCTCACTTTGAGATGATTCTTCATGGAGCTCCTCTTGGCGTTGCTCCTTCATGTCAAAGACAACCTTCTTATGATTGTCATTCCTGCAAATTAATTTCCCACTCTCCCAATCCTGCAAAGCTCGCATTTTCATTAGCCATGGTCTTCCTAGGATAAATGGATAACCACTTCCCTTGGTCGACATAACATAAAAATCCACTGCCTTCTTAATGCCAAAGGCCTCCACAAAAACATTTTTACAAATGCCTACGCACCTAGCCTTGCTATTGTTTGCCATTTTCACTTTGATTTCAGGTGTCTCATGGATGTGCATGCCTAGTCTTTGCATGAGCCCTTCTGTCATGATGCAAATTTGTGCACCCCCATCCACTAGACCTTTCCTAACAAATCTTCCTTTTATGTAACAATCTAGCATAGGTGTAATATCCTCGTTCATTTCAGCATGTGCAATTTTTACAACAGGAAAACTCTCTTTTACCTTTCTCCTAGTGCTAACTGCCTTTGTTAAATCCCTCCTAACTTGTGGGCATAATGCAAGAAACTGAGGCCATGAGATATCAGGACCCTTACCTCGCATGTCTTCCAACAGGTTGTATGGAGCCATACCATGTCCAAGAGGGAAGTCTTGGAGATTGATACGACGTCGAGTCCTCTTAGCTTCCTTGGTCTCCTTTGCCTTCTTGCCTTGTCCATGGTCACTCTGTGATGGGACACCCTCTTTCTCTTTACCTTTTCCTCGGCCACGCTTAATGCCATTTGCTTCCATGTCAACCTCATTTGAGTTTGTCACCTCTACCACATGCACATTTGGATCTGGCAAAGGTGGAACTCCTTCTACCCCTTGTGGAGGTGGTCTTGGTCCATTTGGTCTTTGTAGAAGCCTTGGTTGTTGACCAGTTCCTTCACCTGCATTCATCACTGGGTAATTCAAGTTAGGTCTCCCTGGCTCCCCACGGGGCCAAGGACAATTATACATCCCATGTCCAGACTCTCCGCAATTCCAACATTGCAAGACTCTCCTAGGTCGTGGATCTCGCTCTTCAGACTTCTTTGCTTGTCCCTTTGGACCTACATCTTGTGCAAGGTGAATTGATAGGCTGCTTAAAGATTCATTTAATTTCTCAATTACTTCCGCCGTTACCTCAGGAAGCTCCCTCGATGTTGATGCTTGTGACTTACCTTTGGGTCTAAGACCTTCTATTGGAACCTCTCCCCTTAAGCACTTGAGTTTCCTATATTTCTCAGCAGCCCTAGTTTCAGCTGCATCAAAGGTAGCAGGTGCACCCGCCTCAACTTTTACCTTAAGGTCAGGAAAGAGTCCGGCTATGAACCTCTCCTTCTTTAGAAATTATGCACCATCACCAGGGTTAGCAACATTTCGTATCCATAGAGCCCAAAGATGTAGAAACTCTTGCTTGTACAAGTAGTAGTCATATAAGTCTTTTTGCTTATGAGAAACAATGTCTTGCCATAATTTTTGAGTGTTTTGGGGATCAAAGAAGTATTTCTTGAAACGATTCAAAACTTCTGTGTAATTCCCCTTAACTTCCTCAGGCAAAGAGTCAAACCAAGTGCTAGCATCTTTCCTAAGGACCACCTCAAAAATTTCTACACGTTCTTGATCAGTTATTATCTTCTTGATACGGCAAGACATCTTAAAATTCGCTAAAAATAATTTTGCATCCTCTCCAGGCTCTCCAAAGAAAAGAGGATACCCAGACATTTGGCGTTGGCTTTCCATTGAATTGATTTCAAAGTGACACCCGTTTTTGTTTTTCTTTCTTAAAAAGATTTACACAATAATGTTTTCTAGCTTGCAATCTATTCTACAACAAAATAAAGATATTCACATCAAACGACTTATGATAATCAATAAGAGGTAGGATGACAGGGTTTGGTGATGCGAGAATTTCTCCTACTCTTTGGGCACCAAACATGAACACCATACGTTGTTGAAAATCGATTTTCCTACTAATTGCAATGTTTATTCTAATGTGTGGAGTGAAATGGAAGGGGAAAACCTCTATTCCTGGGCCATTATCCATGTTCTATGCATGACCTAATTCTTAAAACAAAACAAAAATATAGACGTCCAAACTAAGGTCGTACCTAATGAGAGGCAAAATAAAAGGATTTACTGAAGCGTTTATCTCGGCCAACCTAAGAGGACCTAAAATTCTACGAATGACACGTTGAAATTGCAACTTAGTACTAACAATTATGTGTACCTTTTGCCTTGCAATGGGAATGAAGGGATCATACAAATTTTCGTGATTCATGCAAACTACTTGACTATGCTAAAGGTTGATTCTACACAAAAATACCAAGCCGTCCTCAGTGGGGGCACCAATTTGAAGCGGTCTGGGGCGGGCAACAAGAAGAGTGGCCTCCAAGCACTCTTCTAGGCTCCCATGCTGCTCAATTGGGTTGGGGTTGGAAAAAACAACAAACACACACTCAAACCCGCAACCTAACCCTACACAAATTTGGGGCACCACATAGTTTTGGATGCGAACTAGGACGCGTAGAGAGAGAGAGAGAGATAGTGCTCGAGCTGCTTTGAAACGTATCGGCAATGATGAAGCAAACACAACTATATATTTAAGAAAGAGAGAGAAAGGGGGAGGGGGTGCTTGTTGCATTAATACCTTCTTACAAATCTGTCATGACAAATCAAAGTGAGATTAGTATTTGTTCAACATAGCTTGCGTAAATTTCACCACAACACATCACAAGAAAAGCCACCCCAATCACTGTCTTAAGGCCAGGGGAGTCCTCTCCACCCTGTCGCCCTCTTACAGTATGTGGGATTTATGGCTAGATTGATGACAACACCAGAGACAAGCTATCAAGAACTTAACAAAAAACACCAAGACACTTATGCATCATTGTTGTCCATTACTTCACGTTGGAAGGGAGACAAAGTATCCAAGCTTAGTCCAAATCCACCCTCCTTGATTCAGCAAATGTTGGGCTTACACTAGTAGGAGAAATGATAGATTTCCTACTCTCAATTGAGTGAGCACTCTCTCTCTTACAATGGCATAGAGTTCCCTTGCTAATCTCCTATTACAACACATGCGCATGCCTAAGACAATGAGCTTCCACTCAAGAGCTCCTTCTAGAGAGGTTGAGCTTGGCTTCTCAAGCTATAGCATAGTGCTCTTGCTTATGGCTCCCCTTTTTGTGCTAGCTACACCCTCCTTTTATAGAAATTTTGAAGGCTAGGGTTACTCCTCTAACCATGGTTGGGTTAGATTTTCAGCAATTTATCTAATTTCTTTTGCTTGGAATTATCAAGAAGTTTGTGGGGAAAGAGAGAGGAGAGAAATGGAGGTGATAGGACTTTTCATAGTGGGTTAGTGTTAGTAGAGTTAGTATTAATTTACAAATGGAATGGGATATTTACAATGGGAGTATCCATGTAGGATACAAATAAGGAAGAAAAACTCTTAAGAGGTAAGAAAAGGTGGATTTCTTACAAGGTTGATGCTCCAAGTGTCTTGAGTAGTGCCAATTTTGACGCTTGTTGACGGTCCACTAGCTTTGACGGTACATTTTTTCTCCACTCTTGACCTTCCTTGAGAGACAAGGTAATTGAAGCTGAGTAATCAACCGCCATGATGTTGTCTTTTAAGAGAAGAGGCTGAATTTTGTGGTTTTTTTGATAGATATGGGTAAATTGGAGGAGGAAAAATGAGACTAGGTGGTCAATTTTGGAATGGAATTGTGTGTGGGAGGTATGAGTTCACCATGGTTTCTAGGAGAAGGTGAGTAGGGTGCAGAGAGGAGTGGTGAGAGAGGTGGGGATGATGAGTGGAGAAGTGTAGGTCTATAATTGAAGATATTGTTGAGATCATGATATAAGTGAATAGTACAACTAAGAAAATCAAATATTGAGGGGTCTAAAAAATATGTACATGTCAAATATAAATAATATAAGTGGAAAAAATATAAAGGGATCAAAAGAAATCTCTCTCATTATGAGGCCACCATTAAAAGATAAATATTTTTGGTGTTCTAATTTTTTAGAAAAAAAAACAAAATAGATGTAGGAAGGGAAAAATCACAATAGTGAAAAATATACACATAAATAAAACTAGTTTTTTTGGATTTTTGTTGGGGTGGAGTTACACCAAATATAGAAGAAGCTTACATGAAAATATTTCTATATGGAATAAAGAGTATGAAAAATGGTAAGAAAAATTGTGGTAATGGTGAGGCAATGTACAAAGCATAAATAACACACACCTAGGTAGAAATATTTAAATAAATATCAAAATAATTATGAAAAAATCTTTTATTTAGGCCCTATATACAAAGAAATATTTACATACGCATGGGCCATAATATACTTATTTTTTTTTATTTTTTTGGCTCAACTAGCCCAATGACTGGCTAATTGAGGGTTTTTTAAGAAGATATGAGAAAAGTCCCGTGACTCACGCACGCCTATGTACAGTGAAATGGTAGGGATAGCCACAGTGTTTGGGTGATTTTGGTAGGGTGAGGTAACTCACTGTGGCAATTACAAAGAGCCGAAAAACGGCTATCAGCACCTAGAGTCACTTACAAGCACTCAAAGGCACTTAGAAGCACATAGAGTCACTCACAAGCACTTGAAAGTAATAAGATTCACTTGGAAGCACTAGAAAAAACTTGAATTGCACTTCAAAGCATGTGGAAGCAGTTTTAAGCACGTGGAAGCACTTTGAAGCACTTGACCGACTCATAATTACCCATGAGCACAGACAAGCACTCTAAAGCACTTGGGATCGCTCGTGACCTTTTGAAAGCACTCATTAGTATCTTGAAGCAAGCCTTTGGAAGCACTTGATAGCACTCAGAAGAATTTATAAGAATTTTGAAGCACTTCATAGATGTGGAAAGCACTAAGAAGCATTCTAAAATAGGAATATACTTAAAGCACTTTGAGGCACTCGAAAGCACTTACAAGCTCTCAAAGGCACTTAGAAGCTTATAAAGTCTTTCACAAGAACTTGAAAGTAATTAGAATCACTTGGAAGCACTAGAAAACACTTGGAGTGCACTACAAAGAATGTGGAGGCAGTCTGAATCATTCTAAAGCACCTAGAATCACTTGGAATCACTTTGAAGCACTTGACCAACTTAGAATCACCCATGATCACATACAAGCACTCTGAAGCACCTGGGATCACTTTTATGATCTCTTGAAAGCACTCATATGTATTTTAAAGCAAGAATTTGGAAGCACTTGAGAGCACTGAGAAGCATTTATAAGCATTTTGAAGCACTTAACAATTGTGGGAAAAAATCAGAAGCATTCTAAAATATGGATATACTTAAAAAAATTGGAGGCACTCAAAAGCAATTACAAGCTCTTAGAGACACATGTAACCACTTATAAACCTCTCAAGAATCATAAAGCACTTAGAAGCCCCGAGAGACATATGTAATCACCTACAAACATCTCTCGTGCACCATAGAGCAAGGTCAAGCACTTCAATGCACGAACAAGAATTACAAAGCTCTATCAAAAAGCATAAAGATTGGTAAAGTATTGTAATGCACTAAAAAGCATCGGGGTCCGCTTGGAGGCAGTTGGAATCACTCAAAGACTTAGAAGCACTTGAAAGTACAACAAACTATAATGGACTAACATACACATGAAAGCAATTAAGCAATTGGAGGCACCTTCAAGGTTGATAAAGCATTTGGAAGGGATTACAAGAACATATTAAAGAATTATGACACACTCTCACCTATTTGGGTTGATATACCCGAGGCAAATCAAGTACATGCACACTCCTGCCTATTCTCTTTTGAAGAACATCTTTCTTGTTTGGGGAGATGCGGCTTTCCACTGTTCAAAATTGAAACACAATTTCCCTAGCTTCGATCGTTATGATGCTTTCTCTATGCACTTGACGGTGACAAATGTCTAAGCGAAGTGATCCTTCCTCTGCATCATGATGAAGCTGAAAATTTGTAGCAATGACATTTCTTTGGTGCGGTCCTAAAGCCTTGGATCCCTCTCTAGTGGTCATTTGATCATCACCACCACCCACTCAATTTAGGCATGCCATGATAGTAGCCTGTTTGAAAAACAACTCATTATTTGAATGGGGTGTCTTCACACCTAGATAAATGTTAGAGAAAATGACTCTCTCAACTGAGAACATTGGATGAAGGAGGGGTTGCTATAGAATCCTCATTTGAAGACGCTCAGAAAGACCATTTGTTTGTTTATGCCAGCACTTAGAAACCGCCCTTCATATTTTCTTTGCCTCTCGCTCATCAATTTCATCATCCTCACACGTTTGTGTCATCCTCTTCTCAATGCTTCTTTGTTCCCTCTTCTTTGTAGCCCAAAAATTTTGTAGACCGGGTAGAAGATACCCCAGGATGTGTTGTGTAATAGACACTGGAGGAAGATGGGTGCATGTACTGCCATTTTGAACACTATGAGGTTCCATGTGGATCAAGTTATGATGCTAATGATATAGCAAAAAAGACCATCAAAACACAGCCATAGTACTCATGGAGAGAGAGAGAAAGAGAGAGAGAGAGAGAGAGAGAGAGAGAGAGAGAGAGAGAGAGAGAGAGAGAGAGAGAGAGAGAGAGAGAGAGAGAGAGAGAGAGCACCATAGTACTGATAGGAGCTGAGGCAGGTACCATGAGTGGAGAAAAATGAAATTAGAATATTTAATTGGATTTAATGAAAGGAGGTTGAGCCATTTGCTTATAGTTGAATTTAAAATCTCTTTTGACAACCCACCTTATTCCCTCCCTCTATGCCAAGTTGTTTCTCTTATAGCATTTGAAATTAAACAATATGGTCCCCTCTCTCTCCTCCAGAAAGAGGTGTCCAAGACACTTCTTTTTTGGTACCACCTATACATGCCATCACCCACATTGCAATTTCCAAACATAGATATGATAATTTCATTGTCAAAATAGTTACATGATAAAGCGGACAAAGATGTCACTTGAGAAGTTACACGGATTTCCTATCTAAAATTTACAAAAAAAATCATCACCACAAAGGCAAAGTGCTAAGGAATTATATGTGGGCTTAATAGTCACACTCTTAGCATGGGCCGTTGCCAAAACAATGTCTTGAAAGAGGGATACAATGATATCCTCCACTCCTTCCTGCAATGCAACTAGTGCCGTTGCTTGCACCCTAGTTACACTATCTAAGTACTCATCCATAATCTCTTTCATGAGCAAGGAAAATGGGGCCTTATGGATTATAAGCTCTATACTCTTCTGATACTTGCAAATTTCATGCAATACACATGTGCCAGGTGTCTAGTGATGCTTCTCCTTGAGAGGTGGTCGTGGTGGTGGAGGCTGGGTAGTCCGAACCCAAAGGGCATTATTGTTGCGACACTTCTTTCACCTCTCATCACCCTGGTTGGCTTCCTCTGCAATTTTTGGAGGATTCTTTCTCTTCTCCACCATCTTCCCTTTTGGTGCATGAATACTTTCATCTGTTGCTTTAGCTGGGGCTTGTTTGGCCTTCTTTGGACTCTTCTAGGGCAGCTTCCTAGGGCTCTTTTGGGTGTCCTTCTTGACCCTTTTCTCATCCACTCTCTTTTTTTCTTCTTCTCTCTCCCTTACAAGGTGGCTTGACTCTTCCATCCTTGCCCCTCCATTGTTTTTCTTCCGTCCTCCTCGTGTTGCTCAAGAACTTCTCATAGATTTCTTGAGTTGTGCTATTACAAACCTTCTCTATGAGATCAACCACCTGCTCATCCATGAGTAGTTGTGAATCTGTGTTAGGCTTCTAGTTACAACATCTCTTGTAATTTGTACTGACCTCTGTGCTTAATACCTTAGCAATCTTGTCGTGTGGGTATTCTCCCTCTTGGAGTTCCCTGTAAGTCCTCTTTGATTTTGCAATCAGATACTTCTCTTCCTCTTTGTAGAGCTCTTTCTCTCCCGCCCTCTGAATATCTTCCTGATCCTGATCAAAGTTCGTTTGGTTTTGGTGCTCACTCTTGGCTCGCAAAGCGCTCTGCCTCTTT
Source organism: Adiantum capillus-veneris (assembly GCF_014529385.1). Lineage (NCBI taxonomy): Eukaryota > Viridiplantae > Streptophyta > Polypodiopsida > Polypodiales > Pteridaceae > Adiantum > Adiantum capillus-veneris. Next base: position 9,005,221 of record NC_140934.1, read on the forward strand.
GTTCAACTGTTGTAGCTACTCAATATTTGGTATTTCTCACCTTTGAGCATGTGGAAGTGGATCAAGACAATCAAAGAACTACTCAATTGTGATGACCAAGTTCTTCGGGACATTTTTGGTTTTCTAGTTGGTGGTTTCCTTGGGGGGGGGGGGGGGGGGGGGGGGTTCACTATGTATATATTATGTATATCACGTGCGTTCAAGGACTATCTCTAAAACTCCTTATTTGTGAATTTTTTATAAATAAAACACACCCTTTCCTTATTCAATCTCTAAATTATTTTCCAATCCCATTTTATGGTAATTTTTGTATGTGAAAATGCGAGAAAAACTAAAATTTAATAAACCCTTCTATTGCACTCACATGATAGTCACATAATAATTAAGTAATCCCCCCGAGTTTGTTTCTGCTTGGTTTCTTCCTTGTTTTTGGTTTCCATGGCGAGAGGTGAGTGTAGGGAGGAGGAGGAGGAGGAGGAGGAGGAGAGAGAGAGAGAGAGAGAGAGAGAGAGAGAGAGAGAGAGAGAGAGAGAGAGAGAGAGAGAGAGAGAGAGAGAGAGAGAGAGAGAGAGAGAGAGAGAGAGAGAGAGAGAGAGAGAGAGAAATCACAAACTTATAAAAGATTTTAAAAACTCTCTTTGATAATTATAGGGACCAACTTTAAAAAAAACTACAATTTATCATTAGTATGCTTCAAAAAGTGGAAATTTCAATTGTTACTGCATGAGAAGCCACGAGTGTCCTACTCTTTATCGATTTCTCCTCCATGCTAATGCTCTCTTGTGTGCATTCAACCCATGGTATCCTTGCATTCTTTTGACACTCATCACTTTCATAATATGGTGCCTAACATAATATGTTGACCGTTGCTCTTTGGTTCTTCTTACCAGTTAGTGCACGATAGAACCAACTGAACATCTCGTGAAACACGTTATTGTGGATCTTGCCACCACCATGCTAAGTGCTCTTAAAATAGGTAGCCTTTGCATGATCCCTTGATTTCTCCAAATCTCAAGGGATCCATACTCATCAAGAAAGTATGGACTATTGCGAGAGAGAATCACATCACCCATAAAGTGCATGTAGCACAACCTATATCAACATAATGTCAATCGAGGACACAAATGACACGGTAGGCACACGGAGGAAATCTCTTGAGCTTGTCAGGCTGAGACCATCCAACACATACAAAACTCTGGAAGGCCAATTAAACCACAATCTAGAATCACACTACTCTCAACTACACCACCTAGCCACATACGTATAAACAAAAGGAAACTCACTAAATCATACCAGAATCGTATGAAACTCAAGAAACATCATCCCCTCACTAGGATACACCTGTTCCTAAGCATATACACTCAAAACCCTAGCTCTAAACCCATCTGCAAAAAACGTGTAGTATAAAGACAAAGCCAGATTTTGGAACTGCTTGAAACTGAAATCTATAAGTACCTATGTGTATCTTTTGTTGCTATGATTCTAACAACTACTTGCAGGCAGGAAACAATCATTGTTTGATATATTTACGGCCATGAGTAGCTCATAGATGCGCGAGCACCTATGCTCCATTCTGGGAGGAATGCTTGGTGTTGTCACGTAGCTCTTGTGAAAGGGCTAAAGCGATGGTATAGTCGGATCTCCAATGTGATGAATGAGCGGGGAGTAGCGCCAGGATAAAGCTCACGCTCTCTCTCTCTTCCTCTCTCACACACATTCGACGGTAGCTTAAAACTTGATCATGATAAAAAGTTCTCTTTACAAAATGACCTAGGTACCTTATATACTAAGGTCACCTTAGGTTAAATGTAAAATAGAGTTTGAGGGGTCAAATGGCTTTGTATTTACAATTTGGAAGTGCCATTGCACCCGGCTTCTGCTACTAGACTACCTACTTATTACAAATGATGTTTATATCCATAATCCTCAGCATTCCATAACTCTCAGAGAATAAGTCTTTAGTACGAAAATTGAGTTATGTTGTGCTGTTGACCCAGCCATCAACACTCCCCCTCTCCGCGTTCATGTCGTCCCTGACATGACCTGGTAGTCGATGTTGGTAGGGTCTTTGTTGTTGTTTTGCTGATGTAAAGAAAGTATAGGCTGTAGCCTTTGCATGAGCTTGTCTTGTTCATCCAATCCAATGTAGAAAGTCTTCACATGATTTAGGAAAATTATAATTGATGATGAAATTTTCTGTCCTTCACATCCATGCTCTAATGCAGCATCTATTTCTATCATTATAGGTTTATTGCCAGATCAAAATTCAGAAAGAACCCAATCTTGTTCAGCTTGACTCTTATCATCATGGATAGAGAAAGCTCCATCCATCACTTGCTCCTATACCCCAAAGAGCAATTTTGTAGGAAAGTAATCAGTTACAATGTACACCAGTGGGACATTGCTTCGATCAAGTTTTTTTGAAAGAAAAACTCAAAAATCACATCAAAATTGACTCATACGGCAAAAACAAAAAAACAAGCATTTCAGACACAAAATTTGGGTGGTTTTAACTTTTTGGGGTCCAAATAAAAAAAGGGGTGAGATTTGGCTTCTACAGGGAATAGAGAACAAGTAGAAAAAAATTCATGAAAAGATACAATTAAAGATGGATTGCAATCCATGTACCTTATGACATTTGGGACTGATTTTTGACAAGTACATCCCTGATAACTAGTAGAACAACTTTGCCAAAAGGGACCATACAAAAAATTTACAAAAAGTTAATCAAAACACCAAAATTCAGTTAGATAACCAAAAACCACAAGCATACACAAAACTTTGCTTGTGGTTGGGTATAAGTTATTCAAATTCAGAAAGATTGGGGAAGAGTATCACCATAACATGGACTATAAGATGACTGTTTGGAGGTGATAACAACATACAAGTGCCCACCTAGCCAAGGTGCCCGTTGGTTCAGTCGGCCAAAGTTTTGATGTGGTCACATTATTTTTCCGATGTTTAATACATCAAACCCTGTAAAAGCCTAATGACAATCGTCTATGTCAAGTCTAAGTCAAAGATGTAGTTTTTCCAATGATGTATGTAAAGGTCCATGAGAAGTTGGCCGTCGGCCACTTTAGAAAGCCCTAGGTATATAATACACTAAGGCTAGTGGGAAAGGGGGGATTATTTTTTGAAGATAAGTGACTATTGCATTACGCACAGAGAGCTACCTCTTTGCTCCAACTTGTAATCATCGCTTCTGTGGCTACGGTAATCCAAATTCAGTTTTGTTTCTTGCATTGTGTTCCTCTTACTCTGCTCTTTCATTCAAGTGTAAGAATTCAAGATTTGGTGAAGGTTTCAAATGCATCCGTTTAGGCCTTAAATCGTTGTTTTGAGTGTTTATATGCGTATTTTATGTTGTTTTGACCCTAGGAGAGGCTTTAGAGACCCAAAAACGACCCTTTAGGATCATCCATTTACTGTTTTTGCATACTTTGGGACAAACGGTCGTGATCCATGTACCTCCCCAGAATGCCGTGGACAATGATAGAATACGCTCCTGATAGTCCCCTGTAGCTTCCCTTCAAGTTTCGTGCGAATCCGATATGATTTGCATGGTAAACAAGCGTGATGACTGTAGAGCTGTGTAGAAGGACATAGGCAGATTACTTGGCTTTACTGCGTTTGATTTGCTTGTAGAGTTAGTAGTTCCATCTCTTCGAGTTCACTTCATTAGGATTGACACCCTGTGACCCTAGTGAGTTTTCATGCCTCATCCGAGTCGCTTCCCTAGTATTGATATTTATGTTGATGCCTGAAGGCTATGCTGTGGACGTCCGTCTCGCGGCGACCCGCAAACATTGGCGCCGTTTTGCCGGGGAATGAACTACGATCGCGATCGGTGTACCTAGACCTTACATTTGTACCAGATTTGATGAGTAGACTGTTCAAGGGTATACAAACAAAAAAGTCTAAGACCTAGGGTCAAAAACAACAAAAAACTGGTCAAAACCACTGAATACAGATCCAAGTTAAAAACTGCTAAACTGGCATAGATATTGACTTTCAGTAGACCAAAACACATCAAAACGGGGAAGAAACCATGCAGAGGGATAGCCTGTGCATAGGACAAGCCTAGGTATCTCTCAAATCCCAAATCAAACATCAAAATCAATCAACCCTGATAAAATTGGAAAATCAGGCACTTCAGACCAAGAAACTGTAAATTCTTGACTTTTTTGAGTCCAAATACAAAAGGGTCTGGTAGGTAGTCTTAAAATAGCCCAGTGAACAAGCTGGTGAAGGTTCATCCAATTTGGGCTCCAAACTATGATCGCGATTGGTGTACCTCAGTGCCAGATTTTCACCAAAATTTACCCACACATACACCTACGTTATATAAGATACGAGGAGTTTTCAAAATTCAAAAAAGTGACCAAAATAGCCAAAAATAGCACACAGTCAAAAAACCACTGCAGTAGACTAAGATCTGGTGAAAACTTGACTTTTTCTTGTCCAAATTCAAAAAGATTTGGGGAGTAGACTGTACACATCATTGTCTACTATATCCACAAGTTTCACCTGAAAAGGAGCTGGTACTACGATCGCGATCGGTGTACCCCAGTGACATTTTGAGTTGAGACTTGGTGAGTAGGTAGCTTATAACTAGACAAACAACTTTCTCAAAAGAACCAGGGTCAAAAAACCAAAAGACAGTTGTCAAATAGGGCAAACACTGATCACTGATCCTTCAGACCAAAATTTTGAGAAAATTCAAGTTTTTGTGATCCAAATGCAAAGTGGGTTTGGGAATAGACTAATCATACCCATGTCTATCAACTCCTAAAATTTCATGCAAAAAGGAGCTGGAACTACGATCGCGATCGGTGTACCTCAATGACATTTTGGATTGAAAATTTATGAGTAGGTAGCTGACATCTAGTGCAACATATTTTCCAAAAGGAGCAAGGTTAAAAAAGAAAAAGAAAGTGGTCAAAAGTCCCAGTTACACAATCAGGCCAATAACCACAAAACCACCTGGGATTTGGGTTTTCATTGGTCAAAACATCTCTAAATTAAAAAATACAAAGACACTTGGTATCAAGGCATCAAGGGCTAGCTACTGTGCAAAAATCTTCCAAATCTGTGACATAGGGTCAACGATCACAATCGGTGTACCTATCCATAGTGAGGGTATTTGACTTCATAAGTTTGTAGACATACTTGAGGACATCCCAAATCTCACGTTTGAGCTAAAAATACCTTTGAGAGGCCAAGATACAAGCCAAAGTTCCTGTGTTCTGGTCCTGAGACTGTTTTGAGTGCTGTTTCAAGTGCAATTCACTAAAAGTGCTCTAACTTTTAATAGGCAACTCCAAATTGAGTCAAGTATAGCTAGGAAGAAAGCTTGCGGGCAATAGCACACACTTTTAGAGCTGATTTTTTATAGGTTTCCTAATTCCAAACTTTTAGGGTACCCAGAACCAATTTCCAGAGACCAAAAAAGTCACAAATTCCTGACTTTTTAAGGACTTGTGTGGCAAAAAGGGATTGTGTGCACTAAGCCAAGGTGTTCTTATCAAGGACCATCTTGAGAGTATTGAGTGAGGCTTAAACATGACAACTCATCCATCATTAGGGTTTCCCACTCAACTTAGAGCTATGCCACCTACACAAACAGCCAGAAATACTGCAACACCTATAACAAAAGGGTTGAGACAAGACCATGAGGCTTATCAATCATATCAAGCCAAACCTCAAGGCATGGCTCATGGATATTCTTCAAGTGATCATGTAGCTCACTGGAAGACAAACCAATCAACTAAAATGCGGGAATTTGGAAGAGCAAAAGTGGAAATTGCTGGAGACATAGAGGAGAAGCATCCTCTAATCAACAAACCCAACGTGAGGTTCATCAAAACCAATGAAGCCACGAGAGTTCTAGGGATTACACTTATGATGGCCTTTATAGGTTACCTATTGGGGATCAAAAAAACTTCTATAGATGTTTGAATTCCATCATTGAAGAGTTGACAGACTACAAGAACCTCTATGCCTTCACATACACAGATGACCAGGGAGTGCAAGTTCTAATGGTAGATAAGTATGGACGAGAGTACAAACTTATCAGCCCAATTGAGCTAGAAAGATATACATATATGGGTACTCCAATCTCTGCTTACTACTTTCAACCGAGCGTAAGCGTACCAGGGTTTTTTGAGAATGATTTGCAAGAAGCTAACATTGAAACTATGGAATCAAATGGACCTCAAACATCCAAAATAGCTATTCACGGGACTGTAGCTCCTACCTCATTGAGTGGAACCAAGAGACCACCAATTAGACTTACAAATCCATCAACATTTCCAAAACATGTCTCAAAGGGGATTCCACCAGGATTTGCTCCAAGACGAGAAGAAGGAATGAGGGATGTCTTTGTGAGAGACCCCAACACGCTAAGATACATGGTTGAACCAGAACCAATGAGACCATATCAATTGGACAAATGTGTCAAGAAGAAGTATGATAAATTAAGGGATCCATACATACATGCATCCTTGTTCAAACAAGTGTTAAGAGCCGAACAATGAGGGATTTGGCTTAACCTTGGAAGGGATAGCATTGAATTGGTTCCAACCGTTAGACAAAAATTCCTTCTCAAACGTTGAACGACTGTTGCAAGAATTTGTTGTGGAGTTCTTTAAAAGGGGAATCAAGCATAACACAGTGTCCCAAAATCTATGCATTCAAGAAAAAAGAAGATGAGAGAGTGAAGGAAGCATCGCTACGCTTCAAACAATATATAGAGAGATGTCCGGAACGCGAGTTACCACAGGATGAAAGATTATCAATTCTCTTCATAGAGGGTTTGAAAAATGAAACTCTCAAGAAATATTTGCACTTAAAAGGATGTACTTCCTTTGAACAAGTCACAAGAGAAGCGTTATACCTAGTTGACAATTGTAAAGCATATGGCGAGGAAATTGGTGATACAAAGATCACTCTGGAGAATGCTCCTTTAGCATCAAGTGAAACCAACACAAGGCAAGTGGTTATGTCTCAATTAATTACCAACCTAGATGAGCTAGCAGCGCAAGTAGAAATAAAATGGTGTGCCATTGAGCAAAAATGGACCAATCATGAGATGAGTGAGTGCTACTATAATCAAACCTACAAGAGGGGGATAATATTTGGACATCAAATAGAAGAACAAATGCCATTACCAAATCATCCATTATTTCAAAATAGGGTTGTATCAAGGGCTTTACAAAGAGATGAGGTATCACAACCTAGGCTAGGGCAAGAACCTATGAGAAAACTCTATTCATTGAATGAGGACACTCTGATGTTCATAGCCAATCAAGAGCGTAGACCAGAGACCATTCTGGCTAGGCAAGAACAACCATCAATTGTGCCACGAGTGACTCAACAAGATGGACCATGCTACAAGTGTGGAGGTAATCATTGGGCCAAGAATTGTTCTCGTGTAGAGATAATTGGATATTGTTTGGAGTGTGCCATTACACACATTGTTCCTAATTGTCCAAAACACCCAAACAAATAGGGGAAAACATCAATAAATGTTGTGGGAGTGTTACCTTCTCCAAGTGGATCAGAGGCAGAACCCAAAATTCCTGTGAAGGTAGTGACTAGAGACCAAGCAAAAGAAAATGCTGAGGACCAAGCTAATGAGGAGAAAGATCAACAACCCAAACAAGGGGAAACAACTAGTGTGTCAGTGAGGACTCGAAGAAAATCTTGGAAAGCCAAAAGAGACAAAATTAAAGCAAAAACAATTACAAATCAAATTGTACTACAAACAGAATTACAAGAGACAAAGGATCAGTTAAAACAAGAACGGGAAAACAAAATGGTGGTGAGCGATAAGAAACCAAGGAAGGCTTCTTCCGGAGGATCTGTGTTGGTAGACAAAGTCCTAGAGGCATTAGATGCTGCATTGGAAGCATATGAGGCTAGATTGAAACCCAACCAAATTTTAGAGCAAAAAGGATGAAATATCCTCATGCTGAGGTAGAGACTGGGAGGTTGAAAATGTGTAAGGAATTGGTAAAAACTGCACAGGTAATGATGGAGCATGAAGCAACAATTCCATCTCTAGAAACAAAACCAAAAAGTGCTGGATTTGAAATGCCTAAGGCAAAGGTTATTGAAACATTGAGCTAGAATCACAAAAGGATGTGCAAGCAAAGACTGCAACACAAGAAACCAACAACCTAGAAATTCAACTAGATGATCAAGTAGTGGCTAACACCACTAATGATGCAAGGTCAAGATCACAATTTATGGAACCTATCCCAGATATAGATGAGCCATGTCCAAATGAATTGTGGGAAGCAATTAGAAGTGCAAAAGATGGAAGTGCGACTTTCCAATCTGCACCCATAACTGAGGTCAATACAGGGCATGAAGTCTATCAGGGAGACATTCAATCTCTAAATGGAGATGCAGGGACGAGAATTTCAATTGAAAGCAAACCAGAGTCCTTGAAGACCTTACCCTCATACATAGGAGAACATGAGGCAGACTCAGAGACTAGAGTGGTGCCATCTCATAGGAAAGCCATATCCAAGATGATGGATACAATGAGTATGCAAGAGTTGATGTCAGCTCCAATATAGTGCACCATTACTCTATCTGAACTGCTTAAGATTAGACCACATGTATGGGATGAAGTAGGAAACAATTTGGGGAAGATGGGATTAAAGATACCTCTTCAAGATCTACCCTCAAATGAACAATTAAACAAAACTCAACAAGAAAGTGCAAACGCTAAACCTGTGCCAATAAACAAGGTGGGTGAATATTGCGAAGGAGAAGAAGGAAACACCACCTTACCTATGGAATACAAAGGAGTTAAAACATTGGCTATACTTGATAGTGGGGCTGGAGTAGCCATAGCGACAAAAGACATTTGGGAAAAATGGGGTAGACCAGCGCTTAGGAAAACTAGAATGAAGCTGCAACTTGCAGATGGATACACGGAAAAACCTCTGGGTATCCTAGAGAAAATTATTGTGACTTCTTGTGAAATTGAATATGAACATACATTTGCAATAGTAGATTTTGGAAAAGGGAACAATTTTGATATCATTTTCGGAAGACCTTTCATGCGTCAACTTAAGATGGTTCAAGATTGGGGCTATGACTATATCTACTTGAGACATAAAAAGATCACCACAAAAATAAGCATAAAAGACCATAGCTATAGAGATGTGAATAGTTTTCCTTTAGAAGAAATTGACTCTATTATATTCAATGGGAAAGAGATACCTGCATGGCTACAAACCAAACAAGAACTTTGGATGTGTGGTGCTTCGAAGTGTGGAAGCTTAGTGAAGGAGGATTGCATCCTAAAATGATCAATGGACAATGAAGCTTACATACTGGAACCCTTTCCAGATCAAATATTTGAGCCATTTGGATGGACTCAAATACTGTCAACATTGGATGTGTCTGTAAATGAGGTAACTCCAATCAAGTTTTGTGATGAAGAAGGCTACGACCTAGTTCATGTTTTATGTTGAAAGTAATGAGATATGCTAATGAGAATTGTGAGAATGAAAATAGAGGGACAAATAGCTATGTCAAGGAGGATGTTGCACAAACACAAACTAGGAGAGCAATACAACCAGGTGGAGATATGATAATGGTATACGTTATTGTCCACTTTTGAGTGTTAACTCTAGACCTTTAGCATCCCAATCCTAGATACATCTATAAGTTCTTATCCATGGGACTCCTAGTACAATATCTTCATTTATATGCTCATCAAGAATGCAAATAAACGTGTGTGGACATAGAAATCCATGCACGAAGATGTTGAGATTAATAAAAACCCAATGTTGGTGTATATCCTTTGTGACAACCCTTGACTTTAGCTCTGCAGTAATCCAAGGGTTGGTCCATCGTTCTTTTGTACGCCAAATAGTTGACAGCATTGAGTCATGCACCTATGTCGGCTAATGCTTTAAACTTAAATGCATCTTTTAGGGAAACTATTATTCCCATATCCAATCCATCTAGTCATTCATAATCTTTTTTCACTTCATCTTCAACTAAAGATTGAGTAAAGTAGTGATGGTCAATCCAAAGGGTATTGAGTGTAAAAACTTTAGGAACTGGGCGCATTGCACCTTTTCACTTCAAAATCCAAATTCATGCTTCCTCTTGATCTTCTTCAATCACCTGTTTTCATTTTAACTTTTGTTCTTTTGTTGCATGCATTCTTTGCAAACGATCATTATTTAATGGTAGATTGTATTTTTTATGTCAACATCCACTATTCCAGTTTTACATTACTTGTCAATCTAAGTTAGCTAGTTTAACGACCCCACTAGGCAAAACATTCTCAATCACAAAAAAATTGTGTCCCTTTTTTTTAAAATTTTGGAATGTGTTGTTTCAAGGAGTAAACTAGTACTAGATCCCTCTGTTTGAAGACCTTTGTTAACACATGTGAATCAAAGAATTGTTTTTTTTTTCATTTTTGTGCATATATATGTGCTATGGCCGCTACTCTTTGTTCATCCAACCGTTCTAAGTCCTCCAATCACTCTAATAACTCATGGTCTTTCCATTCTAATTCATGTGCAACTCTAAGAGTGGATAATAAGAATTCCATGGGAAATATGGTGTCTAACCCATATACCAAGTTAAAGGAAGTGTCATTCAAAGTTTTTTTGAATGACACACTATAAGCCCACAAAGCTGAATGAAGATCCATTTCCCAATGAGTTCTTCTCGAGATAACAATCTTAGTAAGAACTAAGATTAAAATCATATTTGTATGTAGGGCTTGACCATTCGCTTGAGGATGATAGGGTGAAGCTTTGTTATGGATCATAAACCTGTTTAGCAATTGTTCTATCACCTCGTTGATAAAATGTGTTCCTCGATCACTTACAAGCTCAATAGGAAGTTGGTACCGCATGAATATGCATTCATACACGAATGTTGCAGTAGTTCAAGCATCATTCTTCCTAGGGGCTCTTGCTTTGGTCCATTTGGTCAAGTAATCTATGGCCACAATAATGTATTATGCCTAGATCTTATATGTTAGTGGTTGTATTGGACCGACAAAGTCTACATCACACTTAGGAAATGCATGTGCCCCAATCATAGGTTGCAATTGCATATTGTCAATTCTTGTTGGCATGTTTGCTCATTGACATGAGTTGCATTGTCAAACAATTTTTTGTGCATCAATAATCAAGGTTGGCCACCAGATGGTAGCTATCAATATGGCTCTAGATGTGTTGTCGTGAGAAAAGTGACCCCCTGCAAGACTAGCATGTGCTTGTTCCAAGTTGGGAGAATATTCATCTTCATTGGCACATAGTCTAAGTATTTGTTCCTTTCCTTGTCTATAGAGTTGATGACCAATCATCACGTAGTTGGCTTCTTTTGTCTCAATTGCTCTATATATTAATTTACTCATTGGGGTATGGCTCACCTTTCTTTCCACTAGGAACAAGCATCCACATAAGCATGAGCATGTATTTTTGTAGTAGGCCAATACACCCCTAACCAAATTAATTGTCACAAGGTTTGGTCTTTCACAAATTGGAGTTCCTACAACCTTCATATGAGCTTGACTCAAATAGTTTGCTTGTTCCTCATGGCTAATGCACAAGACTAGAATCCCATGTTTGTTTTTTTTTAATAATCTTCCAACCAACAAATGATATAGGGTGGATTTCTCTATCAATCATGGTGTGATTGAAAGTGGGATTTGTGAGTCTACTTGAGCTATGGTCATTAGAGATACAAGGTTTTCTGACCATCAAGGGATCACTTCTACTGAGAACTGGTAGGCATCTGGCAAATCATCATCTATCCCTTTTTGGGCTTCCCCCAAAGTGATCTGCAATAGGTGGTCCACTCTTTAGTGTATGGTACCCTTCTTGACTACCACTATGAAATCAAAATTGGGTAGGATGATAAACCATCTTACTATGCTTCTAGTATTACATGGCTTATTCACTAGATAGAGCAAGGCTTGGTGTTTGACCAAAAAGACAAACTTGTTGGATAACAAGTAGTGGAAAAGTTTCTTCACTGCATACACCATTTTGATGCCCCCCCTTTCAGTGGTGGTGTAGTTCTTTTCTGCTAGATTTAATTGTCTGATGGAATATGAAATAGAAAAATCCATTGTCCCTTCTCTTGGATGAGCTAATATGCAACCAATAACAAAATTTGAAACATCAACATGCACATGGAATACTTTGTTCCAGTCTAGAGTCTTCAGTATTTTTTTTGATGTCAATGCTTGTTTACACTTCTAGAATGACTTGTCACACTTATCCATCCATTCAAAATAAGTAATGAGGCCATAAATAGGTTTTGCAATGATTGCATATATGTAGTTAAATCTATGGTAATAGCCACAATGCCCCATAAATGCTCAAACTTCCGTAACATTGGTCGGTCTTGGCATTTCAGCAACCACCTTTTTGAGACGCTATGTCCAAGAATTTTTCCCTGTTTAACCATAAATACACATTTCTTTGGATTTAAGCAAATTCAATATATACAAAATTTCTCAAATACGCACTTTAATTGTTAATATGGATTTCTCATTTATTCAAATGCACACAAAGATTATCCGTGTAAACTTCCAATAAATTTTGTAGATATTCCTTGAATGCATGGCTCATCAGCTCTGTTGCTGGAATGTTGATAGTGATTAGGACAACCTGTGGGAGCTCCACAAGCTTCCCCACTACTAGTAGGGCAATGCTATGAATGTGGAGGTGATCATTGGGCAAGAAGTTGTCCACACAAAGGAGAGCACATCAAAATCTTTGGGTACTGTGAGGGATGTGCAATTAACCATCTAGTTCCACATTGTCCTAAAAATCTTGATAGCAATGGGAAAGCCACCATAAACAAAATTGGGGTTGTATCAAGCTCAAGTGGATTAGAATTGAAACCATATATTCCAATAAATGTTGTAACAAGAGCACAAGTCCAAGAAACCGCACAAAATATGCAAATGAGAGACAAAAACACCCCACCCAATCAAACTAAAATAGAAATTTTATCGGCAGTAAGGACCTCTAAAAAATCTTGGAAAGCAAAAAGGGACTAGATGAAAGCCAAGAGTATAAAAGAAAATTTGTCTTTAGAAACCAAATTATAGCAAAATAAAGAGAAATTAAGATCGGAAAATGAAACCATAAGAAAAAAGTTGTTGTAATACAACCATCAAAATTACCATCGGGAGGTTCAATCTTGGTGGACAAATTCTTTGAACCTTTAGATGCAACTTTAAGGCCTATGAAGCTAGGATAAACCCAATTAAATGCAAGAGCATAGATGGTTGATATATCCTCATCCAGGGAATGAAAAAGAGAGGTTGTAAATGTGCAAGGAGCTCATCCAGGCTGCCCAAGCTCTTATGGAAACACATGTTCAAGATGCTCTAAAAATAGAGGTGCTAATCCATAATAGAAACCAGGAAATGGAGAACCAAGGTATTGTAAATGCTGTAAACAGATACCAGAAAGATCCAGAAGTTGACACATCTTTAGATACAAGGGAAGTAGCGAATACCACAAATGGGGTGGGCTCACAAGCACTAATGCCTATTCCAAAAGTTGAAGAACCATGCCCAAAGGCACTATCGGAGTATATCAGGAACAAAAAAGACAGAAGTGCAACCCTGGAGTGATCCCCTATCACTAAAATCAATCTAGACCACGAGTTCTACCCCAGCAATATCCAATGACTATATGGTGATGTAGGGACAAAGATATCAGAAGACAGCAAACCATAGACTCTAAAACCCTTACCTTCATTCATTGGAGACCATGAAACAAAATAAAAAATTAGGAGAGTTCCATCTCAATGGAAACATGATCCCAAGATGATGGACACTAAGACTCTTCATGAGTTGATGTCGTCTCCTGTACGTTGCATGCTAACTCTATCTAAGTTACTACAGATAAGACCTCATCTTTAGAAAGAAGTGGGAAATTTTTTGGAGAAAATAGGGCTGATGATTCGCCAACAAATATTTTCTTCAAAAATACCAGGCAACCAAATGCCAAACAGTCTAAAGCAGAACCTGTACCAGTAAATAAGGTGGGAGACTACTGCAAGGGAGAAGAAGGGAACACGACCTTACTTATGGAGTACAAAGGAGTAATGATGAATGCATCGATATTAGATAGTAGGTCAGAAATTTCCATTGCAACCAAGGGGACGTGGGAAAAATGGGAAAATACTGCTCCTAGGAAAACTCAAATGAAACTGCAATTAGCGAATGGATACATGGAGAGACTGATAGGATTGTTAGAACAAATCATTGTATCCTCATGTGAAATTGCGTATGAGCACAAATTTGCCATAATGGATTTTGACAAGAGCAACAACTTTGATATCATATTGGGGAGGCCATTCATGCATCAACTCAAAATGGTACAAGACTGGGTTATGACTATATCTACTTGAGACACAAAGAGGTCACTATGAAAATCAATTTCAAAGATCATAGTTATAGAGATGTAAAGCAAACCCCAGGGAAAGAAATAAACTCCACAAAAACTGAACAAGCAAATGAGATACCTACTTGGTTGCAAAGCAAAGCACATATTTGGATGTGTGAAGCTTCAGAGTGTGGAAGTATGAGGAAAGAGGACTGCATTCTTGATCGACCAGTAAGGGATAAGGAGTATGTACCAGAGCCCTTCCCAAAAGAGAGGTTCAAACCATTGGGATGGTAGCAAATACTGGTCACCCTTGATGTGTGTGAGAATGAGGTGACACCAACCAAATTTTGTGATAAGAAAGGATTTGATATAAGTCCCTTCCATATGGTGAACATTATCTTGAATTTGGAATCAAGGTTAGAAGAACCCAATGTGGATGGAATTAAACATTTCAAATGCATAGTGGATGCGATCTCCATAAGAGACCTTAATAGGAACAATGAGGAAGTATTCCAAGACTCTTAGGACAAGCCTTTAGAGAATGACATGGAGGACGAGTGATCTGGTAGTTTTGATAAGGAAGTTGAATTCATGGATCAACAAGCTGTCTTTTACAATTTTTCCAACCAGACAACCACAAAGACAACAGAGATATTAGGAAATACACACGAACAAACAAAATCAAAGAAGAGAAAAGCCCATACCTCTCCTAAAAAACAAAACACAATATTTAATGTTGTTAGGGGCAACTAATTGTCTTAAAGAAAAAATGTCTCAATAGAAAGCGGAAATTCAAAAAAAAGGAGCAAACCAAAATCAAAACACGAGAACACTTCTGAGAAATCAACAAAATTGTCAAAAATTGAGTGCAAACAAAGACACAGTTCAAGTTTTAGAATTGAAAATTGATTACCCAATCATTAGAAAAGTCAATGACAAGTTGGAGCAGCTTCGTCGCTTGAGTGTACATTTTCAGAACTCCCTTTTTTCTTCTAAAGGAAAGATTTCTTTCACATTAAAGATATTGACCTTTATACCTAGGGCTTTCTAAATGGCCAGTGTCCGGTTCACATGGGCCTTTACAATTGTCATGATAGAATTACAACTCAGGGAATTGACCTGCTACTCTAGAATCAGGATTTACACATAGTATCACTACACAAGCTCGAAAAAATAATAGACTACAAATGTGGTGTCCGATTACGTGTCCGACCAGGTGGGCGCCCGTTCGGTCAATCCTCAAACAATGCATCTTTTGAGAAAGACATCTGTACATGATATTCACAACAAACTTTATATCTATCCTTCACTCAACAGAAAAAGAAAGGCTGTAAATACTCAAAAGCATGCAATTGAATTTTTCACTTTGATGAAGGGCTTTGAATGTACAAAACGACTTAGCCTGTAAATAGTCAAGTCTAGCAAAAATTAGATTCTCACATGCCTTAAAATATTCTACTAGCTACATAAACATGGAACTTGGCCCTTCATGTATGCTACCTGATGGGAGGGGAAAATTATGCTAGTTAGCATGGCATGTATGCTACCAAGCATGGTGTGTATGCTAGCTACCATAGTCAATATCCTAGTTAGCATGCATTGTATACTACTAAGCATACATGTGTACACAAGGAATCATGGCCCATATAGTTAATATGGATTGTAGGATGTCAAGCATGAACAATGTGCTAGTTAGCATGGAGTATATGCTAGTGAGCATCGGCTATATGGTGCTAAGCGTGGAGTGCAATTACCTATACTCATGTTTTGATGGCATGCCCAAGCTCAACGTGGAGACTGAAAGTAGAGAGATAGCACAAATACTTGACGAGATTCTAGTTTAGGAAGTCGTCTCAAGCACGGTGAATTTTGGGGTGTATCCACAGACAATAGGTAAATCTTGAAAGTTTTCACCCTTTGTCATGGGAAGCCACTCCATGAGAGCACATGTTAAAGGGAAAAAATGTTTTTTAAATGTTGAGAAGGGGCAGCTTGCCGCCACCACCCTCCCATAATGCCAAGGAGGAGGCACCCCCCCCCCCCCCCCCCAACCGGTATGCATCACAATCACCCTCGCCCTCAACTCTCTCTCTCTCTCTCTCTCTCTCTCTCTCTCTCTCTCTCTCTCTCTCTCTCTCTCTCTCTCTCTCTCTCTCAAAAAAAATTAATAACAGCCGTGAAAACGCATGAACTTATCTCTTTGCTTTTCTCTATTCTTAGCTTGTGTTTTTGACTCTTGAGAGTCTATATAATGGCCCCTCTTCCCTCACTTTCAAGACATATATATATAAGTTCTGAAAAGCGGAAGCTCTCTTTCCATAACGTCCGAGTTACCTTCTCTCCCTCATCCTCTCTCCTTCAATCTCTCACCCTCATCCCATCTCCAACTATACCACCATCGTGTTGTCCCTCGGATTGTTGAGTTTACTTTCTCTCTCTCTTACAAGATTCTTGGCAAGAAAGGAAACCATACCTCTGCTTTTCACAGCCATGCTTTCCTTTTCTCTTTCATAATACAATGACCCCAAAGCGAGTGACTCAAAGCTCCAAGGATGCTCCTATCGTTCCACCTCCAAGGACGGTGCAAAGGAAGGTATCATCTACTCCAATCATAACTCAAGCGGAGGTATCGTCTCCAAAAAAAGTTGAAGCCGTCCAACCTCAAACACAGGAGGTAGTTGAACATGTTGCTAATCCGGGAAGACAAATTTATACTTCTCCATTGTTATACATGATGATCCAATAAATCAAGTATAAGAATTCCCTTAAACTTTCAAAGAAACGTGATTGTATCACAAGAAACAAGCATATGGTTTTGTAGAGTAGTGAAAGAGTTGTTTGAGAAATTGTCATTGTTTGATAAGTAATATTGTTTGATGAATTGCTATCGTTTGATATTAAGAGTTTAGTTGTTTGATATAAAGAGTTGGTTGAATTATGTTTAAAAAATCATCTGGAAGAGAAGAATTGTTGGAAGAATATATTTTGTTTCTTGCGGTTAGCGAGATGCCTGGCAAGATGCTTGGCGGTTAGCAATATGCCTTGTGGTTAGCAAGATCGGAAGGTTGCACAATTTGCGATTAGCAAATAAATAAATCCTTTGCAAAGGCTTTGTTGGTTAGACAGAGAAAGTCTGCGGGTAGCAGCAAACTAATAAGAAATTGGAAATTTTCTTTTTGTTGAAAATATAGGACTGTCTTCATTAGGCCTTGTTTGAAATTTTTTGGTGTTTTTTGAAGGGTTGTATGAACGAACCTGTGTACACAACTAATGAAGGAACTCTGTTGTTATTTATAAAATAGTACGGTAGTAATAAAAAAAAAAATTAGAATGGGTGAGTGTAGTGTGGGAAGTGGGAGACTAGTATCCTAATGGATCTAGGTCTACAGCTGGGCGGACGCGATTAGTTGGGTACTTTTCACAAGATTACTAGTTAGTTTAGACTATGTCTCATATCATATTCAAGGTTTATGAATGGCGGTTGTGCCTCTTAAACGTGGGGAAAAAGGCATTGTCTATAAGTTCTAAATACGTCAATGGATTTCATCTTTATGTTATAGAAAATATCTTTCATTGAATCTTTGATTTATTGACCTGGCCTCTGGTATATTTATTACCACGATCACAATAAATAGAGGTATTCATCTCTTCTGTTGTTCATATCTTTGCTTCATGGAAATGGAGTAGGATGTCATCAATGGAACTTGAGAATAAAGGAAGGCCATCTATCAAGTTGGCCCAATCTTCTCGGGGTTGGGGACCTCACAATTGGTATCAATGCTTTAGGTTAAAAGGCTTTATTAGTCACCTCAAGATTCATTGTTTGTATGGTTTTCTATACCCATTATTTGACTCACAAAGATGTTTTAGTTGATGTATATCACAGTTGTGGTTGAGACTCCTATTATATTTTCTCACTAAGAGATTTTTCTAGATATCTATATGACATTTTTATGTCTTTATGACTAAAAATATTGAGTTGTTTTTCTTCAAAATAATTGTATGACTAGTGCAAGTAAATTTTTGGTGGATTAAATAAGCTATGCCTGGTCAAGTCATGTGATAATCGTGATTGGTTAAGTCATGTGATTGAGTTTTGATGGACTAGATAAGTCATGATTGGTTAAGTCACGTGATTGAGTTTTGATGGACTGGATAAGCCAAGATTAGTTAAGTCATATGATTGAGTTTTAATGGATCAGATAAGTAATGATTGGTTAAGTTATACGATTGAGCTTTTAGTGGACAGGATAAGTCTAAGTTTGAAAAATATCCTATTGATTTGAATTATTATAAACATTGATGTACACTCAAGGGAATCCTCAAATCACTTCTACATTGGAAAACCCTTAAAAGAATACTATTTACACGGAAATTCAAGAAAAGAATTTTTTTGCTCAAACAAATGCAACCACCTTCTTTTAAAGGAGAGGGTGGTGATATTGAGAAAGATGCGGAATTATGTATTGAAGTTATGGATGATTACTTCTTTGCTGCAAGGACCACACCTGCAAATCAAGCGATGTTAAGGATGTTTCGTTTCTCAGGGGAAGCAAAATTATGGTGGAAAAAACATTGTCGTGACATGGGAGTATTGGAGAACTCTCAGAGTTGGTGAGAAATCAAACAAGCTGTGAAGGAAAGATACTTACCCCCTATCCATGAAGAAAATAAAGATGAATGATTTCTTTAGCGTAAAACAATATAGCTTATCTTTAAAAGAGTACTACTCAAAGTTTGTAAGGCTTAGACGTTACGCATCACCAATGACCAAGAGCAGCAGGTAGCTCGCTTTTGTCAAGATTTAAGAGAACCAATTAGATTGCAATTGGAAGCCCTGAAACCTACCACAGTACAAGATGCTTTACTATGAGCTAAACCTTCGATGAAGTAACAAGGGATTACAAGAAAAATTGAACAAAATCAAAGTTTTAGAGATACACAATCACAAAGAGCTTATGCTGCTAATGCGCAAGATCCTCCACGTTTGAATGTTCAATGCTTTGAATGTGGAGAGTTGGGACCTTATCAGAACACTTGTGAACCACGACTGACTAATGCAACAGCAGTATCAAGTGAAGTAGACTAAGGACACCACCCTTTTGGACATAATGATGGTCGATATAGTAATAAGAGTAGGAGTACTCCCACTTTTTCTCGAGATGAGGATATCTCAAATCCCTAAGTTGGGGAGATTGTAATGTACCCAATATTTTTCAATAAAAACTATTTCATTTACTTTGCAAAAGTGTTTAAGATACAATTTTGTTAAGTCATAGAGCATTTCAACGGAACGATCGGATTGAAAATGGGACTCTAAAACTATTAATAATGGTCCTTATTCACTTGGAAACTATAGGTTGATGTGGGAAACTTAAGCCTCAAGTCTATTTCTAAATATAAGAGTTGACCCTCAAGAAAGGAGGATTTTTAGGAAAGAAGGAGTATTTTTAAAAGAGAAGGAATATTTTTAGAAGAGAAGGTGTGTTTTTAGGAAAGAAGAAGTATTTTTAGAGAAAAAAGAGAAGTGAGAGTTTCTTTTCTTGGAAGTCAAGCTCTCCTAAAATTAGAGGCTCAAAATCGTGCATCGAGATACGTGTCCACACAAAATAAAAATTAAAATTTAAAAGATACATTTATTTTACATCCACAAAGGCGCGTGAACTTATATCTCTGCTTTTTGCTATTCTTAGCTTGTGTTTTTGAATCTTGAGAGCCTATATAAAATCCTCTCTTCCCTCACTTTCAAGACATATATATATAGAAGTTCTCATAAGTGGAAGCTCTCATAACATCAAAGTTACCTTCTGTCCCTCATCCTCTCTCCTTCAATCTCTCACCCTTAATCCATCTCCAACTCTACCACCATTATGTTGTCCCTCGGATTGTTGAATTATCTTTCTCTCTCTCTTACAAGCTTCTTGGCAAGCATTGAAACCATAACTTTACCTTTCACGGCAAAGATCTCCTTTTCTCTTTCATAATACGATGGCCCAAAAGAGAGTAACTCGAAGCTCCAAGGGTGCTCCTATCGTTACACCTCCAAAGGAAGGTGCAAAGGAAGGTATCATCTACTCCAATCATAACTCAATTGGAGATATTGTCTCAGAAAGATACCTCACAGTTATCACGATGGGAAGGTTGCACAATTTGCGATTAGAGAATAAATAAATCCTTTGCAAAGGCTCTGTTGATAAGACATAGAAAGTCATAAGAAATTGGAATATTCATTTTTGCTAAAATATAGGACTGTCTTCATTAGGCCTTGTTTCAATTGTTTTGGTATTGTTTGAAGGGTTGTATGAACCATTATGTATCTGGAACTTAAGAATGAACTTTGTTTGTATTTGTAAAACAGTGTGGTAACAATTAAAAAACAAGAAGAATGGGTGAGTGTGGTGTGGAAAGTGGGAGACTAGTATCTTAACGGATTTAGGTCTATGAATGGGTGGACCCGATTATCCGGATATTTTTCACAAGATTACTAGTTAGTTTAAACTATGTCTCATATCATATTTTGGGTTTATGATTGGCGGTAGTAGAGCCTCTTAAATGTGGGGAAAAAGGCGTTTTGTATGGATTCTAAATATGTCAATGGGATTTTATCTTTATGTTGTACATAAACCTCATTCCATTAAGTCCTTGATTTATCGATCTGGCATGTGGCGTATGCCCCTTCCAACCACGATCACGATGGATAGAGGACTTCATCTCTTATGTTGCTTGTATCTCTATTTCGTGGAAACTAAGGAGGGTGTCATCAATGGAACTTGAGAATAAAGGAAGGCCATCTATCAAGTCGCCCCAATCTTCTCAGGGTTGGGGACCTCACACCTAAGGTATGAAACTCTAGTAGCTGAAGCCTTACCCTATACCCAACATGGATAAGAATAGCATGCCTGAAATATTTCCTTTTTGCTTCTTGCAGCACATGCATGTAAATGTATATATTATTGATAGAAAAATATTCTACCAACAAAGGATTGTTTTCTTGTTTGGAGTAAAAATGCTAAAAGAAATCCTCAAATCCATATGTCCCATAATCTTGCCCATTCTTGATTACTACCACTCTTTTGATGTAAAAATATTTATTCTATATTTCTAGCATTGTGCTCTTTTTAGCCGCAACTCTAGTTTTCCACCCCTGTATAGACCCTTATGAATCACTATGTCATTCTACTAGAGAAAAATATGGTGATGTCTCCTTCTTAATTTACTACCATGGAAAGTATCTCTTTCCCTACATTCAATGGCAAGAAGGGAGAAGACACCACCACTGACTTTTTGGATAATTTTGAGATTTCTTGTCTGGTCTCCAACAAGGATGATGATGCCTCATGGCTATGAATCTTTTCTCTATGAAAGTAGAGGCCAAGTCTTGGTTACAATTCCTTTCCCAAGCTACCAAGGATGAATGGACTTTCTATGTATTGCCTTTGTGAAGAGGTTTGGTAAAGGTACTACCTCAAAGAATCTATGGCAGAAGCAAGGAGGTTCGCTAGAGTATGCCACTTATGAATCCAAGTTTGTGGATTTGTGGGAGCAATTGTTTGCCTTGCTAGAGGAAGGCAAAGAGTGTCTGATTTTCTCAAGAAGGACCATTTCATTGTTGGCCTATGGTCGCCACTTAAGGAGAAGGTAATGGGAGATTCCTTGTAACATATGAGTTGGCAATGGAGGTAGACCACCTTAAAGACAAGAAGATGCAATGTGTCATTTTCTATAAGTGCATCATATTCTGATTGCATGGCAGCCATCCAATTTTCTGAATTCTGTGCTTCATCAAAAGACAGAGGCTCCTCGACATCATGTAAGCTAGACACAGCCAAAGCATAACAATCTGATGCATAAGATGCATGGCGAGAGCCTGAACGAGTACGACTAGCCAAAGGTGCATCCAATTTACTATCACGCAAAGTGTCCACCAGCCATTTTGGCATACCTCTAGCCTACTCATTTTCAGCCCTTTCCTCATCAAGTACATCATGTACGTCTGCATCAGTATAATAGGCTGATCTAAAACATTTTTAGAAACCCCCATAGGTTGTACATTTGCCTCATTGGAACTTACATTCATATTTCCACCACTGAAAAGAGGCAACAAAGTGTCATAAATGTCCTGTGAGCTTCCATTACTGTCTCTAGTACATGACAGCAAGGGCTGAACATAATCTTCCACAAACACTACATCCCGTGAAACCAGAATACGTTATGTTTGCGGATGATACAACCTGTAACCTTTTCTTTCAACACTATAACGAAAAAAAATAAATTTGACAGCCTTATCATCCAATTTTCTGTGTTGCACTTGTGGCACCAAAGCATATGCCAAACAGCCAAAAACACGCATGTGCTCAATAGAAGGCTTTCTATTATGCCATACTTCATTTGGAGTAATAGACTGCAAAGCTTTCGTAGGACACATATTAAGTACATAAGTGGCACACATGATGGCCTCAAGCCAAAAAGAATGCGGCAAAGCTTGACTTTTGACCATACATCGTGCCATTTTCGTAAGTGACCTGTTTTTCCTCTCAGCAACACCATTTTGCTGAGGTGTATAAGGCACTGTACATTGGTGTTTTATCCCACGACTAGCCAGAAATGCATTAAATTCATGAGACATGTACTCCCCCCCTTGATCCGAACGGAGGGTGCCCATAGTACATTTCGAGACATTTTCAGCCATAGCCAGAAACTGTTTGAAGCACATAAAAACTTTGGACTTCGCTTTAAGCGGAAATACCCATGCATGCTTGGAGTAATCATCAATGAAATTCACGAAGTACAGGTAATTGCCCAAGGACGGAGTTTGCATGGGCCCACAAACATCACTATGCACAAGCTACAACCTGCATGTGGCCCGAACTGAACCATCCTTTGGAAATTTAGAACGCTGCATTTTACCAAAAATACAGCCTTCACAAACATGTTTGACAGGTGCTTCAAGAGGCGGCAAAGAAGCAACCATATCATATTTTTGCAAATGCAGCAAACTGGAAAAATTCAGATGACCAAAACGTGCATGCCAAAGTTTTGCATCTGAAATAGCCCTTGAATCTGCAACATCATTTGCAAAATTTTGTCCACACTTGTCATACAAAGTGAGCTTATACATCCCACGGCACAAAAGGCCAGATGCAACAATTTCATCACCAAAACTGAGATCATGAACTGTACATCTGTCATCCACAAATTTGACTACAATTCCAAGTCTAGCAAGTGCGGATATAGACAAGAGATTCTTCTTGATCCCAGGTACATAAAGTGCATCAACAAGTGTGAAGGAACAACCATTTGCAGCAGTAAGCACAATCTTTCCAACTCCCTGAACTGGATAAGAGGCATTGTTGGCACAAGTGACAGAATTCCCATGAGGGACAGACTCGAGAGAGGTAAAAAATTCACGATGTGAGGTAATGTGCGTTGTAGCACCACTGTCAAAATACCACACATGTGAATCTGCAGCAACGGACAAGCATGCATCATGGACAGCAGGATTGTAAGTACACTCAGCGCTAAAATCCCATTCTGCATCAACATCAGCATCACAGTCTCCTTTCACAGAAGACTCAACAATGGCTGCATTTGTAGTGGAACCAGCATTTGCAGTGGAACCACCCTTTTTCTTCTTAGCCTCTTTGGCCTTCAACTTAGGACATGACTTGATCAAGTGATCATTAGCATTACAATAATGGCAACGCATCTTCTTTTTTCCCTTATCACTAGAATTGTCTAACGAATTGCTACCAGCAGAAGCATTAGGAACAGAATTTTTGCCACTCGCAGCAAAACCATAAGAAGTGGATGCATTAATGTTACCACCCTTTCTTTGAGAAGCAATAAAAGCCTGTTCAACTGCACGCTGCCTAGTCCTGTTTTTTCTAGAAAGTGACTCTTGCAACAGCAATGTGCATAATGCATCAAACTTGACAACTTCAGGATTTCCTTGGGTCATCAGTCTCCAAGTACTAGCAAAAGTCTGGTAGCAATCTAGTAAGGCATCAAGAACAGTCTGCACAAGGGAACTGTCTGAAATGACTTCACCTGCAGAAATAAGTTGCTCATTGATATCCTTGACACTAGCAAGGAAAGTTTCCATATCATCTTCCTCATGCATAATCTTTGACACCAGCTCTTTACGCAACAAAGCAATTTTAGCCTCATTGCGACTTGCATAAAGACCAGCCAAGATATCCCAAGCTTGTTTTACAGATTTCGCTGAACGGATGTGAGAAACAATGGTGTGCTTCACAGACAATGCAATCAATGCATGAGCCTGCGCATCCTTAACATCCCAAAGAGCTTGTTCTGTCGTAGGCAAAACAACTCTAACACCTGAAATCCTTGCAGCAAGACCTGCAACATCCTCAACATCGCCTACATCATCAGAACTAGGACGTACATCAATGCCTTGCACAATGTTCCAGACACCCTTTGACACAAGAACATGTTGCATCATATAAGCCCACATAGGGTAGTTGTCCCCATCCAACCTGTCCTCAGCAGCAAACATCTTGAACACATCTGTGTTGTTGTTGTCAGCCATGGTAAATGTTGCACTTGATGTGAAAACTGCTCGAAAATAGGAGAAATGGAGAGAGAACAAGACATGCTATATAGCACAAACCGTAGAAGACTATAAGGCACCTGTTATGTAGAAAACGGATCTGACAGAAATTCTGCACAAAATGACGAAATAGCATGTGCAGTACTGCCTGTAGTGGAAACGGAGGCCGAAAAGCTCTACTAGATTTTTCGAAGTATTTGTCGACCTGCGGAACGCTCGCCAAAGCTCACTGAAATCGGAGAAAGTGAGCATGCATGTACTGGAGCAGCTGGTGACTAAGCCCGGGAGGACACAACCTGCTCTGATACCAATTGTTGGAATTAGGGTTGCAGAGAAACACAGACAGCTTGGAGAAGACGAAGGAAGCTAAAGGCACACAATAGAGAGTGTATTACTTAGTGTGCAATGGAAAGATAGATAGCCCTAGAGTGATGGGCGTATATACAATGCACAGGGGAAAAAACCTCCTAAAGAGGGAAAAAATGCCCCAGCGGTCCTAGTGTGTTCACACACATCACTACCACATGTAAATGGTAACACTTGCACCTTTGTAGTTAGATGCATTGTCTGTGACAATGGAAGTAACATTTTTGGGTCCATTAGGCTTTCAAATTGCACGCTCATAGATGCCTACTAGAAAATTTCTTGTTTTTCTTTCAAAGATGTATCAATCACTTCAATGAAAATGGATCCCCTCGGCCAAACCAACATCACATTTGTGAAGGGTTTTGACAATTTGTCCATCCATCAAGGACAATTGTACATCTGTATCATGGCACGTACTCAAGCACTGTGCGCTTCAAAATACTCTTTGATGAAGCTTTGACTTTATCTAGATATTATGTATGAATCTTATTGTAATCAGGTGCCACAAACCCTTTCTTTATTTTGTGCTCATCAAAGCATCCTTGAAAATAGGATTACGGATTACACTATAGGGAATTTGCAAGCAACAAAACCTTGAGTCCACTTGAAATATAGCTTTAGAAACTATTGTTTGTCAAATTTTTGATACATAATAGAAGGAACATGCACCTGTTTACCACCAATTGATGCTACAAGGCATCCTTTTAAACGAGAAGTGGCAGGTGTGGGGTTTGAACCACCAGATGCTTGATTGTATGCAGTAGTAGTGGGGGAGCATTGTTCACCTCCTTTTGCACACATGGGGGGTTGGCTTACTTCATCTAAAATCAATCTCCACATAGTAAACTAATTACTTTTAGAATGACCTTATTTTTCCTTCGGCAAGTATTCTCTTTGCCTTGAGCGCCCATTTAGGAAAATTTTCAGCAATACCTTTGGGAGAGTTCTTGCAAGCTAGCACATTTCCATGTATTTTGAACACATGTTCTTATATCCTATGCACATTCCCACTAAATTTGTGGCCAGAAGACTTACACCTCAACCTCAATGAGGTATTTCCTGTTATCAATTCACATACGTAGGTCCACTTATATCGTTTCACCATATTGTAAAGAGGTATGCGAGCATCAAGAAAACTATCTATCAACATTATACCTCAAACTAATTTCAATCTATACAAATCATTGCTAATCTATTTAAAAATCAAATCATTAACATTGCTTTTGTATTTAAAAATCAACAACCATTTACAACACCCATAAACATAAGCATTAACATTTCATAATATATTGTTTTTTAATATTAAAAATTTGTTGGACAAGCGACTCACACACCCATGAAGTGCATGCAAACACTACCTAGATCAACATAATGTCAATCAAGGACACAGATGACACGATAGGCACATGGCGGAAATCTCTTTAGCTTGTCAAGCTGAGACCATCCTACACATACAACACTCTGGAAGGCCAACTAAACCACAATCAAGAACCTCACTGCTCTCAACTACACCACCTAGCCACATACACACATACGGAAGGTAACTCACCTAATCATGCCAGATTCGTACGAAACTTAAGGAACACCATCCCCTCACTAGGATACACCTGTCCCTAAGCTTCTACACTGAAAACCCTCACTCTAAACCCATCTACGGAAAACGCATAGGATGACAGAGAAGAATTTTAAAAGTGCCCAAAACTGAATTTTATGAGTATCAATGCATAGCTTATGTCGCCATGATTCTATAGACTACTAGCACGCAGAAAACAGACATCGTTTGATACACTTACGGCCACAAATAGCTCATAGATGCGTCGGCGTGTGCGCTTTGTCTCGCGTGGAATGCTTGGCATTGTCACGTAGCTCTCCTCGAGCCTACAACAATGGTGCAGTCGGATCTCCAATGTGTTGAGCGAGCCGGGCATAGCAAGAGGATAAAGCTCACGCTCACTCTCTTTCTCTCTCACACACAGTAGGCGGCAGCCCTAAAGTTTTGATTATGATTAAAGTCTTTTTACAAAATGACCTAGGTACCTTATATACTAAGGCTACCTTAGGTTTAACCAAAAATGGGGTTGAAAGGGTCATATGGCTTTGTATTTACAATCTGGAAGTGCCATTTCACCCCGGCTTCTGAAACTAGAATAACTACTCATTACAAATGATGTTTATAGCCATAATCCGCAGCATTTCATAACTCGCAAAAGATAAGACTTTGGTACGAAACTTGAGTTGTGTTGTGTTGTTGACCCGGCGGTCGACACACCCCCCTTCCACATTTATGTCGTCCCCGACATGACCTGATTGTCGATGGTGATGTGGTCTTGGCTGTCGTTTTGGCTTCATCTGTTGCACTGCTTGTAACTTTGTTGAACCACAACAAGAACTATGATCCATTAGAGCGGACATCTATCATCATAACCATTCATCTTTTGAGATCCTTGGATTACTTTTATGTCTGCTCTTCTTCATTGGGGACTTCTTTGTTCCTTTGCAATCATGTTGTTAGTGTTGTCTGTAGCTTTGTCATTGTAGGCCATTCTTCGACTCGCCATTAAGGAGAAGTATGCTATGATCTGAAATTGGTGTTGCAATTCATTTGTCAATTGATTTGAGTAGCATTTCCTTATTGTTGATGTAGAAGGAATATGTACAAGAGGATGGTGATAGGTGTCTTTAGATTAGGGTCTAAAACTTGGATGACCAAAGGGAAAAAACCCGGTGAGCAATCGAACGTGAAGTACATGTTCATGAAAGGTGAGTGCTTGGGTGAAACACGGAAAGAGTGCCTGATGCAAGTGCCAATTATGGGACACTCTATATGCATATGAGAAATTTGTCAACAAAAGCATGCAATGTGAAAGAAGGAGATGATGGGTGTTTCGAGGAATAAATGTAGCACATGTGACATCAAAAGATGTCTCAATAGCTTCTACCTTTCCAAGAAGGGTTTTCGATGTAGAAGTTTCTTCACTCGTATCTCACCGTGCTCAGTACGTGAGTGTCTTTTGGACCTTCTCCTTCACTTCACCAGACTTAAGTACTTAGACTTCGACTCTTTTGCTCACCTATACCAGCATGAGTGACACAACGTAAATATGCTCAACTCTTCCAGCTTGAGTAGTACCTAGAATAGCTAAGACGCTTAGACCACAGAGAATATTACTTGAAGCTTTGGGACTAACACCTCACTCATTTTGTGGCTTAGCTACTCGACTCTGACTTTTATGACTTGTTGGTTGCCTGTTGACACTGCTTTGTGACAAGTTCTTCGGCTGTTGTAGTGGCTGCTGAGATATACTTCGTGAAGTTTCATCGTTTTCCTGTACCTTCGTCTCTTTGTAGTGCTCAGGCCTCTCGTCAGTCTTTTCTTCATGTGGATTATGGATTTTTTTATTTTTTCTTAATAATAAACAAAGAAAATCTTAAAACAACTCAACAAAAGAAAAATCATTCAAATAGAAATCTAAATGCTATGTACACTATACACATGTCCCTAGGGGCTCATATATGGATTTTGTCCTTATACTCCTCTGTAACACTACTATGAGGGCATATACTCTAAATTTCGTGAAAAAATTATCACAATAAAATGCCAAAAATTCAATGCATCTCACAAAACATTTCCCTCTAATAGTCATAATGTTAGGTCCGCATTCAGAATGCCTCCCCACTTCCTATTTGGAGTCATCCTTTACGACAGGGTATCGCAAAGGGTATGTGTTGTGCTTGGGCAATTAAAAGTTGTGCCTATGAAAGCCTTGTAATGTAGCCCTATTATGCATACACAGTCAATGCATGGAAAAGATTTATGTTGTGCAAGATGTGGATATAAGCAATTTTCTTATTGGCATTTGTTGGCGAGGCTTCCTATTCTAAGCAATGTAATGGTCTTTGAAGCTTCTGTATCGTTGCTTGATTGAAGCGACTTGCTCTCTTCTAAATGTACTGTAATCATAGAAAGAATTGTAAGAATTCAAGCGGCGATGCACTGACAGCAGTTTTGTTGTTCTTCTTTGGGACCCATTTCTTTGCGTTTATTGGCTGTTTTGTTTGCTGGCTCTCGTTTGGGAACCCATACTTGCCTGTGCTTCGTTTGTGTTTGAAGAGACTTCTTTGGGATCCACCTTTTTGTTGTGTGAGTCAACAGTGGTCTTTGCTTCAGCCCTTGTACGCTTGATTGGGGACGGGATTTCGGCTTTGAAAGTTGATATTGTGGTTGTTTTGGAATCCAAATGAATTCCTGATTTTTTTGTGCTTGAATCAACTTCTTTGGAGCCCAAACCTGAGTTGTGAAATCTTGCGACTTTGTGATATTCTTACCCGTTCGTGCACGCTTTCCTTGTTTTTGTTTTGGTGTTGGATCTTGTGATTTGTCATTAGAGATCTTTGTCTTCTTGATCCATATCTGTTTTTGGCCGATCTGGCTTTTTGGTATCCAGATTTGTCAATCTTTTTGTCTTTGACTTGTTGTCAGGGTTGTTGCTGAAGGGGTTGGTGATAGTGATGGCCTGAGTTGATGATAGGGGATGTCGTAAGATTCCTCACTATCGCTACTATCCTCAGCAAGGTTGACTTCTTGTACTTTCCCTTGATTTTTTGGCTGGTAGTGGAAAGTTACTGTCTGTTTGCTCGTGGGTGGTAGTTTCTTGGAGGACTTTTCTAGCCCATTGATTAGAGCATTGTTAGCTCGTTGCTCTGGTCATATTCCTCCTAGCCATGTATGAGGGTGCTTGTGGTGGCTGTGTCTTCACCGAGGACTTTGGAAGCCACTTTTGATGCACTTTATTCGTGTAGCGATGACATTGATTCCCGGGTCATTGATCTTCTTGAAGCTCGAAGTGTTCTACAGAGTCATAGAACTCGTCGTCTTCTTCATCTTTTGATTCTCCACATTTCTTTGTTTGCTCCTTATTTCGAGAGCTTGTTGATGTCCGGATCTCTTCGTTTTCCTGGATTACACTCACTGCAAAATAAGGAACGACATCATAGCCATTTTCATCACAAAACTTTGTTGTGGGAGCATCCTCCACGGCGCACACGTCCAGAGTAGCCAAGATGTGTTCCCATTCAAAGTCTCTAACTCTTCTTCAGGAAATGGCTCTGTGATATAGTCCCTATCCTCTATAACCCGCTCTAGGATACATTCCTCATGTTTCAAGCTACCACATTGTGAAGCTCCACACATCCACAATTCTTTAGGCTTACCTAACCAAGCTGGAGGTTCTGATCCTGCTACTGTGGCGGAATCAAACTCCTTAACGGGTGTTCTCGTCACATCCCTATAGCTATGGTCCCTCAAGTTTATCTTTGTTATGGTTTCCATATGTCTCAGGTATATATGGTCATAACCCCAATCTTGTACCATTTTCAATTGTCGCATGAATGGTCTTCCCAGAATGATGTCATAGTTGTTCTTCTTGCCAAAGTCAACAACAACAAAAGTGTGTTCATATTCAATGCCACAAGAAGTAACAAGTACTTTTTCTAGTCTATATGAACCTTAGATCTGGTCGTATACTAGCAAATCAAGGCATATTTGGAGAGACTGCTAGTAGAGTATCCACCGAGGAGAGTGTGAACCAAGGTGATCATTTGGTCACTATCTTTAAAGAAGTCTCAGACACTTATTCATATTGAACATTTGAAATGTCTTCCTATTTGACTCATTCAAGAACCAGAATGATAGTGCGATATAAGCACATGAGCTCAAGTTTACCTGGATCCTAATAAAGAGTATGCCATTCACATTGATGACCATGACATAGTGTTTGAAGAGGAAATCACAGAGGGCAAACAAGGAAAAATGTATATGGATAAGAACGAGACTCAATATTTAAAAGTTGAAAACTCTGATGTGATAGACAAATGGGGGTTAGAAGTAAATACCATAATTCTAGATATGGTAGCAAAAGAAGGTCCACCAACTTTAGAATTCGAGGTATACAATCAAATTGATCTTAAACCTTTGAAACGGCTTAGTACGAATAACCCTAGGATCGGAGTCTATTGTTGGGAGGATAGGAGCGTCAAGGATCTCTTATGGACTTGTCATGCCAAATCAGGGCAGTTAACACCCATGAAAATCATCTATATCTTCAAAATCAAAGACAAGGGTTCAACAGATCTATCAACGTACCTATTTAGGGATTGTTATAACAATAACTTTGTTATGATGAGTCCTGAGGAGGTAGAATAGACCAAATACCAAGGGTACTCCATAAGGGATTGGATATTGGGCCAAGAACCAGAAACTATTCCAAGAGAGGAACTCCATGAGAGATCTTCTGGGAGCAATATCAAAAAACCCGAACCTACCTCATCACAAAGAAAATCGGGTGACACTAAAGCCAATCCAGGGCTACATGAGTCACTATTTCCAATAGATTGGTTTCAAGCACTCAATACAGGACCGACTGCTAGAAGAGTTGGATCCAAAACAAATAGACGTGTTAGATTAGCTAATTTTCAAAAATGGGTCAAGGAATACAGGGGATTTGGGGATGCATATGGCCACTTAGCTAGCTTTCAGCAAGTGCTAAGAGCAGAATGCATATTTGATTTCCACACTCAATTTGAGGGCTTTGGAATGACATTACAAGGAAAAGCATTGACATGGTTCCAAAACATTCCACCGAGGTCAATCATGGACTTAAATACATTACTCACGTATTTGTAGTTTCATGTTCCAAAATGGGGATGAAACATAATACGGTAGCTCAAATCTACAGCTTCAAATAGAAACAAGTTGAGTTTGTTAGGAATTGTTCAACTAGAATGAAGCAATACATTGCAAGATGCCCATAACTAGAAATACGTGCAGAAGAAGTATTAGTATCTTTGTTTCTATAGGAACTGCTACACAAAGAACTTCATGCTATATTGTATAGGAAAATACATAGGACCCTAGAAGAGTGTGTATCGGATGCCATTGACTTGGGAGACAATGGTGATATTTTCAATGAGAAAGATGCCCCTAAGGATACTCAGAGTGAGAAAACAACATCCACCAAACCAGCACAAGTGGGAATTGTAAGGTCTCCGAACCCGAGCTAAAAGAGAACCATTGTACCATGAAAAGATCTTAATGGAAAAAAGTTACTATTTTTAGCAGTTTTCCAAATTCTGTCAGTGCCATGATGTTTAGAATGTTATAAAGCTTCAAAATGTGAATTAAAAACAAAAAGTGAAAATTTTCCAAAAATAGTAAGTTTTTGGTCATCCGACCCGTCCACTTTTGACTTTTGACCCGTCCACTTTTGTGTCATCCGACCCACACACACACACATTCTCACACACACACCTACACACACCTTGGGAAGGTGCTGCCAGCACACACAGTTTTTGAAGGAGAAGCAAGAAGGGAAGTGCTGCCGAATTCTCGTCTTGAGAACTCATTTGGATCAGAAAATCGAGAGGATTTCAGCCCCTTATCACGGTAATCATGATTTAATTTATGCTCTTCTGTAATTCTCTTCATCGGTCTCTTGATTCCTCATCTACTATGCTTAATCCTAGCTACAATTCCCAATAGCTGCTCTCTAAATCTCTAAGTCTATACTCCATTACATAATCATCATCCAATAGCTAATTATGCAGCCATTCATCACTCTTAATCAATGATTAATACACGATTAGAAGAGATTTCTCTCGCTAGGCAGCATAGTTAATTAATTGTCAGTCGGTAGCAATGTTGATTTGATGAAAATCATTCTTTTACCACTCAATAGTGTTGTAATTAAATTAAATTCAATTTTCTCACACATTAAGATGTCATTAAGGTAAAATTAATCCTTCATTAGGCCACTAAGAAGAAAATTTCCTAACACCTATGCATGCGGTAACTCTGCATCTTTCTTATTACACTAGTAAAGGATTGAGCTTGTTTAATCCATCTCTCTTGTAAACTAATTAGTAAAATTCTGAAATTCCTTAATCATCTAAGCCAAGTAATTAACTTTAGAGCCGGTTCCCATAGGATAAGTAAAGTATTACACATAAAATTACTATGTCTCAAGGGAAAAATCTAACCCTCTTGTATAAGGGGGATTGTTCAATGATTGTAATATATCATTTGGATTGTGATGATGCTCTCGGACCTTAGCTCTTTTCTTCAAGTTTATCATTTAAAGTAGAGAGTATAAAATGGCCCCAGTTAAGAGAACTCCCTTCGGTGGTGTCCACGACCGTGAGGCGGGAACGAGCAATGTGAATGGAAAAGGAAAAGCTCCCATGGACGAACAAGCACCGGCCATCTCATGAGCCATTGACGAAGAAATGGAAGAGGTATGTCACAATTTTATTCAGTTGATTGTTTAATTAACATTGCACACGTTTAGCTAGGAAGGAACATATCCCCAAACATGTTGGAGAAATCCGACGGAAAACTCGGCATTTGAATTCATTGTACATTTAAGTCTAAGGTAGGAAAGGAATGATTGATGGATATACTGTTTTCAATAGGAAAGAATGTCTACTAGGGAAAATTTAGCTCGACATGTTCATTCTATTTCCAATGTTGAATTAGTCCTGATCCCCCTACTGATCTCACAGGGGGCAGAGTTCCTGGTTAAGGGCTCTTGAATCCAGGAATTTCTTTTTATGCGGTGGATACCCACAACTTTCTTTCTATGCGGTGGGAACCCACATTTGCTGGTTAAGCGGTGGGAATGTCCATGTCGTACTTTCTATGCGGTGGACAAACCTAGTTGTATGGGCAGCTAGGCGACAACGGGAGGAGTAAACTCTTGTTGGAGGGGGGATGTTGTACCTCCAGAACATTGGAATTTTAATGAATAAGTTTGAGTAGAATTTTTACTAGAATACTGTCTTGGTGCCGCTTTGCAATACTGATTGAAGGGCAGTCTTAATGAACATTGTGATTCGGAATTTAATCAAGGAATGTTTATGTTGAACAATCATTGTGGTAGTAATTAGGACACACAAGGAAGTGTGAGTGTGGGGGTGGAAAGTGGGGGCTTGGCTCAGGTTGCCAATGCCTATGAGAAGGGTGGTCCCGATTAGTCAGGAACTCTCTGTCCCCATAGTGTTTAAATCGATACTAGTAATACTCATTGCCCCTAGAGCGGCGAAGTCTCAAGTATACGTGCCTCTGAAACATGGGAAAAAAGGCACTCGGAATTTTTCTCCTCTTGGAAGGTGGGTCTTAGGATCGCTAGATAGGTTAAGTACGCTTCCCCTGCGAGGTGGAGCTAAATCTCATTGCTAGTAGGCTCGAACTCGACTCACTCTGTGATGAGAGATCGTCCGCTAGTTGAACCCTGAACCACTTTGTTTTCTTTCGCTATAGATCTAGTGGCCACCAGGCTCACCATCAGATCCGTCGTTTGATACGGCGGGGTGGGGACCTCACACCTGGTATCAGAGCTATAGGTTTACGAACTGGAAAATGATGTTGGTTGAAATTTTTTTAAAAATAAGGGATAGTAGGATAGCTCGTACTCAAAGCTTGAAAATGATGTTTCCCAGAATAATGACATTGGATTTGTCTAGTGGATTGTCTCCTGAGTGATGTTAAAGAGTTTTACTCGTTGAGCTTGTTGGGATTCAATGGGTTCCACATGATGTTTTTTGAGAATTCGTTGGTGCGACTAGTGCTGCGGGCAGGTAGCGTGTTGATGTATGGATCAAAGCTCTCGAGTAAAGTTTTTACCATTATTTATCGGACAATTTTGATGGTTAAATCCTTTGTGATAGCTGTACAGATTAAGTAGGTTGGTTAAGCCCAAAAGTTAAATTTATTCTTGAGTATGGAAAAGCCTAGGTTCATTTGAGAAGAGTGCTATAGTAATGAGTTTTATACCATTGGATAGGCACCGCCTGTTGCTCTCTACTCGGAAACGCAAGAGAAGAAGCTTATCCTTAAACAAGCCCATCCTCCACTCTTTAAGGGCGAGGGGGCAAATGTGGAGAGAGATGCGGAAGTGTGGATGGAAGCAATGGACGATTACTTCGAAGCTGCGGGAACCCAACCCGTGAATCAAACCATGCTTGCGATGTTCTGCTTGTCTAGCGATGCCAAGATATGGTGGAAGCAACATTGCAAGGATTTGGATATTAAGGGATCTTCCCAATCCTGGGAAGACATCAAAGCTGCAATAATGGGACGTTATTTACCACCTGCCTATAAAACCTTGAAGATGAATGAGTTCTTTTCACTTCGGTAGCTGACTTCATCTGTCAAAGAGTATTATGCAAAGTTTGTCACTCTTCAGAGATATGCTCCTAAGATGACCTTGGAACAACAGGTGGCAAGGTTTTGCTAAGGGCTAATCGACCCTTCGAATACTCGGTTGGAAGCTCTCAGGCCAACAACTCTGCAGGATGCCTTGCTAAGGGCCAAACGTTAGCTAAAGAGATTTAGAGGACTACCCAAGATAGTCAATGCTATTTGTCAAAGAGGGCCAGGACAGACAACTGGAGTAACAGACCAATCAACCCTGCATACGACGATCGTCCGGTAGTAGCTACTACGGCAGCTACCGAGTTTCCCAATATAAGATGCTTTGAGTGCCAGGAGTATGGACATTACAAAAGCCGATGTCCAAAAAGGATTTCCCAAACATCCGGTGCTAATAATGTACCTCTGAACGTCGATGGGCGAGGTCAACCAAACGAAAGAGGAGGCCGAGGAAGAGGGAACATAGGACAAGGAAGCGAAGCTTTCGCTAATGCCGCAGTGAGACAACCAACTGTGGGTGACGAAGCTGATGAGAGAGCATCTCTGTATGCTCCAACTACTAATCCTAGTGAGCAATAATTCAAGCACCAAAATATTATCAAAGTTCAACAGAATAAGACGCATAAAGCTAAAGACTATTCTATTATCAAAGGATGTCTTTACTTTAGACAAAGGATATATGTACCTAAGTAGTTAGCATAGAGTTAACCCAGACGTATTCTTGAGATGAGAACATCAAATTTTTCACGTTGGGGAGGATGTAAGGTCTCCTACCCCGAGCTAAAAGAGCACCATTGTACCATGAAAAGATCTTAATGGAAAAAAGTTACTATTTTTAGGAGTTTTCCAAAGTCTGTCAGTGCCATGATGTTTAGAATGTTATAGAGCTTCAAAATGTGAATTAAAATAATTTTTGTGAAAATTTTCCAAAAATAGTAAGTTTTTGGTCACCTGACCCGTCCAATTTTGATCGTCTCGAAAAATTGCACCCGTATCCCGAATTTAAAAAAAAAATGCATTTTCGGACCCCGAAGGCTGCTAAATATGGCAGGTACTCGGACCAGTACTCCTTAGTTAGAGCTTAGTATAGCAATTTACGGCATGAAATTCCGACTCGTATGGGCCGTTTTAGCCTAAAACCAATTTTTCCTGAAGTTGTGCGGGGAGGCACTGGGGCTCGAGGCTATGTGGGAGCAGGTTCCAAGCCACTCTGAGCCAGCTTTAGCAGCTAGGGGGCGCCCTCTTGCCTTGTAGGAGTTGTAGGAGAGTTTCCATGCTAGAGAGTGGGTGTGAGAGCCAGTTAAACTGACCAACTGGACACTTGGTGGGTAGGCAACTAGACTTGCCAATGCAAGGAGGGAGTGCTCACTCAGATGCTTATAGCAACCCAGATCGATTTTCAGCCTTGAGGAGCCTATTTAAAGGTGTGTTCACACACACACACACCTTGGGAAGGTGCTGCTGGCACACACAGTTTTTGAAGGAGAAGCAAGAAGGGAAGTGCTGCCGAATTCTTGTCTTGAGAACTCATTTGGATCAGAAAATCAAGAGGATTTCAGCCCCTAATCACGGTTATCATGATTTAATTTATTCTCTTCTGTAATTCTCTTCATCATTCTCTTAATTCCTCATCTACTATGCTTAATCCTAGCTACAATTCCCAATAGTTGCTCTCTAAATCTCCATAGATATACTCCACTACATAATCATCATCCAATAGCTAATTATGCAGCCATTCATCACTCTTAATCAATGATTAATACACGATTAGAAGAGATTTCTCTCTCTAGGCAGCATAGTTAATTAATTGTCAGCCGGTAACAATGTTGATTTGATGAAATTCTCTCTTTTACCACTCAATAGTGTTGTAATTAAATTAGATTCAATTTTCTCACACATTAAGATGTGATTAAGGTAAAACTAATCTTTCATTAGGCCACTAAGAAGAAAATTTCCTAACACCTATGCATGCGGTAACTCTGCAACTTTCTTATTACACTAGTAAAGTGATTGAGCTTATTTAATCCATCTCTCTTGTAAATTAATTACTAAAATTTTGAAATTCCTTAATCATCTAAGCCAAGTAATTAACTTTAGAGCCGGTTCCCGTAAAGTATTACCCATAAAATTACTATGTCTCGAGGGAAAAATCTAACCCTCTCGTATAAGGGGGATTGTTCAATGATTCTAATCTATCATATGGATTGTGATGATGCTATCGGACCTTAGCTCTTTTCTTCAAGTTTATCATTTAAAGTAGAGAGTATAAAATGGCCCTGGTTAAGAGAACTCGCTTTGGTGGTGCCCACGACCGCGAGGCGGGAACGAGCAATGTGAATGGAAAAGGAAAAGCTCCCATGGACGAACAAGCACAAGCCATCTCACGAGCCATTGATGAAGAAATGGAAGAGGTAGGTCACAATTTTATTCAGTTGTTTAATTAACATTACACACGTTTAGCTAGGAAAGAACATATCCCCAAACATGTTGGAGAAATCCGACGGAAATCTCGGCATTTGAATTCATTGTACATTTAAGTCTAAGGTAGGAAATAAATGATTGATGAATATACTGTTTGCAATAGGAAAGAATGTCTACTAGGGGAAATTTATCTCGACATGTTCATTCTATTTCCAATGTTGAATTAGTCATGATCCCCCTACTGATCTCACAGGGGCAGAGTTCCTGGTTAAGGGCTCTTGAATCCACGACTTGATTTTTATGCGGTGGATACCCACGACTTGCTTTCTATGCGGTGGGAACCCACATCTACTGGTTAAGCGGTGGGAATGTCCATGTCGTGCTTTCTATGCGGTGGACAAACCTAGTTGTATGGGCCGCTAGGCGACAACGGGAGGAGTAAACTCTCGTTGGAGGGGAGATGTTGTACCTACAGAACATTGGAATTTTAATGAATAAGTTTGAGTCGAATTTTTACTAGAATACTGTCTCGGTGCCGCTTTGCAATACTGATTGAAGGGCTTTCTTAATGAACATTGTGATTCGGAATTTAATCAAGGAATTTTTATGTTGAACAATCATTGTGGTAGTAATTAGGACACACAAGGAAGTGTGAGTATGGGGGTGGAAAGTGGGGGCTTGGCTCAGGTTTCCAATGCCTATGAGAAGGGTGGTCCCGATTAGTCGGGAACTCTCTGTCCCCATAGTATTTAAATCAATACTAGTAATACTCATTGCCCCTAGAGCGGCAAAGTCTCAAGTGTACATGCCTCTGAAACATGGGGAAAAAGGCACTCGGGATTTCTCTCCTCTTGGAAGGTGGGTCTTAGGATCTCTAGATAGGGTTAAGTACGCTTCCCCTACAAGGTGGAGCTAGATCTCATTGCTAGTAGGCTCGAACTCGACTCACTCTGTGATAAGAGATCGTCCGCTAGTTGAACCCTGAACCACTTTGTTTGCTTCCGCTATAGATCTAGTGGCCACCAGGTTCACCATCAGATCCGCCATTTGATACGGCGGGGTGGGGACCTCACAGGAATGGCTATTGCAGCACCGCTTACCGCCATTGGCTGGAGGATATGCTCAAAAGGATGGATAAAATGATGAATAATATGCAAAAAGCACCTATGAGGGGACTAGGGCAATGGATACCTCAATAGGGACAACCAATTAAGCCGCAAAAATGGTATGCAATCAAGGGTACATGGACCAACCATGAGACCAATGAGTGCTATTATCGCCAAAATACGATGGGAATGTTCAATATGTGCCTATGAGGCCACAAGGACAGCCCATGTATAGATATCATCATAATATGGCCCTAGCTCAAAGACCACCGATGGCTAAGGAAAGACCTCAACGAGTGTTGGGTCAACAACCTACATATCCTACACATAATGTAGTTCCTATAAAATACATGCATTTAGAGGGAGTCATAGATCAACAAGCACTAGTGCCTGTTACACCCTATGTTGAGCCTAGTCTATCTACAATAATGGTAGAAGGAGAGTGGTATGATTCACATCCACCACCAATGGAAGAACCTGTGACTTATGCTACACCAGAGCTTGCATCGATGTACTACGTAGCTAATCAAGGTGTTAGACCCCCTACGGTAAGACCCATGATCAAGCCAAGAACTGGAAACTGCCATAATTGTGGTACAGATGATCATTTGGAGAAATGAATGCCCAGAGCTGAACAAGAACAGTAAGCCAGTGAAAGATTTTTGTATACAATGTTGCAAAAAAGGGTGGCACTTCCCTGAAGATTGTCCGAAAAATCCTTTAAACAAGGGTAAAGCAGTAGTGAACGTAGTCTAAGTGATACCTAGTAGCTCATCGAAGAGTGAACCTATTGTTTCCATCAAGGTAATCAATAGAGCCTAGGCTAAGAAAAAGAAATATAACTCCTTTGATGACTCAGAGAATACATAAATTTCCTCTCAAAATACCAAGAGAAGAAGAAGCCAAAGGTATATGTGAATATGTCTATGCCTACTCAATTTTGCAATTCCCATAATGGCTATGACATAATTCCCATACAATTATTTCAACCCCACATTGAAGATAAAATTCAACAACCCAGGACTTAATGAAAGCTCAACAAGTCTTTCTAGCCCTCTACTATTATGCAACAGACGAGCTAGAAGATTATTCAGCTACCTCTGATGATTTGGGTCGGAAAAAGAACATATGAGAGCTAAACTACTCATGAAAGGAGGGGAGGAAAATTTCTTTGACTTTTCAAGCCAGAAACTGAGAAGACAGAAATGGTATAGAAGAAAAAAAGACACCAAAAACTTGAAATCTAAACCCATACTAGATTTTGATGTAGATAGATGCACATGATTGTATCAAAGACAGTATCATGGGTAGATATCCTTTAGACGAAAAGCAACAAATATAAAAAACATCAAGAAAAATGATAAAGGAAACTCAAGTAAACCTAAATACAAGGACAAGGATTCAATCATGACACAAGTTGAACGAAAGAACAAGTATCAAGAGTTGAAGAAAGCTCTAAAGGAGGTGTATACCATTGAAATGGAAAAAACTGAGGAAGAGGGTAAAGATATAATGAGTGTTCCATCCCATTACAAGAAATATACTCTCCAGGACAAAAAGATCATAGTCAAACAACCTGTCAGAGAACTAAGAAAACAGGGTGAGTCCTATGAAGGACTTGAACATGCGAAGAATATATAGATCTAACAGGAGAAGAGCGTAGACTTGCTTACATTGCAAACGACTTGACTGAAGAAGAAGAAGAAGATATTTTCAAGGGTGTTGATCCAGAAAGCTATCAACATACTATACGTATGAGAGATGATGCTAAACTAAGTAGACAACGTCCATATACTTATAATGAAACGTTTGCCAAAAAGATCAAAGAAGAGGTGGAAAAGCTCAAGGAACCTGAATTTTTTTATGAAAGTGAACACACAGATTAGGTGTCTCCAATTGTGGTGGTACCCAAGAAAAATGGAAAATTAAGAGTGTGTGTCAATCTCAAGAAAGTGAATGCAGCTACCATTAGAGACAACTTTCCTCTTCCAATCACTGAGCATGTTTTAGAACGAGTTGCAGTAAAAGAAGCTTACAAATTTTTAGATGACTTTTGGGGATACAATCAACTTTTGGTTGACCCCAAAGATAAACATAAAACTGCCTTTGCAACTGAATGGGGTATTTTTGCCTATCAGGTTATGCCTTTTGGGTTAACTAAAGCTCCTGCCACCTTTCAAAGATTGATGAGCCATGCTTTTAAAGAACATGTTCGGAATTTCTTGGAAGTATATATGGAAGATCTATGTGGAAAACCTAGCCTTATTATACTTGGTCAACAAGCCATGCAACACAGGGAGAATAGTGAGATGGTTCATCATTCTTTTGGAATTTGATTTCAATGTAGTTGTAAAAACGGGCACCACACACCAAAGGGAAAATCATGTATCGAGGATTATTTTAGGAGAACCACCAAAAGGGGTAGACGATGATCTACCAAATGCATATCTATTCTCTGTAGAGATGATACCCTGTTTGTCAAAAGATATGGTTTCATTGACCATAGCTCAAGTGGATTCTCAAATCCCTCTTTGTAGATTAATTGAGCAATCGGCTATGTATCAATTACCAGCTGAAAGTCTATATAAAAGAAATAGATATGGAATATTGATTTTGTGTATTAATCCTGAGGAGAAAACCCAATACCTAAGTAAAGCACATACTTTGCAAAAGACCAAACTATGCAGCAGATTTTAAGACTTGGAGTATTGGCCAACCATGAGGAGTGATGTTCACTCATTTGTAAAAAAATATCCTCAGTGACAAAAACAAGCACCCATATTTCATGTGACATTGTTCCTAAGTGGAGTAGCTATCTAGTTACTTACTTATCAAGCCAAACATTTCTTGAGGATATGAGTAAACGCCGCCAAAGAGCAATTGAAACTGAATCTAGAGACTATGCTCTTATTGGAAACCAATTGTATCGAAGAGAAAAGGACTCAACATTTGCATCTTCATGCAAATGAAGACGAATATATTCCCATTATAGAACAAGCACATGCTGGATTAGAGGGAGGTCACTTTTCTAGTGAAACCGCCACTAGAGCAATCTTAATGGCAGGCATATGGTGGCCAACATTTTTTGCAGATGCCAAAGAATATGTTCGAAGGTGTGATGCATGTCAACGAGCAAAAATGTCAACCTGTGTAGATAGCATGCCTTTAAGACCAATGATGGGGGGCTAGAGATTTTGCAAACTGGGGCATAAATTTTGTCGGGCCAATACAAGCACCGGCTTATAGAATTCAAGCTCAATATATCATTGTAGCTACAGACTATTTGACCAAG
This sequence comes from Adiantum capillus-veneris, assembly GCF_014529385.1. Taxonomy (NCBI): domain Eukaryota; kingdom Viridiplantae; phylum Streptophyta; class Polypodiopsida; order Polypodiales; family Pteridaceae; genus Adiantum; species Adiantum capillus-veneris. The sequence goes on from NC_140934.1 coordinate 9,047,585, forward strand.
TGGGCAGAGGCTAAGGCAACCAAAGGAATGATGCAAGAACCACAGTTGCATTCTTGATAATAGAAATTGTCAGTGATAGGGGAACTCATTTCCTCAATGAGGTAATTGAGTATCTTTTGAATGAATTTATGGTTATCCATAACAAGTCGGCTCCCTATCACCCACAAGCAAACGAACAAGCTGAGAACACGAATAAAATTCTTAGCTTAGTATTGACTAAAGTGGTTAGTTCAGGACGAACTGATTGGGAAATGAATCTACATGCCACTCTATGGGTTTATAGAGTTTCATTCAAGACAACTTTAAATGCTACACCCTTTAACCTTGTTTATGGTCTTGATGCCATATTGCCGACACTAAGGGTAGCTAAGGATCTTGAGTGGAGTGGACACAAATTGTCAAAGAGGTTCAAATATTTAGAATAGCTTGATGAGCAAAGGCTAACTGCTGTAGCTCACATCTATGCACAAAAGCAGAAACAAAAATAGTTTTTTGATTCCCATCTAGTCACAAAAATCTTCAAAAAAGGGTACTTAATTTTAGTCTACTCCCTTAAGCAACACATTTCCAAGTTTCAGAAAAAGGAAGACGGACCATTTATCATTGAAAATGTATCCCCAAGTGGAGCAGTTAAGTTGTCCACTCTAGATGGTGAACCAATGGCCAATTGGATAAGTGGATGTCGTTTAAAGAAATACAATTTACCACCAACCATTGAATTGCTAGAGAAGATGCATGCAGAAAAGCAAAGAAAGATGAAACGATAGCAGGTCATTAATGAAGCCCATGAGGAATCTCAATCTCAAAAATAAAAGTTACCTATTCCCATCAACACTCTGGAACTAGATGAACAACTATGGGAATTACAGAATGATGCAGTGTCACAGATGATGAATGGTTAGATGAAATGGACCTTTGCATCAAAGTACGGCTGAACAATCATAGCACAAATGCATTGGTCAATACAAGAGCTAGAGTAAATTCAGTCAGTTATTCCACGTACAAGAAAGCAACGAATTAGTCTTTGACATTGGGAATATCGGCTATCAAAGGATGCAACAAGAACCCAACACCGGCATTGGGAGTAGTCAAGTTAAATGTGATAATACATGGATGTTCATGACCTCATCAGTTTGTATGCTTACCAGATGAACACATGAATGAAACAATGATTCTTGGAATGTCATGGATGCGGACGTACAAGGTACTACCAGATTGGGATAGCAATCAACTCAAGCTATAACCTAAAGAAGGACAACTCATCGTTCCAATTGCACCAAGCAAAGAGGAATGGAAAAGAGGTTACCAGCAAAAGAAACCACAAAGCAATCAGTCTTCTTCATCCTCTAGACAAGAAAATGCTACAAGTAGCATGCAAGGAGTCAGACATATCTAGGTACCAAAAGCACAAATCAAGGACAAGCCGTCTCAAATTTGGGTGCTCAAGACATCATCTACCGTACCGAAGAAGGTTCCAAAGTTAAAGACACAAAGAAGAGAGTCTTCGAGTAGGGAACCTAACACAAGATGGATTTGGAGGAAAAAGGAGAACTTATCTTCCGCAAGCTGTAAAACCGATGAAGCAGTGGAGAGTTAAATCTCAAAACACTCAACCACAACAGTTCATCAATGAAAAACCAAGATACCAGCGGCGAGTTAAAGCTCTACAACCATCATCATTGATATGGACAACTCAGGAATTCAACGTGCCAAAGCATCCTGACAATACAATAAAGCAAAGAGCACACAAGCTACAAGATTTGCTCTTTGGAAAATAACAACATGAAACCTCGACCAAAGAAACCCATGAGTTAATTACTTAAGACCCAACTCTTGCATAGCATAATGGTTTGAATTGCATTGATCTTCAAAGCATGTAGAGCCAACCAAGCCTATATAGACACAGTCGTCCCGGAGTACGCCATCTAGGAGGGGTGAAAGGGAACTAAGTAATTAAGGGCAATGTTTGAGGAGGGAGAAAAAAGTTGGATATCAACGTGTGATTTTTGTAAAATTACCTAATAATGCCCTCACAAAATCATCAACCAACAGGGAAAGTTTACTGATAATATCTCCCCGATGAGTGTAAATAGTGTATATACTATCAAAAAATATAACAAAAAATAGCCTTTTTTTTGCTTATTTTCATCATTTTTCTTGATATTGGGACTTGAAAATGGATAAATCCACCAAAAAACAATAAACCAGTGTTTCTCAATGGATTTTCTTAATTGTTGATTTTTCACTTTGCCTTTTTAGTGCATTTTATTAATTTCTTTGATTTTTTTAATAAACATGTCAAAAATTAATAATAAATAGCAAATGAGCGTAGATGGAGAAGCTGAAGATACGTTAATGATCAGAAGGACAAGATGGACATGTACACAAAATTTCAATTGAATTGACAAATGGAAGTGGGAAGCCTAAATTAGGTTGCCAAGGCCTACTTTTGTAAATTCTTGCAGAATGAGCTAACGTAATCCGATTGAAGAAATTTTTGAGTCTAACATAGATTTCACGGCCTAGTAGGACTAACAGGGAATCTAGGGAAAAATAGTTTGGGAAGTCCGACTATAGATATCCAAGGTAGCCCAAAATCACCTTATTTCCACTAGTCACTCTTGGAGGAGAGAGCTTTCTGCCTTCTTTGCGCGCGATTTCCAGAGTCTACAATCGTCCATTTACAACACCGTCTCACACAAAACATGAGGGGTAAGTTCTAAACTTATCAATGAACATTTCTATATGGCCGGGTAGCAAGTCTAGGCTCAAGAGAAAATCATAGAAACCCAGTTGTGCACGACGGCCTACGATAGCTGTGCACGACGGCCTACGACACAAAATTGACCATAACAGCCTTTCAGCTCAACCAAATTGGACGAGACTTGAACTATAGCATGCCTCTATGTAATAGAACACTTCCATATCACCAGATGACCATTTGGCAGGGGTCAAGGGGGTCCCAAGTAAATAATCTAGGTTTTTACCGTATGCCAGAATCAGATTCTGACTCCACGGGCAGCTTATAGACAAGGTCTATACACAGTGTACCTAGATGGTTTCATGAAAATAGTCAAGGCAAGCTCTCAAATAGCATAAAACAACTCAAAGGCTACAAAGCGTCAAATTTGACATATGAAGTCAAGCTGACTCCAAATGGGCCAAAACTGGATGAGTAGCATCAGGACTATGTAGCGGACAAGTTCATAGCTTCAAAAGTGACTAACCTACTCTACATGCCAAGATGTCACAAAAATTGGTGATTTCAGAGTTGACAAGTGCACGAAGTGATGTCAACACAACCGAACTTTACCAAATTCATTTTAGGACTTGTTTTATATATATTGAAGATGTTTACGTCATCAAAATGTCAATTCTTGCAAAAAAAGTGACTGATGTAAATAATCGTGATTATTTACTTTTGTGCTTGTTTGGCTTGAAAATGATCTCTTCACTTTATGTATCACTTGTACACATCTATTACATGCCACATGTCAAGTATGAGCCAAAATGATCAAGAACAACTTTGAATTTGTCAAAAAACGCACCAAACTAGTCTTTTCAATCCAATTTTTGAGTTAACTGTCACATTTTTTGATCCAAACCAACCCATATCTCACACACAGACTCCATATCATGCCTAGAACCAAGTTGCAACAGAAAATGCACAAATTGATGAAAAAGTTTATAATCATGATTATTTACTTTTTTACCAAAATGGATGCAATTTGCAACTTTGACCTTATGGGACCAAAGAACATGATGTCCCAAGCCCACTAATCAAGTTTGAGCAAGTTTGGAACTCAAATACTCAAAATCTCTTTATATCTATTTTTTCATAGTCTAAAAGCCTAAAATTGGCATCATTTCCTCCCAATACACTCAAATGACCCCACACTTCACTCAGAGTACCTAAATGCCATATGTTTCAAGCATGTGATGTCAAAAATGCAAAATTTTGGAAAAAATCCCCAGTTGTAAATACTTGCAATTATTTACTTTTGCTGCAATTTTTATCTGGACTGCATGATATTGATTTCTACATGTTTTTATGCATCTATGCATGCTCCAAAATTGATTTGAAGTAAAATGGACATCATTTGCCAACTATTCAAGCTCAGGGCATTTTAGAGCAAAATCCATAAAATTTTCTAACTTTGACATTGTATTCACCTAATAGGTGGAATGCAAGCGGCTGAGAAGGCAAAGAAAATGATGTCTCAAAAAGATAAGCTGCAAGAATTTCCACCGTACCAGTTAGATCCGAGCTCAGTAAAGACGGCAAAGGCCACCTACTTGTCTAAAGAGCAGCTCGAAGAACACAAATACAACGGTCTTCACTAGAAAATTCAAGAGTGAATAAGGACACCAGGTAGACTTGCAAATGCTACCTAAGGAGGTTTATGATGTAGCTACAAAGCCAGACACCAAAGAAGCCAACAGAAGACTGGGGCTTCAAGATTTCTACAACCAGGAACCATGCGGAGTGGATTTCCAAAAAGCATATGAATTGCTATCCACGATCAAAGAAGATGGACCGGCCCAAATCACGGATCAACAAGGGCGAAAGTTTGAAGTGGTGATCACTAAAGATATAGTGGCTGAGGCATTGAAGCTGCAAATAGAAGGAATGACAATGCGGGCCAGGGATAGAAAGACAACAGGTACTTTTACCAAGGATACTGCTGTTGCCACTTTTTTTAATCTCATCCAAAGGTAAGTGGAGGATCCAACTCGCCTCTACGATCAACATTTCCACTTCCTCTCAAAGAGACCACTATAGGACACAACTCCAAACCATGTAGTTGCAACTACTTTTACTCAAGTATTGAAGTCGACAACCAGGCAAGCAATAGATCACTTGAGGTACGTGCTTACAACACTGAAAGGCACGAAGAAAGAGGGAAAGACCACATATCTGGGCACTCCAAAAGTGCTAACAAGAATAGCATATCATGCTATTGGAATGGTTGACAACTTGCCATTAGCCTCAAATCAAAACACATGGATCGTTTCAGCTCAACCTTCTCCGCGGACCACTAGATCAACAAAAAGAGTATATAAATCAGATGAGGAATCTGCATTGTTCCCATGAAGCCCACAATAGTGAAAGCTCTAACAACGAAGAAATCAGGGCAAGGAGGGAAGCAATGAAAAAGAAAGGAGTGGAAGCTCACCAAGAGGAACCGCAACAAAAAAGGGCTAGATTTGAAAGAGAAAAGAAAACATACAAAAGGAGCCGCCAAGCTGCAAGTGAAGACCCCAAAAAATGGAGTCCAATGGAGGTAAAGGGACCAAGAACCAAGAACCCTACAAAAAAGGTTCTAGAGGATTCCAAAGATTAACTCGAGTGGATGTATGCGAAAGCTGAATCTTTAAAGATTAAAGAAGATCTAGAAGCTCAAAGAAAAGCAACGAAAGAAGCGGATGAGCAGCAAAGACAAGTGGAAGCTGCACAACAAAGCGAGTCACATCCTGATCAAGGAGAGATGTCTCCAAGACCCTTGTTACGAAACAAGGAGATCATCCAATGCCGAGTCTAAGGCCTTCACTAATAGATACATCTAATGAAGGGAACGTAGCAAAGGAAGAAGAACCTGAGCAACAGGACGAAGATAGTTTTGAACAAGCCAAGGAAGTCAAAACAGATGAAGCAGGACCTTCCTCTACAACAGCTCAAGCAGAAACAACTGAGGCATCCGTAAAGACTCAAGAAGAAGAAGCGGTAACACTTGCAAAGCCTCAAGAAGAATCAGTAGAACCAAATCCAGGGCCACAAGCAAAAACTATTGCACCAACAAACGAGCCACAAACCAAAACGGTAGAAACTTCTAAACAACCCCAGGTAGAACCTAAAGACTAGGAAACCAATGATGAAGTCATGTAGGTAAATGAGTATGCAAAGAAAATGTAGTTGATGAAAGACAAGATGAGAACAACAACACTTAGACATAGTGCTAAGGCTAAAGAGCTGGAACAAGTCATTGATGCTCTACAAGGAGAGCTAGACGACAGGATGAACATCATTGAAAATCTTCAAATGCAGATTAAAAAGCTGAAAAATGAAGCAGGACAACACCAAATTGCCAGGGAGAAACAAAAGAAAGAAATGGAAGAGCTGGGAGAGCTCTTGACAAAGTTATATGATGCATGCAAAAGAAAAAATCAACAAGTGACAGAAGTAACCAATGAAATTTTAACCAATACTATGAGTACAAAGTATCCAAGTGCAGCTAGATGTAGCTAATGCCTCCTTGCAGTACTATGAGCAACAAATCAATGATTAAGTGACATTTCTAAGACAGATAAGAGAAAACCCCGTCGTAGCCTCAATCAAGGGAATAGATGAAGTTTATAAGACTTTAGAAAAGAGGAACAAAGACCTTGAACTTGAGCTGAAGCTGGAACAAACACAAAGACGAGACCTTGCATTGATGCCAGTACAAAGAGAAGAGCAATTTCTCAAGGAAATAGAATAATTGAAGAGAGCCAATCAGCTGCTAAGAGAGGGACATACAGAAACTCAGGAGGAGGCACGAACCTCTAAACAGCCAACCATAGACATACCATCAATCTCTTTTGCTGATATGGAAACACAACCGTCAGAAGGGCTAGCAGGAGAATTAGAGTTTCAAGTACCAATCATTGAAGTTGAGCAAATGCCAATGGTCCAGATTTCTAAAGCTAAGGAAGATGCAATGAAAGAGGAGATTGTCCAAGAAGCAGATGCTGAATGGAAAGCAACAATGGATTGGGAGTTGAGAGTGACTCCCTCAGTAAATGTAACTCAGCTCACTCACAACCAAATCAATACCCATTGATAAAGGTGGAGCTACTGCAGGTTAAGGAAAGACCTTACAAAGATATGCAGGTAGAAGGCTCATATGATATTCGTCCCAAATGAAGAAAGAGCTGGCTGAACAAGAACTCTAGATACCTTATACTATTCACAAGAGCACCTGCAGCCATACAGAAGGACCCTACATTCTGTCATGTACCAAGGGTAAGGACATGGCAGGCACATGATGCATTGAAGAAAGAGAGGCCAACATGGCTAAACTACCCAAGATTACCAGCTCTAGAGTAGGGACCAGCAACGAAAGAATACATGGTGAAAACCCTAACCGGTGCCATGAACTTCTTCAAGAGCCTCCCTGACCTCTCATGTGCAATGCTTTGTAAAATCTGCAGAATGCTGCTTACATGCATTTAAACATTTCATGAGCCTGAACAAGCTGGTGCACCATGGATGTCTTTTCTAGAAGGCAACAAAGGTCTATGCTACTATTGAGCAACGTGTAACTCTTGTAAAACAAAAATTACAAGAATTACAAGACTCTCCATACCAGCATAGCTCTAGTTTAATTTCTCCTTTTGCACGGCAAAAGATGACTCACTTACTCATGGAGTATAGTGATGTATTCTGAAGTGATTTACCGTCAGGTTTACCCCCTACACGTAATGTGCTGCATGGCATAGATGTCTTGCCAGGCACTAAATTGGTGAGTAAACCACCTTATCGTATGAGTGCTAAAGAAGCCAAGGAGGTTGAGATTCAGCTGGCTGACTACTTCGCCTGTGGTTTCATTAGACTTCACCTTGGGCATCACCAATTCTATTGGTAAAAAAGAAAGATGGTACTATGCACATGTGTGTAGATTATCACGGATTAAATGCCATAACCATCAAGAACAATTATCCTCTGCCTTGAGTGGATGAGTTGTTTGATCAGCTCCATGGGGCAAGATACTATACAAGGATAGATCTTCGTTCAGGATACCACTAGGTGTGTATCCTTTTGCAAGGTATCTCCAAAACTGCCTTTAGAACACGGTTCGGGCATTTGAAATTTTTGGTTATTCCTTTTGGTTTAACCAATGCTCTAGCTACATTTATGACACTCATGGATAGTGTCTTATGTCACTACCTTGAAATTGTTTTGGTGGTTTTCCTTGTCGACATTCTCATTCACAGTAAGACTGAAGATGAACACATAGAACAATTACAATTAGTGTTCAAACACCTACGAGCTCACCCGTTGTATGCTAAGCAAAGCAAGTGCGATTTCTTTAAAAGAGAGATACAGTACCTCGGTCATGTGATCTCTTATTCTGGCATCAAAATGGACACTGACAAGGTCGCTGCCATTCTTCGATGGCCACATCCCAACACGGTTGAGGAGCTTCAAATAATTTTAGGCATGGTCGGATTTTATTGACAATATATCTGTGATCATGCTAAAATATTTTTTCCTGTGAAGGATCAACTTAAAGCAAAAGGTAAGACCTTTTCTTAGGAAGAAGCCCAAAAACGCAGTTTTAAACAGCTCAAGGTAGCTATAGCCACTACTCCCATCCTAGCAATCATGACCCACTTAAGCCGTTTGTGGTAGAGATTGATGCTACTGATAAAGCAATTGGTGCAATACTTCTCCAAGAGGGAAGACCTATAGCCTTTGAAAGTAAAAATTTAGATAGAGCTCAACAAAATTATTCTATCTATGAGAGAGAGCTCTATGCCATAATTCACGCTTTACGAAGGTGGCGACACTATTTATATGGTCGGAGTTTGAAGTAGTTTTTTACCATGAGAGTATCAAATGGTTTACTACTCAAATGGACTTGAAGGTCTGTAAAGCTAGATGGGCAGAAATCCTTCAAGATTATGATTGTAAGCTACGATATCGCAATGGGTGATATAATGTAGTGGCGGATGCACTAAGTCATACGCCTCAGATTAATTCACTTGCTTTCACGAAAATAAAGAGTGGATTTTTGGAGTCATCACGTGGCAAGTGGGCACAACATCAATCATATGCTAAAGTGTGAAGTGCAGTTTTAAAAAGGGATCCCTCACACTCACATGTCTCTGTACATCAAGATCAACATGTCTCTGCACGTGCAGATAAAAACTCCAACACACCGAGCTCAATCCCTACTTAGGAAGAGCTTAAGCGATGGAAGAATTTTCCATTGATGATGGCTACTTACTCCACAAGGGTATAGTATGTGTGCCAAAGGACTCAGACACTAGGTGCCAAATCTTATTTGAGTGTCACGATAGTCCAAGTGCTGGTCATCCACGTATTTGTAGAACGTATGGCTTAGTTCCACGGCAATTTTACTGGTCGGGCTTACATCATGATTTTCAAGAGTACATACTAAACTTCCAATAGTGCCAAGTTAATAAGGCAGAGCGCCTCAAGATAGGTGGCCTTTTACATCCTTTAGAGATTCCACAAGGTAAGTGGGAGAGTATCTCTATGGATTTTGTAGTAGAACTACCTACTACAAATCATGGCCATGATGCCATATGGGTAATTGTAGACCGTCTCACAAAGATGGGTCGATTCATTCCCACTAAGACTACGGTTAAGACATCGGAATTAGCATGGCTATTTGTAGAGCATATATATAGACTCTATGGGCTTACAACTGGTATCATTAGTGACCAAAAGTTTGATAATCACTTATCAAGAGTTGTGTTTCAAAAGTTGGAAACTAAACTTAATCTAAGTATGACTGATCATCCAGAAACAGATGGTCAAACCAGAATCAAGTGCTAGAGGATATGCTACGAGCGTACGTTAGCAAGAAGCAAACCAATTGGGAAGACTACTTACCTATATTGAAATTGTCTTATAGCAGTTCAAAGCATGTGACTATAGTATTTAGTCCATTTATGCTTTTATATGGATTTAAACCTAGATCACCCGTTATGGTGGGGTTGGCTAAGGAGAAGATACAACAAGCGAAGGATTTTCTCCAAACCATTTTGACATGCTTTGAGTTGCTTGACAGAATGTTAAGAAAGCTCAAGATTGATATAAGAAGTATGCAGATGAGCATCGTCGTCTTGCTACTTTCGAAGAAGGAGGCAAGGTTTTCCTCAAAGTTCCAGAGCATTCAGAAATTCTGAAGACAAGAAAAGTTGCTAAACTTTCACCATGCTATTGTGGACTGTTTACCATTCTCAAATGTATAGGTCAAGTGGCCTATAAGTTAGCTCTTCCAGAGAACTCATGAGTTCATCCTATTTTTCATGTTAGCCATTTACGAAAACAGCTAGGACAGAATGATAATGTCATTGATACAGGTGTGTTAGTTGACCTTATCAAACTGCCAAGCATCCCTCATGAGCCCGAAAAGATTTTGGATTCTCATGAGCTTCACACCAGACATCATGTCAGACGACAGTTGTTGGTAAAATGGCTTGATAGACCTGAAGAAGGTTCTATATGGGAGAATGTCGCCGCACTTAAGAAACATTTTCCTATGTTTGTTTTCAAGGACAAAAACGAATCTCCAAGGGGGGGGTAATGCAAGGACATGGGTCCTACGGGCAAGGCCACCGGCACATCCGGATAGTGTGTACGCTAGGGGGAGGCTATAAGATAGCACGGTTGGGTGGAGACTAGCACACGCATTACCACCGCCTTTCAGCTGTATAGCACAAACCATAGAAGAGTGTAAGGGACCTTCTATGCAAAAAGTGACACTGATAAAATTTTTGCACAAAATGACAAAATAGCATGTGCAGTACTGCATGTAGTGGAAACGGAGGGCGAAATGAGCCAGAATAAAAAATCTCAGTAGATAGAGCTCCTTGAGCATTCCCAAATTTTTTGTTGACCTATGAACGCTCGCCAAAGCTCACATAAATCGGAGAAAGTGAGTAGGCATGTGTTGGAGCTGCTGGCAACCAAGTCCGAGAGGATGCAACTTGCTCTGATACCAACTGCTGGAATTAGGGTTGCAAGAAAACACACATAGCTTGGACAAGACAAAAGAAGCTCAAGGCAAACATCAGAGAGTGTTTTACTTAGTGTGCAATGGAATGATAGATAGACCTAGAATGATGGGCATATATACAATGCACGGCGGAAAATTCCTCCTAGTGAGGAAAAAAATACCCCGACGGTCCTAAGTGTGTTCACACACATCACTACCACATGTATAGGGTAGCATGTTAGTCCAATTTGGGAGGAATTAAAACGCGGATCTGAAATTAAACAAGAACATGATAATGACACGGATGTGGCCCTAGGGTGAAGGAAAACTGACAAATCAAGGGATTCCCAGCCATTAGGAAAATTTTGAACTCATTTTTGGGCCTTTTAAGAGTGCGACATCATCAAAGTTGTACAAAAGAAAGCAACCCGGTAGACCCCTCTAAATATTGCTTAGAACCCCATGATATGACCTTTCATGGAAAGTTCTTGAAAAATGGATTCTAAAGAGCCAAGGTCCGAAAAGTTTGGATGACTTCTATGAAAGTTATGCCATTTTTTTTCAATCAGCCAGGTTTTGTTACCGTTACGGTAATCTAAAATCACCTTTTTCTAGATCTACATGAACGGAATGTCCGATACATGCATGCTATATATCAATAGATAGAATTTGAAGAGTAGATTCTAAATATCCAACCTCCGACAAGTTTGGATCTTATTTGAAAAAAAAATTACCGATCCCCACTTTTTGAAAGTTATGCCACATCAACAATTCATACAAGGCCCATTTTTGAGTTCAAACTTTTCCTAATGACTCCATCATTCCATGAGATGGTAGGCTGAATGGCCTGAATAAAGGAACCGATCTTGTGGATCCCAAAAAGTCAAAAACACAATGAAGAAAGAGAGGGCAGTAAACAAAGTCACAAATCAATGCATAAATCAGCGAAGAAGAAAGTAGAGGACAAAGTGTCAGAAACTGAAACAGAGAAGTACTGGAATGCTGATACTGATCACTATAGTAAAAGAAGATCCAAAGAAAAGAAGCCAGTTCACAGAGCCAAAACTAGTCATACTACTGAACATTCTAGTAATCTGAAAATTTCCTTCCCAGTGTTCAAAGGTGGAAAGAAGGATGATCTCGATGTTCCTATCCAAGCTTTTAAGCAATATGCTGAGCTTAAGAATATTGACAAAGATGAATGGGGAGAGTATTTTTCACAGAAATTTAAAGAGGTAGCTTGGAAATGGTATTACCATTACCCAACTTGTCAACTCAAGTCATACAGTAAGCTCATTAAAGATTTTAAGTTGGAGTATTTAGACAATAGGGGAGATGAAGACATTTTGTGTGAGTCGACAAGATCAAGTAAGGTAAGTTGTCAGTCAGGAGTTATGTTGAGAAGATCAAAGAGTTGACTAGACAGTTATAAGAACCTCCTTCTGAGAAGAGGATGAGAGCTTGGTTTTTGAATGGATTTAGAAGTAATGTAAGGTCTCTAACCCGATCACAAGAGCACCCTTGTACCACGAAATGAATACGATGGAATAAGTTACTATTTTTAGCAGTTTTCCAGATTCTGTCAGTGCCATGATGTTTAGAATGTTATAAAGCTTCAAAATGTGAATTAAAATAATTTTTGTGAAAAATTTCCAAAAATAGTAAGTTTTTGGTCACCCGAACCGTCCAGTCTCGACCGTCTCGAAAATCTGCACCCGTAGCCCGAATTTAAAAAAAATGCATTTTCGGACCTCGGGGGCTGCTAAATATGGCAGATACTCGGGCAAGTACGCCTTAGTTAGAGATTCGTATGGCAATTTACGGCATCAAAATCCGATTCGTATGACCCGTTTTAGCCTAGAACCAAATTTCCTAAAAATTGTCCGGGGAGGCACCGGGGGCCCGGGACTGTGTGAGAACAGGTCCCAGGCCACTCCAGATCATCTTTAGCAGCTAGGGGACGCCCTCTTGCTTTGTGGGAGTCTTGGGAAAGCTGCCAAGCCTGCAACTCAGTCTCAGAACCAGTTAACCAAGCCAACTTGACACTTGGTGGGCAGAGAACTGGACTTGCCATGCTTAACTAGAGAAGCTCCCATATGCATTTAGCAACCCAGATCGATTTTCAGCCTGTAGGAGTCTATTTAAAGACCTGCATACACACACACACACACTTATGATCACACACACACACACACAGTGCATAGGTGCTGCCGAATCACACACCTATTGAAGAAGAAGCTAGGAGGGAGGTGCTGCCGAATTTTCATCTTAAGAGGCTCGATTAGATCAGAAAATCGAGAAGATTACCAGCTCTTAATCACGGTAACGACAGTTTAATTAATGCCATCTGTGAATCTTTTTCTCTACCATCTAAATCCCTTGTCTATTATGCTTATTCCTAGTCAAAAATCTCTATGACTACTCTCTAAATTCTCCTCATTCGTACTCTATTATGTAATCATCATTCCATAGTTGAATTATCAGCCATTCTTCACTCTCGATTAATGATTAGAGCATAATTATCAGGATCTTCTCTCTCTAGATTTAATAGTAATTAATCGGTAAGCTAGTATTTGTGCAGATTGAAGAGAATCACTATTGTAATCACTCATTAACATTGTAGCTTAATTGAATTCATTTCTCTTATGCATTAAAACGTAATAAAAGAGAAATTAATCCGTCAATAAGTCTCTAAGAATTGGTTTTTCCTCACACATATGCATAGGGTAAATTTGCATCATCTAATTGCTAGGAAATAGTTTAATCATACTTAATCCAATTCTCTGGTAATTCCAATAGTGAAACCCAAATTATTCTTGATCATGTAAGCCGAATAATTATCTTAGAGCCGGTTCCCATAGGATTATGTGCCATCCTTAATGATTGCTTTATGAAAGAAATCTAGACTCTCATATAGGAGGGATTAATTGATGTCACTAATCTACCCATTGGACTGTTATGATGCTTGTGAACCTTAGCTCTTTCTTCAAGCTAATCATTTAAAGTAGTGAGAAATGGCCCCGGTTAAGAGGACGCGCTTCGGTGGTGCCCATGATCGCGAGGCAGGAACGAGCAATGTCAACGGGAAGGGGAAGGCTCCCATGGAGGAACAAATACCGGCCATCTCACGGGCCATCGATGAAGAAGTAGAAGAGGTAGATCATATTTTTATTCAAGTTGTTTAAATTAACATTGCATACGCTAGTTAGGAATGCTCATATCCCCAAACATGTTGGAGAAATCCGACGGAAACCTCGGCATTGAAATCATTGTACATTAAGTTTTAAAGTAGGAAGGTAATGTTTGATGGGCATGCTGTTTGCAATAGGAAAGAATGTCTGCTAGGAAAAATTTAGCTCGGCGTGTTCCTTTTATTTCCAAGGAATATTTATGTTGAACAACCTTTGTGGTAGTAATTAGGTCACACAATGAAGTGTGAGTGTGGAGGTGGAAAGTGGGGGCTTGGCTCGGGTTGCCAATGCCTACGAGATGGGTGGTCCCGATTGGTCGGGAACTCTCTGTCCCCATAGTGCTTACTCGATATTGGTATTACTCATTGCCCCTAGAGCGGCAAATCCTCGAGATTACGTGCCTCTGAAACATGGGGAAAAAGGCACTCAGGGTTTCTCTCCTCTTGGAAGGTGGGTCTTAGGATCGCTAGATAGTTAAGTACGCTTCCCCTGTGAGGTGGAGCTAGATCTCGTTGCTAGTAGGCTCGAACTCGACTCACTTTGTGATGAGAGATCGTCCGCTAGTTGAACCCTGAACCATTTTGTTTGCTTCCGCTATAGATCTAGTGGCCACCAGGTTTACCATCAGATCCGTTGTTTGATATGACGGGGTGGGGACCTCACACCTGGTATCAGAGCCTAGGTTAGGCTGGGAAAATAAAGTCGTATTGTTTGAACATTTAAAAGGAACTGAAATTATATAGGTATTTGATCCGAATTCCTTGCATTGGTGTTGCAGGAAGACTCCGTGCTCGAATATCGGAAGTTCCAAGTGTTTGAGCTTATTTATGAGCAAGCTCGAAGATCCCCCGTTTACCAGTTCAGGCGAGATGTCATGGAGATACTGTTGAAGGCTTATACGCCACACTCCACTCGTATTGATAAAGGATGGGAACTTGATTGGACATTTCCAGGAGGGGTTTACTACATCAATGCTCGGAAGCTAGGATGCCTGGCTACAGACTTGAAGAAGATACGTTGGGGAGAAGAGTTGAGAGTGATAGAGATATTCTACTTGGTGCCCACACGATTGGACCAGACTGTTTCGGGCAACTCCAACCAAACCATCAACGACTGGCTCTTGGAGAAGGTCACCAATGTGATTCCAGCAAACCGAGTCAAAACCTTTGGATTACTGAAAGCGGAACTCCGGCCCGATATCTTAGTTTATTATCCCCTCAAGAATGTGTATAAGAACTATTACACGAATGAAGTAGTGCATCATGTCAATACCATTTCCTAAGCGTATGTTATACGCGAATCCATAAAGCCATGTAATAAGCGGTCATCAGTCATTCTAAACCTTGAGGAGTTTCGATTGTAATAAATTTCCATCAATAAAGTGCTTTTTGTCTCTGAATCTCTGTCTCCTGATAAAGTAGAATCTTGAATTTTATTTAAAGTCTCGTGTCTATTTTGAAATCCAAGTAATGGTATCAAGAATTTCGTATAACCCATGTAGGCACCGCCTGTTGCTCTGTACTCGGCAACGCAAGAGAAGAAGCTTCTCCTCAAACAAGCCCAACCTCCGATCTTTAAGGGCGAGGGGGCAAATGTGGAGAGAGATGCGGAAGTATGGATGGAAGCCATGGACGATTACTTTGAAGCTGCAGGGACCCAACCCGTAAATCAGACCATGCTTGCGATGTTCCGCTTGACTGGCGATGCCAAGATATGGTGGAAGCAACATTGCAGAGACCTGGACATTAAAGGATCTTCCCAATCTTGGGAAGACATCAAAGCTGCGATAATGGGGCGTTATTTACCACCTGCTTATAGGACCTTGAGAATGAATGAATTCTTTTCACTTTGGCAGTTGTCGTCAGTGTGTACCTTGTCCAAATTAATGAGCTTTTTGGCTAAGAAATCTCTCACGAGATGATACCTGATTTCAATGTGTTTTGATTTGAAGTGAAACAAGGGATTCCTTGCCAATGCAAGAGCACTCTAACTATCACAATATATGACTGGAGTCTCATCAATGCCAATATTTTTGACCAAGCGGGATAACCATACAGCCTCTTTACTTGCATCCGACAATGCAACGTATTGTGCTTCCATAGTGGAAGACGATGTACAATCTTGAAGACATGACCTCCAAGATACTGCTGCTCTAGCAAATATGAAAACATAGCAAGATGTTGATCTCCTATTGTCAACACAACCCGCATAGTCTACATCCGCATAACCCATGATGGATGCATAACCGTTCCCGAAGCGTAAACACTTGCCGACCGTACCTTTGAGGTACCTAAGAATGTGCTTCACTTCTTCCCATTGCTTGCTACCAGGATTTTCCATATATCGGCTCACCACTCCCACTGCAAAGAAATGTATGATTTTGTGGCCACCATAGCATAAATGAGACTGCCCACTGTCTAATAATATGGTACCTTAGCCATTTCAGCTCGCTCAGCATCAGATTTGGGTGCATCTTCCTTGTTGAGTTTCAAGAATGCCTGCATTGGGGTACTCAATGCTTTCCCCCCCTGCATATTGAAACGCTGCAAAACTTTCTCAATGTATGTTTCCTGAGATAACTCAAGAATATGACGTTTGTGATCTCTTTTGATTCGCATGCCAAGAAAGTGTGTAGCATTCCCCAAATCTTTGATTGCAAAATTATTGCTAAGTGTTTTCTTCAAGTTGGCAATTTTCACAATGGATTTTCCAGCTATAAGCATGTCATCAACATACAAAACTAGAATGATCATCGAGCCATCATCTAGCTTTCTTGTGTACAAGCAGTGATTCTCTTCGCTCCTTTTATATCCTTGAGACCTCATACATGAACCCTGCTTTAAGCCATAAAGTGCCTTTTTGAGATTACATACTAGCTCCTCACGAGATGCGTACTCCTGAACAAACCCTTCAGGCTACTGCATGAAAACATCCTCATCAAGATCCCCATGAAGAAATGTTGTCTTCACATCTATTTGGACAATTTCCATGTCCTCAATCGCTACAAGATCAAGTACGGTTCTAAGCGTTTTTATCTTGACCACAGGCGAGAATATTTCATCAAAATTGACTCCCTTTTGATGTTTGAACCCTTTGGCTACAAGTCTAGCCTTGTACTTTGGATTTGGATCATGTGAGGTAAATTTCTTCTTGTAAACCCATTTGCAAGGTAAAGCTTTCACATCATTTGGTAGTTCTACCAAGTCCCAAGTGTCATTAGCCAGGATCGATTTATACTCAGATTCCATAGCCTACTCCCACTTCACCACATCATCCATCATCATGGCTTCTTGGTAGCAGCTTGGCTCACCGCAATCGGTCAACATGATGTAATCAAGACTTGGCTCGAAACGAGCAGGTGGATGAGAGACTCTAGTAGACCATCTCACTCCTTGCTATACGCTCCCTCTTGAGCATTGCTAGTGGAAGGTACATCACTCGCCCGCGCTGAGTTGATTTCACTGTCTCTGAGGCAACATCCTCAAAAGTGACTCTCCAAATCTCTATTTCCTTGATAGGTTGTTTGTGCATCTTTGACTCATTGAAGATCACATCTGAACAACAAATGACTCGATGAGATTTCGGGTGCCAGAGATGATATCCCATCTCTCCATCTGCACCATATCCGATGAAAATACATTTGTGTGACTTTGCCTCTAGCTTTTGTCGAAGTTGTTTAGGCACGTGAGCACAAGCTTCACAACCAAAAACACGCAAATGGTCATAATGGGGCTTATGTTTAGACCATAACTCTTCTGGAATCTCATAATTCAATGGCGTGCTAGGCGAACAATTTATAATGTGCACTGTGGTCAAGACGGATTCTGCCCAAAAGCCTTGTGTGAGATTTGCTCTAGAAAGCATGTTTGTGACTCTTTCCTAAATTCTACAATTCATGCGCTCAAAAACTTTATTCTAAGCTTGTGTGTATGGTGCAGTAAATTGCCTTTTAATCCCCCTTGTAGCACAGAGATTGTCAAACTCCTTGCAGACATATTCTCCAGCATTGTTAGTCCGAAACCTCTTGAGTTTCTTGCCATACGGATTCTCAACAAGTGCTAAAAAAAATTGGAACACAGGGATAACTTGATCCTTATGTTTCAAAGGATATGCCCACACCTTTCGAGTAGAGTCATCGATGAATGTCACAAAATAGCTGGCCCCCCCTAGAGATTTGGTTGACATAGGACCACAAACATCACTATGTACTAAATCTAGAGGTTCAGCTCGCTTTTGACCCAATGGTAAGTGCAAGGACCTAGTCTGTTTTCCATAGATATAGTGCTCACAAACATGAAAGTCAACATAAGACAAGACAGGTAAGTAGCCAAAACGAGTCAGAGCTCTCATTACTTTTTAGCTAATATGACTAAGCCGACAATGCCACAACTCAGCAGATGGCAGCTCGGCTATAGATATGTAATCATGACCAACATCTAGCACATGCATGGAATACAAGGTACCATGCTTCTGACCTCTGAGTACAACAAGATTCCTTTGCGTATTATCCATGAACCATTTCCAAATGTGGTTTTGTAGCCCAAATCATCAAGCTGACCAATAGAAATCGAGCTTTTAGTCAACTTGGACACATGTCTGACATTACATAAAGTAAAGTGCGTGCCATTCCTTAGATGCAATTTGACGTTTTTGACACCCTTGATGTCTAGTTCATAAGCATCACCAAGTTTCACATTGCCGCAAGAGCGAGAATAAGTAGAAAACCACTCTTTATGTGGTGTCACGTGGAAAATTGCACGAGAATCTACTATCCAATTCTATGCATACTACGCATCTTCTGTAACAAGAGCCTCGACAGGTAGATCTGCTCTGAAGACCAATAAGTCAAAGGTAAGTGGCATAACAACCACTGGAAGTGTATCTACAATAGGAGCATTTGAGGACTCTGGCACACTGATCTCCTCTAACTTTGCTTTGCCCTTGTTTGAATCATAAGACTTAGAAGTTTCACTGGATTGTTTATCCTTCTTGCTTTGCTGCCATTTCCTGCAATCCTAACTCACATGCCCTTTTTTATGGTAGTGATAGCACTTGACATTACGCATAGAACCTCGAGACTTACTGCGTGAGCCCCCACATTCCTTGCTTTTGGCACGACTTTGAGTGTGACCCCCTCTGTCTATCACTAGCAACATATGCATCACCATCCTTCTTTCCTTCGAGAGATTTCCTGCGAATCTCCTCGGTACACAGAATCCCAAGGATTTCATTGTACACTTAGACCGGTACCAGGTGCTGAGTTGCTAATTGTAGTATAGAATGTATCCCAAGATGAGGGTAAACTACATAGCAAGAAGATACATTTGATTTCCTCATCGAAGACCAAACCCTGAGTGGTCACCTGAGTGAAAATGATATCGAACTCATTAATGCGAGTAGAAATAGTGCCCTCTTCTTTCATACAAAGGTCAAACAGCTTCTTCATCAAGAAAACCTTATTAGTGGCACTTTTTTTCTCATAAATAACTGGAACACAACTTATCCCATACATCTCTAGCAATCCTTTCTCCAACCATAGTAAAATACACAGATTTGTCCAAATGCAAACGGAGGGTAGATTTGGCCTTAGCATTAAGTTTCTCCCATCAACATTTGTATACTCGCCCTCTGGGCGCTCCATGATAGGATCCAGCTAGCCTTTTTGTATAAGAACATCTTGAATTTGCTCTTTCCAGATAGAAAAATTTGTCCCATCAAATTTTTGGATATTGTAAGCTAAAGATAATATGGCGATAAACACTGGTAATTCTGAGAAAAATTCGGCAGAGTTTTCCTAAAAAAACTGACAGAATCGCAATTCAAAACTTTCACAAGAGATTAGTAACGCATCAAAAGTAATGCTCTCATAGCATAAGACAGGCGCATTGACCACTAACGGTGCATAAAAAGTCAAAAGCTAACCCAAGATTTCCAACATGGTCTCAAATGCACCTAGCTCTTTCTATACATGTCCTATGGCGAGGCCACGAAAAAGGGGTACTCCAGCAACCTGTATCACCGAAAGGATCTCAACATTTGAGAATCCCCCAACTCAAGAAAACCTCACGCTATTGACCCTCACAAAAGGTTATGCAGACAAGAAACCAGCCCAGTCTCAGAAAGGGCCTCCGAACCAAGTCTCAAAAACGATTGGGACTGCTAGAAACAAGCCAAATCAGCTCCACAAAAGGTACATATGGCAGTTTCCGCAACTCAACATACATCCACTGTCAACAATACTACAAGGTGCAATATACGCGCTCAAACAGACGCCAAACGAAATGTGCAAGCAGTAAACAAATCCCTGCAAGGAGTAAAACCGCTCCCAAAAGAGCTCAAGCACTATCAAAAGTGCCAAAACAATGCATATGCACATCAAGTACTCCCATTGAAATCTATACCGATGCAAAACACTGCAACCTATAAGAAACCTGGATGACCTGTATGTATGCAAGAACTTGTGAGGAGATGGATGCCTGAAAAACCCGAGACAATGTCGATGCCGAAAAGTGCTCTTAATCAGTCCATGAACACCATCTCAATAACACATAATAGCCATGAAACGGCTATATACCATCCCAAAATAGTCTCTGAACAACCTGCACATGTGTCCTGTACCTGTATAAGTAGCTGTAGCAAAAGTGGAGTTGAAAAATACAACTCTTGAAGCGTAGCTCGGATGAAGCTTTCGACTGCATGAACAGCTTCCAAAAGCGGGTTACAACCATAGGACACTTGTTGGAAACTCTCTCGGAACGCTAAATTAGCCGATGACCAAAATCAAAAACCTGTTTGCACTTTTGAAAGTGCGCGCGCACCCAGACGCGAAAATGGCAAGCACAAACCTCGCTCTGATACTATTTGAAGATACCGCGGGAAGCGTGTGCGAGTGCAAGTGTGAGAGCAGAGAGAGAGAGAGAGAGAGAGAGAGAGAGAGAGAGAGAGAGAGAGAGAGAGAGAGAGAGAGAGAGAGAGAGAGAGAGAGAGAGAGAGAGAGAGAGAGAGAGAGAGAGAGAGAGAGAGACCTGCTTTGGGTGAAGTGCACATCAACGTTATCCTGTTTTGCAGCTCCTTATTCTATGGTATTAAAGAATAAGTGTATAATGGTTAAGTTAGTAGATGGGTTAGTAGTAAGTGGGATGTCCAGCCAGTTGGCCTGAATCCCAACAAGTGGGTCCAAAGAAAATGAAGCCAACACAAGTACTGGGGTGGGGGTACATGTACTGGAAAGCGGAGGTACCAGAAGGACAATGGTAGAGGTAGAGAAAATTTTGAGAAGCAAATCTTCAACTGCTATATATGAAAAAAATGGACATTTTGTAGCTTAGTGCCCAGAAGGTCTGAAGCCAAAAACTCCTAACAAGAAGGCACCAGAACTAGTGCCAGTCAAGGTAGTAACTAGAAGCAAAGGGGTCATCATAGAGGAGATCCTAGATGAGAATGAGGGGAGTAGACTGCGAAAACAAGAAAGTGGGAACAACAAAAGGCAATATGGAAGGCAAAGGGCAAGGAAAAGGTAGTGGATGAATGGCAAGAGCAGATAGAGCTTGCAACAAAAAGCAATGAGAGTTTGACCAAGAAGCTATTAGAACAACCAGAATTTTCTGAAGCTCACATGATTCACAAGCTACCACCCTAGTCTTCAATAGAACAAAAAACTACAATGAGAAGGCGACATCTAGACTAAGTGAGTCCATGATTGCTGCAGTAAAGAATCTACTAAATGAGGTACGACAAGTCAGATCAGACTGGCCAAAGCTAGAGCCACTAGGCTAATAAAGGATCCATCTCAGAGCTAGCCAACAAGAAGGCAAGAAGAACCAGCAGATGTACTGTGAAGATAGTAAAGAGGAAAAATCTTCTAGTTCAGATAGTAGCTATGGTAATGCACATGATGAGATATATGTCAAGGTCTATGAAAGGATAATATAGTTAGCAGTTGAATTGGATGACATCGGGCGGACATTACCAACAACTACAAAATTTACTAGGAAAAAGAGAAAATCTAAGGTCGAAGCTAAAGCAGTGGACCTGGCAGCTATTTGAGACGATGAGGTTCCAATTATCCAGGTGGACTACAAGCTAAGAAAGCAATGAGAACCATTGTCATGAGTTATATTTGATGGTGGTGCGGTGTAAATATCCTAGGGAAACATCTTAAGAAAAATCTGGGAGTCACAATTTTCAAACCAACACCATTCAGAGTGCGGATGGCTGATCACAAAAGAGTTTAAGGTACTGGACTAGTGGAAAACATGCAAATCAGAGCGCAAGGAGAAAGTTAAGACCAAATTTTTGGTATTGGATGCGCAAGGAGCGTATGGGATGCTGGTAGTTAGACCTTTGCTCAGAACTGAAAGTGCTATACATGCAAATCCCTATGACGGTTTATGAGATGGATCGGATTGATCCAGAGAGATCATTACACAAGGATGTACTGCAACCATCCAGTCTGGCTAGAATAAATTGTAAACTCTATAGGTCAAAATCATTTTTTGAATCCCTACTCAGCATGTGCACGGCGTACTGGCAGGTTCTCACAGACATTAGGTGGAAGCTCGTCAGATCCCATGAGATTGCTTGAGGTATGCCTTTTAGATATTGGCAGGTTCTCACGGACAATAGGCAAAATTTTGTCAGATCCTGTGAGATTGCTTAAGGTATTTTCCTTAGCCCCCTAAAAGTTTGAGGCAAATATAAGCATCGAACAAAAACCACGGCATAGAGATTCAGTTCCTTAGCCTACAGAAAGGCTGAGACAATGTAAGAGTCAAACCAAGTCAGTGGGAAGAAGGAGTGTTTACTTGGTGAGCCGAACGGCCCTTTCCACTTCTTTGAGCACACAAGCAACCACGTGGATGGGCCACACAAAAATTAAAAACAGCTTCAACAAGTGGATGCGCCACATGCTTAAAAGCAACTGCACGTAAAGTAAAAAACAGCTTCAAATATCACCAGCAGATTGCGGGGGATTAGACGATCTGTGGTAAAAAAATAATCAATTTTAATGGAATTGGCCTATTTAACTTGAGAGTAGCGGAAATTCATGAGAGTACTTTTGTGAAACTACTTTGTGAGAATAGCGGGTGAAGCTAATTGAGGATAGCAACATAATCATAGCAATTAGTTAACTTGGCATGAACAATACTTTTGCAAGAGAGAGAATTTAGAAAACATGACAAAAGTTGAGGACTGGATTTATGTGGAGCCGGTCCCCCTTCCAATAGGCATTTGTATTATGATTTCTCCCATCAAGAGAGACTTGTTACAATACAATCTTTGTGTTCATTATGACCTAGGTGATGCAATGAAGATGGAAAGATTCATGCATCACAAGCATAACATAAAATTTGAAGAAATCTTTAACTATCCCAAGCCTCACTCCTAAGACCTCAAACACCTTCGAAGGTGGAGAGAGCTAGAAGGGAATGAGGGTAGGGAAGAGGAAGAAGAAACATTTCATAGGATAAAGAGTTAGCTCCTCACTTATCATAACTCTTCTTGCTAGAATACATAATAGAATAGTAATGAAGATGGATAAGATGGCAATCTTAAGCATTGAAGCATGGCTCTTGGTTGGATTTGCACTCCATAGCCAAGAGTGTTGGTGTAGGCTCTCAACCTCTACTTGCTTGGAGAAGGAGAGGGAGATCTTGCACTTTTCACAATGCACAATGAGAGTGTGAGTGAGTATATGTGGGAGAGTATGCCCCTCAAGAAACCCCCTAGCTTGCTTTGGTCAACCCCCCCTTGTAGCTCATGCTTGAAGCTCATTGGACCCCTCCAGGCCTAGCCAATCACAAGCATGAGGTACTACAAGCAACAAGGATAGCCTTGGGACAAGTGTCTCCATTTCCCCTTTGAGAGAGAGGACTTGATGTCATAATAATCAATATCTAATTCTACTAAATGATTTTCTCATATTAAACTGATCATTTAATGTGGGGAAGTGCCAGGGGAGAAAAAGCTAGAATATTGGTTAAGCTAGCAGACCGTCCACAGTAGGGATCCAAAGGAGGGAAAATAGGGATCCAAAGGGGGGGCCATCTGCAAAAGAGCCATGTGCAACAATGGGCTAAAAAGACCCTAAGGTTCAGCCCATTAAGACTTCCAAAATGCTAAGGTTCCAAAATTCAAAGGTTGTGTCCAAAGGTCAACCCTAGGGGAAATTGGATGCTTTGTGTGTAACTAAAAAGTCTTTGCATATCCCTACATGGGAGGGGGCGAGCCCTTATTCTAGGGGATGAGGGAGAAAGTCACACACACACACACACACACACACACACACACACACACACACACACACACACACACACACAGGCTCCCTTTACACAAAGGGAATTAGGGACACATGTCAGCTCCCTAGCCAAGATGCCCACAAGGTGTGCCCAATTCCTATTGGATGGCCTTAGAGGTGGACCAATGAGAATTAGGCTAGAGTAAATCTAGTTAAATTAATTTAAAAACACTTAATAAAAGAACCAATGAGAATTAAGTCTCCTAGAAGACTATTGGACAGTCTCCCAAGGGGTCCAATGAGCATTCAAGAGCCCACTGGCTTGCCAAGTTGCCTGATTCCTATTGGCCAGGAGGCAAAGGGGTCCAATGAGAGTTTAGTTTAATTATTAAATTACCTAAAGCTCTCACAAAAGGGGAAATGGGGACACATGTCAGAAGGCTATCACTTCTGCTGCTTAATAGCCATTGGCTTGACTTGGGGAGGTCCAATGGGGAGCCTGCAAGAGCAAATAGCAAGAGGGCTCGCCCAAGAGAGGGAGGGGGATGATTTTTGCAAGGCATTATCACACACACACTCACACAATCTCATGTGTGAAGAAAGAGAAGACTATCTCTTCCCAAGCTTTAATGGAGAGCTCATCACCTACTCCAAGCTTGTGAGATATAAGCCTACATCGACACACTCTTGGCTTTTGGATGCAAATCCAACCAAGAGCCAAGATTCAATGCATGCTCATCTCCTCTATCAAGCTAATTACTAAGCTAAAGCTATGCTAATATGAGTGATTATGTGAGGAGATGTACATCTTTCTCATAAGATACTCCTTCTTCCTCTCAATCTACTCTCATATCCTACTATCTCTCACCATCTTCGAAGGTGTGTGAGGTCTTGGGTCTGAGAACGGGGATAATTAAAGTTGTGTTTACTAAGTGTTTTTCCTAGTGCATGAATCTTTCATCTTCGACATCCTACCCAATTTGTGCCAAGGCATAATTTTAGGACCAAAACCGTAGGATGTCTTCATGAGCATGATCTACATGATTTATTGAGTGCATGAGAAAGGTTTCATCTCAATTGGGTGAGAAAATTGAAGTTTAAGCAGACTTTAGCGGTTTTTGACTGAAAAAGGCTAGAATAGCTAAATTTGGGGTCTTTTGACATTCAAACACAAATATAAACACAACAGTGAGCTCAGCAAACCAAGGAAAGGCTGTGGGCTAAGTTTGGTCAAATTATGTTGTTGCGAAAGACATACTACATGTATTATGTCTAATGCATGAAGAAAAGTCCAAATTCCTATTTGAGACATACCAAGCTATCATATAGCCTTAGACAAACCTCCTAGTCAAGTTTGGTCTAATTTGGAGCTAATTGGACTGGTGAAATCATCAAAACTGACATTAGGCTTCTGAAACAGAATTTTGATCAGCTAGCCAGCTTATAGGTGTCCAAACCAAAAAATAAACACACCAGTGATCTCAGCACATCAAGAGAAAGCCACATTGAAAATTTTGGCTGAAACATAACAAAAAAGACATCCTACGCGTAGGATGTCTACAGGGTCATTTCTTGGACAAAATTAAACAGTGGACCTGCCTGGAGGTTCTAATTGACTTAAGGGTTCCAAAACTTCTTCCAGAAGTTAAATTGGACTTTGTCTGACCTTTTGACGGAGCAGAGATGGAATTAAGACTTTACCTCTATACTAATAAACACTTGGGTGGTGTACAGTTCCAAATTGGCAGACCTAATCAAGAAAATCCGAAGTGTATAGAGTACAGTAGTGGTTGAGGTTAACCCACTAGTTATACCAATCATTACTAAGACCACCTCTAGTGGTTAAATGTTTTGATTCGATTTCCAAAATTAAACGCTTGTGTACATGTATATTCAGCACAGCAAGGCAAGAAGTTGAGCGGAAGATGATCCCTTGCCAGGTGAGTGGTTGTATTTGTGATAAATTGCATTGCTACGTTTGATGAATTTAAGATCAGGAAGACACATTCCTAGAGACCAAAAAGTGGCAGGTGATCAGGGTAGCTTAGTATCCACTGAAGAAAGTGTAACCCAGGCAAGGCTAGATCCATGAGCCCCAATCATTGAGGAAGGTAGTGATATTGACACTTCATCAGATAAGTCCTTCTTCATGATGGGTAGTCAACAGCTAGGAGATTTCTCCGGTGAAGGGCTAATGCTAGGAGGAAGTACCTCCCAAAACCCTTTGAACGATGCCAAGTTCACTATAATCTTCTTAGAAGGAACAAACTCTAGGGGAGCCCTAGTTTATTCTAACTATCGGGGACGCAACAATGTATTTGTATAGAGGAAAGACCTTCTCTGAGACTGGAGATAATTCGAGTCTATGATGATGGAGATAGATTCCGAGACAAAAAGGGGAACCACTATCTGATAGTTAGTAACCTTGAGGATTACAACAAATATGGAGATAATGTGGCAAAAGGAAAAATGGTCTCAGAGGCTCAAGAGCCACCTCCAAAAATTGATCGACCTGGAGCTCTTTTTTATGTATGATAAAAAAACAACTAGGGTCTCTACCTATAATGAGAATGTGGGAATTTACAAGCATGAGAGCGAGGGAGTAGTCTCTTATTTTCGATGCAAAGAACCCTACCCAAATGAACTAAGCAAAGACAAGGTTCTTTACTTGTTCTCTTATGAAATTGCTATGGGGAAGGATATCATTTTTGTTGACAGGTACGGGTGAGAATACAAACGAATTCCCCCAGAGGAGGTAGAAAAGGCAACAGTTCCAAAAACATCAACATATGCCCCCGAAGAAGTACCAAGGTCCACCTCTACCCCTAGCAAGTCAACAAACCCATTTTCAGAGGAGTACAAGACAACATCACATTCTAACCAACAAAAGACGTTCAACTACCAGAACCAGCAAGCGACCCAACCATCATTGCAGGCATGGCTTCAACAAAGTGCAACATTACAACAAGAACAAAACATAGATGGTTATCCAGCCCCACGAGGGCTAAGAGATTTACAAGAACACCACTCTATTCACAGTATCAAGGCGAGAGTAAGCCAAAAACTCAAGAGTCGGCAGAGCCCGAAAGACAACCCATAGAAAGAGTTCGAAGAGATGAACCACCTCTTGCAAGAACTGTCAAAAATTATGGCTTAGGAGCACCTCTGGGAGAGGAACCCTCCCACTACCGAAGGCCAGAGGAGGTATATCGAGTAGGATGAGGAGATCCAATGATGAGATTTGTAGACCATTGTAGAATTAGACCTTCTCAGGTGCAAAAATGGGTAAACAAGAAATACACGGGAAAGAGAGATCCTAGGGATCATGTAGCAGCCTTTGTGCGTGTAATTAGAGCTAAAGAAGTTTTGGACTTCCCTACTCAATTTGCAGGGTTTGGACTTACCCTAGAAGAGGATGCCGCTACTTGGTTTGACTCTGTGGAGCGTAGAGATTTTGAATCTATGGAGGAGGTTTTTGACGAGTTTATTCTCACAAAGGGGGATAGCTCATAATACAGTCTCACAAATCCATAAATTCAAACAAAGAGAATGGGAATCTGTGTGAAAGGCAGCCCTATGACTAAAAACATATGTGAAGTTATGCCCTGTGGAAGAACTGCCAACTCAGTCCAGAATTATGCTTATATTTATTCAAGGACTAAGGAACACAGATCTCCAGAAGGACTTACATATGAAGAGGAGCACGACGTTAAATGAGTTAACTAAGGAGGCTCTTTACCTTGTAGACAATTGTGCGGTCTACAAGGAGGGTGAATTCAAGGATCTTGATGGCGATTCATCCTCACAACAAAGTGGAAGCAAGTCCGCTAAGACAACACCGAAAGGAGAAGTAGTTGTAAGCCAGGAGCAGCTTGTGGAGGAAGTGCTAAAAAAAATTAATATGTATGCCAAGCCTCAGGCTCAGCAACCGAAGTGGTGTGCAATTGAACAAAAATGGACAAACCATGTGACAGAGGAATGTTATTATAACAAGGGATATGTGAGAGAGCGACCTTATTCTCCCCAAGCTCAGGTAGCATCTCCTCAACTTCCACCGATGCCTAGGTATCAAGCAAGTAACCTACCAAGACCTATAGGTGTTGAAAGACCACAACCAGTATTGGGCAACAACGACCCCTACCAGGATTACGATCGGTCGGCATATGATACACACCAATGGTAAACAAACCAGAAGAGAAGGCTTTGGTACCTATGCATGCATATTACAAAGATTCCAATGGGTATGCAGCAAGTCCTATCTATTATCCACTAGAAGAACCCACAACGCCAGAACCTTGGAGCATGATTGGAAGTAGAAGACCACCAACAGTTGCACAAGAAGCAGGAGAAGGAAGATACATCTTGGATGAACGAACATTGTTGTTCATAGCCAACGGAGGCATGGGTGGGTAGAGGCATGCGTACCAGCAGAGAGGAGCTCAAGGAGCACCTCAACAGCCTAAGGGACCGTGCTACAAGTGTGGCAGAGATCATTGGCTAAGGGATTGTCCTCACGATGAAATCATTAGAGTCAACGCGTATTGCACCGAGTGTGGAATTACTCACTTGATTCCTGATTGCCCTAAGAACCCGAGCAAAGGAGCAAAAACTACTGGAAGCAGTGCCTTCCAGTGGAGGTTCAAAAAATGAGACAGTAATACCTATTTAGGCAGTGACACGAGCACAAGCTCAAAGAATGACAAACAAACCCATAATTGAAGAACCAAAGACTGATGCCCCAAGTGCATAAATGAAAAATCATAGAAACACTTGGAAAGCTAGAAAGGCGCGTATGAAAGCCAGGAGAGAACGAGAGCAAATGGCTCTATCCGAGGAGTTAAAACACATAAAGGATAGATTGGAGCGGTTAGAGGATCTAACTAGTTTAAGTTCACACGCTGCTACAACCAAAGGAGCCAAGGAAATGGTAGAACCCAAAAGCGCAGGATCGGGAGGATCATTGCTGGTAGAAAAAGTAAATGAGCATATGGACGCACTTTTAAAAGCATACGAAGCCAGACTCAAAAACAACTAAAACCAAGAGCAAACATGGATG
The DNA here is from genome assembly GCF_014529385.1 of Adiantum capillus-veneris. NCBI lineage: Eukaryota > Viridiplantae > Streptophyta > Polypodiopsida > Polypodiales > Pteridaceae > Adiantum > Adiantum capillus-veneris. The sequence goes on from NC_140934.1 coordinate 9,076,799, forward strand.
ACTTATCCATGTGCAGAATAGAAAAACAGAGGTTGGAAATGTGTCAAAATATGATTGAAACAACCCAATCCTTGATAGAAAATCCGCTTGGTAGACCTGCAAGTTGGCACGAGGTACTAACTCCAACCCCTATCAAACCAACTCTAGAGAAACAAGTAGACATGGAGGAGAGACTCACGGCTGCCTCTGAGTCTAGGAGAGAACCTATCATAGTGCCAAATACAACAAATGAGACAATTGATGGTTTCCAGCCTAAAAAATTGGAAGAAATGGGTAAGGATTGTAACAGTCTAGATGACCTGTGGAAGCAAATCCGAGAAGCAAATGAAGCTAACAGGGTGAACCACCAAATAAATAGCACAAGAAAGGAGAAAAATGAGATCTTACCTCCCATTGAAGAGTTTGAGGCAAAATCACAAATGAACTTTGAAATGCACTCACAAGGGGGGGACCAGGGTTCAATTAGTTCAGGGCACAACCAACCAGACTCGCTAAAAACTTTACCCTCTTACCTAGAGGAGTATGAAGCTAAGTTTGAGGTGAGACCAATCCCATCTCAAAGACTTTCTCCTAACAGAGTAATGGATTCACAAGGGTTGATTGAGTTATTGTCCACACCTGTGGCATGTACAATCATGTTAGCCGAACTCCTGAGGTTATGCCCAAACATATGGACCACCGTAGGCAAATGCTTAGAAAAATTTGGAGTAAAAGACCCTACCTCGAAGCTTCAAGAAGGGATCAGAGAATTGGACAAGCCTCACCTAAACACTAGGCCAGTACCTTTAAACAAGGTTGGAGAATATTGGGAGGGAGAAGATGGAAATACCACACTACCAGGAGAATTCCAGTGAGTAGTATCCAAAGCTATTCTTGACAGTGGAGCGGGATTCGCTATCGCCACCGAAGAAATCTGGAAAAAATGGGGAAACCCGGCTTTGAGAGCTACCATAATGAAATTTCAACTCGCAGATGGGTTCATGGAAAAGCCTCTAGGACTTTTAGAAAAAGTACTTGTCACCTCTTGCGGAATCGAGTATGAGCATACATTTGCAATAGTTGATTTCGACAAAAAGAACAATTACGAGATCATCTTGGGAAGACCATTCATGAGACAATTAAAGATGGTCCAGGATTGGGGTTATGACCACATATACCTTAGACAGGGGGAGACTACAACCAAAATATACCCAAAAGACCATAGTTACAAGGATGTGAACCAGACACCAGTGGAAGAGTTTGATTCAGCTACATTGGCAGGGTCCAAACTCCCAGCATGGTTAGGGCAGAAAAAAGAGCTATGGATGTGCAGAGCTTCACATTGTGGAAGCTTGAAAAGAGAGGAATGCATCTTAGAAAGAGTGATTAAGGACAAGGATTATATTCCGGAACCTTTTTCTGAAGATGCCTTAGAACCTCTGGAATGGGAACACATACTAGCAACATTGGATGTCTGTACCATTACAGATAGCCCAACGACAAAATTTTGCGATAAGGATGGCTATGATGTGATACCCTATTACATGGTAAACCTTATACCAGCAGGAGATGACAATGTAGACTCACCAGAATAAGAAGAGTTTTATAACTCCTCTGAGCATTTGGAATTAAGTAACGATGCAGATAACGAGTGTTCAGACAGTTCAGGCAAGCGTGGGGAGACAACCGCAGATATCAAGTTTTATGATTTTGCAAATCAACACCCTAGACGCCAGGAATGCTATAGAAAAAAAAGAGTAGAAAACAAAATTAGAGAGAACTTGATGCCCAGGATAAAAGATAAAACTCACTATCTAATGCTTGTTAAGGCAAAGGATTGTGTAAAAGACCAAATATCAGGAAGATTCTCAAGAGTTCGAAGGCAAAGGACACATGAGGAAATAAAACAAGCACGCAAGACTAAAATAGAAACAAAATCAAGAAAATCTCAACAATCAAAGCAGGAAAAGATAAAAGATCCAGAGTGGACCAAAATGGAGCGTAAAAAGAAATACCAAGAACTAAAACGGTCGTTACAAGAGGTATGGACTATTGAGGGAGAAAGTGACAGTAAGGAGGATTCAGAAAAAGGAAACATGAATGTATCATCCCACTATCGAAAATTCACTATCCAAGATAGAAAAATCATAATGACACCACCAGTAAGGGAAAGAATAAACCAAGAATCTTACGATGGGCCGGAAAATGCAAAACAGATAGACCTCGCTGCACCAGGCGAAGAGTCTCAGCATGTCTATATCGCAACTGATTTAGAGCCTGAAGAAGAAGAAAGGCTAATACAACTTCTCAAGAAGTATAAATATGTGTTTGCATGGTCCTACAAAGACCTCAAAGGAGTTGATCCCTCGATATGCCAACATACAATTCCTTTAAAATCAGATGACAAACCAAGCAAACAGCGTCCTTACACATATAATGACACATTCGCTAAACGAATCAAAGAAGAGATTGACAAGCTGATGGATGCTGAATTCATCTATGAATCGAGCATACAGATTGGGTGTCACCCATTGTGGTTGTCCCCAAAAAGAACAGAAAGCTGTGTGTGTGTGTGTGAACCTCAAAAAAGTGAACGCAGCCACAATAAGGGATAATTATCCCTTGCCAATCACAGAACATGTGCTTGAGAGGGTAGTAGAAAAACGGGATTATTCCTTTTTAGATGGGTTTTCGGGGTATAACTAATTGGAAATTGCAATAGAGGATCGACACAAAACAGCATTTGCCACAGAGTGGGGATTTTATGCATATAGAGTTATGCCCTTTGGCCTAACCAATGCCCCAGCCACCTTCCAAAGGTTAATGACTCATGCGTTCAAAGAATACCTGAGAATATTCTTAGAAATATATATGGATGATCTCTGTGTCCACTCTCTTATATGAGAAGAACATATTGACCATTTACAAAAGGTATTTGAGAAGGGCAGAACATATCGAATCTGTCTCAACCCAAAAAAGTGCATTTTTATGCTAAGGCAAGGCCGCATCTTATGACATATTGTCTCAAGAAATGGCATAACCATTGACCTAGACAAATTAGAGTCATAGAAGACTTGCCCAGGCCTACTAATGCCAAACAAGTACAATCTTTCATGGGACACTGCGGATATTATCGAAGATTCATATATATGTATGCGGTCATTGCATAGCCACTATATCGCTTATTAGTCAATTTCGACTGGACCGAGGAGTGTGAAATTTCATTCAAAAATCTTAAAGAAAACCTTGTATTAGCACCTATACTTAAAGCACCAGATTGGGAAAAGATATTCCATGTTCACATTGATGCCTCTGCATACGCAATTGGGAGTATTTTGGCTCAACCTGGAGACGGAACAATGGATTTTCCAGTTTGTTATGCGAGCCGACAGCTAAATAGTGCAGAAAAGAACTACACCACCACTGAAAGAGAGGGATTAGGAATGATTTATGCTGTAAAGAAATTTCAGCATTACTTGCTTGCAAACAAATTTGTGTTCTTCACAGATCATCAAGCTCTTTTGTATCTAGTAAATAAACCATGCAATACTGGGAGAATTGTACTATGGTTTATTATATTGCTAGAGTTTGACTTCACAGTGGTAGTAAAAAAAGGTAAATCTCATCTACGAGTGGATCATCTTTCAAGGCTACAAAACGAGAAAGCTCCTGAAGGAGTAGATGATGACATACCTGATGCTTATCTTTTCAATATTGAAATGATACCCAAATGGTCTCAGGAAATTGTTAGCATTCTTTCCTTTGGAGGTAGATTTGATAACCAGGAAGACAGATCCAAACAACAAACATTTCGCCAAACAAAAAATTTTCAGTTGATTGCAGGACGACTGTACCATCTAGGCACGGACTTAATTCTACGATTATGTATAAATCCAGAGGAATTTGAGTGTTATCTTGAAGAAGCACACATCCAAGACTCTGCATTTCATTGTTCAACAATGAAAACACACCAAAGATTGAAACACTTAGGAGTTTATTGGTCAACTATGTATGTTGACACACATGCTTATGTTAACAATTTTACTATATGTAGTGCCAAACAACCGGTGGATCATGCGACATTGTTTTAGGTAACCATTGCACCTGCATGGAGTCAATATAACATTGATTTCTTAACAACAAGGACATTTCCTGAAAACATAACAAAAGTGCGAAAAAGGGCTATAGAGTTGGAGACTCGATACTTTAATTTAATTGGAAATCAACTCTACAAGAAAGAAAAGGGCAATCAACTTAGAATCTATGCAAGTGAAAGTGAATACCTGTTGATTCTAGAACACGTACATGGAAGAATAAGTGGAGGACATTTTTCAGACGATAAGACGACAAAAATTTTCTTAACCGCAGGAATATGGTGGCCTACATTGCACATGGATGCTGAGGAGTTTGTAAAGCATTGTGACGCATGTCAGCGCACTAAGGTGCCGATAAAGAGAGATGAGATGCCACTACGGCCAATGATGGGAGCACGAGCATTTGCAAAATGGGGAATTGATTTTGTGGGGCCTATTTCACCCCCTGCATATTGCACCCATACCCAATATATCATTGTGGCTACGGACTATCTCACAAAATGGGCTGAAGCCAAAGCAACACAAAAAGCAGACGCAAGAACCACTGCACAATTTTTGTATGAGAATGTCTTTGTATGATACGGATTACCAATAGAAATTGTCAGTGATCGAGGAACACATTCTCTTAATGAAGTCATTGAATACATGTTAGAGGAATTCATGGTCATACATAGAAAATCTGCTCCATTTCATCCACACAGGCAAATGGACAAGCTGAGGCCACAAATATGCACTGTTTTGACTAAAATTTTATTAGAATCAAGGACAGACTGGGATCAACAATTACACTCAACACTATGGGCATACAGGGTAGCTTACAAAACATCAATCGAAACCACACCATACAACATGGTGTTTGGTCTAAATGCTATATTACCCATAGAGTTTTTAGTTCCAACTCTACGAGTAGAAAAACTCTTAGAATGGATAGGCCATGAGCTCTCTTCAAGAATAGATGATATTGAAAAGCTAGATGAACTTTGACTGAGAGCTGTAGCTTCGATCTATGCTAAAAAGAGAAGACAAGAAGAGTTTTTTGACAAGCATGTGCGCACGAAAGAGTTCAAAACAGGTGATGTACTTGTTTATTCTTTGAATCAACATGCCAAAAAACTTAAAAAGCGAGGGATGGGACCCTTTGTGACTAGTGACTTATCACAAAGTGGAGCTATCAAACTTGCTACATTGGCAGGAGAAGAAATGCCAAATTGGATTAGTGGGTGTCGGTTAAAAAAGTATCATTTACCACTAACACAGGATATGCTTCAACTAATCCATCAAGAAAAACAATGGATGAATGAGAAACAAAGGGTACAAGAAGAAGCACAAGCAGAAGCAAAAGAATGCATTGAAAAAAGAAGGCTTCTACGAAAACAACAACAAAGTGGATCACCGTTGCGAATAAATGCTATTCGATTAACGAATTTTGGTGAAGACAGTGGAACCAATAATTGCAGTCAAAGTGGGTAGCAATCAAGTTGAATCGACGGCATTGCTTGATTCTGGAGCTCAAGAAAATCTGATTTCTTGCAAATTATATAATCAGCTCCAGCTCGAAGATCAACTACATCCTACTCAACAAGTACTGGAAAGCATTACCTCAAATTCATTAAGCACATTGGGCTGGACGATATTGCATATACAAGTACATCAGAATGTTTATCCCCACAAGTTTTATGTAGTTGAGGATGCGAGCACACTACACCCAATGTTATTGGGACAACCATGGCAGAAAGAATATAATGTGCAGATAGATTGGAGTTCAAATACAGTCAGAATTCAACAAGCACAAGAACACCAAGTGGTACCCTTTGCTCAGACAACCCGAAAGAACCCAATGATGGTGCCACAATCAACTGATCAAGAGAAAAATAGATGGGTGCCACTTAACCAGCAAAAGATACCTACGAAGGATACACAAGAAACAGCCAATTGTCTTCAATCAAAAAATGAGATACCAAAGGCGACAAAGAATAGATCAAAGTCAGCAATAAGCAAACAACAAGTATGGATACGGAAAGATCTACGTGAATGAGCCTACAAACCACAATGCACTAGCAGACAGCCTCCGAAAAACCAGGTTAATCAAACATCAAACAAAGTCATCAAACAAATATGGATACCAAAGAACATGCTCAATCGCCAACTACATGAGAAACGCATTTGGATCCCCAAGGTGATGCTACAAGAACTCCCTTCAGTACAAGCAAAACCAGCAGCCAGTCAAACGACATCGGCAAATCAATCTGTGTGGATGCCGATCAACAGAAAAGCCACCAAGACCAAAAAAGAGGCAATAAACCTGCAAACACATCCAAAACAAATCTACAAATGGCAAGAAAAAGAGAAAAAGATTATGGACACCTCAGCCACGACAATTCTCTCCACGGAGACCACAACGGTCATACCTACAATAGCGGAAAACCAGGGCACCTTCGCAAAGAAGACGATCAAACAAAGAGCGGCAGAATTACAACTTTTAATTGCAAAGAAAATATGCCCACCAAACTAACAACAAACAGGAAACCTCGATGTCGAATGCCAATAAGCATCTTGCTTATTCCCTACTCTTGCACATCATTACTTTTACCATGCATTGACCGCGTATGCATCAGGTAGGGCCATGTTACAAGACCATGCATTAGAACGTTTTTTTAAACCCATACACAGCATATACCCCGAGGCGATACCTTGTCGTCCAGGAGGACTCCGATTAGGAGGGGGGGAGGCATTCTCAATGCGAACCTGATGACAGTAAAAAGCAACAAAAAGGGCATGTTTTGACTATTTTTGAGGGGTTTATGTTTGATTGTGAAATTTTCTGGACTAACCAAAGTACATATGCCCTTATATAGCATTAATCTACAGAGATATGAGGCAAACGCCAAATTGGGGGCGATAAGTGTATGTATATATATCAAAATAGCCATTTTTTTGGGCAAAATATTGGTAAAACGGAGAAATCCGGCGATAAAAATTACATGTGAGTGTACATAATGTGTCAAGATGAAGTTTTTGATTTATTTTGATTTTTGGGGTTTTTTTGGGTTGATTTCGCTATTTTCCTTTTAAATTTACTAATTATTGGCAGAAAAACTTCAAAAATACAAAAAGGAGGTGAAATGCAATCGTAATGAAAAACAAAAAAGATGGGGATGATCAGTGACTCGAAAACAACCCAGGGTGCAATGGGGGTGCAATTATGAGAATGAAGCAGGAGGCGTGTTGTGGCCAGATTTTGATAGAATCGTCAAAATTCTCGGAAACTAGGCAAAGGGAGTCCAAATGGAGAACTTTTCGAGTCTAAATGGCGTTTTGCGAAAAGTTAGGAGCACATGTCAAATTTCATGAAAAATGGTTCTGGGACCTCCATTATAAGATTTTTTCACTCCACTTAGAGTTCATTTCTACTATTCACTTGTGAGATAGAGCTCTAGCCACCTAGAGCGCACAGGACTTCTAGCAGCCGATATGCCGTGCACAGTCATCCGACGACGACCACATATGAGAGGTAGACTCAGCACCTTATGCTCTTCATGTATATGTGATGTTTTGTCGCCAAAACTAGCATAGAACTCCAACGAGGTTTGCAGGGTAGAGACCTGTGGTGAGCGTAGATAACCACCTAACGGCTAACCCAATACCAACAAGACTTCATAGGGGGTTTACCCCAGCCTAGGAGACCAATCTTAGATGCCCGAAAGACGCAAGAAAGCAACGGAAAAAACCCTAACTTCTAGAGCCTTGCAAAAAGCCACAAAGAGGAAATCCGGCAAAGGTAACCCGAATCATACCAAATCTCATGAGTAGGCGCTTCTCGACGAGCTCTACAAGGCTACATGGGTTATATGGCCAAAAGGTGACCAAAAGTAGGCCTAAGCTTCAGAAACGGCATTGGAAACGCAAAGAGTCACTCGGCTCTCACAGCCAAGCGAGACGTCCGTTTGCCACCAAACTTTGCGAGCAGCTTACCAAGGCCTTCAACAACCAAATCCTATGGTGGTAGACCACTACAAATCATCGGGGGCATGCAAACATAATCATAGGCACTTCCAGAGCGACAAATTGCCAAACGAAGCTCAAGTGAAGCCAAAACCAACAAGAATCACATGGCAAGGTTCCCCAAGGGATAATAGAGCTATGCTGGTCATCATCAAGAAATTTCATCGCGGAAAAGCGCTCCAAGAGTCAGAAATCACCTCTGAAGCTCCGAAAGCCAAGAAGGGAGTTTCTAACTAACCATTTGATTTTTTAGATTGAAATAAAGCACAAAGGGACTTAGGGAGGTCATATGCACATGTTAGTAGGACTGATTACAAAAAAATGCACAAGAGACATCCTACGCATAGGTTGTCTCAAGGCCATGTTTGGGCACCCAACTCATCATTCAACCATACACACAGCTTCTACATGTCATTTACAGCTTATCCCTCAAGTTTCACCCCATTTGGACAAAAGTTGACCTCTTATGCATCAAATAACACAAAGTCAGAGCATAGAGTCAAGAATTGGTGATAGACCTATCAAAAATGATCCAAATCAAGTGAAACTTGAACCTTACACTCTTCACATTATGTCAAAGCCAACTGTGAGGTCATATCTACAAAATCATGAAAAAAGACATACTACGCGTAGTATGTCTCTAAGCTTGAAATGACCTCCATACATGTTTATACATGTATGGAGGTCATACATGTTTTTTGGCCTTCATACATGTTTATCACATTCATACAAGCCCACCCACCAAGTGTCCAACCAAACAAATCACTTTTTGGCCTCATAGCTCCATAGATGTACTTTTCAGAGTTCCAAACACCAGAAATGGTCTTCCTACCCTTAAAACTTATCCACATTCAAATCTAAGCACATAGCTATGATCCATAGGCTATGCCCTATCATACTAACAAATTTCATGCAATTTTGAGCAAAAAAGACATCCTACGCGTAGTATGTCTCCAAAGTCATATTGACCTACTAAGCAAAGTTTGACATCATAAATGAAATCATCATGCTACAAGAAGCCTACATATCAATTCGCAAGCCATTTGGACAACATTTGCTTATCATTACAGGACATCCTACTCATTTGTGAACCAAAAGCCTAAAATAGTCCAATATTTCACTTTTTGGTGTCCAAATCAAAATCTGAGCACATAGCTATGATGTACAGGTCATAGGCTATCATCATGAAAAGTTTCAAGTGATTTTGAAGATAAAGACATCCTACGCGTAGTATGTCTTCAAGATTAATTTGAAGCACATCCAGAGAGTCTAGGAATTCAGAGAGTCTCGGAATTCATCACTGCAATCAAAGAAAACGGCATAGCCAAAGTGACAAATCTTCAAGGAAAGACCAGAGTAATTGTAATCACACCAGAAGTGGTCGCAAGTGCATTGAACCTCTCTACAAAGGCGACAGTGTCAACAAGAGGCGAGAAGAGGTAAAGGTATACAAAGAAATCAAGAAGAACTACACCTTCCAGGATGTTGCGGATCCAATGGTGGAAACCATGTGCCAACTTTACAACCAATATTTCCATATGTGCAAGAGACCTCAAAAGTACACTACACCACTGGCAGCAATTGGAACGACATTTACATGGACAATAAAGACAAGCAGGCCAAAAGAGATAGATTATGCGGCGTACCTACAGTACAACATTGTGAGAATGGGAACCCCGAATCCTACATACATTGCACTAAGGGAGATGCTTACAAAGGTGATATATGAAGCTTTACATGAAAGGGGCCAGTGGCCTCTTCCTCCATCACAGAATGACTGGTTAAAGCTGACAGAGGACAAGGAAGAGGAACAACCTACAGCTCCTAGGGTAACCACCAGATGAAAGAGAAAGCTCGAGACAGTGGAAGAAGAGCCTGCTCAACGGAAAAAAGATAGAGTACAAATGCCAGCAAAAGAGAACAAATCCCAGAAGGCTGCTCAGCTAGAAAGGTTGATGGAAAGTTTCAAAGCCCAACGAATGCTCAAAGGAGATCTAAATGAATTATGGAAGCCCTCACTTGAGGCAATGTCTGGATCTTCTCGAAGGGCAAATAGGGATCGCTTCAAAGACTACATAAAGAATTTTGAGATCCTAGATGCGATAGCTGAGAACATTCCAGTCATACCATTTACTGACGAAGAGGTTGATGATGTGAGGCGACAGTTGCTAGAAGAGCAAGAAGGGGAAGAAAGAGAGAGGAAAACAAAAGCTGACCAGGATTTCAAAAATAAACCATCAACCCCACCATCAAGCCGAGATTCAAGTCCTCCACCATCACCACCTCCTCCTAGTCCTCCTCAACCCCGACAAACTAAGGAGTTAAACAAATCTAATGGGCAAAAAGACTCCAAGGAAGAGGAGAACAAAGAGAAAGAGCAAAAGGAAAAAATTGAACCAAAAAATGAGAAGCAAGATCTTGAGGCAAGGAATTATGGAATATTCCTAGATCTGCTAGCTGTTGGATATACCCGAGAGGAGGCAGCTCAAGTAGCATTTCAATTATCAACACCTAAACCAAAAAAATCCACATTGAGCACTCGTTTGGTGGAGTTGAAGGAGAATGCAAAAGATACCATAGATTTGCAACCACAAAAGGAAGACTGGGAATAAGTTAGACAAAGACTACAAGGATTGAGAGCCAGATCAATGGCCAAAGAAATAGAGTACGAAGAGCTGAGATTGAGTGAAGAAAATATGAAAACAGAAGTGGAAGCACTCCAGAGGAAAAACTAGGAGCAGCTGCATGGCCAAGCACAGGTACAAGCTCAATTAGAAGCAGCACTAGAGATATGTCAAGAGCTAGAAAATCAAAGCCGAGAAAGCAATCAGAAACTGCTAAACTCTGAAGAGGAATACCAGAAAGTCAGGAAGGCTCTTTCTGAAGCTGAGAAGGAAAGGGATGAGCTAACCCTACAATTAGCGGAAGAGTCGAAGCAAGTAGAGAGATTGAAAGAAGCTAAGGATAGGGCTGAAATCTCATAGGAGGCTAGCCAAGATGAGGTAATTGAGTTGAAATATCAAATCAAAGTAAAAGAGCAAACTATTCAGAGGTTGAGAGAGTCGTTGGGCATGGCAAAAGCTGCAGTTACATCTAGCACGAGCCAAGAAAAAGATGCGTTTGAAGAACAAATGATAGAAATTCAAAAAGAGCTGACGCTTGAGAAGAAGCAGAGAGTGATGATGGCAGAAGGATCAATGGTGATACAAAGCCGATTCGAAGAGGAGAACAAGTCATTGAAAGCAAAATTGTTGAATCTTCAGAAAAGATTAGAAGATAATTCACAAATGCTGCAAACAGAGAATGCTGAGATAAAACAGATGTTAACCCTCACGGCACACGGACACCCCATCACCTACGATGGACGCGTATTATGTATTTGGTAGAGTCAGGTACCGAGCTTGTCGGACCAATAGGGAAAGGTAGAGTGATCGCCAATGAGAGGCGCACTTTAACTTGGACATTCAAGGGATTAGTTGGTTAAGCATGGGCGCCCAAGTGTGAATGGGGTGAGCTCCTATAAAAGCCAACTAAACCTAATTTTTACTCATTCTCTCATTTGTGCAATTGAAGAGTGCTCTTGCTCCATCTCCATCTTCTTCTTCTTCACCTCCTTGTGTGTGTGTGTGAGAGAGAGAGAGAGAGGGAGAGTGTGTGTGCGATCGAGCATTACGAAGGCACGACGGCGGCGAAGCGGTTGAGCGCGGCACGACTGCAGCTTCTTCTTCATCGCGGCGAGGAATCCACCACGAAGGCGAGCGTAGAGCGGTGAGTGACACACCCTTTGTTTTCTTGAGCTTGCTAGTTTAGGCTTGTTGTGTGCTTGGAGCCGTTTGTGGCTCGCATACGGTGTATTGGCAAGTCCCTTGCTTCGACAGTGCGGCAAGGAGCGCACATTTTTGGCGCCGTTGCCGGGGATATGCCCTACACTAAGCTCGGTTAGCACTTTACGCTTCCTTGTGGTGCAATCTCTATCATAGGAAAGGCAGGGAAGGAGTGTGTGGAAGGTTTCTGTTTTTTGCGTTTTCTGCAATTGCTGTCAAGTTTCAATTTCTGCTATTGTCTGCGTTTTTTCAATTTCTGCAATTTCTGCATTTTCAAGTTCGGCGTTTTCAATTCCTGCAATTTTTTGCATTTCTGTCAATTTTCTGCAATTTCTGCGTTTTTTTGCATTTTCTGCGTTTTTTCCGCATTTTCTGCAATTTCTGTCAATTTTCTGCAATTTCCGCATTTTTCCTGCATTTTTTCAATTTCTGCGTGTTTCTGCATCAAAAAAAAAAAATTGGAAAAAAAAAGTTTTTTGAGAAAAAAAAAATTCGAAAAAAAAAATTTTAAAAGGGAAAAAAATCGGAAATTAAAAACGCGAGCGAGCGGGCGGCGAAATTTTTCCGAAAATAAAAAACATGACTCTTAAAACGGACGGTTTGGTTTGTATAAAAGATAGATCGGGATCGGGATCATTTTCCCAAGCCCAAGCCCAGGCCCAGGCCCAGGCCCAGGCCCAGGCCTCAGTCTTATGATATATACTAGACTCACTCTTATATATATACCCTACTCCCTCAAGAGAGAATGAGAGCATGTGGGACAAGTCCTCCACTCTCCTCCTTTCTCTTCCCACTTGCACCCTTAGATTTTCTAGTTTGGGCCTAGTTCCCTACTGGAAATTGACAGTTTTAGGGATTTCGAGGGCATAGAGTGACCAAACGGAGGGCTGTAAAGCACGGCACGACCCTCTGACCGATACGCTCGTTTTGAGCTATCACACGGCCCATTCCACGACACGCTCTAAAAAATCTAGCAAAAAAACAAACAAAAAACACGCTAAAAACTAGTCACAAGGCCTCCTAGAGCAGCTTTTTGACACCTTAGGGTATCAAAAGCACATGCACTTCCGCTCTGGGCGGGTGCTAGAACACGATCATATTGAGGGTGCCTCTGTTTATACGGATACCCATTACCCATCCACGATAAGCTCTAGACCCTCAGCGGGGACACAAGGTAGCACCACCCAAGACCCTAAAATAGCCGCTAGTGATTCCTCCTCCGACTCAGAAATCATGGAAGCATACCCTACCCAAAACACTGAGAGAGAAGGCCATGCACCTCCCGAAGCTCCACAGCCTAGTACTAGTATGTTTAGCCGTTTCATGGAAACATTAGGTAGAGCTACTCGCTCGGAACCTGATGCAAATGAAGCACACGAAGGGGGTGGGGAAGTGGAATCTCCTTTCACATCGCACGTGGACCCCACACCCCCAAAGAGTGTCCATGTGGATATCCTACCAACTTCTTACCAAGAAGGCCCTGTTGAGCTGCCTCCTTCAGAAGTTCCCTCTAGAGTACCGTTGGTGACAAGTAAAACCACGGGGAGCAACATTGCTTCTACCTCACAAGAAACCGTTAACACGTCGACTCTACAAGGATTGTTCGTTAATGATCATTGGACATACGACCTCCACACTGAGGTGTTGACGGATCTACACTCTGGCCACGCCTACCATGTAGGATGGATAGAGATTGTACAATCCACCTCTAGTGCCACGAGCATCGAAGATCAACAGAAAATGATCTGTAATGTTATCCATGGCATTATTCAATCAGAAAGGCAAAACCGAGGGGTAAATATACTCTCAACTGGCCCCATGAGATTTCTGGATACGAGCAAGGCTCAACAGCCTACTCTATCTCAAATGGAGACTCCTCTAATGAGCCCCATGGACCCATCTTACGTCATTTCACCTGGGGTCTCTATGCAATCTGAGCCTCCGAGCAAAAACTTTAGCTTCCCTAACTTGGCTCAACCCTCTATTAAGGAAAACACAGTGCTCACTCCAGGGATAAGCCTGACAGAGAATGTACCGATGACATCTACGGTTAGCGCAGTGCCACTACCTAGTGTCGTAGTACCTAATATGGGGCCTCGACCATATGTGCCTCTAGCCCCTTATGCACACATGGCCCCCACACCTCCAATTGTACCACTTGCTTATGCTCCTCGAGTGCCGCTCCCTAGCCCTTATCCAAGTGAACCTATGCCCGGTTATGTTCCATATCCTGCATCATCCACACATATGCCAAGACCGGTACCCGTTCCTCTCCCACATATGATTCCAAGAGTACCTCCACTGGCCCTGCCTCCTCACATAGGTGACTTGGCAGCGTTTGCTCAAACCATAGGTCGATCTATCGCGGAAAATATGCGTCATGCTTCTGATAGAGAGCCTAGAAGTAAGGCAGTACAAATTGCCAAACTCACGCAAAAATTCAATGGGGACGAAGATGCTAGGAAACACATTGAAGTGTTTGAACAAGTATGTGATTCCTTAGGGGAACGCAACGAACTACATAAGTGCAATGCCTTAAGCTTGACATTAAGTGGGAAGGCTGGAGATTGGTATAGGACCCTAAGGGTGGACGAGAAAACAATCTACCCTACCCTTCGAAGGTTGTTTCTAAAAGAGTACATACGAGAAGGTGTGCTTTGGGGTGTAGCATCTCAGCTACAGAAGGCCGAACGTAAGGAAGGAGAGTCAGTAAGGGACTTCCTTAGTCGTCTAAAGCACTTAAACTCTCGCTGCCCTGTAAATGAGCGCTTCAACAATAACCAACTGCTTGATCGATTCATTCGAGGGTTGAGGAATGAAGGAATCTATAATGGACTAGTGATTAGAGGTATCACAACCTGGGAAGATGTCACTGCCAATGCAATCCAATTAGAGGACAACTTGATGATAGCAGGCATGAGGGTGTCTACTGACACGAGATCCACTAGCTCACAAGCCATTGAGTATGAACCCATGACTGCAAAGCCCATTGCCAATGAGCCAAAGGTATTTGAGACATTCTTGACAGACCTCACCAAGGCAATCCAAGAGTCTCTTAAGGATAATCGACCCCCTCAAAATAGTCACATGTATCCAAGAAGGGAGCAACAATGGTGTTCCATTTGCTTAGGTCCACATAGCACTAGTGAGTGCCCTACGTTTAGAGTAAAATTTAATGGAACTTGCAACGCATGTGGTAGGTATGGTCACCAAGCTAAGGATTGTTTAATGATCAAACGTATGATGGCAAATAGACCACCTGTAGCCTGGACGGATGCGCCTCGAGCTCCTGTATTGATGCCTACTCCACCTGTTGAGCAACTACCGCAACACATGGTCCCTAGATCTCAAAATGTTGTACAAGCTACACCGTTACCACCTCCTGTGCTAGGACCGCAGCCCCCGCATCCAAGAGTCGCCCCTATGAACCAAGTGGGTTGCGAGCCATCTAATGCTTATGCAGATGGTTGTGAGGAGGAAATAGACACTAGTATTGCCTACGGACTTGATACATTGGAAGAGTGTCCTATATACTACATGGAAGATTGTTGGGGACAAGTCAAGCCGGTTTATCAAGCTGCTGCTCTCGCATCCAGAGGTCAAAATATCAACACCCAGGCTAGGAGGCCACCTCTTCAATGCTACGAGTGTGGTGGACCACATCGAGTAGCGGAATGCCCTATTAGGCTGCAAAAGAATGCTGCACAGATGCAAGTGAATCAAGGGAGCACGTCTGCAATGCCAATACTCACATGTAATCGTTGTGGCATAGATCACTTGATTGCCCAATGCCCCTATAACCCAAATGAGCCTAAAATCACACCCCTGAATTTGGTCGAAATTGCTAGTGTGACGTCACCAATACCACCCGTCGCACCTGCTTATGCGATTACACGGTCCATGCTTCAAGGGCCAGGACATATCCTCGAAGAGAGAGATACCGCGTCAATTATCCAAGCAAAGAAAAGGAAGACACGAAGGAAGAAGTCGCAGAATACGGAAAATTCAAAGCCAAGTTCCAAAACAAACATAGGAACAGGAGATGACCCCGTGTATATGAATGACCTCGAGGATGATTCAGATTCAGTCGAGACAATGGAGACTAGAACCAATACCACAAAGGGAAAGACCGACAAAGAAAACCGTAACATGGAACCAAATGAAAACCGAATGAGAGAAAACCATAAAGAGCCTCTGAAAACACCACAAGTGTTTCCAAATCCAATCCAAGACCCCCAAGATAAACCGCAGGGGCAAAAAGGGAAAAATCGTAAAAAGAAGATTGGGACGTATCCAAACCCAGTAGACGAGATTGAGCAGGTGAAACATCTAAGAGGTTTAGTGGAGGAGACTCAAAGGAAACTAGAACCAGAACCCATGCATATCAAAATTCATGACACAGTGTTTCCCACGCAAGTTCATCCACCCCACATGAACCATAGACCGTTAGCCATATCTAGTATCATCCAAGAAGGGAGTGAGGACGGGACATCAGAAAGTGAGCATACACCCTTCTTATTGGAAAGGATGTTTAACGAAGGAATACCTGATCCCATTGAGGAATATGAGATTCCATCCTCACTAGTTCCTAGTCAAGGGCCTACACCCTGCAAAACGCCAATGAATGTTGCCAAACTAGTGGACTTCATGTCTTCTGAGGTCCGAACCACGATCATAGCAAAGCTGTATGGAGATCCTGAGTTATTCCTTGCACTTCGAGCATTCCTTAACGGAGAGCTACGAACGGGATTATCGCAGTTTGCGCAACCAAATAGGCCTGACTCGATTATGATTGATGAGGAAAATCATGTGCAATCACTTGACTTAGATGGACACGAGTCTGTGATCGAGGTACCCATTAACGAATTAGGGCAGTATTTTGAAGGCGACGAGTTTAATGCGACCCTACCCATCACTACCAAGGGATTAACTATAAAGGGAATTCTTGATGGTGGTGCGGGAGTTAGCATCGTTACAAAAGATTGTTGGGAATCCATGGGAAAACCCCGCCTCAGTGTTACTAACATTGTGGTAAAGATGGCAAATGGTACCATAGCCAAACCTATGGGGATGCTCAAGGATCTTAAGATCAAAGTTCTAGGATACAAGGTGCGACATACGTTCATTGTAATGGATTTCTCTAAAAACCTTATGTCATATGAAATGATTTTAGGACGACCATTCATGAGGGAAGCACAAATGGTTCACGATTGGTCTAAAAATCATGTCTATTTGCAATTCCAAGACTCTGTCCTTAGAGTGGATTTGGTGACTGGTAAGGTACACCCCTTAGGGAGTAAAACCATTATTGATCATCGCTCTGACACCACAGTTCACTCGGCCCCACTACAATATTGTTACACTTGTAAGAAGGATACAGACATTGGCCAAGATTCTCCTTATATGGATATCCTACCTGGGATGACTGAGTCGGACAATGTGGATTGGGTACACCTAGCTGCAACCATAGATACCTGGGGAAATAGAGGAACCACTTGGGTCACACCAGAGGGGGAAGAGGTACCACAAATTGCACCTCTGAACATGATAAGTGCCATACATGCATCTTCTAAGGGCAAGGCAATTGTGGACCAATCTGACAGTGACACTGATAGCTCAATAGAAGACTTTGACCAACACGACTTGGACACTGACTCCCAGAGTGAAACGGATTCTGAATCTCATGAATTAGAGAGTGGAGCAAGTTCACAGTCAAAACATTCGGAAGGATCGAGCACATCAACCGATGATAGCTCCTCCGAGAGTGAAGAGGACACCAACGAGGACTCCTTTAGTGAGCCAGATCTAAATGCAAATCAAAAGCAGGTCTCAAATAAGAAAAAGAAAAACCTTAAGAGGCGTCGATATCGAGCCAATGTACGTGCTAGGATAAACAAGAAGAGATCCTCAGCAGAATGGCTCAGTTATATAGGAGCATGCGATGCTCATCGAAAATTGGTAGACAATTGGGGTGAATATCTCCAAAATGTTATGTGGTGTAGACCACGACCCCATGACATAGCCCAATTAGAGATCATAGACAAGCCAAAGTTGAGCCACACTGCAAGGAGGCGTCAAAACCAAGAGTTAGCTCGACAACACAAGAAAGCAGAAATGGAAGCACAAACCAACGCACAACCAGAATCCACAGACTTGCATCCTGCACCAGAACATTTCAAATCTTACACCACAGGGGAAGCAAAGGTTGTGTACACAAAAGCCCAAAGAATACCTATCGATGGGAATAATGGAATCTATGATGGTCCGGCAATAGTTAAAGAAATAGAATTAGCTGACCCCGGTGAAGAATCAAAACCTGTTTTTATTGCCCAAGACCTCACAGAAGTTGAAGAGGCGGTCCTCAAAGAGCTTCTCAAGGAATTCAAGGACGTATTCGCTTGGACATACCATGATATGAAAGGTGTTCCGCCTTCTGTGGTCCAACATACAATCCCTATGATTAGCACTGCGAAGCCCGTACAACAAAGACCCTACCCGATGAATCCTAAGTACGCAAAGATCATTCAAGAAGAACTAGAAAAGCTTATCAAATGTGGGTTCATATATCCTATTGAACACTCTGAATGGGTGTCGCCAATAGTTATCGTGCCAAAAAAGAATGGGAAACTCAGGGTGTGCGTGGACCTCAAAAAAGTTAATGCAGCTACTAGAAGAGACCATTACCCCCTACCATATTCCGAACATGTACTCGAAAGAGTTGCAGGCAAGGAAGCTTATAGCTTTCTAGATGGGTACTCAGGCTACAACCAAATCACGATAGCGCTAGAGGACCAAGCTAAAACTGCCTTCATCACAGAATTTGGCGTGTTTGCATTTCGTGTGATGGCTTTTGGCTTAACAAATGCCCCTGCTACATTCCAACGATTAATAAACACTGCTTTTAAAGAATATTTGAGAGAGTTTTGTGAAGCTTTCTTAGACGACCTTTGTGTTTACTCTTCTTGGAAAGAACATCTATCATGTTTGCGGAAGGTGTTTGAAAAATGTAGGTTATATCGTATCTCATTGAACCCGTTCAAATGCCAATTTTGGGTCAAGCATGGAGTTATTTTAGGGCATATAGTATCCAAGAATGGTATCTCAACCGATGAGAGCAAAATTAAAGTGATTCTAGAGTTACCACCACCAACCAATTACAAGGGAGTTCAACGGTTCATGGGACACGTGGGTTATTATCGACGGTTTATTTTATTTTTCGCTGAGATAGCACGTCCTTTGTACAAGCTTCTCATTGAATTTAAATGGACTGAAGAGTGTGACCAGGCCTATGAACAATTGAAGAAAACACTAGCAAGTGCTCCAATTTTAAGGACACCTAACTGGGATGTCATTTTCCATGTGCATATTGATGCATCAAACTTTGCTATTGGGTGTGTTCTCACTCAACCAGGAGAACATAAATTGGACTATCCCATTAGCTTTGCAAGCCGTCAATTGAACGATGCTGAAAGGAACTACACCACTACAGAGCGAGAAGGTTTGGCAATGGTTTATGCAGTAAAGAAATTTCGCTACTACCTTCTGGCAAACAAGTTTGTATTTTATGTGGATCATCAAGCGTTGCTGTATCTGGTAAACAAGCCATGCTCCACAGGAAGAATCACACGATGGTTGTTAATTCTTCTTGAGTTTGATTTCACGATTGTAGTGAGACCCGGTAAAAGGCACGTCATGGCTGATCATTTGTCTCGCATACCCAATGGTGAAGCCCCTACAGGAGTTGATGATGAATTACCCGATACTTCCCTATTCATAGTTGAGACTATGCCTGAATGGAGTGAGAACATTGTTAACTTTTTAGTTAATGGTTTTCCACCCAAGGAACTTCGTAAGGATATCGCTCGAAGGCTAGTAAAAGAATGTGAATCCTATTGTTTGATTGCCGGAACCCTGTATAGATTAGGCAAGGATGATATTCTTAGGCGTTGTGCCCGCGAGGATGAATATTTGTATATCTTGCAAGAAGCACATATGGGCATAGCAGGAGGACATTTTTCAGGGGACCTGACTGCTAGAAAGGTGCTGCAATCAGGCTATTGGTGGCCAACTTTATTTAAGGATGCATCACTTTTTACAAAAGGGTGTGATGAGTGCCAACGTTACAAGACCACACAGCGCAAGGACAGAATGCCCTTACATCCTATTAAAGTAACCCAACCATTTGAAAAATGGGGCTTAGACTTTGTAGGTCCAATTAGTCCCGCAGCTCGCAACACTCAATCTCGATATATTCTAGTTGCTACGGACTATGTAACAAAGTGGGCTGAAGCTAAGGCTTCACAAAAAGCTGACGCGAGGACAACAGCTAAGTTTCTTTTTGAGAACATTATCACAAGATTTAGTTGCCCTTTTGAAATTGTTAGTGATAATGGTACCCATTTTATAAATGAGGTAATAAGAGAGCTTACCACGACCTTTATGATATCCCACCATAAGTCTACACCTTATTACCCGCAAGCTAATGGACAAGCCGAGAGCACCAACAAGACTCTAATCTCTATTTTAACCAAGACGGTAGAAGCTCATCGCACTGATTGGGATTTGAAGTTGACATCTGCTCTATGGGCTTATCGTACTGCTTATAAAGTGGCTATTAATTGTACGCCATTCAAAATGGTATACGGCCAAGAAGCGGTTATGCCTTGGGAGTTTGTCATTCCTAGTCTTAGGGTAGCTTCGCAAGAAGGATGGAATGGTAACCCCTTAACTGAGCGTTTGTTTATCTTAGAAAAACTAGACGAAGAGAGACAGTTGGCTGTGCAAAATGCTCTTGTGGAAAAGGATAGGAGAAAGAAGTGGTTTGATCGCCATGTGAAGGACAAGGATATCAAAGTTGGTGATAAAGTCCTTATGTATGGAGTACGTAAAGAGAAGAAAAAGTTGAAATATGCTGGTAAAGGACCATATAGAGTATGTGAAATTACCCCACAAGGTACCCTTCGTGTGGAAACTCTTGATGGAGTTGAAACCATTGGATTCCTCAATGGGAGTAAATTCAAAAGATATTATGATCCTTTAAGCCAAGAAGAACTACGGGCCATTCATCAAAAGAAGGCCGCCAAAGCACAAACCGAGTTAAACAAGATACAAGCTCAAGCTGAGGCTAAGGAGCGACAACAACGTATAAGACAAAAACGAGAGGCTAACCTTGGGGTCACAAATGCATTCCACGTGGAAATCGAAGAGGATGGGTTGGACTCTGACACACCTCTACGATACCCCATTGAGTTAAATAGTGCCTATGGAAAAGTGCTATATAACGCCTTATTGGACACGGGTGCTAAATACAATCTGCTATCCTATGGGGTGTGGTGTCAGTTAGGGAAGCCACCTCTATCTGAGAGTATTATCCAAGTCAAGGGTGTCAACAAGAAAAAAACTACGGTTTTTGGAATCTGGCACACTTCTGTCAGTTATGACAATGGGGTGGTAGCTCAAGACTTTTTGGTCATGCCTACTGGAACTATGGAGGGTAATATAAACCTAGGCCGCACGTGGATGATAGCCACCAAATGCACTATTGATTGGGGGACTGGGGGTGTTACAACGCAAAAACCAACTCTTAGCCCTACCACTCAAGCCATAGTCCCTCAGATATTGCCCAAGGAAATAAAACCCAAGACATTGCATGTCCAGGAGGTTGAACCATACATCCCCATAGCCCAACTCTCTAGAGCTTCAACTAATGTAGTTGAAAGAAAGCTTGAGACACACAAGAACCATCCTAATATAACAGAGAAAACATACAAGTGGGTCCCTAAAACCTCTGTAGTGAGCCTGGTTGATGCAAAAAAACGGAAACCTAGTAAGAAACGTACCACTCACTCCAAAAAATGTAAAGAAACGCTGCGATGGATCCCTAAACGACTATTGGAAGCCCAAGGCTACTATCAAGGAAATGATCAAATCTGGGTGCCAAAACGTAGATTGTACTCTTACCTATCACCTGACCCAAGTGAGCCCAATCCCGTAGCTCCAAAACGAATCAATGATCGTGGAAAGAAAAAAATCACAGAATGCTACACACCCGCTCCCGAGCTAGTTTGGGTACCAAAGAAAGAACGATTTGTTCCACCTAGCTCAGGAAGGGGGGAGTCCCATGAAGATTCTAGCTCATCATGTAATACATCCATGGAGGTAAAAGCTTCTACACCGCCTCCATCTATAGTAGTGGACCTCCATGAAGCTACAAAAGAATCCACACCTCCCAGTGTTCAAGAATCACCTAATGAACCACTTCAAGTTCGATCCTGGGAGAGTACCTTACCACCCTTGCAACTTGACGAGGCACCTAGGGTAATAGCAAACTACTGGCAAAAATCCTCACCTATTACCAACTGGAATAATTGGTTTCAAAGGGTGACAAGCTCATTTCAAACGATATGATCTACCCAAGGAAGGGGGGAGTGTTTGCTGACAGTCATCATTCATTTTTTTCCCTCTCAACCTTTTTCCCCTGACCTCTTAATCTCCGATCTTAGGGAATGTATATATATAGCCTTATACTCACAAAAAAAGAAAAATAGTAAAGAGCAAGAGCGCCTAGCAATGAGAGAGCACCCTATCAGATCTTACATATAAGTCCAAATTCACCGTGTCAAGTCAAGCAACACACAAAAACAACTCTTATGTTTTAAAGGCCTAACCAAATCTATCTGTCTTGTCAGAAATGGCTACTTCACCAGAGGCATGCACTTCTATTTTTGATGAAAGGTACCCCTTGTCTTTTCAACAAGTGTTCTACGTATGCTACCCTATACTTTCTTGCGAATGGGATTTGATAGAGAGCCTTGCATGTGAGAGAAATTTTGAGGAGTTAGAATGGCTGATACGTCTATGGCTAACTAGTGATCCCTACCCAGTGGCGAATGTGTCTCCAATGGCACATGCTTATTCTTTTGCACAAGATGAGTATCCACGCATCACGAGGTTCTTGATTAGCATGCTTGCACAAGAGGATGATGAAGAGGAACTAATAGAGACCGAGGAAGACTATGGCCTCACGGACAACGATTTTATTTATCTAGATGATGAGGATAGAGGCCTAGCCTTAGGGTGGCCACCCGGTTTATATAATATCCTCTTTCCTTGATTCTAAAAGGGGTGACAGATAGGTAGGTTAGGGGTCTAGATTGTGTTTTGAGTTTGTTTTTTAGGAGTTTTAATTTTTCCCACTGATGTGCCTCCTGGAGGTATTCCTTTTGTTTCCTAGTGTGTACAGGAGCGTGTTGCTATTGATAGGATTTGGACCTTCATGGAACCTTTCTCTCGTTTACACTTCATATCAAGCGCGACCATCAACACAAACAGGTGTTTCTTGTCCATTAGCATTGCCCTTATCTTTTTGCATCTATGTTTGTCTGCTTTGATTGTGATTGGTAGCATACTATTCAGCGCGTTGGCTTAGTATCCAACATTTAATTCAATGCAATCTTTTGTCATAATCACTTGTTTAGGTGTAAAAATCAAGCAGTCCGACTAAGCTAGTTTGACCAAGCTAGGTATTAGAAATCTTCTCTTAATACCATGGGGAATGCCTTCCTAATAAGCAATGGTTACTTAGGTTCTTAATCCGATTTAGGCAGCATTGTATGAAATGTACTAGGGCTTTCTAGTGGGCTTAACCCTATCGACCTTTAGCTTAAGTATTATAAAGGGAGTTTACTAATGTGATGAGCCTGGGGAATGTAACAGTGTTATATGACCCCCCAAAGTTACAAAATTAAAATGATGAAAATGAACAAACAAAAAATCAAAGTGCCACAATGTAAAATTTTAAGCTGGAAGAGAAATCTCAGCTTGATTTGGTACTTCACTCACATGTATCGCCTATGGTACTAGAGCCCTAGAGGTTCCCAGTGTGGGCGCTTTTCCTTGAAAAGCAAAAAACCCAAGGCATACAAAATAAGCACCCACTTCAAAATTGAATCAGTGTGAAAAGACCTTGGGGGGTCAAAGAAAAAGTAATCAGTCAGGCGATGATTTCATGAGAAATTCCTTTTATGGTAGCTTAACTACAAGGTTTTCTAGATATAGCCTCTAGTCAGCCCTCGAACATGAATACTTGGCTCTCGCGATTAAACAACTTAATTGACCACAGAAAGTTAAGAAGCTTACCCATGGTATTAATATTCGATCTCTAGTGCTTTTCGACCGTCAAATTAGTGACCCCAGACTTGTTTAATTTTTTACCTTTACATCTGTTTATGCATTTGATTACATTGCAATTTAATGTTCATTGCTAACAAATTGTTTGAAATTCTTTGACCAATCAATGTGTCTACCTAAAACTGCATATGCTTTTTAAGAGAATGCAATTACTGTGCCAATGTTGTTTGATTTTGCAGTGACTAAAGAAGGCTAAGGACATTCATCTCAAATGCTCTTCCACCTCGACGATCCAGCTTCAACTCAATAGCTTCCGAGGACGGAATCTACATCAGGAAGGGGGGCATGTTAACCCTCACGGCACACGGACACCCCATCACCTACGATGGACGCGTATTATGTATTTGGTAGAGTCAGGTACCGGGCTTGTCGGACCAATAGGGAAAGGTAGAGTGATCGCCAATGAGAGGCGCACTTTAACTTGGACATTCAAGGGATTAGTTGGTTAAGCATGGGCGCCCAAGTGTGAATGGGGTGAGCTCCTATAAAAGCCAACTAAACCTAATTTTTACTCATTCTCTCATTTGTGCAATTGAAGAGTGCTCTTGCTCCATCTCCATCTTCTTCTTCTTCACCTCCTTGTGTGTGTGTGTGAGAGAGAGAGAGAGAGGGAGAGTGTGTGTGCGATCGAGCATTACGAAGGCACGACGGCGGCGAAGCGGTTGAGCGCGGCACGACTGCAGCTTCTTCTTCATCGCGGCGAGGAATCCACCACGAAGGCGAGCGTAGAGCGGTGAGTGACACACCCTTTGTTTTCTTGAGCTTGCTAGTTTAGGCTTGTTGTGTGCTTGGAGCCGTTTGTGGCTCGCATACGGTGTATTGGCAAGTCCCTTGCTTCGACAGTGCGGCAAGGAGCGCACAACAGAAGTTAGACAAAGCTGATAGGGTCAATGCAGAACTCAATGATCTATTAGTATCTGTGACAGAACAAGCTGAGATAGCAAAAGACAAGTTACAGAAGCAGTTGGATGAACTTCAGGGCCAAACAAGTGAAGAACGTCAACAAAGTCAAGGGCCGGCTCAAACGAAAGAAATTGACATAGATTTTGTTGATTTTTTATCAAGTGTCTGTGAGAAGCGTAGTGTACAAGAGAGAGTGAGTTTATCTTGACTCTACGCGCACACTGGTGGTCAGAATTGAGTGCGGAGAAGTGCAGCGTGTTGCCCCCTCAGAGAGCTACACGCCAACACCTGTAGTGTGCGTGTACGGCATGGCTTTGCGGGATTGACCCGCGAGCTATTTCTGGTGATTCGGTGAGCATATAGTGTCTGTTTTTTCATTTCAGCATATCCACACGTTCGCAATGAGTAGAGCTACACATTTGGCACCTTAGTTTTCGGAAACGTCGACCTGCAAAAAACCTGTCAGACATCCTTTGTGATTTTGCATCGAGTGTTTTTGGGTAGGGTTTTGGGTCTCGGACCTTAGGGAGAGCGGCCTATTGGTGTTAATAGGATTTCCCTCAAGTTTCGTCGCATTTCGAGAAAGTCTGATGGGTATTTGGCTCTTGGAAGTGTTGTAGGAAATCTCCTCCTGTGTACTTTTGAAGGCTGTAACTTAGACATTGGGTAGAGACCTCTGTAGGAAGTAGTCAATAGTCGGTCGAGCGTAGATTGACACCCTATGCTTGCTTCCATGTGCCTACGGGTCGAGCTTCATCCTTAGCTGACAAATCTTGTTAGGTGAGTTCTCGCTGTGCTGACGTCCGTCGCCGCATATCCGCCAACAATAGCCATAGCTTTCATCGGAAGAGGAGGAAGGTGAAGGAGAAGGAGAAGAGGGTGACCTCTTCCTTGCCCTTTTCTTCCTTTGTTTCCTCTCTTCCCTTTCAGAGTGACGAGGACAAGAACAGTGTGTTGATCTTTTCCGGAGTGGGAAATCGTATAGACCGTCGTCTTCGTGAAGCCACATCTTTAGAGGAACTTATAGTTTCATTGCTTTCTTGCTCTTTGGATTCCTCCTCTTGTATGGTAGAGAGTCTTCTTTTGGGGGTCTCTTCAAGAGGCCTCCTAAGCTCTCTCTCCTCTTGGAGAGGAAGGGAAATCCCATAAGCGCAAAGTTGTTGAGTAACTTCAGCTTGCAAAGCAGGGTTGCCCATAGCTTGCTGCAACCTAGTAGCAAGATAATTAACAAACATGGGGGCATCATCATTAGCACCTTCATGTGAAAAATCAAAGCTATCAATGTTCATTCTACTCTCTTGGTTATTGTCAGCCATGTTAACAAAATTTGTGTACGTAATTAGTGTATGCTTTGGCAATTCAAAACCTTAGTTGCCACTCCTCTTAGCCTTTGAAAATCGGCTATTAAGTATCTACACCCATGGCTCGAAGTGGTTAATTATAGAGAGTAGTGGAGTAAGTCTAACATAGCATAGTTGCCGAGGGCTAGCTCCTTTCGGACTTCTTATGGCTCAATAATGGTAAATCCGTAGGCAAGTCTAAAAAGAGTCCATTATTAAGTCCAAAGCTCCCGAGATGTGCACCATAGCCCACATAGTGGGCTCAACAAAACCGATAATAGATCCTAGTTTCACTTACCCTAATATAATTAACAACATCAACCATTTATAGGCTACTTAAGGACCTCTCTTCTTAAGCAAGAAAAGAGAAACCAAATGCTCTAATACCAATGTATTGGAATTGCCTATTTAACTTGAGAGTAGCGGAAATTATTGAGAGTACTTTTGAGAAATTACTTTGTGAGCATAGCGGGTGAACATAATTGAAGATAGCAACATATTCATAGCAATTAGTTAACTTGGCATGAACAATACTTTTTGCAAGAGAGAGAATTTAGAGAACGTGACAACAGTTGAGGACTGGATTTATGTGGAGCCTGTCCCCCCTCCAATAGGCATTTGTAGTATGATCCTTTGCTGGGTTCACATCAACACCCTAAAGACATGAAGGTCCATATTATGCAAGTAATAGAATTCTTGGGATTGGCCCTATAGTAGTCCTACGCCTTAAGTTGATGACATGTTTTCTGTAGATCCTGAAGGTCCGTTCTTCTCCCACTCCTTCATCAAGCTCCTTCACGACTCATGGATAGATCTTTAAGGTCTCTTAAGATAATTACCTTCGATGCTAAACTTTCTAATTCTAGTTAAAGTCTTTTCGAATGATTGCCTAGGAGGGTCTCTTGGGATTAGTCTTATGCTCTTAAAGCTTCTCTTCCATCTTCTTCTACGTGCCCTTGACTCTTATTTTGACACGATCGCTTTTAATCACACTATTACAATCTTATTAGCCATTGATTCTGATAGAATTATGCACATATCGATTTCTAAATTTTGTGTTTAAAGATGAATATTTTTATTGCCACTTGGATACTTTCTCCTTTCCAGGTCATCCATTGAGCTTGGCGTTTAATGCCCATTGGGTTCTTTTTGTCATCAAATTTACTTGCACTCACAAACTGGTTGTTGTGCACTTCTTCCACGTGAACTAATGCAGCTTCGATCTTAACGCGTATTTTTGTGTGATAGAGACGACATATATGCACAACATTGGACATTTCGATTACACAAGCACGTCTCCAGGTCAACCAAACTGCAAGGTCCCTTATCTGCATCCAATTCCCCATGGCTATGTGTTTGCTTGGCGCAACACATAAATCCTAAGGGGCAGGGCACGGCTTCCGTTTCTTATAATTTTTGGAGAGACCATAGTGCCAACTCTCCACCATACTTTTGTATGGCACTTTTTGCATGACATACACCATATACTTTGCATTTTCAGTCTATGACCCTTCATTGCAAGGCAAAATGTTTAACTATTCACATTGCTTTTTTGTAGCTTAACTCAAATATCGGCTTGCAATTTGGAGAATCGAAACGGCAGCTATATATCAATACAAGTCAGTGAAGCACTTTATTTCTTATTCAAGTTCATTGATGCTTTATCTACTGGCTTGTTTTAGAATTTTACACATTGTTTCCTTTAGTTTGGTTTACTTGCATGTTGTCTTCAGAATTATGCACTCAATGTCAATTAGCATCTGCAGATATTAATTAGAGACACAAGTCTTTACATACGATTGCTAGCCAATGCGTGTAATGTACTTGGCATGTGCACTAGTGAATACACCTTGTGTATCTTTACTTTAGTCCTTAATAATCGATGCCACACTATACATGTCCTTGTCTCTCCCATACCATGCATGTGAAAACTATGTATGTTTATTTATTCATTGCTACAATATTGTTCAGAAAGATTCTGTCACCTCTGAGTGATGGGCTAGGATGCACTCTAAATTGGAAGCAAATACTGTTAGGGGATTCAGTGTCGTTATTTTCAGTGGTTTGGAATAGAATAAGAGGGGAATTTTTTTGGATTATTTGGTCTGACCAAAATGACAGGTTGTTTAACATAGCTTACCAGACTAAAAGTCTGAGAGAAATTTTTCACTGCTTTTCCCTACAGGTGAATCATCTAAAGCTTGATCAATGTCGAGTGTATGAAGCCAGCTTCAAGGTACTCACGGACTGTATGAGCTACTACAACAATGCAAATATCAACAAACAGCAAGAGGTGCTTCTCGATGGCTCCTATACACACCTGCAGAGGATGCTGGACGAATGCAGAGCAGATGTGGAAAGATTAAGAAGGCTACATAGCAATGGAATCCGGCTAGTTGCCCGGTTGCATGATTTTCTGGAAAATTTGACAGAGTAGAATGTAATTTTGAACACCAAGTTTTTGTAACTATTGACGGAACCATATCCTTTGCAAGAGTTTTTTTATAATCACGCTCTTTCTTTAATATAAATCTGTTCTCGCCCTGTATGCGGGAAAAAAAAGAAATACCTTGTGTATCTTTACTTTAGTCCTAAATAATCGATGCCACACTATACATGTCCTTGTCTCTCCCATACCATGCATGTGAAAACCATGTATGTTTAATTGTTCATTGCTACAATATTGTTCAGCAAGGCCCACCAACCAAGACTAGTTTAGACCTCATGTAAGCCACTTGGACACACCCACGACCTGCGTGGCTTTATAAGAGTATCATCTCGCCCCCAAGGGATTCATGTCCCTCACAGCTGAGCCTTGAGAGCACTATTCGGGAAAAATGTGTCTCAGCTTAATATCGTGTCGTTTTCAATTTCAAAAATGCCGGTTGAGGGCAAGGGGAAAAGGAGAAATTCCACCCCAAAACAGAGAAAAATAGTGTAAAAACTTGAAAAAATAACCTGTTTTTTAAAAAAATCCTCTTCAAAAATTCAAGAAAGGGAATTTTGTATGTTTGGAAAAATGGTTTTGCCCGAACGTTGCTTGAGAGCCACCACTCTGCCGTCTGCCGCTTACGGCTTCCCTTTATTTAACAGCTCTGTTTCTTCCAAACTTAGCACCTGCCACCATCATGCAGTGAAGCAGGGGCTCGCAATGTCGCATCATCACATGCATTGGACTACCTAACGGTTGCATTGTGCAGCGTCCTCGCAGATTTTCCTACTCACCAAATTTCCTAAAATCGAGGGCTTTACTAATGGCGACGGCAGTGCTCGAAAAAAACCTAGGTTTAGTGTATTCCCACCTACAAATTTTGAAATTTACCTCTAAATTTTAGATTTAAAGGTGAGAAAACCTACAAAATTTTGAAAAAAATAGTGTACTTTGGTGTGAAAACCTTCAAATTTTGTCATTTTACCTCTGTTGTTTCACATATGTAGGTTTGCCAAGTTTTTGGAAAAAGTTTTTTTCGAGCACTGGGCGACGGTCGACCCGTCCTTAGCCTAGTGTAGATAGTGCCAAAATAGTCCCGACTGCGGGGCCTGGGCCCTCGTTCGGGTCTCGTGATAGTCTCGTCTGGGTGAATTGACAGTCGCGCGTGCCGACAAAACACCAGCAGGTGCGTCTCTACTCCCAAAGTTGCAACTTGCAGGTCAGGGACTCACAATTGGAAAGCGACTCCAACCTGCGCAAGTTGCAATCTGCTCAGTGCTCTCGAGTCTCGAGTCGTGACCAGTGCTCGATAAAGTTTTGGCAAACCTACAAACGATTGTAGTTTTTTTAAAGGGGAAATTGCCAAAACACCCCTCTAATTTGTGGAAATTCCCAATATACCCCTCAAATTTCAAAAATTTCCAAAATGCCCTCGTATCTATTTTCGTTGGATTCTTCAAGATTTCTAATCTTTATTCTTGTTTGACAATTGAGATCGGTTTTTGAGTGCTTACATGTAATTTGTCCACACTTACCTCGCAAAAAAAGCGAAATATGTCTAAAAATAATGAAGCAATTCATCTCCAAAGCCTACATAACCGACTCAAATTTTAGTTTTAGCATCATGTATGGTAGACAATCACTCTTCTTATGAAAAGCTACATCTTTTTTGTTTTTGGAGAAATTTACTCTCACAACCAGG